>NC_056628.2:61716270-62341270 GCF_002870075.4 Lactuca sativa
ATAAGATAAGAGTTGACAACGGCTTTTGAAAGCTACGATTACAGAGATCTGAAGTCATACGCAGAATAGTTATTAGACTTATCCAAGTGGGAGACTGTTAGATTAATGTCTAAGTCCATAACTATTTTGCTATGTACTTGACCCGATGGTACATGGTCCTTTTGGGTTGCCTTCACCAAAGCAACTTGATAGGATGGATTATGGAGAGAGAAAATTAATTATGATTTATTAATATATTATGAGAATAATATATTAAAGGAGAAATCATATTGTTTAATTAATTTAGTCAATAATTAATTAAGAATTAGTTTTGTGGCTAAAAGACATTAATTAAACTTAAGGGACTAGAACTATCAATTGTATAATAGTTTAATATTGGGATAATAAACTCCATATTAGAGGGGTAGACGAATTCTATGGGGAAACCCATTAGAAATCGTCCTAGGCCTCTAAGGAGGGAGTTCATGGGTTTCTTAGGGCCTAAGCAGTCAAATTAGGGTTTCCTTGTTAGATAACCCTAATAGCCACACTATTTAAAGGACCCTTGAGACTCAAAAACCTGGTGAACTAATTGATTAGGGTTTCCAGCCGTTTTTGGGTGTCTCCTCTCTTCTCATTCTTCATCCTCTTGCTCTTGGTGTTTGTGAGCCATTAGAGGAGTGACACTTGTGACTCTAAGCTTTCTAAAGCCATTACAAAGGAGGATTTGAGATTGTTATTGCTACATAACAATCAAGGTAAGATCTAAACCCCAATCTTATGTTAATATGATTAATTGTATGCTAGATCTAGGGTTTATAGCTTTGGATATTCAATTGCATGTTCATTAGATAAACTAGATCCAAAAGCTATTAGGGTTTACATGTACACCATAGGAATGATGTTTTACTCATAACCCATCAGTATTTTCTTATTCAGATCACGAAACTTCTCTATATCACCGGTCATGTGATTGCTTGCACCTGTGTCGAGATACCATAACATCAACTAATTTGAGTCCCCACCTTTAGTTTTCAGTTTTGGGTTCACCTTCTCTTCATTTAGGAATACTTCACCAACCTCTTCTTTATCTTCAAGGGAGGAAAATAGCAATGCAGGTTCGTTGTCTTCCTGTATCAAGTTGGTTTCATGGCTCCTCTCCTTTCTTGGATTCTTACACTCAGCTGCGTAGTGCCCGAATTCCTGGCAGTTATAGCATTGTATCCCACTTTTATCTTGACTGCCAGATGCTCCATTACCTCCTTCTCGTTGGTGATGTGAGCCACCTCTTCCTCGACCGCCACGACCACCACTATTTTGACCTCTACCTCTGCCTCGACCTAGTGAGCCTCCAAATCCTCCTCGATTCGACTTAGATTTGGAGTCACCTTCTCCCCTTTTCTTTGTTCTTTTGGACCACTCTTGATGAGTCAAGAGCAGTTTTCGATCATCAATTTCTCCATGCCCTTTCAATCTCTCTTCATGAGCTTTCAATCGGCCTATTACTTCTTCCACAGTCATTGTGTCCAAGTCCCCAAATTGCTCAAGAGTTGAGGCAATTTGAAGGAACTTTGATGATACTGCCCTGAGCAACTTCTTCACTACATAGCCTTCTTCTACAGTTTCTCCCAGAGTGCGCATGATGCTCACTACATTGGTTACCTTCACGGAAAAATCGTCAACACTTTCTGTCTCTTTCATGATCATGGCCTCAAACTCAGCTTTCAAGGTCTGGACTCTTGCAGTCTTCACTCTATCTGCCCCTACAAACATCGTTCGCAGGGCTTCCCATGTTTCTTTGGCCGATTTCTTCTTAAATAGTGACATTACAAACTCCTCAGGAATCCCTTGGTAAATGACCGCTAGTGCCATCTTGTCCTTCTTTACCTCCACCACCGTGTTGGCTATTCGCAGCTCAACAACATCCCATACACCATGGGCTTGCATGAACATGCGCATCTTGATTTCCCATGCCCCGTAATTACTCCTAGATAACATTGGATAGTGGAGGGTGATTTACCCATCTTTTTCACCATTGTCATTGCTTCCCGACATCTCTTCACGAAATTGATACTTGGGCATACACGAGGTTAGGCTCTGATACCACTTTGTTGGTTTTGACAGGCTCTTCACAAGGTTCCTGCAGAAGAGAAGTAACAGGGGACAAAAGAAATTTTACAGAGGGGTAATTTAGGTAAAGGTTTTGTGATGTATTATTCAACTAAAAGAGATGATTCCAACGTACACAATGCCTAGGTATTTAAACCAATGAAAAATTCAGAAAAACAGGGAATACTAACTACTAGCTAGAGACCAGGTAAGACATTCTTACATGGCCTTGATTTATTCTTCCTAAACAAAAGAAACGTGCTTAATAATAAAACAACTTCTGAATTACTTCAACAGAGACGGCCCGGATGGTGGCGTGCTGGTTATGACGGTAGGGCCAGAAAATGAAATCGGTCGAATACTTGAACTGAAGCTCTCTTCTGGTGGGTTTTTGTTGGGCATCACCAGTCATCCTCGTTTTACCGGGGCCCATGGCCGATGTTCAGTTGGTGGCCGCACCCTGACGCCGACGATGGGGGTGATAATCGATGGAGCATTCAGAGGCAGCAATTTCCAAGGTTAGATAGAAGGGATGCCGATGTCGATGCGTTCAGGGAGAGACATCGGGATTTGGAGGTTACATAGAAGGGATGCCGATGCGTTCAGGGAGGAGACGGGGGGTTTTGGAGAGGCGGTGGGAAGCATCCAGAATTCAATGGAGGCGATGAAGTGAAAACAGAAGGAAAACCGAGGCTAAGAGTCGGTGAAATCAGCTGAGTCAACAGGAGAAACGAAGAACACCCAACACGTAGAGAGTTTCTGTGTACTTGACAGCACGTGTAATCCACTATCTCCAAAAAGAGAAAAGGGAAAACAAAAAAAGAAATTAAGAGAAAAAAAAAGAGCCAATGAAATCAATTTACAGCTCCCTAAAGGGGTTTAGATTTAGTATATTATATGATTAGGGTTTTTTTTTTTTTTTTAGGAAAAACGGTTACATGTATAATATATCAAAACAATACTAAACCGCTTGGTTTTTTCCTGAACATTTCCGGTTTGGTTTCCGTTCTTTTTCAAAGCGGTTTTTTTACACCTCTAATTTTCATCTTGTTTTTATATGTTCCAATACAGAACATATAAAGTTTTGTGGATGTCTAATTTCATACAACACGGGGAAAATAGCCACTCATGGTGTTACTAGCAAATTTATTGATATCAGGGACTTCAAAACCTCTGCCAAATTACAATGAATACCCTTTTTACAAATTTGCAATGAATAATTGAATACCATCACCTTCACATAAATCTAGTCTTTGAAGCTATCATAAAATAAAAAATAAAAAAAACAAAAAAAATGTCTCCCATGACGATTGAGAAGTAAAGCCCCACATGCTATCCAAAATCCAGTAGCAAAACCCATCCCCCCACCAATATAAAACCATCTTTGAACTTCATCTATGTCTTCCTCATCACCCTCACTTTTACCAGCAGGAGGTGGTACTTTTGATTTTTCATCTACAGGGCAATTCTTGGGAAGGGGAAGTCCACATAGTCCTGTGTTTCCATCATATCTTGAAGGGTTAAAGGACTGAAGTTGAGTGCTAAATGGGATTCTCCCCGACAAGTTATTAAATGACAAGTCTAGGTAATTCAGTAAACTCATATGAGACATGCTTGATGGTATCCGCCCTGAAAAACTGTTTCTAGATAAATCCAAAGTCAAAAGGTTGTTCATCTCACCAATTGTCGATGGAATTTCTCCAGATAGTTTGTTCTTTGACAAGTTCAGGGCAATCAAGTCATAGAGATTAGTAATTTCATACGGGATATTTCCTGTTAAGTCGTTGCTTGACAGGTCAATGCTCTTTAACAATTTCAATGTGCTAAAGAATTCTCGTTCATCACCTTGCCACTGAATTATCGCATGGTCAACATATGTCTCAATTTCATAAGAATAATTTACTGAAGTTTTATAAAACTCTACACCTTGTAAGAATTCTTGTTGAACCATGCTTGTAAGATTACCCAAACATGAGGGGATGATTCCATGGAGATTGTTCATTGACAAGTCTAGAATTTGAAGATTGGATAATTGACATAACTGTAGTGGGATGGTTCCAAAGAAGTTGTTTGATTTTAGAATAAGAACATACAAACCTGATAAGTTTTCCCCAATCCAGAGAGGCACATTACCAGAAAACTTGTTGGCCCCCAAATTCAACGACTTTAAGCTGGTGCAATTTTTTAATGACAAAGGCAATTCTCCATAGAAGTTGTTCTTGGACAAATATAACACCTCAAGTTCTGTCATAGATCCAACAGAGGGAGGAAGTCTTCCAAATAGATTATTGTGTCTGAGATTAAGAACTTTTAGTCGTTTGAAATGCCACAAACAATCCGGGAGTTGTCCGATAAATGAGTTATCAGAGAGGTCAAGAAATAATAACCCATCAAAAATTTGGCATATAAATGCGATTCCTCCAGAGAAATTGTTTTTGGAAAGATTTAATGATAACAAAGTGGAAGAAACATTTGTTATTGGACCATAAAAGTTGTTTGAACTCAAATCTATCGCTGAATATTTGGCAAAATTTGATAATAAATCTGGTACTTTCCCGTTAATGTTGTTGGAAGAGAGATTTAGATAATCTAATTGATAAGGCCACATGTCCCAAAACCCCAGAGGAGTTGTGTCTGAAATACCAGCATTGGAAATATCAAGACGGGTGAGACGTTTGAATGTCTGAATCCATTTGGGGAAGCGAGGCCCTAACAGCTTGCAAGACCTCATATCAATAAAATGTAAGTAAGAAAGGCTTGACAAGTGATATGTGGAAGGAACTCTAAGATTATTAAAAGAAACGTCAAGAGTTTGAAGCCTGGGTAGCTCCCACAGTTTCTCACTTATACTTCCATTTAAGTGATTATGAGACAGGTCCAAGGACTTTAGGGATGAAAACTTTTGGATCTCATCGGAAACTGACTCTGTAAATTGGCTTCCAATAGCATACAACAGTTGTAATGTATGTGATGTGCATCCGGACAAGTTGTTGAGAAAATCAGGAAATTTGACCACTGCAGAGTTGTTATTGAAGTACAAAGTTTCCAGACTACAGAGGTTACCAAGATATTTAGGTATCCCATCTAACATGTTGCTAGAGAGATAAAGAAAACGAAGCTTATTGCTGGTTAATGGTAGCAACCAACGATACATGGATGAAGTGAGATTGTTGTCACCGAGATAAAGGGACTCAACAGATGAAAAAGAGGAGTTGAGAAACAAAGAATATGGATATATGATCTTTGACAGCTCACATCCCTCTAAAGATAAATATGAGAGGTTCCGGAGACTCAGAATTACATCTACCCAGTAATTTTGTTTGGCTAGGGAAATCCCATCCATTCTTAGCCACTCCAAATGTGAGAGATGCGACAACCACTCTATGTTTTCAACTCTGTACCTTCCAACGGATCCAAGGTTAAGGTATTGCAAGTTGGTGAGGTTTCCAAACTCTGGAGGAATGGTTCCATAAAAAGAATTATCGGAAAGGCCAAGGTGCCTTAATTCGGTCAAGGAACCAATGGACCCGGGAATGGTTCCATTAAGATGATTGTAGGAAAGATCAAGATACCTTAATCGAGTCAATGAACCAATTGACCTGGGAATGGTTCCATTCAACAAAGAATTGTAGGAAAGATCAAGATGATTCAAGCAAGTTAAGTTAAGAAACGTATGGCTAATCTCACCTCCAAGATCAAAATGACTGATATCAAGCCCTGTGACATGACCTGTTTGGTTGCTGCAGGTGACTCCTCTCCATTTGCAGCAGTCATGATTGTCAGCTCTCCATGAAGCTAGAATGCCTCGGCGATCATAAAGGGGAGCTTTGAAAAGAAGGAGAGCAAGTCTCTCCTTTTCCAGACACTTGTTCATATTAGCACCATTTCTATCATCTCCTCCTTCTTCTCCCCCTGCTACCAATTGGCTGGCAGTTGTAGTCGTGAGTAGCAAGAGAATCGAGATGATTATAAAAACACAAAGATTCATAATGTAAATGGAAAATCTTGGTGATTTTTGGATTGTATTGATGCTTAATTGCTTATATGAACTGCCCCCATCAGGGTTTATATAGTCTTGATGTGAAAATCATTGCTTAGTAAGTGTGTGGCCTCAAATTGCAGGCCTACTTGTGTGGGGCATACAATACTTAATTTGGTTGAAACTGGAACCAAGCTATAAGACAAATGAAAGATGACGCGTTAAAATAAATTGCTTCAAAATTTTGATTTTTGTAGACATATATGAATGAAACCAAGTTTATCCATGCATTACTTAATTGTGGTCTTTTTCATTGATAAAAATGATATTACCATGCTACCCTGATTGATACTCACTCGATTAAAAACATTAGATTACAATCAATACACTTAGATGATTGGAGACTTAATCAAGAAAACGCCAATAGTTCATGGCCAAAATAGTGACATTAAACCTTATATAAATATCAAAATCACACAACTTAAATAGTAGACAAAGTAGCTGCCTTGGAAAAAAAATGTTATTTTTATACTGAGAGGAGTTTCCCTATAAGACCAGATCTTTTCAGCTGCCCTATGTGGACCAAATGATATTCATTGTGATTCTTTGTCAACGTTTTTGGTCAACAGAAGCTTAAATGCTTAACCATCTTCAACCATCTTAACAACTTCAATCTCAAACAAGTTTTCATTTTCTTGAATCTAAATCTAGCCACACAACGTCTGAACCCAAAAAAAGATAATTTTTTATTTTCTATTCACCATAGCAATAGCAAATAAATATATACAAAATAATCACACAAAGTGAAAAATCCAAAATTTTCTATAATACCAGCAACCAACCTTTATGCGTCACTCTTTTACTTCGCATCATCATATGATTGTAATAATTTAAGAGTAAATTACGTTTTTGGTCCTTGGCTATAGCTGATCTTTTCAGCTTTGGTCCCCAAATGTTTTGTATTGTAAATTTGGCCTTTATTTGAAGTTTTTATAGCGTTTTTGTTCCTATAGCAAGTAAAAGATGACTATTTTGGGATCAAAATTGCAAAAATCAGTTATACTCTGGGACCAATATAGTATTTTACTTTGAACATTGACAAAGAACATTAGAAGAACCTCTAATAAGGAGCAAATTGCAAGAGAAAACTGTCTGGTGTATACTTAGGGACCAAAAATGTTACTCTAATTCTAAACATTCTACTCTCCTAGCACATATTGAATAAAGATTTCATAGTAAGTTTGGAACATTAATAAATAATAAGTAATATATTTTTCCATCTTTTAGGAGAATTGGAAAATAATGCAAGTTCATATGGTATATATTCTCAGCTGTTTCTTTCTCATAAACTTGTTCGTCTGTAGTCATCTGTAGTCATCCAGGGGCCATGTGCTCCAAATACGAAAGACAACTCAATAACAAAAACTAAAAAAACCTAACTTATCCATAATTCAGCCTTTAGTTTTTGTAGTATTTACATTGGCTTCTTTCTGGATGAATACGTCTATTTGCGGTGTTTTTATCTGTTATGAAGAAAAAATATATAGAATAAATTACAATTTTGGCCCGTGATTATAGTTGATATTTTTTTCATATTCGGTCTCAAAAAGGTTTATGTTGCAATTTTGGTCCGTGTTCCAAAATAAAATGACTATATTTCAAATTGGGTACGAAACATAGTTGTTTTACTTGGAACATGGACCAAAAATGTTACAAAAACCTCAAATAAGGACCAAAATTATAAAAAACAACTACAGTCATGGAACAAAAAATGTTATTTACTCAAAATTATATATACGAGACATAGAAGTTTTCTTTTTGCAAAAAAAATTGAGCATCTGAAATATGTTACCTTCTGTTTTCCTAAATTAAGCTCCTGCAAATTAAATATCACACATTAAAGTTGGCCTAATTCTTGAAAAAAAAATATTACTTCATTTACTATTTATTTCATAAAATCTACAAACTGCCATCATATGGCTGTTTGATTGAGCAGGTCTCTAGTTTTGCAACTTTGTTTTCTGAACAATCACTATTAGAAAAATGTTTTCCTTGACAGACAATGTCTATCGTAAATGCCTATACATGACAAATATTTGTCTGTCATTGAAAGCCATGTCGTAAAGAAAAATGACAAACATTTGGTTTGTTAAAATATTTACGACAAACCTTTATGACCGACAATCAAGACATACATACACGACATGCGTTTTCGACATACATTTATGACTGACTTTGTATGTCATAATTCGTAACATTTTTGTAAATTACCGAGAGACATATACGACTTGAAATAATTAAGATATTCTGTATGTCATGATTTTGACATAGTTTTACAACATACTTTGTATGTCATGGTTTTCCATTATATATATTTCAAATTTGTAACAAATCTAAATTTAATTAAATTACACATTTAATGTCTAATAAGTAAAATAAAATATCATACTTACACAAAGATAATTCATTACACGAACTATATTGCCAAATTCAAAAGTATATTTCAAATTCATCAAAAAAATAATTGTCAAATACATATCACCGATTAAATAAAGGTTGTGACATAAGTAGCACATTCTTCACGGACCTTATCATTCTTGAAGTTTGTATATTCCTTCTTCCTCCAAATCCGAGACAACCTAATATATTAGCAAAAAAAAAAAAACAATTAAACAATTATATATGTGAAAATTCTACAACACTTCAAATAACTAATACATTTACTAACATAGTTTACATGCACCTAATGGCCACTTTAAACCCAAAAACGAAATAGAAATTAAGATAGATAAGTGTAAAAGAAGCTTAAATGTAAGAAATAGAAAAGTACCATATGGTTAAGGAAGCTTAAATACATGAAATGACAACTTACTTTCTACTTCTTTATGATAAAGGAAACTTAAATGAAAAAAATAGCAAAGTACATTGCTATTTCCTACACTTGCAGTCATAAATGAACTTGTGTAGTAAAAAAAGTAAATTATGTTCTTTCAGTAAAATCAATTAAAGTATGCTGCTATTTCTTGCATTTTTAACGAAAAACAGCTAAATGCACGAAATCGCAACTTGCTTCTACTTATTTTTGGTGAAGGAAGCTTAAATGCAAGAAATAGCAAAGTATATTGCTAATTCTTTCCCTTGGGATAGAAAAAGGACTTGTGTAATAAAAAAATTATGTCTTTTTTTTTTCCTAAGTAAAATCAACTAAAGTATGTTGTTATTTCTTGCCTTTTAATCAAAAAATATCTAAATGCAAGAAATAGCAAGTTACTTCTACTTATTTATGGAAAAGAACCTTAAAAATAAAAAGTAGAAAAGTACACTACCATTTCTTCCACTTGTGACAAAAATGGTTTATGTAATAAAAAGAGATGTTTTATTACTAAGCCAAATCAATTAACCTGTCGAGTTAAAATCGAGATAAAAAAATTTAAAAAAAAAAACATATGAGAAAATCATTGAATATTTACATGTCGGGTTAAAATAGAAAAGTACGGCATACATGTTGTTGTAGCCTATGTATTTAAGTATCAATCTATAGAAAATATATTTTAAATGATTAGTATTATTTATGGCAAATTAAAGATTAAAAAAGTGTAACGACGTAATTTTTCAACCAATTTTTTTTTTCATTTTTAAAACACATAAAACTCATATATTATATTTCATAAAAATCATAAGTGTCTCAAAGTAAACATAAATCCATAACAAAGTCAAATCCCAGAATCCTCAACATAATCTCGAACAGGTGTACAATCACACAGGTGCCTTCCCACGATCCTCGGAAGTACCTGAAACACATAACACATAACACATAACACGGTAAGCATAAAGCTTAGTGTGTTCCCCAAAATACCACATACAACACATTAGCCACTCGAGGCTATAACTATGTAAGACCCTCCGGTCAATGTGTCTCAGTGGGACCCTCCAGTCCCACAACTCTGATGGACCCTCCGGTCCTAACTCTGTGGACCCTCCGTCCCTAAATCTGTAAACTCTAAATACACATAGCATAAATCACACAAACAAAATGCAGTAATATAACAGTACTCAAATAAACACATAGGACCCTCTGGTTACATATAAATACCACTCTAGGTAAAGTATAGTGAGAAGATTCCCCTCGTAAGCTAGTAAGTAAAAGTCTCATGCTCGAAATCCTCGATCTATCTTCTGCCTATCATAAGGATAATATCTCTAATTAATACTCTCTTCATTCTCAAATGTGCCAAACATTGATCTCTCTTACACTGTAGCCTTAAAAATGGGTAAAAGACCATTTTACCCCTTCCTGACCTCCATCACTCATTTGACCAACCCTAAAGTTAACCAAAGCCAATTCTAGTCAACAACCCAAATTGACCAGACTCGCCTAGTGCGCCCATGCGACTCATCGAGTCGCACCGATTCTTGACAATCTTATGAAGGTCCAGCCCGTCGAATTAACCCCTAACTCTTCGAGCTTTCGCCTGATCCAGCTAATCGGGACAACCCTAATCTTCTCGCTGAGTCAGCTCATCAACTTGGTGATTCCATTCAGACTCAACTTGCATTCAGACGACTTTAAGGCAAGATACTTTCCCAAACTCCAGATCCATACTCTCAGGGCTCATTTATATCGTAAAGTCATAGACTTTACGTCCATGCATGGCATTTTGGGCATGAAATGCCAAGAACACGATCTAACTGGGTTTTTCACTCATAAATTCCGTCAAGGCTAAATAAAGCATGAACCTTTAGATGCTAGGGACCTCCTAAGGTCCAGATCTGGAGTTCAAGCCTCCTCATGAACCCTAAATCCTCAAAGTCCTGAAATATAAAGAAAAGAAGCCCTAATCTTCAAAATGAGAGATCTACTCAAACAAAAGAGAAAGGTTCGAACTTGATACCTCTAACGGAAGCTCTTGGACGTATAAGCAATAGATCTAACAGCCGCTTCACAATCCTTGCTTGGAATCCTCCTTTCCTCTAACAAAATGCACCCACAAATCTCGACTAAGGCTTAAAACTCTCTCAAAACTCAAGGGGGCGATTAGGGTTTCTTCTCAATGAGGTGTGGCCACAAATGAGGCTATAAGTGCCTTTAAATAGACCACAAGCCCAAGAAATTAAGGTTTCCTTCAGCAACGCTGACTCGACGAGTCGCCTTACAGACTCGTCGAGTCCATTAATTAATCCACGTCACCAGACGCGACTCTACTAGACGAGTTAAGGCACCAACTCTTCGAGTCACTCCACAAATCTCAAATTAAATGATAATATAATTACTTGGGAATCCGGATGTTACAATTCCCCCCCACTAGAATCAGACTTTGTGACAACCCGAAATTTCCATTCGGTCAACCCTAAAAGTCAACCACTTCGTATCATAAGTCAATGTCATTATGTAACAACCTGAAATTTCCGTATCATTTCTTGTAACTCTTTCGTAGTACAATTCACGCAACCAAACGTCGTTTCCAAATTCGATTTCCGATCTTTCGTTTAATTAAGTCATTAACTGGTATGTATTTATAATGACTTAATGGGTGTCTTAATATATTTAGAAATCATTTTAGCACCCAACTTTAGTGATCGGAATATTTCTAGAATTTACCGTATCGGGTTACGGCAACCTAATCGGGTACGACCAAAAGCCTCGTCTAACGCCGGTATCGGGTAGAATTTCACCGTGTCCAAAACTTAAACACTATATAATGTGTCTTAAGCCTCCATTTCAAGCCTTTGGCCATTTTCTCATAGAACTCTCACAACCTCTCTCCTCATCCATAATCAAAGGTCCAAAACAAAGATTTAAGGCTTCCAATCAAAGAGGTAACACTCCTAACTTGTTATTCAACCTCTTAAGCCTTCAAATTAATGTTTAAATTATATTTTGGGACCAAGAACATGAGTTTACGGCCAAGGATCATGCTTGGACCGTAAACTCCTCAACATGGGGTTTTTGAGCCAATTTACCCTTCCAAATCATAGTTGGGACTTAGATATGACTTTAAGGCTTGCTAATTTGGGACTTGGAACACATTAAACATGAATTATATGGGACAAACAAGAGTTTACGTCCAAGGCATGTGCTTGGGCCGTAAACTCCATTAAATTGGGGATTTAGTGCCTTAAATCATGTCCAAATGCCTTGAAACTCAACCAATGGCCTTGTGGTAAAATCTATATGCATTTAAATATAGTTTAAGGGTTTGAAGCATATCAAAAATGTCATTTATAGGAGTTTACGGCCTAGGAACATACCCTTGGCCGTAAACTCATAAAACCTTGTTAATGATGCATCAAATACACTCTAATGGTTAGCATAAATTTCTAGAATCACATGTGATTGTTTTTAAGCATCAAAAACTAACTTTTCATGAGTATAAGAGAGTTTACGGCCATATAACATGCCTCTAGGCCGTAAACTCCTAAAAGTATGTTTAATGGTGTTCTAAATTCATAACAAGGCTTGGAAAATTAACTAGAATCACATATGATTGTCCTTTGTAGCTTAAATCCATTTTTCTTGGCCATGGGTGAGTTTACGGCCGTAAACTCTTATGGTGTGGCCGTAAACTCCCTTTTAAGTGTTATAATTCCATTCAATCCATTCCAAGGCATTTTAGAAATCCATTCCAACAATCCCCATGTCCATTTAAGCCATTAAACACTCAAAACCACACCAACATGAGTTTACGGCCGTAAACTCATGTGTGAGTTTGTTATGTGGCTGTAAACTCTTTAAAATGTTTACTCTTGGGGAGTAAACTCAAGTCCCAAGTCCCTAGTGCCATTACACATCCGAAGATGTCACCCGGGTCACTCCAAACGCTCGTTTTGAAGTGTTTAACCTCGTTGGAGTGTAATGTTCCATATGATTAGTGAATGTATCTCTAATTGAATATATATGGACATTATTTCATTTTACATATGGACATCGCGAGTAATCAAACCCCGAACCAACGTCTAGTATCCGAAACTTACACATTTTCGAGTCCGGTGAGTTCATACCCCTACCCTTTTTCACTGTTTTCACTGTTTTCAAGGGGGGCACACAAGCAAAGTACAAGAGAATTCTTGTACTCAAAACATGTTTTCAAATGTGTGATTCATATTCCATATGCTTTTATTACTGATTACCACAACTGATAACCATTTGAACATGCAGATCACGTAACATTTATTTGTGAAATAGGTATTTAAACTGTTATGTTTTACATATATTTCACAAATGGTTTTCCACAATTTATCAGTTAAAAGCATGAAATTAGACATTTGAATATAATACCTGTACACTGTTTTGTCCTCGGTAACACTCCACATATATATGCGAGTAGAGGACTATCACATTATTACTAGTAAATTTGTTAATCCTGTATGATTGGAGACACGTCCTCGGCGAACACTCTACAGAGATACGCGAGTGGAGGACTACACCCGTAACCAGAATCTCTGGTATTTAGAGAGCGTGACTTGAGTGTATAGATCTATACGGGGCTGACTACCCCACACCTGGCTGCTAGCTACAGCCAAACCAAAATGGTTCAAGGGTGACGAAAGTCATAAGTACGTGGACTACTTATTGCCACATGTGGACTACTTATTGCCACAGGTTTAGTCTATCGTATGGTTATGGAACTCGCAATTAGGATAACAGAGATTTACTTATAGTAATAATAAACCACTTATACATCTTTTACATCTTTCACGTACAGTAATCAACATTCAGGAAAGTATGGGACTTTCCTGGGGAAAACATGGAACCTAACCACGTTTACATCTTTTACATCACTCACATTGGAAACCAACATGCAGGAAAGCATGGGGCTTTCCTGGGTAACACTTACATAACTAGAAAGAGTAACAAACTGGATAACATTACATCTTTTACAATTAGTAATATACAATAAGGAAAGTATGGGACTTTCCTGGGAATACACGATAAGTAAACAGAACAGTTTAACAAGTCGGATAACCAACTATACATTTTCACATGAGCAGACATGTTTTCAGTGTACAAACTTACTATACTTTACTTTTGTGAAACAATAACCAACTTTTAAGATAATACGGGATTTTCTTGGTATACATAACATTTCAGAAACAGAAAGGAAACTTGAAACATTTTCACAAACAAAAACCGCTTATGAACTCACCAGCTTTATGCTGATTTTTAAACCGCTTGTGTTCTCAAGTCAGCGTTAGAACAGGTACCCGAAGATCCCTTTTTGATCAGAAGACAGAGTACATGAAGACCCGTTTCATTTTGTTTATATATACTATGTATCACAACTGTACAAACTTTACTTTTGAAACAACTGTAAAACTTTTCTTATGCAACGTAATGGTTGTTTTACTTTACTTACTATGTGCATTTGATTTGATACTCAACGTGGAGTCAACCCCGGAAATGTTTTCGCCTTCGGTTTTTGGGGTGTGACAGATTGGTATCAGAGCCCTTGTTTATAGTGAATGAAGTATACCAAACCTTACATGGTATAAAACTATAAACACTAAAGGGCCTAAGTGCTCTGAATTAAAAGGATCTTCAAACTACAAGTATTTTCAAAAGTATACAAGTATACCGAACCGTCGTCATCCATAACCACAAGTAGAACAGAACATAAGTAATTGGGTGTTGTGTACTATGGTTAAACCTGGGCAGTTATGTAGTCGTGTCTAGGGTCAATATAGCCTGGCCAACTATATTCATTCGAGACACGACCAACATGTGCTTGGGAGTGACTGTGGTATGCGGCATGCCTAAAAATTACACTAATATCCCAAACATCGAATCATTGTCGTAAACAATTCATGAAATACTATGGGAGTATTTCTCGATCCCAATCCTCTGAAGAAATCCTTATTCGAGTGGCTTTCTGTGATTATTCTTAGCGATAAATTATCTGTTTCGATAACTCTTTCCTATTTTATCGCTTATTCGGATCATATAACTGCCATATCTAGCGATTCAATATAGAGGACTTACCATCCTCTCTTTCTTGATCTTATTAGATCAAGATGCCTCCCAGAAAGAGACCCAGCTCAAAGAACAACAACAATCCTTCTTCGCCGCCACCTCCTCCCCAATTTGACCTAGCGTCACTCCAGACGGTCATGACAGCTGCAATGGTGGCAGCCATGTCACAAATGAACCCTAGTGGTTCAGGAGGTGGTCCCCAATCTCAAAACCCCGACGTTAGCCAGGGACACCAAAGAGGGGGTTCCTATAAGGATTTCATGAACGCAAAACCAACATCCTTCAATGGCGCTGGAGGTTTCATTTCCTTATCCCGATGGTTCGAGAAAATCGAGTCCATCTTTGAAATCTGTGCTTGCGCGGAATCTGATAAGGTTAAGTTCGCGGCCTGTACCTTCGTTGACAAAGCCCTGACTTGGTGGAATGGCCGAGTCAAATCTCTAACCTTACCCGTAGCCAATGCCATGGGCTGGGAAGCCATGAAAGAACTCCTTATAGCCGAGTACTGCCCCTGTGGTGAAATGCAGAAACTAGAACACGAGCTCTGGAACCTGAAGATGAAAGGTTCCGACATTGTTGCATACACTTCCCGATTTGATGATCTTGCACTTCTCTGCCCGGGATTAGTCACTCCTGAAAACAAGAAGATCGAAAGGTTCGTTTGGGGGTTATCCCAACTGACAAAGAGTCATGTTTTGGCTGCTCGTCCGGATACCTATGATAGTGCCAAGACTTTAGCTCAAACTTTGATTGATCACAGCGACGACGTTAAGGAAATCACTACCACCTCTGAGCCGACTCAAAGGAGTGGCAAAAAGAGAAAATTCTGGAAGAAGAAGAAGGGTCAATCTTCTCAAGGATCTTCCAAGAAACAGCAGACGATAGCAGTCCATGCTGCTACTACCCCTGTTGCTGCTGCTTCTGTTGTGGGATCCACAACTCCAACTCCTACCAGTAAATATGCTGGTAACCTTCCTCTGTGTGACAAGTGTAAATACCATCATCATCCTGGTCCCTGCCGAGAACTATCTTGTACCAACTGTGGTAAGAAAGGGCACACAGTTCGATTCTGCAAAACTCCTACCCAATCAGCCAACCAATCATCTGGAGCAGGTGTTAGTCAAGCCTGCTGCAATTGTGGAGAAGTTGGGCACTTTAAAAGGAACTGTCCCAAGAAGTCAACTGCTGATAACAATGGAAGGATTCTAACCATGGGACGGGAGGAAGCAGTCGCTGATCCCACTATTGTTTCGGGTACGTTCCATCTCGACAACTCATATGCTAGTATTCTTTTCGATTCGGGTGCTGAAAGGAGTTTTGTTAGTCATGCATTCAAACATAATCTAAAACGTAATCCCCAACCACTAACTAAAACGTTTACCGTCGAGATGGCTAACAGTGAGAAAGAAAGCGCTAACGATGTATTCATAGGCTATACACTTACCTTGAATGATCACTCAATTCCTATAGATCTCATGCCCGTTTCCATTAAGAGCTTCGAAGTTATCATTGGCATGGATTGGTTGAGTCCCAATCATGCTGATATCCTTTGTTACGAAAAAGCCATCCGTATCAATCTTCCTTCGAATCAAACTCTCGTAATCTATGGTGATAAACCCAATTCCAATCTTCATATCATTTCCTGCATCAAAGCTCGAAAGCTCCTTCGAAAGGAGTGCATTGCATTCTTAGCCCATGTGATCAACGGGAAACAAGAAGTTAGAGACCTCGCGAGCGTCCCCAAAGTCTGTAACTTTCCTGATGTATTTCCCGAAGAGCTTCCAGGAATTCCTCCCGAACGTCAGGTCGAGTTCCGTATTGACCTAATTCCTGGAGCTACCCCCGTAGCAAAGTCTCCATATCGCTTAGCTCCAGCAGAAATGCAGGAGTTATCCAGTCAACTCAACGAGTTGCTCAGTAAAGGATTCATTAGACCGAGTTCCTCACCCTGGGGAGCTCCGGTACTGTTTGTCAAGAAGAAAGATGGATCCTTTCGTATGTGTATCGACTACCGCGAACTGAACAAGTTGACCGTTAAGAACCGATATCCTCTTCCACGAATTGATGACCTCTTCGATCAACTCCAGGGAGCCAGCTACTTTTCAAAGATAGACCTTCGGTCAGGGTACCATCAGTTACGAGTCCAGGAAAATGATGTTTCCAAAACAGCTTTTAGGACTCGGTATGGACACTACGAGTTCGTAGTGATGCCCTTCGGTCTAACCAACGCACCGGCTGTGTTCATGGACCTGATGAACCGGGTGTGCCGTCCCTTCTTAGACAAATTTGTCATCGTGTTCATTGATGACATCCTTGTCTACTCCCGAAACGAAGAAGACCACAAACAACACTTGAGGTTAGTGTTGGAGACCCTTAAATCCGAAAAGCTATATGCGAAATTTTCCAAATGTGAATTCTGGATACGAAAGGTAACTTTCCTCGGTCACATGGTAAGCGAGGAGGGTATTCATGTAGATCCTTCCAAGATTAAACCGATAGAGAATTGGTCGGCACCGAAGACACCCACAGAAATTCGTCAATTCTTGGGTCTCGCCGGCTACTATCGAAGATTCATTTAGAATTTCTCCAAAATTGCCAAACCTTTAACCACTCTAACACAGAAAAGTTTACCATTTTGTTGGAGTGATAAACAAGAAACTGCATTCCAAACGTTGAAGAAAGCCCTATGCAGCGCGCCTGTTCTGTCTCTGCCCGAAGGGACAGAGGACTTCGTTGTCTACCGCGATGCGTCTAATCAAGGTTTAGGCTGTGTGCTTATGCAAAGAGGAAAGGTGATTGCCTATGCCTCAAGACAGCTGAAAGCACACGAGGTCAACTATACCACACATGACTTGGAACTAGGAGCCGTAGTCTTTGCATTGAAGATTTGGAGACATTATCTTTACGGAACCAAGTGCACGATCTTCACTGATCACAAGAGCCTGCAGCACATATTTGATCAGAAAGACTTAAACATGAGGCAACGGCGATGGGTAGAATTACTCAGTGATTATGAGTGTGAAATCCATTACCAACCCGGCAAGGCCAATGTGGTAGCAGGTGCCCTTAGCCGAAAGGATAGTGCAGGCCACAAAGTGAAGAACTAGACGATGACCATCCATTCCAACCTACCCATGCAAATCCGAGAAGCTCAGTTAACAGCCCTCAAATCCGAGAACGTGTCGAATGAAGCCTTGAGAGGAATGGAAAAGAAACTTGAGATCAGAGGTGACGAAGTTCACTATTTCATGAATCGTATCTGGATTCCCAAATCCAGAGGATTCAGGGAAATAGTCATGGAGGAAGCGCACAGAACCAAATACTCTGTTCACCCAGGTTCTGACAAGATGTACCTGGATCTCAAGAAACAATATTGGTGGCCAAACATGAAAGCTGAGATAGCTACTTTCGTGGGCAAGTGTCTGTCTTGCGCCAAAGTTAAAGTTGAACACCAGAAACCCTCAGGTCTGCTCCAACAGCCCGAGATCCCCGAGTGGAAATGGGAGATGATTACCATGGACTTCATCACCAAACTGCCCAAGTGGTCTAGTGGGTACAATACCATTTGGGTAATTGTTGATCGTTTGACAAAATCCGCTCACTTCATTCTAATCAAAGAATCATACAAGATGGAAAGACTCGCGCGAATTTACATCCAGGAGGTAGTACGTCTACACAGCGTACCTGTATCCATTATCTCTGATCGAGATAGCAGGTTTACCTCTAGATTCTGGCAATCCCTTCAGAAAGCCCTTGGAACCAAACTAGATATGAGCACAACATATCATCCTCAGACCGATGGACAGAGTGAGAGAACAATCCAAACCCTGGAGGACATGCTTAGGGCATGTGTCATTGACTTTGGAAAGTCATGGGACACACATCTATCTTTGATCGAATTCTCGTACAACAACAGTTACCACACCAGCATTAGGGCTGCTCCGTTTGAGGCCCTATACGGTCGTAAGTGCAGATCCCCTCTGTGCTGGGCCGAGGTGGGTGATACACAATTAGCCAGGAGTCGAGTCCCCGACAGTGCTCTCACTGGTCCTGAAATCATCCGCGAAACCACCGAAAAGACCATTCAAATCCGTAACCGATTGAAAGCTACACGAGATCGCCAAAAGAGTTACGCTGATAATCGTCGGAAACCACTAGAATTCCTGGTTGGAGACCGTGTACTGTTGAAGGTCTCGCCCTGGAAAGGCACTGTACGCTTTGGTAAGCGTGGGAAACTTAATCCAAGGTACATTGGACCCTTCGAGATCCTCTCCAGGATCGGTCCAGTTGCCTATAAACTTCATTTACCTCATGAACTCAGTAACATTCATCCTGTCTTCCATGTTTCAAATCTCAAAAAGTGCCTATCCGATGAAACCCTAACGATTCCCATAGACGAGATCGAAATCAATAAAAACCTCAACTTTGTGGAGGAACCGATCGAAATCATGGATCGAGAAGTCAAACGTACAAAACAAAGTCGCATCCCATTAGTGAAGGTTCGCTGGAATGCCAAGCGGGGACTGGAATTCACTTGGGAACGGGAAGATTCAATGAAACAGAAATATCCACAACTCTTTCCAGATCCATGATGTGTATCTTGTCTTGTGTTTTAAACTTTGAATTTCGGGACGAAATTCCCTTTAACGGGGGGATAATGTAACAACCCAAAATTTCCGTATCATTTCTTGTAACTCTTTCGTAGTACAATTCACGCAACCAAACGTCGTTTCCAAATTCGATTTCCGATCTTCCGTTTAATTAAGTCATTAACTGGTACGTATTTAAAATGACTTAATGGGTGTCTTAATACATTTAGAAATCATTTTAACACCCAACTTTAGTGATCGGAATATTTCTAGAATTTACCGTATCAGGTTACGGCAACCTAATCGGGTACGACCAAAAGCCTCGTCTAATGCCGGTATCGGGTAGAATTCCACCGTGTCCAAAACTTAAACACTATATAATGTGTCTTAAGCCTCCAGTTGAAGCCTTTGGCCATTTTCTCATAGAACTCTCACAACCTCTCTCCTCATCCATAATTAAAGGTCCAAAACAAAGATTTAAGGCTTCCAATCAAAGAGGTAACACTCCTAACTTGTTATTCAACCTCTTAAGCCTTCAAATTAATGTTTAAATTATGTTTTGGGACCAAGAACATGAGTTTACGGCCAAGGATCATGCTTGGGCCGTAAACTCCTCAACATGGGGTTTTTGAGCCAATTTACCCTTCCAAATCATAGTTGGGACTTAGATATGACTTTAAGGCTTGCTAATTTGGGACTTAGAACACATTAAACATGAATTATATGGGACAAACAAGAGTTTACGGCCAAGGCATGTACTTGGGCCGTAAACTCCATTAAATTGGGGATTTAGTGCCTTAAATCATGTCCAAATGCCTTGAAACTCAACCAATGGCCTTGTGGTAAAATCTAGATGCATTTAAAAATAGTTTAAGGGTTTGAAACATATCAAAAATGTCATTTATAGGAGTTTACGGCCTAGGAACATACCCTTGGCCGTAAACTCATAAAACCTTGTTAATGATGCATCAAATACACTCTAATGGTTAGCATAAATTTCTAGAATCACATGTGATTGTTTTTAAGCATCAAAAACTAACTTTTCATGAGTATAAGAGATTTTACGGCCATAGAACATGCCTCTAGGCCGTAAACTCCTAAAAGTATGTTTAATGGTGTTCTAAATTCATAACAAGGCTTGGAAAATTAACTAGAATCACATATGATTGTCCTTTGTAGCTTAAATCCATTTTTCTTGGCCATGGGTGAGTTTACGGCCATAAAATCTTATGGTGTGGCCGTAAACTCCCTTTTAAGTGTTATAATTCCATTAAATCCATTCCAAGGCATTTTAGAAATCCATTCCAACAATCCCCATGTCCATTTAAGCCATTAAACACTCAAAACCAAACCAACATGAGTTTACGGCCGTAAACTCATGTGTGAGTGTGTTATGTGGCTGTAAACTCTTTAAAATGTTTACTCTTGGGGAGTAAACTCAAGTCCCAAGTCTCTAGTGCCATTACACGTCTGAAGATGTCACCCGGGTCACTCCAAACGCTCGTTTTGAGGTGTTTAACCTCGTTGGAGTGTAATGTTCCATATGATTAGTGAATGTATCCCTAATTGAATATATATGGACATTATTTCATTTTACATAGGGACATCGCGAGTAATCAAACCCCGAACCAACGTCTAGTATCCGAAACTTACGCATTTCCGAGTCCGGTGAGTTCATACCCCTACCCTTTTTCACTGTTTTCACTGTTTTCATGTGGGGAACACAAGCAAAGTACAAGAGAATTCATGTACTCAAAACATGTTTTCAAATGTGTGATTCATATTCCATATGCTTTTATTACTGATTACCACAACTGATAACCATTTGAACATGCAGATCACGTAACATTTATTTGTGAAATAGGTCTTTAAACTGTTATGTTTTACATGTATTTCACAAATGGTTTTCCACAATTTATCAGTTAAAAGCATGACATTAGACATTTGAATATAATACCTGTACACTGTTTTGTCCTCGGTAACACTCCACATATATATGCGAGTGGAGGACTATCACATTATTACTAGTAAATTTGTTAATCCTGTATGATTGGAGACACGTCCTCGGCGAACACTCCACAGAGATACGCGAGTGGAGGACTACACCCGTAACCAGAATCTCTGGTATTTAGAGAGCGTGACTTGAGTGTATAGATCTATACGGGGCTGACTACCCCACACTTGGCTGCTAGCAACAGCCGAACCGAAATGGTTCAAGGGTGACGAAAGTCATAAGTATGTGGACTACTTATTGCCACATGTTGACTACTTATTGCCACAGGTTTAGTCTATCGTATGGTTATGGAACTCGCAATTAGGATAACAGAGATTTACTTATAGTAATAATAAACCACTTATACATCTTTTACATCTTTTACATCTTTCACGTACAGTAATCAACATTCAGGAAAGTATGGGACTTTCCTGGGGAAAACATGGAACCTAACCACATTTACATCTTTTACATCTTTTACATCACTCACATTGGAAACCAACATGCAGGAAAGCATGGGGCTTTCCTGGGTAACACTTACATAACTAGAAAGAGTAACAAACTGGATAACATTACATCTTTTACAATTAGTAATATACAATAAGGAAAGTATGGGACTTTCCTGGGAATACACGATAAGTAAACAGAACAGTTTAACAAGTCGGATAACCAACTATACATTTTCACATGAGCAGACATGTTTTCAGTGTACAAACTTACTATACTTTACATTTGTGAAAGAATAACCAACTTTTAAGATAATACGGGATTTTCTTGGTATACATAACATTTCAGAAACAGAAAGGAAACTTGAAACATTTTCACAAACAAAAACCGCTTATGAACTCACCAGCTTTATGCTGATTTTTAAACCGCTTGTGTTCTCAGGTCAGCGTTAGAACAGGTACCTGAAGATCCCTTTTTGATTAGAAGACGGAGTACATGAAGACCCGTTTCATTTTGTTTATATATACTATGTATCACAACTGTACAAACTTTACTTTTGAAACAACTGTAAAACTTTTCTTATGCAACGTAATGGTTGTTTTACTTTACTTACTATGTGCATTGGATTTGATACTCAACGTGGAGTCAACCCCGGAAATGTTTCCGCCTTCGTTTTTCGCGGTGTGACACATTATTTCTTATTTTTAAGAAATATAAAATTCGTTTGATTATTTTAATATTATTTTTAAGCGAACGGGTGAAAGAAAGTGTCATCTTGGGTTTTGATTTTTGAAAACCGCAAACACTTCGCGTATTAGAAACTCCCGACCAAAATTTTATGTTTGGGTTGAAAAATCATCCAAAAATTGTGAACTCATACCTATGTATGAGTTTACTCCCCAAAAACTAGTCATTTGTGTTTACTCCCGAAAAGTCAAAAAGAGTAAACTCCAAAATATCCTCTCAAGTATCATCCAAGTTTTTATTCTAGATCTTCAAACTAGTAAGTGTTTCTAGCCTTTCAAGTTAGTATATCACTTAATCTAGTGATTTTACACCCTTTAATCCATCCATTTTTGTGTTTTGATTAGTTTTTCCAAAACACCAAGAACACACACTAGTGTTCTTGGACTTAAAGTTCATTTCAAGCTTCCACAATGTAAGTACTTCTATCCTAGAGTCATTTTAAACTAGCTATACATGTTTATACAAAGGAAAAGTCCCAAGAACACCAAGAACAAGGTTTTCATGGTTTTGGGAGGCTCCCAAAACCGTAAACACCAAATATAGTGCCTTAGGGTGCTTTAGGGTGTTTAGATGCTTCTTTATGCCTTAAGAACTTGTATAGATCCACCCTTGATGAGTTTATCACCCAAAAGCACCAAAACCTTCCATTTTTATGTGTTTACGGTTTAGGGATGTCCTTAAACCATAAACACCCCAAAAGGTGTGAAAATGTCCCATAAAAGTCCCATGGTTGTTCCTTATGGCTAAATCTAACCTAGACTAGTGCCATGATTGAGCTAAGGACTTGAAAACCCCAAATACCATAAACTCATGAGTTTAAGGTAGTAAACTCATGAGAAATGGTCCTTAGACCATAAACTCCATTTAGGAGTGTTTTGATGCCACACAACACTTCCTAAGGCAAATTTGTGAAGTAGGAATGCTTGGAATAGCCTAGAAGACTTCAAATCACCAAATGGTCAAAAGGTTAGGAGTTTACGACCGTAAACTCAAGAGTTTACGACAATAAACTCAAGGGGTGTTGATCATAATGGAGTAAACTCATTTTAAGAGTGTTCCTTGAACCCCAAACACACTAGCTTTTCCCTACAACACTTAGATGCAACCCTTGAGACTTATAACACTTATACAAAGTGTTTGTCATGCCGTAGAGTGTATTGACTTTGTTTATTAGTTGTTTAAAAAAAACTAATTGTGTATATACATATATCCTTATATGTTATTAGGATCTTTGTGTGTGTCTAAGTCTTCACTTGACACCAAGCACTTATCCGACACTTCCTTCCGATCCACTTACTATAGGTGAGTTCATACCCGTTAATCAATGTTTTAAACTGTTTTTAAATGTTTTATGGGGGGGGGGGATACAAGTAGAACCATGCTACTTATTATATCAATCACATGTGATTAATAAGCAACATTCAAATGATTGGCTACTCATTAGCCGTTTTACCAAACAGTTTCCTTCAAATGTTTTTCATAAACACTTTATGTGTTTAAAACTCCCTATTACACTGTACATTTTACTCTGTATATTACATTTCAAACTTACTTTCAATTGTGTTTCAAAAAAATGTTTCTTTATACTAAACCGTTTTATCAAACCCATGCCTTCAAAACCGTTTTATAGATTGACATCAAGTCGATCTTTTCTTAGAAAATGATTATGCTCAAAGGTTTTACAAAAATTATTTTATGTTTTATTATTATAAATTGCATGCCTATATATGTATAGTTATATAAGAAATGTTGAAAGGACATAGGAAGGCTATCCACCCTATTTCCTTTTCCTCGATTTGGATGTGGTCTGGTGGGATATCGGGTACCCGTACGAAGGTCGTTTAAATATTAATTATATATCATGTGTACATATATAGTCATAAAAGTCCTTCCAGTTCATCAATTGCCCTTGGGTAGCAAGGGTATACATCCATGTTCATACGTGCCAGTTAGATTACTAGTAAACTACCATAGGGGTAGTTTAGGAAAATACTAGAACAATACTAGAACTATTACTAAAACGCAATAACATACAATGAGTCAATTCATTCATGAGTCAATACTTGCTAGAACACTACAGTACTTTACTATACTTGTTAGATAGAGAGAACATACATTACAGCTAGAGCATTTCAGTACATTACTATACTATTACGTAGATAAGTTTACATGGTCACACTTACATGAGTACAATTACATGGTCACACTTACATGAGTACAATTACATGATCACATTTACACGAGTACACTTACATATACATAGAACATATGTCACTAGGTGCTATAGCATGGACCCAGTTCAGGATCTAACTATACTGATGAATCACAACCCAATTGTGATAGTTATATCGAGTATACATGATCATAGTAATGTGGATGCTCACGGCTTGTAGATATGCAGGGGTCGTGGGTAGGTCCCAAAATCCCTTTGATAGGGGAGCGTATAGCCTGGGATCTAGACATCACATTATACCTTATCCCTCAAATAAGGTAGCTGAGTACCGATGTAGTTATTTATTACAAATGCTACAATACTTACAAGATTACCCTAGACTTAAGGTAATTGGTACGGTTGTAGTTCGACACTATACCATAGTACTATTTCATTTTCCCATTACATTCACTTCGTGAACATTCACACGACGCACGGTAATGTGGAAACTATATTTTTGGTTAATGATAGTCATACTTGGGAAAATACATACTTTTACAAGAGACACACACACAGGCACTAGATGGCTTGGTAGAAGGCTACATTCAGAGCAGTTAGGTCTTGGTATAAGACTACATAGAGAGCAGTCAGGCCTTGGTAGAAGGCTACATTCAGAGTAGTTAGGTCTTGGTAGAAGACTACATTCAGAGCAGTTAGGTCTTGGTAGAAGACTACATTCAGAGCAGTTAGGTCTTGGTAGAAGACACCTTCATATAATAGTAGAAATCATAGGGATTTCTAGGGTTTTTCAAACATTTAAAGTTGATTTACAAACACTTTCATACTTACAGTTCATATACACTTTCAATACTTACAATTTATATACATACAAATTCTTACGTACAAATTCATGCATACAAATACTTACTTACAAATTAAGACACTAAAATACTTATGATCTCACCAGCTTTAAAGCCGATACTCGCTTTCATAATTACTTGTATCCTCAGGTCATCTATAGACAGGTACAGATGCAAGGTTTAGAGAAGATGGAGCTCGTTCAAGACTCATCTTTCATTTTGATTTATGCTTTAGTCTCTATTATATTTTGACAGAACACACTTGTATAATAATTATTTTATTAATGCAATGGATGATGTTGTTGCTTGTTTACTACTTTACATTGTTGTGATACTGTACATGACGTCCTCCACCCCAAAACGTTTCCGCCATTATTGGTTTTGGGGTGTGACAGATTGGTATCAGAGCATTGTTTATAGTGAATTAAGTATATCAACCCATAAAAGATATACTATCTATAAATACATAAGGGATTAAAAATACTCTGACCAAGAGTTTATACTTTAGATAATAAAATATTTAATTAGTATACGTGCCTGCATTTATACTAAAATCGGTGTCACTAGAACAGTACAAAAGAATTACAATTAATGGGCAACGCAAGTGGGCTTAGAGACATATGGTCAAAACTGGGAAGATATAGCCTGATCACCTATATTATCCGAGGGTTGACTTGCATGTGCTTAAGTTTAGTTGTGTGGTTGCAACAATGCAAAAATCTTACCAACCCTACCACAATGAGAACAGTAGAACATAACATTAAACTTAAAATACTATAGGAGTATTTGGTATTACTATAAGTACTTTATACTTGAGAACTAAAACAGGATCTTCATTACTAAGTTGATAGTTGCTAAGTGGATACACTAAGGCTATATCTAATTAGGATGTTATAGACTTAGAATCCGTGAAAGTTTTACTTTACCCCTATTCTGTGTGAATTTGGAGTTAAGGTCACTTATTCGAAGGCCTATCCTGTTTCGATTTCATATAACCGGTATGCACTTCACAAATAGCAATGTAACTAAAGAAGATTTTCTAAATAATTATCTAGATAGTTCGTCTAATGATTATTCTCTTACCCCAATTCTCGCGTAGATAACATGGCTGGACTCCATCCTCACGACAACCCGTACCTTCTGAATGAGGTCATTGCTGGATGGTTTGAAGAAGAGCCAGAAAATGATCATCCTATCCCTGTGAATGATCACCATGATGAAGACCTTTCGGATGGTGCTAATTCCGAGCCCGAGGTTGAGGATCTACCCCAGGCAGCTCCTGTTCCAATTCCTAACCCTCGTCCGGCTTTTCATGGCCCGACGCCTCCATGGGTGGAATGTTTGGAAACATGGAGCGAAGGTCAAGATCAACCCATGTCGTTTAATGGAGACCAAAGCTTCTACAACATAAGTAAAGGGAGCTTAGCAGATAGAGTTCTACCAATTCTGATCCATAGAGTTGCCCGAAACGAGATTCAGGGCATGACAGCCCTACAACGTATCGCGGAAGTTGATACAAATTAAGGAATGCATATGCTTCGCACCAGTCGGCTTGAACATGCTCGTGAGAGGTCTGAGAGAGACAATGAGACCTTGCTGCAAGCAGTAGCTAAAACTCGAGCTGAAGTCATAGAGCTCCGAGTACACCAGAGGGTGTACGAAAGATACCTTCTTGATATGGAACGACAACTGGCTGAACTAAGAGTTCACCAGAGGGATGACCGTCGCCAGGAGTAGATGCTTTACTTTATTTTTCCTGGTTAAAATAAATCGTTCTTCTATCTATGCCCGATGTGGCATTTTCTATGAAACTTTCTGGTACTGTAAGTACTGTTGTTAGGTCTTTATGCTGTCAGGAACTATCTTCTTTGTTTATGATGTAAGACCTATTACAAGGTCATTTTCCCGAACTTTTACGTAATGAAAATCAAAAATATTGACAGTCGGCTAACTTCTGTTCCCTTTTTAGTCAAGTACTCTCATCCTACTTTCCTTGGAGTCAATCTGAAACATGCTTTAGTCAAGTCATTGGACTATAGTAATTTAACTCCGGAGACATTTCCATGTCTATTTCAATGGTTGGATCATGTTATTCACCAACCAACGATACCTCGGCTTGAACGACAAACGTCTTGAGACCATTCTACAAACTCACTTCCATTCCGTACTTGGACTGCATCATATGGATGTAGGTCAACCTTTCGAGAACATACTCTTACTCCTTGATTGAGCAATCGAAGTACATCTAGGTTCAACCAGAATCGATCACAAAATCCTTATCTTTTGTATTACATAACCATGTCGTCATCCGGAAGCAATCAGTCGAACAACGAAACCTCCGCTTTTCCCATGGATGCAGCTACTTTCCAAACCGCAGTTACAACGACTGTGATGGCTTCCGTGACAGCTGTCCTTGCGCACTGTAGCGCGATCAGCACAATCAATACTGATGATAGGGTTGAAGTTTCCAATCGTGGTATCCATCCAGGAAATCGCCAAACAGTAACAGTCACAGGCTCGCAAAGCCGAAAGACAGAGAACAAGAAATGAAGGCGTCAAGCTCAGAAAGAACGCAAGAAATCCCAAAAACTTGCCATGCAACAGCAACAAGTGGAAACCACTGCCATTCCCGTACCGAGCAGGCCATACGAGGGAAAACTCCCGAAGTGTGATAAGTGTAGTTTCCATCATCATGGGGCCTGCCATGAGATGCAGTGTTGCAATTGCCTAAAAATAGGGCACCATGCTCGTAATTGTGGAGCACTGACACGACCCATCACTCAAGTCCCTTTCATCGGGACCAAACCTACACACGAGAGTAGTGATAAAGCTGAGCGCTTTAGGAAGCAATTTCCAAGGTGGAGTAATGAGGAAGGCACTCGTGTCCACATAACACTGGCTAAACACCTCACTTCCACCACCAATGTTGGTGCTGTCCAGATATGTCACCAATGCGGTGAAATTGGACACTTCAAGAAAGATTGCCCTATAACAAAGAACTCTGGCGCAGACGGGAAGTTTCTCAAGATCACAGCTGCAGGAGAACCCACTCCGGACCCTCGTTAATGTAGTTTAGGCGTTTTGTTGTAACAGACTTATAAACTATTCAAAACTAGTGTAACTAGAGTCTTACCTTCTGCGAGATCATGTCTGTATATGGATGCTCGTGCTGCATATACTTGTCTTTTGTAGTATACCTTATTCACAGCAATAGCCTTGTAGTAAAACTAAAGTACTGTAACTCTACTCATGGTTGCACGGTTGTGTTTTGTCTGTAAACGACTTATGTTCAAATCTAATGTCTTTAAGTTTCTGTATGATTCCGACATTATCATGCGACCCGATTCAACTTGATCCTCACAAAAACAGCTTCATACATACATCTCTTTGTCAGTAA
The DNA here is from genome assembly GCF_002870075.4 of Lactuca sativa. NCBI lineage: Eukaryota > Viridiplantae > Streptophyta > Magnoliopsida > Asterales > Asteraceae > Lactuca > Lactuca sativa. The sequence goes on from NC_056628.2 coordinate 61,745,491, forward strand.
ACGTCGTCTCAGCGAAACCGTCATATCAGAACACCAAAGTACTCTTGCATGGAGTACCTCATAGTTCTTTTCTTTTCCGAAGAAATCCCTGAAGTACCACTCACGCAGTACGTCAAGTTCAATCCAAGGATTCATGCGGATGATCTATCACTGAGGATTGTATACATAAGAGTGATATATAATCAAGGTTCTACAGGTTTAGAATTAATGATTTCGCTTTAACTCATTTCCTCGTTGGGATGTGAGGGTAAAGAAGAATCAGTTATTCGACTACCTTTTCAATCTTAATTATATACGACTCATATAAACGAGATTGTGATTGTGAAACCATGTATGAATTCTAATATGAACTTCAGGACGGAGAACTGCCTAAGTCTACGAGTAATCACATCGTCATGTGAACAAACTTAGAACCCAGTATGACTCCCATAAACAGATCGCCCTATAGTCTAAACATCTACGGAGATACAAGAAAAGTACAGACGACTTAACGAACTACAAAGAAATAGAATTAGAAGACTAGGCTTCTGACCCTGGAGAACCCCGATCTTATTCTTCTAGAGATCGACGGATTGCATCGTATGTACCTCGGATATCGAGGACTCCGTCAAGAATTTTCATTACAAATCGTTATCTCTGCCTCACATAGATGAAATGGTTGAGCAAACGCAAGGAAAGAATTACTTTCAGAAATGGACCTGAGATCCGAATATCACCAGTTCGAGTGTTAAGGAAGGATGTCCGGAAGACTATCTTCCGAACTAGATGTGGACACTTCGAATTTGTAGTGATACCCTTCGGATAGGACCAATACGCCCATAGTTTTCATGAGTTTAATGAATAGAGTTCGTCTTTCCTACTTGGATCAGTTCGTCATTCTCCATGTAATGACTTACTTATCTATCCTCGTAGTAAGAAGGAACCCATGGAAACATTACCTTCGGAGGAACTTACGCAAAGCTCTCTAAACACGAGTTTTGAAATTGAAGGGTCAGATTTCCCACGACGCACTATTAGTGATGTGGAAAATTTTGAGCACTCTTCCAATTTGTCAAAACCGTTGAGAATTTGTCGACACCAGAGACGCTGACAGAAATTCGCCACATTCTAGGTCTTACAGACCTACTGTCATAGTTCATTCAGAACTCCTCGCAAATTACAGAAACCCTTTCGACTTTGACCTAGCAAGGGGTGGCCCTTGAATGGGAAGTTTAGTAAGAGAAAGAACCCTTGGAAGTTCCAAGTGAGAGACCAAGTTCTTCAGGAAAAGCTCACTTTGGGAATGGCTTAATACGCTTCGTAAAGCGTGGAAAGCTAAATCCAAGATTGATAGGACCTCCGGGATTCTTACCAAAATCGGTCCTGTACCTCGCACAAACGAGACCTACTCCGCGAACTCAGTAACATACATTCTACTCTTCAAGTCTCGATCGTGAAACCGTACTTTTCCGTTAGGAGTCTTGTAAGCCCACTCGTCGAGATCCTCGCCTTCGTATTAGAACCGCAGTGACCCTCGACCGAGAGGTCAAGCGGACGAAGCAACGCGATCGCCCGTTAGTGAAGGTTCGTTGGGATACCAACTGAGGATCCGATTTCACTTAAGAGCTCTAGAACCAATCGATTAGGAAGTTCCCTCCTCTCGACTCGATTATTCATACCTACTTCCTTACCTAAATTCTAATTTCGGGATGAAATTCCCTTTAACAGGGGGACGATGTGACAACCCGAAATTTCCATTCGGTCCAACCCTAAAAGTCAACCATTTCGTATCATAAGTCAATGTCATTATTTCTTATTTTTAAGAAATATAAAATTCGTTTGATTATTTTAATATTATTTTTAAGCGAACGGGTGAAAGAAAGTGTTGTCTCGGTTTTTGATTTTTGAAAACCGCAAACACTTCGCGTATTAGAAACACCCGACCAAACTTTTATTTTTGGGTTGAAAAATCATCCAAAAATCGTGAACTCATACCTATGTATGAGTTTACTCCCCAAAAACTAGTCATTTGTGTTTACTCCCCAAAAGTCAAAAAGAGTAAACTCCAAAATATCCTCTCAAGTATCATCCAAGTTTTTATTCTAGATCTTCAAACTAGTAAGTGTTTCTAGCCTTTCAAGTTAGTATATCACTTAATCTAGTGATTTTACACCCTTTAATCCATCCATTTTTATGTTTTGATTAGTTTTTCCAAAACACCAAGAACACCAAGAACACACACTAGTGTTCTTGGACTTAAAGTTCATTTCAAGCTTCCACAATGTAAGTACTTCTATCCTAAAGTCATTTTAAGCTAGCTATACATGTTTATACCAAGGAAAAGTCCCAAGAACACCAAGAACAAGGTGTTCACGGTTTTGGGAGGCTCCCAAAACCGTAAACACCAAATATAGTGCCTTAGGGTGCTTTAGGGTGTTTAGATGCTTCTTTATGCCTTAAGAACTTGTATAGATCCACCCTTGATGAGTTTATCACCCAAAAGTACCAAAACCTTCCATTTTTATGTGTTTACAGTTTAGGGATGTCCTTAAACCGTAAACACCCCAAAAGGTGTGAAAATGTCCCATAAAAGTCCCATGGTTGTTCCTTACGGCTAAATCTAACCTAGACTAGTGCCATGATTGAGCTAAGGACTTGAAAACCCCAAATACCATAAACTCATGAGTTTAAGGTAGTAAACTCATGAGAAATGGTCCTTAGACCGTAAACTCCATTTAGGAGTGTTTTGATGCCACGCAACACTTCCTAAGGCAAATTCGTGAAGTAGGAATGCTTGGAATAGCCTAGAAGACTTCAAATCACCAAATGGTCAATAGCTTAGGAGTTTACGACCGTAAACTCAAGGGGTGTTGATCCTTAGGGAGTAAACTCATTTTAAGAGTGTTCCTTGAACCCCAAACACACTAGCCTTTCCCTACAACACTTAGATGCAACCCTTGAGACTTATAACACTTATACAAAGTGTTTGTCATGCCGTAGAGTGTCTTGACTTTGTTTATTAGTTGTTTAAAAAAAACTAATTGTGTATATACATATATCCTTATATGTTATTAGGATCTTTGTGCGTGTCTAAGTCTTCACTTGACACCAAGCACTTATCCGACACTTCCTTCCGATCCACTTACTACAGGTGAGTTCATACCCCTTAAACAATGTTTTAAACTGTTTTTAAATGTTTTATGGGGGGGGGGGGATACAAGTAGAACCATGCTACTTATTATATCAATCACATGTGATTAATAAGCAGCATTCAAATGATTGGCTACTCATTAGCCGTTTTACCAAACAGTTTCCTTCAAATGTTTTTCATAAACACTTTATGTGTTTAAAACTCCCTATTACACTGTACATTTTACTCTGTATATTACATTTCAAACTTACTTTCAATTGTGTTTCAAACAAATGTTTCTTTATACTAAACCGTTTTATCAAACCCATGCCTTCAAAACCGTTTTATAGATTGACATCAAGTCGATCTTTTCTTAGAAAATGATTATGCTCAAAGGTTTTACAAAACTTATTTTATGTTTTATTATTATAAATTGCATGCCTATATATGTATAGTTATATAAGAAATGTTGAAAGGACATAGGAAGGCTATCCACCCTATTTCCTTTTCCTCGATTTGGATGTGGTCTGGTGGGATATCGGGTACCCGTCCGAAGGTCGTTTAAATATTAATTATGTATCATGTGTACATATATAGTCATAAAAGTCCTTCCAGTTCATCAATTGCCCTTGGGTAGCAAGGGTATACATACATGTTCATACGTGCCAGTTAGATTACTAGTAAACTACCATAGGGGTAGTTTAGGAAAATACTAGAACTATTACTAAAACGCGATAACATACAATGAGTCAATTCATTCATGAGTCAATACTTGCTAGAACACTACAGTACTTTACTATACTTGTTAGATAGAGAGAACATACATTACAGCTAGAGCATTTCAGTACATTACTATACTATTACGTAGATAAGTTTACATGGTCACACTTACATGAGTACAATTACATGGTCACACTTACATGAGTACAATTACATGATCACACTTACACGAGTACACTTACATATACATAGAACAGATGTCACTAGGTGTTATAGCATGGACCCAGTTCCGGATCTAACTATACTGATGAATCACAACCCAATTGTGATAGTTATATCGAGTATACATGATCATAGTAATGTGGATGCTCACGGCTTGCATATATGCAGGGGTCGTGGGTAGGTCCCAAAATCCCTTTGATAGGGGAGCGTATAGCCTGGGATCTAGACATCACATTATACCTTATCCCTCAAATAAGGTAGCTGAGTACCGATGTAGTTATTTATTACAAATGCTACAGTACTTACAAGATTACCCTAGACTTAAGGTAATTGGTACGGTTGTAGTTCGACACTACACCATAGTACTATTTCATTTTCCCATTACATTCACTTCGTGAACATTCACACGACGCACGGTAATGTGGAAACTATATTTTTGGTTAATGATAGTCATACTTGGGAAAATACATACTCTTACAAGAGACACACACACAGGCACTAGATGCCTTGGTAGAAGGCTACATTCAGAGCAGTTAGGTCTTGGTATAAGACTACATAGAGAGCAGTTAGGCCTTGGTAGAAGGCTACATTCAGAGCAGTTAGGTCTTGGTAGAAGACTACATTCAGAGCAGTTAGGTCTTGGTAGAAGACTACATTCAGAGCAGTTAGGTCTTGGTAGAAGACACCTTCATATAATAGTAGAAATCATAGGGATTTCTAGGGTTTTTCAAACATTTAAAGTTGATTTACAAACATTTTCATACTTACAGTTCATATACACTTTCAATACTTACAATTTATATACATACAAATTCATGCATACAAATACTTACTTACAAATTAAGACACTAAAATACTTATGATCTCACCAGCTTTAAAGCTGATACTCGCTTTCAAAATTACTTGTATCCTCAGGTCATCTATAGACAGGTACAGATGCAAGGTTTAGAGAAGATGGAGCTCGTTCAAGACTCATCTTTCATTTTGATTTATGCTTTAGTGTCTATTATATTTTGACAGAACACACTTGTATAATAATTATTTTATTAATGCAATGGATGATGTTGTTGCTTGTTTACTACTTTACATTGTTGTGATACTGTACATGACATCCTCCGCCCCAGAACGTTTTCACCGTTCTTGGTTTTGGGGTGTGACAGACTTTGCCCTCGAAGTCATGCTCAGCAAATAACTCAGGATGCTGCTCCCGCATCTTTGACTCCGGCTCCCAAGTCAAATCGGACCCTCTCTGATGTTGCCACTGAACCTAAACCAGGGACACTTCCTTGTTTCTTAGAACCTTCACATTTCGATCCAAGATCGCTATCGGCCTCTCAATATAATTTAGGCTCGCATCTACCTGAATGTCCTCTAGCGGTACCACTGTCGTATCGTCGGCTACACACTTCCTCAACTGGGACACGTGGAAGGTGTTATGGATCTGACTCAACTCCGCAGGTAGCTCCAAATGGCACGCTACCCAACCAAATCTGGCGGTCACCTTAAAAGGACCGATGTATCGGGGTGCAAGCTTGCCCAGGTTCCTGAGTCGGATCACCCCTTTCCAAGGGGATACCTTTAGAAGGACAAAATCTCCAACCTGAAACTTGAGATCAGATCGTTGCCTGTCTGTGTAACTCTTCTGGCAACTCTGGGCCATTAGTAACCTCTGCCTGACTTGCTGAATATGCTCGGTCGTCTTGAGTACTATCTCCGTGCTACCCATCACTCGTTGTCCCACCTCTCCCAAACAGATAGGAGTTTGACACCTTCTCCCATAAAGGAGCTCGAAAAGAGGCATACCAATGTTGGATTGGTGACTGTTATTGTAAAAAAACTCAGCCAAGGGTAAGTAAGTGTCCCAACTTCCTCCGAAATCCATCACACATGCACGCATCATGTCCTCCAGCGTCTGAATCGTTCGCTTGCTCTGTCCTTCTATCTGTGGGTGATAGGTAGTATTGAAATGCAAGAGCGTGCCCAAATCCTCATGAAATCCAAAACCTGGAAGTAAAACGCATGTCTCGATCCGACACTATCGAGACCGGCACTCCATGTCGCGCTACCACTTCTCTCACATAGATCTCGGCCAATCTCTCCGCAGAAGAGCTCTCACTAATAGCAAGGAAGTTAGCACTCTTCGTCAGTCGGTCCACAATCACCCAAATCGCGTCAACCCTTCGCGCAGTCTTCGACCACTTGGTGATAAAGTCCATTGAGATCTGTTCCCACTTCCACTGGGGAATCTCAAGAGGCTGCAATGGACCATGTGGACGTTGGTGCTCTGGCTTGACCCGAAGGCAGGTCAAGCACCTCTCAACTACCCAAGCAACATCCTTCTTCATACATGGCCACCAATAGTCTCTTTTTAGGTTTAAATACATACTAGTAGCCCCGGGGTGGATCGAGAAGCTCGATTTATGCGCCTCTTCCATCATTATACGTTGGGCTCCGCCCGTATAGGGCACCCAAATCCACCCTCAGGAAGTCATAAATCCTCGGCTATCCGTCACAAACTCGAACACCTGCCCAATCACCCTCTCCCTCTTGTGGTTCTCCGATTTCACGGCCTCCGCCTGGGCCTCTCGAATGGTATCCAAGACCGGAGCTGTCATTGTTATCCTCATACACACATCTCAAATTGGGGTACTCTCTGCTCTACGGCTCAGGGCATCGGCTACTACGTTAGCCTTCCCCGGATGATACAGGATCTCACAGTCATAGTCTTTCACCACATCCAACCATCTCCTATGCCGCATATTCAGGTTAGGTTGATCCATGAGATACTTCAGGCTCTCGTGGTCCACGTATATGGTACACCGAACCCCATACAAGTAGTGGCGCCAGATCTTGAGGGCGAACACAACCGCCCCTAACTCCAGATCGTGGGTGGGATACCTTGTCTCATGAGGGTTCAACTACCTCGAGCATATGATATCATGTGATCCCTCTGCATCAACACTGCACCCATCCTTGAGATAGACGCATCACAATAAACCACAAAGTCCTACACTCCCTCCGGAAGAGCTAGTACACAATCTCTAGCGAAGAGTCTCGAATAATGGATACTCCCAACAAGAATAGAGGATATGCTATAAGTTTATATCATATCTCTTCATGTTCTAAAGGAGTAAAGTATTGGTCTTTTTTCCTACACAAGAGTAAAAAAAAAAATCTTTAGTATCCATAAAATAATAACTTTTATCTACTAACAAAGCAAAAACAAGATTACTAACCATTTTAGAAACTCCAGGTGAGATTTCACAAAATGCTTTATGTCTTCTTTTAAAACAAGTGCATCAGATGAAAAGTACATCAACTCCTGCATCAACAAAAGCCGTAGATCTCCAAAGAGCTTCTTGTATAGCAATGCCTGACAAGAATATGTTCTTGTTACAATAACAATGTCATAACCACTCTCTTTCAAAGCATCAACAATTATTTTTATCTTCATCACAAGTTCTACTCTAGATACCACTTAACTGCCTTATGTATGACCACAAGCTTTTGAGGATACCTTGCAGTTTCAACATTATCAGCAATCTGCAGGACCTACATATGAATCCTATGATAGTTGATGTTAGGAAATGAATTTGATCTTCGAGAATTATTTTAACAAATCCTGCTCTGAAATATTTGGCAAGCTTTTATAATGGACAATGCTTTTGTAATGTCCTTGCTTCACAATCTCTCCATAAGATATTAGTCCAGTATTATCTAGCAGGCCTAATCGAGCCATCTGTATTCCAAAACCTAGCGAGAGAACAAATCAAAGGCAAAATTACAGGATTGATCAGACGAGGTTGCACATTAATACCAATTTCAACATTCTAGCCATCTCTCTCTATTAGCTTCACATCAAGGTCATTGAAACAAGCAGGGGCTTAGTGAATTCGAGGAGAATCAAGTAGTTATCGTAACTTCTTCGTCGGAGAAAAATCTGAAGTGGCGTTGTTTAGGCTGTTTGTCTCCTCCATAAGAACTTATGGTGATAGAATTGGGTGCCGATATAGCCCTAGAAACTGGTGAAATAGAAATCGATGAAAGGGAAGGAGTTTGAGGTTTTCAATGGGAGGTAATTATAAGACAAAATCGGGGGAGGGGGGCACAAATTCCAAACTGTGGGAAGCGTGTTTGACCTAGAGGAGGTGAGAGATACATACGATCTTGAGAGTTGTGGTGACGGGTGAGAAGATGTAGACGGGCTGGAGGAGTAGGCGACACAAATTGTGTTCGCCATTGACGGTGGTGGTAACCGATGTTGATGGCAGAGAAGGGAGACGGAACCCTAGATCACCCATGTGTGTGTTTTGAACCAAAACATTGAAAACATAACGGTATCTTTTTCCGTCATTTTAGACACTAATTCACAACAAACATTGTTTATTTCATTATTTTTTATAAAAGATAACATTACGACGTACAAGCGTTAATCCTGAACATTTTACATACATAACTTTTTAAGAAATATCTTTTTGTCTGTCATAAAATTAGTGTATGTCATAAGTCTGTCATTAAAAGTCTTTTCTAGTCGTGTCAAAGACTATGTCACCGTACATCCAAAGTATGTCGAAACATTTGCTATCCTTTAGAAGTTAAAAATAACATTTTTCTAGTTTACTTAAAAAAAAGTATTTATCGGGCATAAACCTTTCTTAGAAATCCTCCAAAACCTTGTATCGACAACAAATTGAAGAACTGATAGATGGAAAAAACATTTTTTTAAGGAAAAAAACGGTATTAAAACCCCTGTCAAATTTATTGATATGGATGTTGAACTTAAAACCCCCTCAAATTACATTATATACCGAAATTAAAAGCCAAAAATAAAAAATTAGATGAAAACTACATCTGTCGAGCCTTTTGTAAATTTGATATGAATGCCACTATCTTCACATAAACCCTGTCTTTGAAGTTATCATAACAGTGAAAAAAAGCATGTCTTCCACGACGGTTGACAAGTAAAGCACCACATGCTATCCAAAATCCAGTAGCAAAACCGGTCCCCCCACCAATATAGAACCATCCCCAAATTTCATCTCCACCTTCCCCATCACCCACACTTTCACCAACGACAGGTGGCACTTTTAAATCTTCATCCTCAGGACATTTTTTGTTAAGAGGAGGTCCACATAGTCCTACATTTCCATCGTATCTTGAAGGTTCAAAGGACTGGAGCTGTGTGCTAGATGGGATTCTCCCTGTCAAGTTATTAAATGACATGTCTAGGTAATTCAGTAAGCTCATCCGAGACATGCTTGATGGTATCTGCCCTGAAAAATTGTTTCTAGATAAATCCAAAGTCAAAAGATTTTTCATCTCACCAATTTTCTGTGGAATATCTCCAAATAGATCGTTGTTTGACAAGTTTAGAGAAATCAAGTCATGAAGATTGGTAATTTCGTATGGGATTTGTCCTGCTAAATTGTTGCTTGAAAGGTCAATGCTCTTCACCAATTTTAGAGTGTTAAAGAATTCCCGTTCATCTCCTTGCCACCTAATCATCGCATTGTCAACATATGTCGTCCAAACATATGTTTGACCTCCTTCAGTTCTATATACCTTTATATCTTGTGAGAATCCTTGTAGAACCATGCTCGTAAGATTACTCAAACACGAGGGTATGGTTCCATAGAGATTGTTCATTGACAAGTCTAGAATTTGAAGATTTGCTAATTGACATAATTTTGAAGGGATGGTTCCAATGAAGTTGTTTGATCTTAGGATAAGAACATACAATCCTGTTAAGTTTTCCCCAATCCAGACAGGCACATTACCAGAGAACTTGTTGGCTCCCAAATTCAACGAGTTTAAACTCGTGCAATTCTTTAATGACAAAGGCAATTCGCCAGATAATTCATTCTTGTATAAATGCAATACCTTGAGATTGATCAGATATTCAACAGAGGGAGGAAGCCTTCCAAAGAGATTGTTGTGCCCCAGATTAACAATTTTTAGTTGTTTGAAATGCCACAAACAGTCGGGGAGTTGTCCAGTTAATGAGTTATGAGAGAGGTCAAGAAATGACAAGAACCCACCAACAATCTGGCATATAAACGAGATTCCCCCAGAAAACTTGTTTCTGGAAAGATCTAATGATGCCAAAGTGGAAGCAACATTTGGTATTGGACCATGAAAGTTGTTGGAACTCAAATCTATCACAGAAAGGTTGGCAAAATTTGATAATAAATCTGGTACTTTCCCACTAATGTTGTTGGAAGAGAGATTCAGATATTCTAATTGAGAAGGCCATGTGGCCCAAAACTCGAGAGGAGTTGTGTCTGAAATTTCAGTATTGGAAAGATCAAGACTGGTAAGATTTTTGAGTGTATGAATCCATTTTGGGAAGTGAGGCCCTATCTTACAAGACATCAGACCAATAACCTTTACATAAGAAAGGCTTGACAAGTGATATGTGGAAGGAACTGTAAGATTATTAGAAGAAAGGTCAAGAATTTGGAGCCTGGGTAGTTCCCACAGTTTCTCACTTATACTTCCATTTAACTGATTATCAGATAGGTACAGAGATTCTAGGGATGCAAACTTCTGGATCTCATCGGACAGTGACCCTGTAAATTGGCTACCTCGAGTAATCAACATTTGTAAGGTCAAGGACGTGCATCCAGACAAGTTGTTGAGAAAATCAGGAAATTTGACAACAGCAGAGTTGTTAACGATGTACAAACGTTCCAAACTACAGAGGTTCCCAAGGTATTTGGGTATCCCATCTAACATATTGCCAGAGAGAAGAAGAGAACTAAGCTTATTGCTGGTTAATGGAAGCAACCAGCGATACATGGATGAGTTCAGATTGTTGTTTGTAAGAAAAAGGTATTCAATAGATGAAGAAGAGTTGTGAAAAGAAGAATATGGATACATGACCTGTGACAGCTCACATCCATCTAAACTTAAACTCAACAGTTTTGGGAGACTCGAAATTACACCTACCCAATTATTTGCATTCGCAAGGGAAATCCCATCCATTCTCAGATCCTCCAAATGAGAGAGATGAGACAACCACTCCATGTTTTCAACTCTACAACTTCCAACAGAATCAAGATAAAGGTATTGCAAGTTGGTGAGGTTTCCAAAGTGTGAAGGAATGGTTCCATAAAGAGAGTTACTGGAAAAGGAAAGGTGCCTTAACTGGGTCAAGTAACCAATGGACCTGGGAATAGCTCCATGAAAGGAATTGTAGGAAAGGGAAAGGTACCTTAATCGAGTCAAAGAACCAATGAAAGTGGGAATGGTTCCATGAAATGAATTGTCAGAAAGATCAAGAAGATTCAAGTAGGTTAAGTTAACCAAGGAATGGCTAATCTCACCTCCAAGACCACCCTGTGAAAAGAAGTTGTTGAGTTCAAGCTTTGTGACGTGACCAGTTTGGTTGTTGCACTCGACTCCACTCCATTTACAGCAGTCATATTGGTCAGATCTCCATGTAGAGAGAGTATCAGAGGGGTCGTGAAGGGGAGCTTTGAAAAGAAGGAGAGCATCTCTCTCCTTATCCAAACACTTTTTCATATTTCTATCATCTCCTTCCAATTGGCTGGCAGTTGCATTCACAAGGAGGAGCAACAGAAGTGAGAAAATTATAAAAACACAAGGATTCATAATTTAATTAAAAATGAAAATCTTGGTGATTTTTGGTTTGTAATGATGCCTGCCTATATGAACTGCACCCGTGAGTGTTTATATATATAGTCTCGAATGTGAGCATAACTGATTCTAAACGGGTGGCCTTGAATTAATTATGTCGGGGATACAATATTTAATTCCCATGAAATTAGAACCAAACTATAAGAAAAAATCAAAGATGAAGATTTGAAATAAATGTCCCAAATTAGTCGTTCAAAGACTTGCAAGTCTTGACAATTTGCATATATTATCTATATCTTATCCGATTTCATGATATATTCAAAGACTTTAAAGTGATGTTTACCATAACCTTTATTAAATACAAACATATAAGAATGTAAACGCAAACATTGAACTGACCACCAAATTAACAACAACTATTTAATAAATCTCGTATTCCCATTCCGTTGTTAAACAATTTATGTTTATGCTATCCTAAGAGTATTTTTATGAAATCAATTAGAAAAGTTTTAGCAGAAACATATATCTAATTTATCATATCAATTAATTCAAAATTTTCGAACAGAAACATAAACCCAGTATTCAACAGAAACGAAAAAAAATTCAAACAAAATCAAAAGAAACGTTATTCAACAGAAAAAATAGAGAACAGGGATGAAGAGGAGAAATGCGTTGAGTATTAGTGACGGAAAACCAAGAAGATGACAACGGTAGCTAGGCGGCGTCTTCGACGACAGTGGGGAGGTAAAAAAGCAAAAAATTTATGGATATTTTTTAGCAATATATTATATTATATGGACTTGTTCGCGAAAACATTATTATATTTATTTATTGGTTATGTATATATCAACCTGAAAGATATTTTTATATTTTTATCATACAATAACCATTTATATTGCTAAAAAATATCCATAAATTTATGTGATTATTTTTTTCCCACATTAATAAAAAATAACCTCATAATTTAAGTTATTATTCCCTAATTGCAGTACTTGACATCAGATCAGTGATAATTAATGTTTTGCAAAAACGACAGTTTTGAACCCTAATCCAAGTTTGAACCTTGAGTTTATTATGCTTGGAAAATATAAAATCTATTCATAATTACAAAAGAGTTTCTAAAAATAAAATATTTATAAATTTCTATTTGTAATCACTAACCTCTCTAGTCTCTAAAGACTTTGAGTGTGTTCTTGGTGAACGTGTATGTGAGGTGACGTTAAGCAAGAATTGAAGATAAAACAAAGAGTTTGTTTGTAATCTCCAACATAAGAAAACAAGGTATTACATCAAAGTTGAATATTATGAGCAAACTCAAGAACCTTAAGTTTAAGGTTTGGACAAATGATGACTTTGTTCTTAAATAATCATTCATTGATCATGCATCAGCCTATCATTAAGTGGGATTGGTGGTTAATTAAAGAACTATCATAGATTTAAAAATGATACAAGTATTTGATGCATAACATGAAAAGTATAAGTTGTATAGTCTGGTAATATAGAATTTCAAATCATGTTTATGAGTAATTAAAATGTCATTAGTAGAGACTGGGAAACTAATCATGTATTAGTATGAGTTTGAAGTTGGTTTTAGTAGTGATGTATAGCTTATATTGTTACCCTGCATGAAAAGCATGATCGGGGATTATAAAGCAAAGGTTTCGTGCATGATCGGGGATTATAAAGCAAAGGTTTCGTACTACTGTAACACCTAGCTTTTTTTATAAAATACATAACAAATTACTAAAATCGTCCTTATGGTTTGATTAAAATTGCATTTTTGGTTCTTAACTTTTTTTTTTTTTTTTTTTTTTTTTTTGCATTCGGACTGTTCTCAAAATATGATTTTATTGCGTTTTTCGTCTCTATCCGGCCTGAAAAGACTATACTTCCCTCTCTAATTTATTTTTTACTTGTTTCTATTATTAGTTTTATATTTTTTTAATAAAAAAATAGAATGGGCCCACACTCAACTCTTCGTCTTCTCACATGTTCAACCATCTTTCACTTTACTACCATTCACTACCAATACTATGCCATTACTCACCCACTAAGACTCATTATCACCATCTCCAGCGAGACTAGAAATCCGACAAGACCAGAACGCCGACGAACATCACACATCATCACCCACCACATGTCACCCACCTCCACCATCTCTCCCCGTAAATCGGTAAATCCTCATCAATAAATCGGTAAACCACTCACCTCCACCATTTAACCCCCTAAATTCTTCGGCGAGTCCATAACGACGACCAACACCACACTCACCCTTACTGTGCTTTTTCCATATCTTTCCTCCATTGGACTACAGATAAAGATCTTAAATAAAAAATCAGAGATCTACAACACAAGATCTTGAACTCAAATCAAAATTGGAGATCTGCAATATAAGGTCTGGAACTCAAATCGAAGATCTTCATTGTACCTGTATCATAAATCTCCCAACACCATCATCTTCTTATTAAAATTGGAGCCACCACCACCACTGTGTTACTGAAATGGGTGATTTTCTGAAATAGAAGGCACCACCACCATCGCCTTACGTAAACCAAGCCAGAACCATCAACGCTTCTGAAAATCATCTTTCATTTATAAGATATCATCAAATTTTTTCTTTCATCATTGACTTGAGGTTGGGGTTTACGTTTTGGGTTTTGATTTCTATATTTGGTTTTGATTTCATTTTATGTTCTCATTTAACAATTTCGGGAGTTGACTTTGGTTAGATTTTGATTTCGGGATTAGACGTTGGTCTAGTTTTGATTTCTCGGATTTGATATTGGGTTGTCACATGATGAAATTGATGATGTGGGCGATGGTGGTGTCAGAATAGGTGTATGGTGGTCGTGTCAGAATCGTTGAGTGGTAGTTGTCAGCAACTGTGGTGGTTGTCGATGAACGGTGAATGAAGGTGGTTGTGGTGTAAGTAGGAGTATGAGTGGGTCCCAATAAATCACTTAATTGATTTTCATAAATCAATTAATAATAAACAAATAATAAAAAAAAATAAATAGAAAATACAAAGGGCGATATAGTTTTTTTTATCTCTACAAGGGACAAAAAACGCAATAAAATCATAACTTAGGGACGGTCCGAGTGCCAAAAAAATAATACTTAGGGACCAACAATAGTTTTTACCAACCATATGGACTATTTTAGTAATTTGTTCTAAAATAAAATATTATAGTTTTAAAACACTTTATGGCATTAAACCATATTTATTAAAATATTGCCCCGAAAGTTTTCATTACAAAACAAATTGTAATACTTTAAACCGGGTATTACAACTGATACAACCAAAGCCATAGTAAATAAATAATTAGACATACTCATAGAAACTATGTCCAATTTCTATCCTTCAAAGCTCATTTTATCGGTGCAAACAAAATCTTATACATTTCATATCGGACTTGGAATACATGGCATTTAACAAAACATATGTAAGACAATAATGTCTCGTAAGTCATATGGGGTTAGACCCAAAATATTTACAATATAGGTAAAAATTACCACTTTTCATATCTTGAAAACACTTTCATAACTTGTAAACTTTTTTATAGCCTGAAAATACTTTTATAACTTGTAAACTCTTTTAGAGCTTGAAAATACTTTTATAAGTTGTAAACTCTTTTATATCTTGAAAATACTTTCATAAATTGTAAAATCTTTTATAGCTTGAAAAACATTGAGACTATACAATGCATGTCCTCACTCAATGCAAACTTGTGGGACTTCACAAATCTTTTATCTTTTTTTAACTCATGGATATGTGTTGAATATGGTGTCGAAAAGGACATAAGTTGTGAGAATATGTCGAATCTGGCTTATCATGATAGATGAAGAAATCAATCTACCATGATATATGATTTGAAGTACGAGAGGTATTATCCGAGTAGTATCTTGCTAATCCCTTCCGTTATGGCTCGCTTTCTATTCATTTTACTCATTTACTATGCAATTTACTATTATGATGCACGATTACACTTTTCTTGCCAAGAGTTGATCACACATGATGCTACGCTTTAAACTTAATCATAACAATTTGGATAGTAATAACATTTTCATATAAAACATATAATCATATAAAACATATACCGGTAGGGGGGCAAGCTGAGACGTCGCCTAGGGCCCAACTTCCAATCTGTTAGTATCTATATATAAATTACATTGTCAAAACCATTAAACAAACAAGTTACAGGCTACTTGGTAAGGCGCTTCACATCTTTATAATCAACCTTGGTTCAATTTTAGCCTGGAACATAATTGATTACTTTTTGCTAAATTTAATGTTTCTAATATTACAATGAATTTTAAAATGATAATACATAGAGCTTGTTCAACAAAACTAGCAGGTAGCGGGTAGCATTTGCTTTTGGAGTGTTTTGTTGAAAGCTCCCAAACAAGGCTTTTTTTTTTTTACTCCATGTAGCTTTTGATTTTGGAGCGTTTTGTTTAGGATAAAAGCTAAACGCTCCTGTCGCCAAACAAGGCTTTTTTTACTAGCGTTTTCCTAAAAGCTAGAAGCCAAAAGCTCCCAAACGGTGCATGTCGAACACACCCATAATTTGTAGCCACCTTGGTAAGAACCTATGAAATATGCACACAAATCCATGTTCAATGTACAACTATATATATATATATATATATATATATATATATATATATATATATATATATATTAAACTAACTTAATTTATACTTATACAAACATATTTAAAACAATAATAAACATTGTGTACAAGTTACATTTTGTTGGAACTGATTTATACATAAACCTATTTTTATAAAGAAAAGAATAACTCAGAAAACAAATTACAATATTTGAGTTTAATTTATTAATTTGTTTTCTATAATAAAAATAATGTGTAGTTCAATTAGTCAAAAAAGTTAAATACCTTGCTCGTTAACAACAATATTATACTTAACTTAGCTCAAATTTAAAAGTGAGTTTTTGATATATTCAGGGGCACTTTATTTAGTTTTTCTCCCAGGCCCCAAATATGTATGGACCAACTTTGGTCAAAACATAAATCATAAAGCTTGTAAAATACTTTTTTCCTTACAATACATTTTGATATGTGCATATTTTTAATCATGTATATCGTGCATATTTATAATAGTTTTAGCTACAATTATGCTTATTTTGGGACATAAGGTACTTATTATGTTTAAAATATGTTTTGTAGTAGCAAAAACATGCTCGGGATGAAAAGGAAAAAAAACGAGGAGCTAGAAGCAGGAAAATTTGGGCTAAGTTAAAAAGAAGACAAAGAATGCATGAATTCTGAAGCCCACGGCATGGTCACTATATTCCATGCCGTGGTAAATGGAAGAATCACGATCAATCATCTGACTTGGAGAATATGAGATTTAAGAGAAGACCACAATGTGGTGCCTATTCACCACGCTAGTGATCAAGTTTATGGAAACTATATATATTCAAACATTAGATCGAATGTAGAAACTTCTGGCTGATTTTCTGAGAGGGATTGTGACTAAAACCCTCTTGAAAACCTTAGGAAAATCAGGACTCAATTGGAGCTCAAGAGTTGAAGAGATCCAGAAGAAATCAACATAGATCTATTAAGTTTGCTAGCATTACTCATGTCTAATCTTAATTACATTGATTTAGTGTGCTTTTCTGTTGTGATGAAAGGCTAAAAACCTTATAATTCTGTTTGGTGAAGATGAACACAAATCTTATGTGTTGATTTCAATTTATGGATGTTTTACATTGATTTTACTTGTGTTTGATAATAAAAACCCTAACATGTTTTAGTTCTAGTATGTGAATGCCTTGCTATGAGTTTAGTGTAGATGAACTCAAATCTTATGTGTTGATTTCAATTTACGGATGTTTTACATTGATTTTACTTATATTTGATAATAAAAACCTTAACATGTTTTAGTTCTAGTATGTGAATGCCTTGCTATGAGTTTAGTGTAGTAGATGATCATTCTATTTGCATGAACTTGTTTACCTAGTGATTTATGATCATTAAATTGCTATAGCTAGGATTAATCACATCTTAGATAAGGTAATTAAAGCTAGTAACTTTAATTGTGTTAGAGAGCATAATATATCTTAAATTGTGCTTGCTTGCTTAACTTGATCATAGCAAAGTAACTATTAGATTTATCATTCATAGTCCAATTTGTGCTTATATCGATTTTGTGTTTAACCTATGCTTGATCATTACATGGTAATTCATAAATTGGTACATCTAGGTATTTGATCATAATAACTAGTAAATTAACGAATTGGTATATCCAAATAGCATGTGTTTGCACCATAATCCATTGACAAAACATTGTGAAGTCTCATCAGCTTATGGTTTTTTATGTTGAATCAATAACTACTTTTATTAGAAGAATCAGGAGAAGAATGTTATGATACATTTAATACACTCTAGTGTTTTGGTGTACCCATCGACATAGAGTTTCCAAGCTCTCATCAACATTTGTTATTAAATGTAGAATCATAAAACTTTAAAAAAGAAAATTGGCCAAGAATGGATTTATGCATGTGATAGTCTACGGTACATAGACTAACCATTTGCACATATTTTCAAGATCTCATCAATGTATGGTACTTTACACTGAATCATTAAACTTTAAAGAAGAAAATAGGGCGATAATGGATTGGTGCGTGTGATAGCCTACACTACAGTAGTGCATAGACTAACCATCGACACAAAATTTTCAAGCTCTCATCAGTGTATGCTATTTTACGCTGAACTATGAAAATTTTAAAGAAGAAAATCAGGTCAATAGTGGGTTGATGTGTATGATAAACAACAATACATAGTTTAACCATCATCATAGAATTGTAAACTTTCATCAGTATGTGGTTTTCATAGTGAGTTGTTAAGTTCTCGTAAGAAGAAGTTGAGAGAAAAGGATGTTTCAGTCACACTGAAGTGAAATCAACGTGAATGATAAAATAGTTTAAACTCATAAAAAAAAAGTGTTTTCATCTTCCATATCATAGAGTTAAGTTTCAGTCCAGAATATTCAATTCACCATCAATTTGTTTAATATGGTACAATACAAGAATGAAAGAAGATAAGAAAAAGAAAAACAACCAGGATACTTTAAACAGAAAATTTCAAGCTTTTGCAGAATAATCATAAAAATGATGGCAGCATTTTGCAAGAACATCATAAAAGTTTATACGAAAAATATTTTGACTTGAATACTTATAAAAGAGTTTCCTTTTTCAAAGATATATCTTATTAGGAATTAACTTTAAAAGATAAGAAATTAGCATCTCAAACCATAAAAAAATACTACAAACAAGGGAATAGACAAAATTCTTATCCATTGATGGGATAAGAGAATTGATGATACGGTCTTTGTAACCATCGAGTTAAAAGTTTCTAATATGTGGGAGCTTCGAGATGCCGAAATCAACAGGGAGGTACTTGAGGTTTTATTGAAGGTACTTGAGGTTTCATTGGATTATGAGCCAATAGATGCACGTAAGAGTAAATGTAATATCAGTGACTGCTTGTAACCATGACATAGGATGGAGGGGTAGGAGAGCATCGTCAAGAAGAAGAGGACATGATTCCATCTTTCACTTCATATCCTCATTCGCATAAGATGAAGGTGGCTGAGGTGACATCAAGGGCAATCAGGAAATTCACCAAGCCTCTAGCTCTTTTAATATGGAGTCAAGTGACAATTCTGAGTGTAAACATCACCATTCATTACTTACGAATTGATAGTTGCATCTGTTTCAAGAGTAAGAAGATGATTCAATCTTGCAACTTCGGGGATGTAAGAATGATAAGTGATGCACAAGAATGAAGATACATGAGAAAGAAATTAGAGAGGCAAAGAGATGAAAGCAATGTAATTACTAGATATATATAGAAAAGGAAGCAAGCAATGTCAAGAATTTTTCTAAAAAGAAAGAAAAAGAATAAAAGCATTTTGACTTTATGTTTTTGTGTTTTAATAAAAGCATTAAGAAAATAAGCAAAGAGAAATTAAGTCATTAACAACATGCCAAGATCAACAACCAATTTGTTTAAAGTCTTCTCATCTTGGGCCTTAGTGAAAATATTCTCCAATTAATCAACGGTAGGGATGTATAACAAGTCTACTTTGCCTTTTTGAACAATTTCCCTGATAAAATGATGGTGGATATCAATGTGCTCTGTCTTTGAATGTTGTAATGAATTTTGAATCATTTGGATGGTACTTGTGTTATCAAAGCATATGAGAGTCTTTGAGAAAGAAAAAACATAGTCTAGGAGCTGATTCTGAATCTAAAGAATCTGAGTATAACATCTTCAAGTGGCTATGATTTAGCTTTAGCGGTAGAGCATGCCACTAATGTATGTTTCTTGCTGGACCAGCTCACAAGCCTATTTCCTAGCATTTGAGCTCCTCCATGATCACAGTCTATAAATCCCACTAGTTTGAACTTGGAGTCATGAGGATACCATAACCCAAGATTAGGTGTATGTTTTAAGTAGTGAAAGATCCTTTTTACAGCCAAGAGATGGGACTCATTTAGGGTAGCTTGATATCGAGCACACAATATCGTAGTAAACATAGAAATTATCACTCCATGATACAATGTTGCATTCACATGAGTGCCAACTTGATCATCAAAAATAGACGTTGATGGAGACATTGGAGTTTTTGCCGGTTTAGAGTTAATAAAACCATATCTCTTCAGCAAATCTGAGATGTATTTTTCTTGGAAAATTTAAGATTCCATCAGTGAGTTGCTTAACATAAAAAGAATGTTAGTTCACCCATCATGCTCATTTCAAAAATTTTGGCAATACCATTAGCAAACTCAGAACTCAGTTTCTCATCTGTGGATCCAAAAATGATGTTGTCGACATACACTTGAGCAAGAATAATGTAAGATCTAGTTGCTTGACGAACAAAGTGTTGCCGATTGGTCCATGTTTGAATCCATTCTCTAGATGATAACTAGCTAAAGTGTTATACCATGTCCTGGGAGCTTGTTTCAAGCCATAGACGACTTTATCTAGAAGATACACATGATCAGGGAATTCTTCACTTTCAAATCCTAGAGGTTGTTTTAGAAAAACTTCGTCTTGAATATCCCCATTGTAACAACCCAAAATCCAGGTAAGCTTATGACCACTTTTATTTTGGAGAGTTGGCATATTAGTCCCTCAAAGTTGTATGGTGGATTAGTGAGTACGTTGGGCGTACTGAAGTGTACGCCGCGCGTACTCACACGCTTAAATTGGACGCGGACTCGCCCGGGTACGCTGGGCGTACCCAGGGGTTACGCTGGGCGTAGCGAACCAAGAAGCAAACCCTAATTCCTGGCTTTTGCACTATAAAAGGAACATGTAGTCCCTTGCCCTAGCCACCATATCTCCTTGAGTAAGTCCTTTGAGAGCTGAGATTCGTGCTTTAGCTTGTGTGTGTGTTTTTGAGCTTGAATTTATCTTTTCAAGGTGAAAAAGGAGAAGAAGGAGCCATTGTTGGAGCTAGAAGTTGAAGAACAAGTGTAGATCTGAGTTCTACAGTGGTTGGAGATCTTTTCTGATGTAAAAAGCTCAAAGCTTTCCTTGTTCTTCATAAGTTTTGCTTTTTGGACCACTTTTTGGGTTTTTGGTTCAAAGTTGGAGACTTTATGTGCAAAGAGTCTCCATAAGCTTAGATCTGACCTTTTCTAGTGTATAATGTGTTGAGGAGTCATAAAAATCTAGTCTTGGATGTGGATCTTGTGTCATGCATGAGTTATAGTCTCATTATGGAAAGAGGAAAGGTGTTTTGAGCACAAAGTGACCTTTACAACCATGCAAAGGCTTAAAGGTTTCAACTTTATGGATTAAGTCACATTAGAGGAGTTAGATCTGAAGTTTGGATGCAAGTCTTAACTAATTAAGACCTGAATGAGATGGATAAGGAAACTGGGCATTACGCTTGGCGTAATCCCAGTACGCAGCGTAAGCAGCTGCGCACCCCGTTTCTGTGAAGGCTCCGGGTGCTCCCAGCGTACACATTTGGTACGCGCAGCGTAACCCGGGGGGTTGAATTTTGTTGACTTTTAGGTTTTGGTCAATTTTAGTGTAATTGAGCCAAGTAAGGGGTAAAATGGTCTTTTACCTTCCTGGGAGTGATTAGAGGGAATGGTCTAGCCTAGGGAAATGTATTGATGTTGAGTGTTGTTTCATATGATTAGGCGGAGGTTAGATCTTATCCCACGGAGTCCAAGATTTCTGAGATTTACGAGTTACCAAGCTACACCAGGTGAGTCTTCTCACTATACGTTACCTAGAGTGGTATTTATGTGGACCGGAGGGTCTTATGTGTTATGTATGAGATTATATGAATCTATATGCTATGTGATATTTTCATGTTATGTGATTGTATAGACCGGACAGGAAGATCCAATGATACAGACGGGACCAGAGGGTCTAACGATTCAGACCGGGCCAGAGGGCCCAACGAGCTACGGGACTGGAGGGTCCCGCTGAGACACATCAACCGGAGGGTCGTATTGTAGCCTCAAGTGGCGTATGTGTTGTATGTGGTATTTTGGGGAACTCACTAAGCAATTATGCTTACAGTTGTTGTGTTATGTGTTTCAGGTACTAGCGAGGACCGTGGGAAGGCACCGATGTGACTCGTACACACTAGAGTAGGGATTTGTTTTTGTGATCTTGGGATATGTTATGTTTTGATAACTATGGTTGAATACTTTTGAGAATATTTTGTATAAATTTGGTTGTTGAAAAATGAAAAATTGTTTTGAAATTCACGTTGTTACAAGTTGGTATCAGAGCCTTGGTTTGAGGGACTCGGATGCACCTTTGGGCGTATCTGAACTCAAACTGAGGATTTGAGAAATTTTCAACAATAAAAACTAAATTTTCTAAAAAAGAAAACAGTTTTGAAACAAACAGAGCATAGCAGTGTGTACGGTCAACCAGCGCCCGAACGGTGAATCCTCAAAATACCCTTACATTATGTGTTATGAGATATGCTATGTTATGTTATGCATGCTAGAGTAGGCTAGGTAATCATATTAGGACTAGAGTGGCCTGATTTGTGATGCCTTAGCCTAGGAGATTTCTGCTACTATAAGATGCCTTGAGAGCGAGTAGGTAGCAGTTCGGAGCTCTTGAGAGGTCTATCGGAGGGTAGCCAATGCATAGTGAGAGTAGAGTACTTGCAATCCGGGATCCAAGGAGGAGGACTTGGGGTAAATGCTGATACGGTGTGGTCAGTAGTATAGGGCTTGTACTACTGAAGACACCAGATCAATAAGCAGCCCAAGTAAGAATCCTTTGGGTATTGGAGGACGAGTAGGGTTGCGTTATCGAGTGCGAGTATGCTCGATCGAATCTCTAATATTTTATGTTGTATTTCAGAGGCATCATGGTTGGGACACGACACACACCTGAGAGCAGTTGGGTTAGTGACGAGGAGATCCGTCGTTTGATTCATGAGGAGGTGGTTGTTGCCATCCGGGCTGAGATTCCGGAGATGTTCGGGGACATCAAGACCACACTGATTGAGACCTTTGATGAGCGGTATGCAGCGGTGACTGAGGCTGCAGCTACTGCAGCTACTGCTGTTGTGGCTGCTGCCAGACCTCAGGGAGGTGACTCATTGTTGTTTCGGGAGTTCAGCAACACGAAGCCACCAGAGTTCGATGGGACGCAAGACCCGATTGTTGCGATGAGATGGATCTCTGACATCGAGGGATGTTTCTATACGTGTTCTTTTCCAGAACACTTGAGGGTGCGGTTCGCTCTGAACCAGCTCCGCTTCGGAGCGATGGATTGGTGGAAGTTCATGATGGCGAGCTTCACTCTGGCAGAGATTTCTGAGGTGACTTGGGAGAGGTTCACCGCCATTTTTAGAGATGAGTATGTTCCCCCGGTGGAGAGGGAACGATTGATTCAGGAGTTCTTGACCCTCAAGCAGGGTACTGATTCTGTTACAGTCATTACCAGGAAGTTTCACAAGAGAGCGATGTTTTGCCCTGAGCAGGTGTCTACTAAGCAGGCTCGCATGAGCCGGTATCTGAGTGTTCTGAGGAGAGATATTCGGGAGTTCGTGGCGAACTCGACTTACCGGACATTTGCTGAGCTCCAGGCAAATGCCCGAAAGAGGGAGATTGAGTTGGAGACTCAGGCCAGGGAGGAGGCCGAGTCCCAAAGGATGGATCGGCGGTAGGCTCAGTCTCAGCCGACAGCCAAGTGGGCTAAGCCCGCTGATTCGAGATCTGGGGGCGCGAAGGGCCGCACTTGTGGGAAGTGCGGCAAGAGTCACAAGGGGTCGTGTCGGGCAGGAGTATGCTACAAGTGCGGGAAGGAGGGGCATATCGCGAGGGATTGCCCCAAGGGATTTTTGGTTTGCTTCCGTTGCAACCAGACCGGCCATCGGAAGGCCGAGTGCCCTCAGCTTTAGCAGGGATCTATGCCTGCGACCAGGACTACCGAGGTTTGGCCAGTGAAGGCCGAGGCGCCAAAGGCTCGTGGGAGGGCCTTTCAGTTGACAACGGAGAAGGTCCGTGCAGCACCCGACGTTGTGGCCGGTATGTATTCTTCTCTCTATTTATTTAAGTCTGAGATATTATTCTTATATTATGTTATGCGTAGGTACTTTTCTTGTGAATTCTGTACCTGCCTTAGTGCTATTTGACTCGGGAGTGAGCCGATCTTTTGTGTCATTAGCCTTCAATCACCATATTAGTATTTGTCGAGAGGCCTTGAGTCGACCTCTGCGAGTTTCTATAGCTAATGAGCGAGCAGTTTATGCCACAGATGCGATTCGAGGATGTATCATTGAGATCTTCGATGTGGAGTTCCCGATAGATCTGGTCCCGATTGCGATGGGGGATGTGTGTGTTATAGTGGGCATGGATTGGTTGAGCCGATTTGGAGTTGTTATAGACTGTGAGCGTCAGTTGGTGACGATAAGAGACCCTAGTGGGGGAGTACTTACGGTGTACGGAGAGAGTACCCGTCCTGAGTCAGCATTTTGTTCAGCTGCTAGGGCGAGACAGAGTTTACAGCAGGGCTGTATAGGATTTGTGGCCTATGTGATGGACACGCGAGTGGCCACTGGGAGGCCAAGTTCGATTGATGAGGTCCCAACTGCGTGGGATTCCCTGACGTTTTCCCCGAGGAGTTGTCGGGCGTGCCTCCCGAGAGGCAGGTGGAGTTTCGTATCGACTTGGTGCCAGGGGCGACACCTATTACCAAGGCACCCTATCGCCTTGCGCCATCCGAGATGCAGGAGTTATCCTCGCAGCTTCAGGAGCTGTTGGGAAAAGGGGTTTATTAGACCGAGTAGCTCACCTTGGGGAGCGCCAATCCTTTTTGTCATGAAGAAGGACGGTTCACACCGGATGTGTATCAATTACCGGGAGTTGAACAAGTTGACGGTCAAGAACCGTTATCCATTACCGAGGATTGACTATCTGTTTGATCAGTTGCAGGGGGCGTCTTGGTTCTCCAAGATAGACTTGAGGTCGAGATATCACCAGATGAGGGTGCGGGATGAGGACATCCAGAAGACAGCGGTCAGAACTCGTTACGGACATTACGAGTTCGTGGTGATGCCATTCGGGCTCACCAGTGCACCAGCAGCGTTCATAGATCTCATGAACCGGTTGTGCAGGTCGATGTTGGATCGATCGGTGATTGTATTCATCGATGATATCTTGGTATATTCGAAATCCAGAGAGCAGCATGAGGAGCATTTGAGGGAAATCCTCGGAGTTCTGAGATCGAAGAGGCTTTACGCCAAATTCTCCAAGTGTGATTTTTGGTTACGGGAGGTCTAGTTCCTAGGGCATCTCGTTAACCAGCAGGGGATATTGGTCGATCCGGCCAAGATTGAGGCTGTGATGAGCTGGGAGGTGCCGAGGTCACCTACTGAGATCAGGAGTTTCTTAGGGCTAGCAGGTTATTATCGGAGATTTATCAGGGATTTCTCCAAGATCACCGTGCCACTCACCAAGTTGACCCGGAAGGGTGTTACTTTTTCTTGGGGTCTGGAGCAGCAGACCTCATTCGAGACACTTCGCCAGTGATTATGCGAAGCCCTGGTGTTGGCCCTTCCGGAGGGAATGGAGGATTTCGTGGTGTATTGTGATGCATCAATATCAGGGTTGCGAGCAGTGCTTATGCAGAGGTGGCATGTGATAGTATATGCATCGAGACAGCTAAAGCCTCATGAGTCGAGGTATCCCACTCACGATCTGGAATTAGGGGCAGTAGTGTTCGCCCTCAAAATATGGCGGCACTAATTTTATGGGATTCAGTGTACGATATTCATGGACCACAAAAGCTTGAAGTATTTAATGGATCAGCCCAATCTGAACATGCGCCAGAGGAGATGGATGGATGTGGTGAAGGATTACGACTGTGAGATCCTGTACCACCCAGGCAAGGCTAATGTTGTAGCTGATGCCCTGAGCCGAAGGGCGGAGGGCGCCTCGATAAGAGATGTTTGCATGAGATTGAAAGTGATGACTCTGGTATGGGACACCATTCGAGGGGCCCAGGCAGAGGCGGTGAGACCGGAGAACCGCAAGAGAGAGCGAGTGACTAGGTAGGTATCATAGTTTGTTACCGATAGTCGAGGACTTATGACCTTCCAGGGTCGGGTTTGGGTATCGTTTGTGGGCGGAACGCATACCGTCTTGATGGAGGAGGTGCATAGATCGAAGTTCTCGATCCACCCCGGGCCACTAAGATGTATTTGGACATGAAGAAGGAGTATTGGTGGTCCTGTATGAAAAAGGGATGTTGCATGGTTCGTATAGAGGTGCTTGACCTGTCGCAAGGTTAAGACCGAACACCAGCGCCCGCATAGTAAGTTACAGCCGTTAGAGATTCCCGAGTGGAAGTGGGAACAGATTACCATGGATTTTATCACCAAATTGCCGAGGACTGCTAGGGGTGTTGATGCAATTTGGGTGATTGTGGACAGGTTGACGAAGAGCGCTCATTTCCTTGCCATCAGTGAGAGCTCTTCTGCGGAGAGGCTGGCAGAAATGTACATGAAGGAGGTGGTATCGCGGCATGGAGTACCGATCTCGATTGTCTCAGATCAAGATGTGCGTTTCACTTCCAGATTTTGGAAGAAATTTCATGAGGAATTGGGTACGAGACTACATTTTAGTACCGCGAACCACCCACAGACCGACGGGCAGAGCGAGCGGACGATTCAGACGCTCGAGGACATGCTTCGGGCATGTGTATTGGATTTTGACGGGAGTTGGGACACGTATTTTCCCTTGGCTGAGTTTTCCTATAACAACATCCATCACTCGAGCATTGGTATGCCACCTTTTGAGCTGTTGTATGGAAGGAGGTGTCGTACCCCCATTTGCTGGGGCGAGGTAGGGCAGCGTGTGATGGGTAGTACAAAGATAGTGCTTCAGACGACAGATCAGATACAACAGGTTAGACAGAGGTTGTTGACCACTCAGAGTCGCCAGAAAAGTTATGCAGATAGACGACAATCTGAACTCGAGTTCCAGGTCGGTGATTTCGTGCTCCTGAAGGTATCTCCTTGGAAAGGAGTGATCCGATTCAGGAAGAGGGGCAAGCTGGTACCCGGTATATTGGGTCATTTAGAGTGATCGCGAGGGTGGTCAAGGTAGCGTATCACTTGGAGCTACCTGCAGAGTTGGACCGGATTCATGATACCTTCCACGTGTCGCAGCTGAGGAAGTGTATTGCCGATGAGTCGGCAGTGGTACCCTTAGAGGATATCCAGGTGGACGCAAGTCTAAATTATGCTGAGAAGCCGATCGCAATCTTGGATCGGAGGATCAAGGTTCTGAGGAACAAGGAAGTGCCCCTGGTTCAGGTCCAGTGGCAACATCGGAGAGGATCCGAGCTGACCTGGGAGCCATTGTTGGGGATGCGGGAGCAGCATCCGGAGTTGTTCGCAACATGAGACTTCGAGGGCGAAGTCTGGTTCTAGTGAGGGAGAATTGTAACAGCCCGAAATCCAGGTAAGCTTAAGACCCCTTTTATTTTGGAGAGTTGGCATATTAGTCCCTCAAAGTTGTATGGTGGATTAGTGATTACGCTGGGCGTACTGCAGTGTACGTCGCACGTACTCACGCGCTTAAAGTGGACACAGACTCGCCCGGGTACGCTGCGCGTACCCAGGGGTTACGCTGGGCGTAGCGAGCCCAGATGCAAACCTTAATTCCTGGCTTTTGCACTATAAAAGGAACATGTAGTCCCTTGCCCTAGCCACCATATCTCCTTGAGTAAGTCCTTTGAGAGCTGAGATTCGTGCTTTAGCTTGTGTGTGTGTTTTTGAGCTTGAATTTATCTTTTCAAGGTGAAAAAGGAGAAGAAGGAGCCATTGTTGGAGCTAGAAGTTGAAGAACAAGTGTAGATCTGAGTTCTACAGTGGTTGGAGATCTTTTCTGATGTAAAAAGCTCAAAGCTTTCCTTGTTCTTCATAAGTTTTGCTTTTTGGACCACTTTTTGGGTTTTTGGTTCAAAGTTGGAGACTTTATGTGCAAAGAGTCTCCATAAGCTTAGATCTGACCTTTTCTAGTGTATAATGTGTTGAGGAGTCATAAACATCTAGTCTTGGATGTGGATCTTGTGTCATGCATGAGTTATAGTCTCATTATGGAAAGAGGAAAGGTGTTTTGAGCACAAAGTGACCTTTACAACCATGCAAAGGCTTAAAGGTTTCAACTTTATGGATTAAGTCACATTAGAGGAGTTAGATCTGAAGTTTGGATGCAAGTCTTAACTAATTAAGACCTGAATGAGATGGATAAGGAAACTGGGCATTACGCTTGGCGTAATCCCAGTACGCGCGGCGTAAGCAGCTGCGCACCCCATTTCTGTGAAGGCTCCGGGTACGCCCAGCGTAACCCGGGGGGTTGACTTTTAGGGTTTGGTCAATTTTAGTGTAATTGAGCCTCGAGTGGCGTATGTGTTGTATGTGGTATTTTGGGGAACTCACTAAGCAATTATGCTTACAGTTGTTGTGTTATGTGTTTCAGGTACTAGCGAGGACCGTGGGAAGGCGTCGGCGTGACTCGTACACACTAGAGGAGGGATTTGTTTTTGTGATCTTGGGATATGTTATATTTTGATAACTATGGTTGAATACTTTTGAGAATATATTTATATAAATTTGGTTGTTGAAAAATGAAAATTTGTTTTGAAAATCACGTTGTTACACCCATGTAAGAAAGCAATTTTTACATCCATCTAATAGACCTTGAAGTTCTTGATTGAAGCAAAAGCACGAAACACTCTAATTTCCTTAAGTTGAGCAATGGGAGCAAAGGTTTCATCATAGTCCAAACCTTCTAGCTGACAAAATCTCCGTGCCACCAGTCTAGCCTTGTTTCTTACAACAATCTCATATTTATCCATCTTGCTTCTGAAAACTGAACAAGTACTAATGATAGTTTTTTGTTAAGGCTCAGGGACAAATGTCCGTACGTGATGACGTTCAAACTCATTCACTTCGTCTTATATGGACTTTCATCAGAATTTTGTTCACCCTTTAATCCATTAGGTTTTCCAGCCCAAAAACCAACTATCACCCATTTGACAGTTTAAGCCCCTATATTTAATTAATCTCTTTTGGCCACCAAATTAATTCCTAATTAATTTATGACTAATATTAATTTAATAATATGATTTTCCTTTTAATATATTAATCACACAATATATTAATAAATCATAATTTCCTCTCTCTCTCTCTCTCTATAAATTACCTTGTAAAGTTGGTTTGGTGAAGGCAACCCAAAAGGACCATACACAACCGGGTCAAGTTTATACCAAATATAGTTTCGGGATTAGACACTAATCCAACAGTCTCCCACTTGGATAAGTCTGATAACTATATCTCACATATGACTTCAGGATCCGATTAGCAATCGTAGCTCTTATACGCTGTTGTCACCTCTGATCAAAATCCTATCCTTTAGATAACGGATCGTATAATCCTCTGTTCTAGATATCATGCTGACAATCACATGGAACTTAGTCATACTTATTATTCAGCACATTGTTCCTCGATCTCCGATTTGTTTGACATGGAACTTAGTTGAACACATCAACTTTTTCCTGACCGGGCCCAGCACATAAGTCAAACCAAATCATCAAGTG
This sequence comes from Lactuca sativa, assembly GCF_002870075.4. Classification (NCBI taxonomy): domain Eukaryota; kingdom Viridiplantae; phylum Streptophyta; class Magnoliopsida; order Asterales; family Asteraceae; genus Lactuca; species Lactuca sativa. Next base: position 61,775,272 of record NC_056628.2, read on the forward strand.
GCCAGATATCGCTTTCATCCTCTTGGAATAAAAGGAAAAGATAAACTTCGACTCATATGCTTTTATTATTCACTGGCTAACTCATACACAACAATACGTTCTATAACATCAAGTTACTGATGCGTTTACCCATTATCAATGCACAACCAACCAACAAATAATAACCATATCTCTAGGTTTAAACGTTATATGATATTATCGTCTTGCGATCATTCGTGATAAATTCCATGAAGTGATACCAGCAAGCGCGGGTTTATTCGAATTCTCAAATCATAATTCATAAGCACTCATGAGCTTTGCAGCAAACCTTTGCCATGCCTAAAACCTTTTAGACAATCTTCAAACAAATTCATGACAGTCTTCTTTCATATCTACTTCCAACATATGAGCGATTGTGGACTGTTTGAATAATCTTATTATTCAGGAAGTCAAAACATGCAAAATTGAAACAATAGATAAATAATCAACACAAGATAGTAGCTTTACTCATAAACAATACACCTTTATTTATTCATCAAATGTCAAGTACAAATTATCTATTACACATTTCCTATTTATCTAATTTAAACTTATATCGTCCTTCAGCCCTATGCTCCTCGCATGCCGCAAGTGCTTAACCCTACTTAGTCCCTTTGTAAGGGGATCTGCTGGGTTATCTTCTGACGATACCCTCTTCACCACGAGGGGTCCAGCTTCTACCCGATGTCTAATGAAGTGATATTTTCTGTCAATATGTCTGGATCTGCCGTGATCCCTTGGTTCCTTGGTCAAGGAAACCGCACCTTCATTATCACAGAAAATCTCCATAGGCTCCTTTATGGATGAAAAAACTCCAAGGTCTCCAATGAAGTTATTCAACCATATTGCCTCCTTTGATGCTTCACTTGCCGCAATGTATTCTGATTCACACATTGAATAAGCTATCGTCTCTTTCTTGGAACTTTTCCAACTCACTGCCCCTCCGTTAAGGGTAAAGACCCAGCCAGACTGCGAGCGGTAATTATCCCGATCCGTCTGAAAACTAGCGTCACTGTACCCTCGTACCCTTAAGTCATCACTCCCACCGAGGACTAGAAACCATTCCTTGGTCCTCCGAAGGTACTTATGAATATTCTTAACTGCAGTCCAAAGAGCTCTACCGGGGTTTCCCTGATATCTGCTTACCATGGTTAAAGCGAAGGCCACATCAGGGCGAGTACAAGTCACAGCGTACATGATTGAGCCAACTGCGGAAGCGTAAGGTACTTGGCTTATCTCTACTATCTCTGCCTCTGTACTTGGTCTCTGAGTCTTAGCTTGGTATTGCTTTGGATTGGCAATTCCCCTTTCTTGGAATTTTCCTTCCTAAAACGTTTTAGTACCTTATCCAAGTATGTATCCTGACTGAGTCCTATCAGTCTCTTATTCCTGTTTCTTACTATCCTTATTCCCACAATATACACAGCTTCTCCGAGGTCCTTCATAGCGAAGCACTTCCCATGCTAGGACTTGACTTCCTGCAAGGGTGGGATGTTGTTTCCTATGAGTAGTATGTCATCGACATACAATACGAGGAAGCTCACTATACTCCCACTGGCTTTGACATATACACATGACTCATCTTCGCTTCACAGAAAACCAAAATCTTTGACCTTCTCGTCGAAACAAAGATTCCATCTGCGAGACGCTTGCTTCAATCCATAGATGGATTTCTCAAGCTTGCACACTCTATTGGGGTGCTTCGCATCGACAAAATCCTCTGGCTGTTTCATGTAAACATCCTCAGCTAACTTCCCATTAAGGAAATTAGTTTTAACGTCCATCTGCGATATTTCATAGTCATGAAATGCAGCTATTGCGAGCATCACCCTAATTGTCACAACTAGCATTTTTAGCTAGGAAATTCTATTCTCATATTAACATCATCCATTGTAAGAGCATGTACTCTAAGTGAATACCATACTCTATCCTCATTCAAAATACACCTCATATGTTCAACTAAGGATTGGAAACCTTAGTAATCCCGGTCCAAGTTCCTTATGAACTAAAATTCTCCTATTGGGCCTAGAAGCCCTAAGTGGGCTCTATATAGACCACATTCATAAAAATTTAGCAATTTGGGCCATGTGGGCCTAAAATAATCCATCTTACCTCTAATGAGCCTTGTTGGGCCATAAAAGATTTCGTTTGTCCCAATGGGGCCGAAAATTTACCTTTGGGCTTCATAAATTCGAGTATGGGCCCCAAGATGATTCCTTTCCTTTCTCCTTAGCCCAAATCAGCCCATGTTTAATAAAAAAAAAAGAGAAAAGAATGGATAAATGAAGACTAGACATGCATGTGACAACTCATGTTTAACCACCATGTATCTATGGTAACATCTCATGTTTCAAGGCAAACTATTACCTCACAAATAACAAGGTTATGATCTCTCTCTCCTCTCTCTCCATATTCTCGGCCAACCCTCTCACCACCTTCATTTTTCATTCAAAAACTCTCTTAAACACTCTCAAATACCTCTTCCATCCTCCATCAAAAATCTCGAGTTGGTGTGTGCTTTCAAGAGGATTCTCCACCAAAAATCACCATCCTAGGTAAGTTTTTACTTATATCCATGGTTTATCTTCTTGATTTCTTCAAAAATCTCCTCTTAACCCTCTCCATTTTGTGAATCATACATCCTAGAGCCATCTAAGTTGTAAAGCTCCTCAAGAAGCTTGCTAGGGCCGAAATCTTCTCTCAAATCTTCATCAAAATCAAATCCAAATCTCAAGGTGAGCTTCATACCCCCTATTTTCTGTTTTTATGAGTTTTGTGGTGGGGGGGGGGGGGGGGGAATACGAGTGAAAGTGTAGATCTATATGTGTTTTGTATGCCTTGTATGATTTCCATGCTTACATGTATGCTTTTGTGTGCTATAATGTTGGATCTAGCCATAAAACCCCTCAAAACCGAGATATATCTTATGTTAAATGATTTTAGCATCAAATGTATTTCTACATACAAAGTGTTTCAAGAAAAATAGCTAAGTGGTTTAGTAACAATTTTCTTTAGGCTAAAAACACAAATTTTGGGCCTAAAATGTGAAAAATACAAAATTAAGGGCCCAATTTGACATCTCACGAATTCTGATGGATGAAGTGTGTCAAAACAGTTTCAATAAAACAATTTCTGGAAATATACTCATTTAGAGGATTAAAAACATAAATTTCAAGCTTAATGGGCTAAAAATGACAATTTCGGCCCAAGGAGGCCCATTATGCGAATTTTTCTGTTTTGGAGGGCCAAAACTGTGATTTTCTGTAAAAACAGTGGACTATAAGTGATCCAAGTCCTTTTCAAAGGTTTAAAATGCTTTTTAAATTTAAAAAGGACCAAAGTTGCAAAAATTTTACAATTTGGGCCAAAATTGTCAAAATTGCGAAAAGAAGGGTTTTAACCGAGAAAACTGAAATTTCAGGGACTTAAGCTGTTTTCTATGAAAAATATGCTGGAAAATATTTATTTCAATAATTTTTGGTGTTAAAATGTCAAGAAAATTGATTTAAGGACCAAACCGGAAAGTATTTAAATAAAGGGTTGAAAAAGTAAATTTTACAAACAAGGAGGGGCTGAAAACAGAAAATTTTCAAGACTAATTCAATACATGCAATTTGACCAAATAATGGTACCACGACTATCGACAAAATACAATACATTACAACACCAAAAGTCGTTGTCAAACGAATTGGTTCGGTCTCGAACCAATAAAAATCCGAAACTACTAACACAACGACATTATGATACTTCAACACTACGATTCATACAAATAACGATTTGGAATTCATTATACATGCGAATGTGCACAGACGTCTACGCACTATCTTTGGGCCCCACAAGTGTAAAATCTTGTTCGTTGAGTCTAGCTAGCCCAACGACCTGATCTTAAGGCCCGAAGACTTCAATCTTACGAAGTGTTGGGTTTTACCGATCCGACACGACGTAACCGGACTTTCAATGGCTTGTAGACTACTGGTCCCCAAGGGTCCTTTAGTGTCGCTAGTAGAGTCTACCTTTTATGCGAGGCGGGTCTGGGACCCCTCGTACCTTTTTATCCCCAACCGGCTAATGGAGTCATCGAGGCCTTCGTGTCCTCTTTCTCTTCGGATGTGGGACTACACGTAGTCAGGGCAGTTGGATAACGTGATTAGTACGAACGACGCCTACGGGATCGTTAGTATTGCTATAGACGAGTCGTTTGTGTAACGCGTGTTTGTAGCAGATAATCATGCTCAAAAATAATCCACTGTCGTCTGGTAATGATAACTTCATGCGTTGCAATGGTTTCAATGTAAATTCATGGAATTCAAAGAATTAGGAAAACATCGGGTTTTCCTATGGTTTTCAATACATACAGATTCGAAATACATACAATTTCAATAAACAATTTTTACAAGTATAGAAAACAAACAAACATACCTATGGATCTTCACACCTTTTTGACTATACTATTTTCAGAAAATATCGGATTTTCTGGTGGTTTTCAAACAATACAAAACATTGGATTTCAAACACTACTTATGAACTCACCAACATTTCATATGTTGACGTTTTTCAAAATGCTTGTATTCTCAGGGAACCAGTGAATCAAAGGAAATCATATTCAGTGATGGCTTGCAGTTTATTTATGTACGAATCGAACAATCTATTTTGGGAATGTAATGTTTAAACAATGTATTTCATGTAAACTCTACTGGTTGTACTATATTAATGCATGGGGACGAATGTTGTTACGTTTCATATATATACAATGTTATGGTATTCAATTGAGTCACGACAGCCCCCGAACATTTTCGCCGCCTGGTTTGGGGGTGTGACAGGTTGGTATCAGAGATTTGTTTATAGTGAACTAGCATGTCGAGCCACACATTGATATGCAACTATAAACCAAAAAGAGGGACTAACATAACTCTGAACAAAACAAGTAAATAAAACACCCTTGCTTGCATTAGGAATAGGAACATAACGCCGAACCAAACAAGATAATGCTAGTATCTCGGTTAATTCAGGACTGTTCTTAGTTGTATCAAGGAGCGGATGTAGCCTGATCAACTACATTCCCTCCAAGGTACAACCATCACATGTCGTGAAGAAATCGTGATAGCTAGGAACCTAAAATCATACCCCTTAATCTCCAAGAAGGGAACCTCAACTGAATCTATGCAATAGTCGTAGAGCTCTAGGAGTAATTGGTAAGCTATTTGTTTCTAGTATTCATAGCCCATCGTGCAATACGCTATAGACGAGTATCATTAGCCAGGAAACCCTATCTCCTTAGCCAAGGAATAGTCGGGTGGCTCGACCCAGAGGAAGAACCCCAGGAGGGACATGAAGTAGAACTCGCAGGTGAACTCGCGGAGTCAATAGTGGACCTCGAAGAGGAAGAGCCGGAGGGCAATGACGATGACGACACGGATGTAGAATCCAATGACATCAATCCTCCATGTAAATTCAGGGCACCGACTTATAGTGTGGGCCCCGGTGACCCCATGCCCCCTCGGGCACCCAATATTTGGGGATAAAGTCACCAGTAGGGAATACGACCACACCACGGTAAGAGCTGAGGTCTCTTTAATTTTAGCCACAGAGGACCAGCTGACCAGGCCCTCCCAGTCGTGGTGCAACGCACTCGAGGTATTGATAACCAAGCTCAGGACATCCCAAATCGAACGAAACAAATATGGTTTGTTACTAAGAGGGACGAAAGGAAAACACGGGAGGTGAATGGAGACTCTCGAGCGGGACAGTTAGTTGGGAGGCACACCTACGAGATACCGAGCAACAAGTAGCTCGTCTCCGAGGTGCATCCACTTCATCAGCATCACCACCAGACACTTCTCGCCACGACTAGGATCAGCCTTTTCTAATTTCCCCTACTATCCGACATGACTCTCTTTCGTGTACTAAGATGGTACATACCCCTGAAACGATTATGTGTTATATTTATTTCATATTGCTGCAAAGACTCAATTATATGCACAAGCGAACCCTCGGAACCACTAGATACTTAAGGATCTCGAAACTAAAACAACCCATATAACCTAAGGATAGACGTAACAATCGTGCCAAATCAATGATTACCTATTACCGCAAATACATCATAGGGATGTAGATGGAGGCAGTAAGAATTATACAACAAGATGCAAAAGAAAAATTTATAGAGTACAACCAGTAATGACGATCATTACTTACGATCTGGGTTATCAATGTGCATCAGGAAAATGCCATCCCGCAAGAATAACAAGCACACCCGCGAGACACTACTCCTGCAGATGGACTCTGCTACATTTCAAGCTGCTGTAATGGCAGCAGTAACCGCTGGTATGGCACAGATCAATGCAAACAACCCTAAAGGAGGCAGGGATAGCATTGACAACTCCAGCCAAAGGAACAAACATGGAAATCAACAAGTGACAATCTGTCAAGGAACTCCAAACCCCAAGCTTAAGAGCAGGAAGCTGAGGACTGGAGGTAAGAGAAAGGGACCACACACTCAAGGGTTCTCAAGGGAGCAACGTGTTGTTGCTGCTCATGCGACCACGACCCCTATTACACCAGCAACCAGGAGACCATATGCTGGAAACCTTCCAAAATGCAACCAGTGCAAATTCCATCATAATGGAGCCTGCAGGGAGATTCATTGTAACAAATGCAACCGAAAGAATCACATCGCCAAATTCTGTAGAACTTATCCATGCCAGAATCGTCAGCCAAATGAAAACGACAACAATCGCAACAACCCTAACAACAACACCAATGATGAGACCAGTCGCACCTGCTATAGGTGTGGAGGAACTGGCCACATCAGGCGCAATTGCCCTAGGAATAACGATCGAGGAGCAGAAGGATCAGAAATGGTCCTGACCTTGGGTCAAGGCGAAGCAATCCAAAACCCAACAATTGTTACTGGTACGTTCCCACTTGACAACTCTTTTGCTTACCTCTTATTCAATGGTAAATCCGAGTGAAGTTTTGATTAGTAACAACTTCAAACACTTACTAAAACAACATCCCCAAAGCTAAGCTAAGCCTTTTCAATGGACATGGCCAAAGGGGAAAAATGATTTAATCTAGGGTACTCATGTGGAGTACACCTTAACACTAAACGACCATTCATTACAAATAGATTTCATGCCAGTAAATATTAGGAGTTTTAATGTGATAATCGTCATGGTTGGGTAAGCCCCCACCGTGCTGATACTATGTGCCGCGAGAAGGCCGTTTGCCTTCACCTTCCTAATCACGAAAACTCTAATAATCCATGGTGATAAACCTGGCACTAATCCTCTTCCTATCTCGTGCATCAAGGCACAGAAGTGCCTGCACCAGAAGAACTACGTTTTCCTCACTCATGTTGTGGACAAGACCAAAGAAGAGGTAGGCATACAGGGTATTCCAGTAGCTTGTGATTTTCCCAAATGTGTTTCCTAAGGAACTTTCGAGAATACCCCAGAGAGACGGGTTGAATTTCGAATCAACCTCCTATCGGGAACCACATCAATTGCCAATTCACCCTATAGGTTGACTCCCGCCGAAAATTCACAAGTTATCCAGTCAACTGAGTAGAATTGTTGCGCAAAGGATTCATCGGACCAAGATTTTCACCCTGGAGAGCTCTGGTCTCGTTCTTCAAGAAGACGGATCCTTCAAAAGGCACATCGATTTTAGGAAATTGAATAAGCTCCCTATAGAAAATCGATGCCCACTTCCTCGGACTGACGATCTATTTGGCAAGCTCCAAGGAGCTAGTTGCTTCTCTAAAAATAGATCTAAGAACCGGTTATCATCAACTTCGAGTCCGAGAAGAGGACATTCCAAAAACTGCCTTCCGAACTTGTCACGACCATTTCAAATTCATTGTGAAACCCTTCGGTCTAACGAATGCTCCCATGGTTTTCATGAGCCTTACGAACCAAGTTTCCCAACCATTCTTAGTTAGCCCTTTCACTATTTTCATCAATAACATACTTATCTGCTCACAAAGCGAGAACGAAACACTATCATCATCTACGACCAGCCTAGAAAGCATCAAGGCTGGGAATGTCGCGATGAAAGCACTACATGGATGGATAAGACTCTCGAAGTCGAAAGACGAAGCTTTTTGTTATAAGAGTTGAGTTGGGCGTTATCTGGGTGATCGTCGATAGGTTAACCCAATCTGCTCATTTCCTGCCAAGACAGAAATCAAACAAAATGGAGGGATTAGCTTGGATCTATATCCAGGAAATCGTGAGACTCCATGAAATATCGGTATCTACTATCTTAGATCGAGATAACAGATTTTCTTCAAGACTATGGCAGTCATTTCAGAGGGCTATGGGAACATAACTAGACATAAGCGTTGCTTACCACCTTCAAACCAATAGCCAAAGTGAACGAAATATTTGACCACTCAAATTCATGCTACAAGTCTAGGTGTGGGAATTCAACAAGTCAGGGGATACCCGGTTTCCCTTGACTAAATTCTCATACAATAACAACTATCGCACGAGCATCAAGGATGCTCCTTTCGAAAACTCATTATAGTCATAAATGTATATCACTCGGTGGTACTTTCATGAGACCGGAAACCACTAACGAAACAACAGAAGAAGATAATCCAAATCAAAGCTGGATTTCAATGCATCGCGAGACCGACAGAAGAGCTATTCTAAAAAGCAGCGTAAGCCATTAGGATGTCAAGTCGGGGATCGCGTGTTATCAAAAGAATCTCCTTGGAAAGGGATGATTCGCTTTAGGAAACGAGAAAACTAAACCCACGATACATCGGACTGTTCGAGCTTCTTGCTAGGATTGAAGACATATAGACTGTAGCTGCTTGTAGAGCTTAGCAACGTGAACCCTGTGTTCTGTGTCTTGAATCTGAAAAGATACATATCATATGAGTCTCTTATCATTCCTTTACGAGAAATCAGAGTAAGCGAGGATCACATGTTCATCAAAGAACCAGTCAAGGTATTGAATAGGGAAGTAGAACATACAAAACAAAGCCCCATTATGAATGCGAAGATTCCATGGAATCCTAAGCTTGGACCGAAATGCACATGGGAAACGTGAAGATCAGATGAAGTGCCTATTCTCTCATTCACGAACCTATCCTTAGAAAGAATTTCGGGACGAAATTCCCTCTAACGGGGGGATGATGTCACAACTAGCATTTTTAGCTAGGAAATTCTATTCTCATATTAACATCATCCATTGTAAGAGCATGTACTCTAAGTGAATACCATACTCTATCCTCATTCAAAATACACCTCATATGTTCAACTAAGGATTGGAAACCTTAGTAATCCCGGTCCAAGTTCCTTATGAACTAAAATTCTCCTATTGGGCCTCGAAGCCCTAAGTGGGCTCTATATAGACCACATTCATAAAAATTTAGCAATTTGGGCCATGTGGGCCTAAAATAATCCATCTTACCTCTAATGAGCCTTGTTGGGCCATAAAAGATTTCGTTTGTCCCAATGGGGCCGAAAATTTACCTTTGGGCTTCATAAATTCGAGTATGGGCCCCAAGATGATTCCTTTCCTTTCTCCTTAGCCCAAATCAGCCCATGTTTAATAAAAAAAAAAAGAGAAAATAATGGATAAATGAAGACTAGACATGCATGTGACAACTCATGTTTAACCACCATGTATCTATGGTAACATCTCATGTTTCAAGGCAAACTATTACCTCACAAATAACAAGGTTATGATCTCTCTCTCCTCTCTCTCCATATTCTCGGCCAACCCTCTCACCACCTTCATTTTTCATTCAAAAACTCTCTTAAACACTCTCAAATACCTCTTCCATCCTCCATCAAAAATCTCGAGTTGGTGTGTGCTTTCAAGAGGATTCTCCACCAAAAATCACCATCCTAGGTAAGTTTTTACTTATATCCATGGTTTAGCTTCTTGATTTCTTCAAAAATCTCCTCTTAACCCTCTCCATTTCGTGAATCATACATCCTAGAGCCATCTAAGTTGTAAAGCTCCTCAAGAAGCTTGCTAGGGCCGAAATCTTCTCTCAAATCTTCATCAAAATCAAATCCAAATCTCAAGGTGAGCTTCATACCCCCTATTTTCTGTTTTTATGAGTTTTGTGGTGGGGGGGGGGGAATACGAGTGAAAGTGTAGATCTATATGTGTTTTGTATGCCTTGTATGATTTCCATGCTTACATGTATGCTTTTGTGTGCTATAATGTTGGATCTAGCCATAAAACCCCTCAAAACCGAGATATATCTTATGTTAAATGATTTTAGCATCAAATGTATTTCTACATACAAAGTGTTTCAAGAAAAATAGCTAAGTGGTTTAGTAACAATTTTCTTTAGGCTAAAAACACAAATTTTGGGCCTAAAATGTGAAAAATACAAAATTAAGGGCCCAATTTGACATCTCACGAATTCTGATGGATGAAGTGTGTCAAAACAGTTTCAATAAAACAATTTCTGGAAATATACTCATTTAGAGGATTAAAAACATAAATTTCAAGCTTAATGGGCTAAAAATGACAATTTCGGCCCAAGGAGGCCCATTATGCGAATTTTTCTGTTTTGGAGGGCCAAAACTGTGATTTTCTGTAAAAACAGTGGACTATAAGTGATCCAAGTCCTTTTCAAAGGTTTAAAATGCTTTTTAAATTTAAAAAGGACCAAAGTTGCAAAAATTTTACAATTTGGGCCAAAATTGTCAAAATTGCGAAAAGAAGGGTTTTAACCGAGAAAACTGAAATTTCAGGGACTTAAGCTGTTTTCTATGAAAAATATGCTGGAAAATATTTATTTCAATAATTTTTGGTGTTAAAATGTCAAGAAAATTGATTTAAGGACCAAACCGGAAAGTATTTAAATAAAGGGTTGAAAAAGTAAATTTTACAAACAAGGAGGGGCTGAAAACAGAAAATTTTCAAGACTAATTCAATACATGCAATTTGACCAAATAATGGTACCACGACTATCGACAAAATACAATACATTACAACACCAAAAGTCGTTGTCAAACGAATTGGTTCGGTCTCGAACCAATAAAAATCCGAAACTACTAACACAACGACATTATGATACTTCAACACTACGATTCATACAAATAACGATTTGGAATTCATTATACATGCGAATGTGCACAGACGTCTACGCACTATCTTTGGGCCCCACAAGTGTAAAATCTTGTTCGTTGAGCCTAGCTAGCCCAACGACCTGATCTTAAGGCCCGAAGACTTCAATCTTACGAAGTGTTGGGTTTTACCGATCCGACACGACGTAACCGGACTTTCAATGGCTTTTAGACTACTGGTCCCCAAGGGTCCTTTAGTGTCGCTAGTAGAGTCTACCTTTTATGCGAGGCGGGTCTGGGACCCCTCGTACCTTTTTATCCCCAACCGGCTAATGGAGTCATCGAGGCCTTCCTGTCCTCTTTCTCTTCGGATGTGGGACTACACATAGTCAGGGCGGTTGGATAACGTGATTAGTACGGACGATGCCTACGGGATCGTTAGTATTGCTATAGACGAGTCGTTTGTGTAACACGTGTTTGTAGCAGATAATCATGCTCAAAAATAATCCACTGTAGTCTGGTAATGATAACTTCATGCGTTGCAATGGTTTCAATGTAAATTCATGGAATTCAAAGAATTAGGAAAACATCGGGTTTTCCTAGGGTTTTCAATACATACAGATTCGAAATACATACAATTTCAATAAACAATTTTTACAAGTATAGAAAACAAACAAACATACCTATGGATCTTCACACCTTTTTGACTATACTATTTTCAGAAAATATCGGATTTTCTGGTGGTTTTCAAACAATACAAAACATTGGATTTCAAACACTACTTATGAACTCACCAACATTTCATATGTTGACGTTTTTCAAAATGCTTGTATTCTCAGGGAACCAGTGAATCAAAGGAAATCATATTCAGTGATGGCTTGCAGTTTATTTATGTACGAATCGAACAATCTATTTTGGGAATGTAATGTTTAAACAATGTATTTCATGTAAACTCTACTGGTTGTACTATATTAATGCATGGTGACGAATGTTGTTACGTTTCATATATATACAATGTTATGGTATTCAATTGAGTCACGACAGCCCCCGAACGTTTCCGCCGCCTGGTTTGGGGGTGTGACACTAATAGACTTTATTTTCGCGACTGGTGAAAAGGTCTCATCATAGTCAACCCCTGGAGTTTGTGTAAATCCCTTCGCAACCAATCGTGCTTTATAAGTGTGTACTTTCCCATCCATGTCCGTCTTCTTCTTAAAGATCCATTTGCACCCGACCGTCTTACGACATGGTACATTATCAAACAAATTCCAAACTTGGTTGTCGTACATAGACTGAATCTCACTGTCCATTGCTTCTTTCCATTTAGCAGACTTCGGGCCTGCCATGGCTTCCTTGTAGTTGCTAGGTTCATCCAAATTTACTAGTGTACTATCACTAATAAATGTATCCCCTTCAGTAGTAATATGGAATCCATAAAACTGGGGTGGAACACTAGCCCTACTTGAATGTCTAAGAGGTAATTACTCGTCAACAGGTTCAATAGGAGATTCCTACTCAGGTTGATCGCCAGTGTTAGAGGTTCCTTCATCACTCGACTCATGAAGCTCTTCAAGATCGATTTTCCTCCCACTGTACCCTTGGCCTATGAGTTCTCTCTCTAGGAGAACCCCTCTCCTTGCAACGAAGACAACATTGTCACTCGGTCTATAGAAGAGATATCCGAAGGATGTTTGCGGGTAGCCGATGAAAATACATCACTCATTACGAGGTTTGAGCTTGTCGTGAGTCTCTCGTCTTACGAAAGCCTCGCAACCCCAAACCTTGATATGTGCCAACGAGGGAGCTTTCCCTGTCCACATCTCGTGAGGTGTTTTGGCAACCTTCTTCATGGGAACTAGGTTAAGGATATGGGTAGCAGTCTCTAAGGCATACCCCCATAAAGCTATTAGTAACGAAGTCCGACTCATCATAGAATGAACCATGTCCAACAAGGTCCGATTACATCTCTCAGCCACACCGTTCAATTGTGGCGTCCTAGGAGGCGTCAATTGCGAAACAATTCTACATTCCTTTAGATAGTCGTGAAACTCAAGACTTAGGTACTCTCCTTCTCGATCAGATCGAAGCATCTTGATTTTCCTGCCCAGCTGATTCTCCACTTCATTCTTAAACTCTTTGAACTTTTCAAAGGTTTCTGACTTTTGCTTTATTAAGTATATATATTCATATTTGCTATAATCATCTGTATAAGTCATGTAGAAGCGGCAAGCATCCCTTGTGGTGGATCTAAAGGGCCCACAAACATTTGTGTGTATGAGATCCAATAGACCCTCACCCTTTGAACAAGTGCCAGTAAAGGGTGACTTGGTCATCTTCCCAAGTAAACAAGACTCACATGTGTCATCGTCCCTAAGGTCGAATGACTCCAACACTCCATCCTTTTGGAGTTGGGCTATTCATTTCTTGTTGACATGGCCAAGGCGACAATGCCACAAGTATGATTTGTCCAAACTATTGGACGAATCAATATTCAACACATCATTTCCTAAGTTGTCCACAACAAACACAAATTCATATATTCCATTACAAGGTAGTGCATTAAAATAGAAAACACCATCAAGATAAACATTAATAGAACCAATTATATTGTCAAATGAATATCAAAACCCTTGTCTATATAATCCATGAAAAGAAATGATGTTCCTTGCCATGTCTGGCGAATAGCAACAATTATTTAAATCTAAACCTAACCCATTACTCAACACTAAGGAATAAACTCCGATCTTAGTAACTGGTGACGATCTTCTGTTTCCCATGACCAAGTTTATCGTTCCATGCTCCACTTCCCTACCTTTTCTTAGGCCCTACAAATCAGAACAAATGTGGAAACCACATCCAGTATCAAGAACCCATGAAGTAGCAAGTGATGAGTTATTAGATTTAATTGAATACATACCTGCGAAAGTGGGCTTTATCTTCCCATCCTTAATATCTTGCAAATATTTTGGGCAACTTCGTTTCCAGTGGCCCTTCTCATGGCAGTAAAAGCACTCTACATCCTTAGGGACAGAAGATGGTTTAGCAGAACCAACTTTGGTCCCACTAGAAGAGGAACCATCTTGGGACTTCCTATTTTGGTGGCTCTTAGAAGGAGCCTTCCTCTTCTTACACTTTCCTTGCCCAATTGCTAATATAGGGACCGATTCAGTAGGAATAGATGCAATAGATTTATCCTTTAGGTTGCTCTCAGCAGTTCTCAACAACCCTTGAAGCTTGCTCAAAGTGACCTCCTCTTTGTTCATGTGGTATGTCATTCTGAAGTATTTGTAGCACGAAGTCAAGGAGTGGAGGATGATGTTGATAGCCAAATCCTCATCAAAGTTAACAATTAACTTTAGAAGATGATCAACATACCTCTGCATCTTCTGCAAATGCGAGGTTAGGGATTCTCCACTCCCCATCCTAGCGGTCATCATGTTAGTGATGATCTCATAGCGCTCTTGCCTCATGCTTTGGTGGTACCTATCCATTAAATCTTGATGTATCTCGAATGGATACATGTCCTCGTAGGACTTTTAGAGTTTTGCATTCATAGTCGCGAGCATGATGCAATGAACCTTCGTAGTATCACGCTCATGTGCCTCAAAGGCAACAATTTCTTCAGGAGTGGCAATGTCTGGATTGATCTTTTCAAGCTTCTCGTCGAGGACATACTCCTTGTCCTCGTAGCGAGTGATCATCCGAATGTTTCGGATCCACTCGTTGAAGTTGTTGCCATTAAAGATCACTTTCCCACACAAATTCATGAGTAAGAATCACCATTAGCCGCAGGAGCGTTGTTCTTGTTTGCGTTAGACATCTGAAAATAGAAAAGGACAAGTTTGATTAGAATGAATCCCCAATTAATCACTAAAATGAGAAATTAGGGCTAGGATCCAACAACATTATTTACAACTTAGAAAAGAGATGTCGTAATCTAAAAGCAAATAATCTGAAGGTAAGTGAATGACGATTCACTAATTTTCCACCATGAAAAACAAAAGAAGATTATGTTTTAAATGTTTTATGAAAAACTCCTAGATCTTTGAGATTCATTGAACTTTTCAATGGCATGTTTCAATCTCGATGTGCCCTTCAATTTTGTGACTAGGATACCGAGGATCACAAACAAGGTGTGAATAACCATGCGAATCAACATGGTGCACTCAATGTCACTATCACCTAATCAATATGTCGGTTAGCCACACACATTCCATTGATCTATGATAAACATTGAGCCACCCTTCGCAACTAATGTCAACCCCAAATTAGTGTGTCGGTTAACCACACATGCTGAACTAACGTTTGATAAGGGTACGAAGCGTAATTCCATGGAATAACGTCATTTTCACATTTTACCCTAAAGTAACTAAGATTGGGAATTTGAAAAACGTTTAGTTACTTGTAATATTCATTATACTTATAATGAGGAATTAAATGCCCTATCATATCCGTTCGGCTAACGACCCTCCACCAATCAAGGAAGCGGTGGCTGAGAGTGGACACCCATTAAGCACCATTTTATAGGTAGCAACCTTATACCCCCCTTATAGACCGGCTTCATGAATGAGGCCTACTAGCGATAAAAGTAGCTTATTCTTATACATATATATATATATATATATATATATATATATATATATGTGTGTGTGTGTGTGTGTGTATTAATCTTATAATAAATAAAGTATAAGGTTTGAATTTTAAACTTGTAAAATTCTAAGGGTTTGAAATTTAAATAATTCAAAATTAAACTTTTAATCAAAAATTTAAATTCCAAAACTTGAGGACAAGTTTTGAACTTTTCAAAACACAAAGGATCAAATAACAAATAATATAAATTAAACAATTAATTTTGTGATTATCTATATATGACCTCATCCAATGTTATTCATAAGATAATTACCAAATAATTTAAACAATCAACATTTATCATATAAAGAAACTATTATTCAAATGATTTAAAATTATCTTTTGTTTTGGTAAGGATAATCATTTAAACACAATAAAATTCGGATTTTATCATTAAAAAACAACTTTGGCATTTATCCATCAGCAAAACAGCAATAAATCCCGAAAATCTTTCTGTCTGACAGCTAAACTCCTCGAGTCCACCTTGGAACTCGTCGAGTTCAACCTGCTCGTCGAGTTTATCAGGCAGTTTGCAATAAAAAAACGATTTTAAAGCTTGAACAAATAAACTAGGCATCAATACAATAGAAACCAAACCAGTCTCTGATAACACTAATGGGTTTTACACACAAGAACTTTCCTATGTGCTCATGCAAACCCTAATGCTTGGATCTAGGTTTCTCTATTGTACATGCATTGTATCCAAGACTTACAAACCCTAATGTAGAATACATATTTCGAAAATATCAATATATACCAGATCTAGATGTTTACCTCTTCAAAAATCTTGGATCTTCTTCTTCTTGGAGCTTAGAGTCACAAGTGTAACTCCTCTAATGGCTTACAAACACCACACAAGCAAGAAGTCAATATGAGAGAGGGAAGAGACGCTAAAAATCGGCCCTAGGGTTTCCTTGGAATCAAGTGGCCGAAAACTGCATGTAGGGGTCTCTATTTCAACTGTAGGTTTCTAGGGTTTTAGTCAAAAACCCTAATGGACAGCTTAATCACCAAGCAGCCCATGGAATCTTCTGGAATAAGGCCTATGGATGAAATTATGATTTTCATCATAATTTCGTTCACCCTTTAATCCATTAGGTTTCCCAACCCAAAAACCAACTATCACGCATTTGACAGTTTAAGCCCCTATATTTAATTAATCTCTTTTGGCCACCAAATTAATTTATGACTAATATTAATTAAATAATATGATTTCCCTTTTAATATATTAATCACATAATATATTAATAAATCATAATTTCCTCTCTCTCCATAAATTACCTTGTCAAGTTGTTTTGGTGAAGGCAACCCAAAAGGACCATGCACAACCGGTTCAAGTTCATACCAAATATAGTTTCGGGCTTAGACACTAATCCAACAAGTTATCGATTCAGTTGATGATGCAGAGGTATGTTAGAAATAGCAACATACTTTGATTTCTTCCTATTACATCATTGTCCTTTAAAGTACATTGCATGTATAAGAAACATTGAAACTATTTCTTACATTCAGCCCAATACAATTTTTGTTTTTGTGTCAGGTGAAAGTGGGAGGAGAGGTGCAAAATAAAGGGTAGGCAATAGAAAGAAATGAAAGTGGTGTTGTGTGATGTTGTAATAGAAAGAAATGAAAATGAGATGCCATAATAATCAAATAAATGAAATTATATTGCTATTTCTTACATTTAGCCCAATAACATTATACATTTGGCTCAACCCTTCCTAACTATACAATTGAAACAACAAGATTCTAATAGAAAGAAATCGAAGTATAACGCTATAATAACATATAAATGAAAGTACATTGATATTGATCGCATTAATCTTAACAACATTATATATGGTGGACATTTGAAAGTGTTGACAAAGACAATAACACATTGTTTGAAGAAGTGAGGATCATGGTTTTAAAATAAACAAGGTGGAGCAGTTGGAAAAAAAAATCCTACACTCAATGTGAAAAGCACTCCTTAATGCCATGAGAGGTTAAACTTTCTGCACATATAATATCTATATTACTTTGTATCTGTCTGCATTAGCCCATTATAAATGTCATATAATTTTTGTATTATTTTTTTGTTTGCATTTTTTAGAAATTTTGTAGCCTTTATTATATTTTGATTGGACAATCGGGAACACCTAAGAGATGTATATTTTTAGTGGCTTTTTTCTTATACTAAATGACAAATGAAGGAAAGATAGTAATAAGATAATTCAATTTGAAGGAGGGTTGGTAGTAAAGGAGTAAACATTTGGTTCTGATTGCATATTTTAGGGTATATTGCAAAAATTAGCTATAATCAGGGAATAAAATGTTAAAATAACCTCAAATAAGGACCAAAATTGTAAGATGGAAAAATAAGCTCTAATCATTGGTCTCTATTCAAACTAAAGGAGTAACACAGGCCCTATTCAAAGTAAAATATGTATAGTTTTAAGACAAAAATTGGAAAAATCAGCTATGATCGGGGATTAAAATAGTCATTTCACTTGGAATAATGACACAACATGTTACAATAACGGCCGATACGTATAGTTTTAGGGTACGCACTTTTGCGTATCATAAATCACTGCGTGTCATAGTTTGCGCGTCATTAAAGGCCTATATTCTAAAAGTGAACCTCAAATAAGGACCAAGAATGCAATGATAAAAGCTTTCTGGGACCAAAATTGAAAAAATATATACTCATGGATCAAAATATAATTAAATCATAATCTTATGTTTCTTTTCTTTAGCAGGGTGTTAAGATAGATGATCCACAAGTGTTTAATGGCCAAGAGGTGGAGGTTTGGTCGCGTGTTGTGTGGAAGCCAAAATGGGTAGTTACATTTCTGATGTTAAAAGGAAATCGATGGAAACAACAACTATGTTTTTCAAAAATCTACTTTGGTCATTAGAGGTCGTATTGTTCTTATTGAAGATGTGTCACTTGATGGAACTTAGTTATCAGTTCACTTGATGATTTTGAGTTATGTTAGAAATAGCAATGTACTTTCATTTACCCCAACCTAACCTATTTAATGAGCAGGTTGAACCTGAGTTGATTTATTTAAATTTCCAAAAATATACCCTTGAAAATCAACTAAGCCTTCAAACACAATTACATAAAACTTAAAAACTCCGATAATTGTTCACGTTTGAAAATAATACAACGATAAGTCTCTAGTAGAAACACAAATCAAGTGTTTACAACCATAAAAACATTATACACGTTTAATCTTTAAATGCTAGACAGCTCAACTTTCAATAACGATCACCAATCCACATTTTTTGAGTAATAAAAATAACAAAACTATAATAATCAATTAAATAATAATACTATATATATATATATATATATATATATATATATATATATATATATAAGATAATATTAAAAAAATTTAAGCAGGTTCACTGGTTGTAAGCAGATTGAGAATTTTAACCCTAACATAACCCATTTAATTAAATATATTAGACGGGTTAAGCCGTTTAGTTAAACGTGTTAAAGATCTCAACCAAACCAACTAATTACCAACCCTAAATAAAGGGTGGATGATTGAAAGTGTTGATAAAAACAAAAGTGTGTTACCTAAAGAAATGAAGATTGGGGATTTCAAAATTAATATAAATGGAGCAATTGGAAACATCTTATAGTGAACCTAGGAAGCATTCCTTGAAGGCATGAGGTTAAACTTTTTGTATATTTGATTCTAACCGACAAAAATGCAAAAATGGTCCCTATGGTTTGTCATTTTTTGTGGATATGGTCCAAACCTTTTAAAAATTGGATTTCTGGTCCTTATTGAAAGGTTTGTTTGTGGAACAAGTCCCTGGGGTTAACAGCCGTTTGTTTGTGGCTGTTAAACCCCTCACGTGCATTGCACACGAGGGCATAAATGTCATTTTACTTGAGGGACCATTTTTACAATTCCTGAAATAATATATAAAGACTTCCCCAACATTCTTCCCCAACGTTCAAGTTATTCCCCAAACGTTGTTCTGCAACTTTCAAGTTGTTCTTCCTTCTCTCATCTCATGGACACCGAAGAACCCAGGCAGATGTTTCTATGCTTGCCCTCAAAAGGTAAAGAAATTCGTTTGCACCCATTTTGATATGTAATCAAATAACATTTGTTATTTTCCCCTTTTTGAAGGATTCTGCTTGTCGCTTCATCGGATGGGTTGATCCCCCTATGTGTGAAAGGTCTAAAGTCATTATTCCTGGACTATTGAGAAATATTAACCGAATGCAAGCTTGGTGCACAGCTCTAAAGATCATGTTGCTGGCTAGATGGGTGTTTTTTGTGATTTTGTTCATAAGGTCTGTTTAGGTTTAGGTAATAGGTCAATGGGGTGGGTTTTTATTTGTTGAAGATCGATAAAAGTGTGGTTTTTTGGTGGATTAATGGTTTTTGGTACTTTGACCAAGGTTCTTTGTAGTTGTTTGTAAGGTCAAAGTAAGTTGTTTATGTAGTAAATGACTTCCTGATATAAATATGAATTTTATGGAATTGCTTATGTTTTTGTAAGGTTATTTGTAGTTTTTGTAAGGTGAAAGAAAGGTTAATGTGAATAATTGACTGTAATGGTTATAATAAACAACAATAACAAAAAACCATAATAACCAAGGCTGCAATTACATAATAGACTACAAGCATATAGTGCAATTACATTATCCCAAAATATGCAACCATATATATATATATATATATATATGTTCTAATACTTATCATACTAATGAAAACCAAAATAACCATAAGTCATAAGTTGTTTAACATCAAAACACTTCCAAAAGTAGCAAATAACATCTGCCAAAACAAACACAACCTTGATCTTCAACTTCCACGTAACTTCCACCTCCTTGACCTTTGCATGTCCTTGATTTGTGACCTTTGTTTTTGCATTTTGCACATGTTACACTGACATATTTCCTTGTTAATTTCTGAACTCCATCAGGACCCACTTTACAGCCTTCTTCCTGACATACACCATGAGTACCAGTCTGACTTTGACTCCCTCTTTGACTCTGACTCAATTTTTCATCCTCACTTTTCTTCCTCTTCTTTGTAGGCCTACCTGGTTGCTTATGATGTATTGGAGGGATAAGTGTGGTGGGACACAAACTTTTAGGCCACATTATTCTTCCTTTTATGGGCTCTACCTTATAGGAATATGCATTCTTCCATGTATCCAACCAGTATACCTTATTGACCCACCTGTAAATGTCACCAACATCCTCTGAGTTCTTGGTCATTTCATAAAGGGTTGAAATGGCATGTTTACATGGGATGCCTATTAGCTCCCACTTTCTGCAAGTACATGTGTGGTTCCTAACATCTACAACATGTTGGTCTTGCCATGCCCCAGTGACTTGGTATTTCTCACCCCCATTCCACCTAGCAATGTAATGTGATGCATGAGACTTGTTTACATCCAATATGGTTGTTGCAGTGGGTGTTAAAGGCCCTTTTGCCTTATCCATCACGTTCATAACATTACAGATTCTCTTCATCAGGTATTGTCTAGTATACTCCAAACAACCTATGATTGGCTTATCTCTTCCCTCTATTATCTTGCTGTTAAATACCTCACAAAGGTTGTTTAACAGTATATCAGAGATTGCTCTGCCTGTTAAAAAAATTAACATATTGTTTTAAGTACAAGTAAACATTTAACATATAGTAATTTATGGTAATTTATGTACCTGTAAAATGGCTTCTTGCCCAGTGTTTTGGAGGAATCTTTCTAAGCCATTCACATGCCTCCTTGTCATAGTTGCTAAATTCTTTCATGCAATGTTCAAATTCAGGTACAGTGGTTGCAGTTGCACATCTCCATAAATGATCCTTGTACTCTTTCAATTTCCATTTCACTCTCATGTTCTGATGTATGTGCTTGAGACAATACTTGTGCTCAACACATGGGAATAGTTGGGCTATTGCTGGTATTAAACCCTAGAACAATAACAATAATTAAGTATTTAGTTTATATAATAATAAGTAATTAATAATACAAGTTAGAAAGAGATACCTTTTGTCGATCTGTGATAAAAGTAAAGTTAGAGTTTGAACCAAGATCCAAGTCTTCTCCTAAACACTGCAAGAACCATACCCAACTACTTTTGTTCTCTGTCTCAACAATGGCATAAGCAAGGGGGTAAATACCATTGTTAGAGTCCAACCCAACTGCTGTTAGAACCTGTCCAGGAAATGGTCCTTTCATATGTGCACCATCGAAACCCAAAAGATCCCTGAGGCCAGCCTTAAAACCTTTTTTCAGGGGACCTAAGCAAATGTAGATTCTTTTAAACCTCCTCGTTGGGTTTGATGGGTTTTGTTCACTATAAACATCAATCTTGACAGTTGTGTCAACATTGGTTGCTTGCAATTCAAGGACATAGTCCCTCAAGATCTCATATTGTTTTGTATAGTCACCCTCCACGATCTTAGTTGCAATATCCTTGGCCCTGAATACTTTGTCAATAGAAACACCAACCTCGAAGTCCTTTTGAAGTTGTTCCTGCAATGCTCGAAGAGGAATCCTTGGATTCGTGTCGATTTGGTCCATGATTCTCTTGGATATAAAAGTAGCAGTGTAAGCTCTAATCTTCCTACTTTGAAGGCAAGTATGGTTGTCATTTAATGTCCTTACAAACCAGGGAGATTCTGTGTTTGACCTAGAAGCATGAAGGAACCAACTACAGTTTACTTTTTCTGAATTTACCTCTTTGCCCTTGCTTTTATTTTTGGTATTAAGGCCCACCACCCCACTTGCATTGATGACAGGGTCTACACCTCTACACAATGCCCGAAGTCTAAGCTTGTCATTCTTTTTATAATATAAATTCCTCTTAGTTTCTAGTGCGTGCATGTCAATTTTTTCTTTCAATTCTTTCTTTGATTTAAACTTTTCCCCAACATAAAAACTGGCCTTATGGACATTGCCAAGACTGCATCTTTTCTCCTTAGCCAGATTTTTAAGAACACATCTTCTTTTTCTTTCATCTTCTGACCCTTCATCTAAAGAATCCCATCTATCATTGTCAATGACTTCTATGTCCTCATGTTCATCATTTGTCCCAACCCCGTTATGAAACCCATCCATTTGAACAGAACCATAATCCTTATCAAGATTGAGGTTAAAGTCAGTCATATCCACCTCCGCTTCTGATACATTGTTTTCTTCATCAACAAGTTCATCATATTGTTCTTCTGATTGTTGCCCAAGATCATCACTGTCAGCAGACTTTTCATGTTCAGACTGATGGTCTTCAACATTCTCATCTTCTGGTGGTTGATAATGTTCTCCATCAAAAGGATCAAAGTGATCATGAGAAAAGTTCTCATAATGAAATTCATCATAATCAAAGTTATCATGGTCACCACCTTGATCTTGTACCACATCATCCATGTTAGCATGCTCAACCTCTTGATCTTGAACCACATCATCCATGTTAGCATGCTCACCAGCTTGATCTTGTACCACATCATCTAATTTAGGATTCTCACCAGCTTGATCTTGTACAACATCATCCAATTTAGCATGATCACCACCTTGATCTTCTACTACATCATCCAATTCAACTAAACAAAGCTTTTTGGCACAAGAACTTTGACCAACTATTGAGTTCACCCTTCCATTTCTTCTATACTGTGGTGAAACTTCTGTAGGGACTTTGTCAAAGAGTATCAAGGACATATACCCTGCCAACTGTGTTTGATCATTAGCTTCATCTATCATTGGGGTTTTATCCTTTGCTGGTACTTGAGGTACATTTGCTTCTTTTGGAAGATCACCATCACAGAGCTCCTTAATAATAACTTTTTGCTTTCCTTTTGGAGACATAAAATAGGTCAGCATATTAGTTTGTCCATGTTCTGTATACACTTCAATGACCTTGTTATCTCCAATATACTGAGTCAAATTCAAGACATCATCATCATTCCCTAAAGCTCTGAGGCCAAAATCCAAGTCTTCATGAGGAATCCTAAAATAGTAATATATTACTGGGGGTACAGAGTAACCTAGCTCTAGCATCATTGCGTCTAGTTCATGAACTGAGAACTCATCAATGTCTACTAAATCAATATATCGCACTTCACCTTTAACATATTTCGTGTTTGGTAGCTTCGTAAAATTTCCACCATGGTGTAGCTTTATGCTGAACATTGTTGGTACATGCTCTACAAGATACAAAAAACATTAAGTAAGAAATTATCAGATGTTTGTATTTTTGGCTCTGTTCTTCAGATCATCAAGAAACCTAACAAAATTTCGTAAACAGAGGATAAGTGAAACTAACCATATTCATTTGTGATGTCATACGTCTCACCTTTTGGCTTAATCGCCCACATTACGAACACCATTTACAGTTGAAAAGCAAAAACAAGTAAACACCTTGGACCAAATCTTGATTAGGGTTTTTGCGTTAAAAACGAATGACGAAGAAGATGGAAGTGGAAGAGATAACTAAATATTTTGTGATTTTGTGTGTAATATGGTGCTAAGACGGTAACAAGCGGGTTTATTTCAGGAATTGTAAAAATGGTCCCTCAAGTAAAATGACATTTATGCCCTCGTATGCAATGCACGTGAGGGGTTTAACAGCCACAAACAAACGGCTGTTAACCCCAGGGACTTGTTCCACAAACAAACCTTTCAATAAGGACCAGAAATCCAATTTTTAAAAGGTTTGGACCATATCCACGAAAAATGACAAACCACAGGGACCATTTTTGCATTTTTGTCATTCTAACCATATGGTGCTAATATGACGTTCATGTGGACTTGCTCTTTTATTTAATTCTTATTTTATTAAATGTTAAATTTATTTTAATCTAAAAGAATAATTAATATGTATATTTTTATTTATTGAAAACCTTAGAGTGATATTATGGGCAAAAAGTGCAAGCTCAAACGGTACCTATTACATTTTATTCTCAACCTTTTCTTTCTAAAACAACTTGTTCATCTATAGTCATCTTGGGGTCATGTGTTGCAGATACAATAGAGGCCATTTGTTGCAGATACAATAGAGAACTCAATAATAGAAATGATAAACTAGAGTAAATTAAGCTTTCAATTTCCATTTATAACTTTTCTTTTTGGGGTGGGGGGGGGGGGGGGGGGGGAGGGAGGGAGGGAGGGGGAGGGGTGCAATTTTCAGTTGCTCATTTATTTCAGAATCATTGATGCAGAAAACCGATACTAATTACGTTTTCCATTGCGAAATATAATGGAAGTGCCAAAGTATGATATCTAATGGATTTACCATTACACCATTACTAAACAGGTTGTTCGTTTCAAACAAAATTGATTTGTATCAAACTAACTTTTTTTCCATAATGGTCCGGTTCGGTTTCCAATTTTTTTAGTGTACCTTTAATTTTCATTGTGTTTTTTAATGCTACGAATGTATGATTTTTTTAGGATATATTATTTCATACAAAACAGGGGAAATGGCCACCCATGGTGCTGGTGGCAAATATATTGATATGGGGGATTTAAAAACTCCAACCAAATTACATTACATTACATACTGGAAAATAAGAAATCAAAAATAAAAACTAGATGACAAACTATGTGTGTCTAGCCTTTTGCAAACTTGAAATGAACACAACCACTTTCACATAAACCCAATCTTTGAAGCTGTCATAAAATTGAAAAAATGCACGTCTCCCTCGACGGTTGAGAAGTAAAGCGCCACATGCTATCCAAAATCCAGTAGCAAAACCAATGCCCACACCAGTATAAAACCATCCCCAGAGTTCATCATTTGTGTCTTCCCCATCACCCTCACCTTTACCAATAAGAGGTGGTACTTTTGATTCTTCATCTAGAGGACAACTTTTGGTAAGAGGAGGTCCACATAGACATGCATTTCCATTGTATCTTGATGGTTGAAAGGATTGGAGTTGAGTGCTGGTTGGGATTCTTCCAGACAAGTTATTAAATGACAAATCTAGGTCATTCAATAAACTCATCTGAGACATGCTTGATGGTATCCTCCCTGATAAATTGTTTCTGGATAAATCCACCGTTAGAAGCTTTTTCATCTCACCAATATGCTGTGGAATCTCTCCAGATAGAGCATTCATTGAAAAATTCAGGGCAATCAAATCTGAAAGATTGGTAATTTGATATGGGATTTGTCCTGTTAAGTTGTTGCTTGACAGGTCAATGCTCTTCACCAATTTCAGAGTACTTAAGAATTCATGTTCACCTCCTTGCCACTGAATCATTGCATGGTCAACATATATCCCTGATGCATATACAATATTGTTTATACTTGTTTGAAAGTATACATCTTGTAAGACTCCTCCTTGGTGAACCATGCTCGTAAGATTACTCAAACATGAGGGGATGGTTCCATGAAGATTGTTCATCGACAGGTCTACAATTTGAAGATTACCTAACTGACATAACTGTAAAGGGATGGTTCCAATGAAGTTGTTTGATTTTAGGATAACAACATACAACCCTGATAAGTTTTCCCCAATCCAGACAGGCACATTACCAGAAAACTTGTTGGCCCCCAAATTCAACGAGATTAAACCCGTGCAATTTTTTAAGGACAAAGGCAATTCTCCAGAGAAGTTGTTCTTGTATAAATACAACACCTGGAGTTGTATCAAAGATCCAACAGAGGGAGGAATCCGTCCAAAGAGATTGTTGTGTCCAAGATTAAGAACTTGTAGTCCTTTGAAACGCCACAAACAGTCCGGGAGTTGTCCGATTAATGAGTTATGAGAGAGGTCAAGAAATGATAAGAACCCATCAACAATTTGGCATACAAATGAGATTCCCCCAGAAAATTTGTTTCTGGAAATATTTAATGAGAACAAGGTGGAAGGAACATTCGGTATTGGACCATAAAAGTTGTTGGAACTCAAATCTATCTCTGAATATTTGGCAAAATTTGATGATAAATCTGGTACTTTCCCGCTAATGTTGTTGGAAGAGAGATTCAGATATTCTAATTGAGAAGGCCACATGTCCCAAAACTCCAGAGGAATTGTGTCTGAAATTCCAGTATTGGAAAGATCAAGACGGGTAAGATTTTTGAGGTCTGAATCCATTTGGGGAAGCGAGGCCCTACCTTGCAAGAGCTCAGATCAAGATACTGAAAATAAGAGATGTTTGACAAGTGATCTGGGGAAGGAACTGTAAGATTATTAGAAGAAAGGTAAAGAGTTCGGAGCCTGGGTAGTTCCCACAGTTTCTCACTTATACTTCCATTTAAGTGATTATGAGACAGGTCCAAAAGCTTTAGGGATGAAAACTTTTGGATCTCATCGGACAATGATCCTATAAATTGGCTATGAGAAGCATCCAACCATTGTAATGAAAGGGATGTGCATCCAGACAAGTTGTTGAGAAAATCAGGAAATTTGACAGCAGCAGAGTTGTTGTAGAAGGATAAAATTTCCAGACTACAGAGGTTACCAAGATATTTGGGTATCCCATCTAACATATTGTCATAGAGATAAAGTCCATTAAGCTTATCGCTGGTTAATGGGAGCAACCAACGATACATGGATGATGTGAGATTGTTGTCACTGAGATAAAGGGTATGAATAGATGAAGAAGAAGAAGAGTTGAGAAAAGAAGAATATGGATACATGACCTGTGACAGCTCACATCTCCCTAAACTTAAACTCAACAGTTCTGGGAGACTCGAAATTACACCTACCCAATTATTTGCATTCGCAAGGGAAATCCCATCCATTCTCAGATCCTCCAAATGAGAGAGATGAGACAACCACTCTACCTTTTCAACTCTACACCTTCCAGCAGAATCAAGATGAAGGTATTGCAAGTTGGTGAGGTTTCCAAACTGTGAAGGAATGGTTCCATAAAGAGAGTTACTGGAAAGGGAAAGGTACCTTAACTGGGTCAAGTAACCAATGGACCTGGGAATAGCTCCATGAAAAGAATTGTAAGAAAGGGAAAGGTACCTTAATCGAGTCAAAGAACCAATGAAAGTGGGAATGGTTCCATTGAAAAAATTGAAGGAAAGATCAAGATGATTCAAGTAGGTTAAGTTAAGCAAGGAATGGCTAATCTCACCTCCAAGACCATCCTGTGAAAAGAAGTTGTTGAGTTCAAGCTTTGTGACATGACCAGTTTGGTTGCTGCACTCAACTCCACTCCATTTACAGCAGTCATGTTGGTCAGATCTCCATGTAGAGAGAGTATCATAAGTGTCGTGAAGGGGAGCTTTGAAGAGAAGGAGCGCAAGTCTCTCATTATCCAAACACTTTTTCATATTAACACCATTTCTATCATCTCCTCCTTCTCCCACTGCTACCAATTGGCTGGTAGTTGCAGTCACAAGGAGTACCAAGAAAAGTGAGAAAACTATAGAAGCACAAAGATTCATAATTTAATTAAAAATGAAAATCTTGGTGATTTTTGGTTTGTAATGATGCCTGCCTATATGAACTGCACCCGTGAGTGTTTATATAGTCTCAACTGTGAGCATAACTGATTCTAAACGGGTGGCCTTGAATTAATTGTGTCGGGGATACAATATTTAATTCCCATGAAATTAGAACCAAACTATAAGAAAAAATCAAAGATGAAGATTTGAAATAAATGTCTCAAATTAGTCGTTCAAAGACTTGCAAGTCTTGACTATTTGCATATATTATCTATATCTTATCCGATCTTTGTGATATTTTCAAAGACTTTTAAGTGATGTTGACCATAACCTGTATTAAATACAAACATATAAGAATGTAAACGCAAACATTGAACTGACCCCCAATTTAATAACAACTATTTCATAAATCTAGTATTCTCATTCCATTGTTAAACAATTTCTGTTTATGCTATCCTAAGAGTATTTTTATGAAATCAATTAGAAAAGTTTTAGCAGAAACATATATCTAATTTATCATATCAATTAATTCAAAATTTTCGAACAGAAACATAAACCCACTATTCAACAGAAACGAAAAAAAATTCAAACAAAATCAAAAGAAACGTTATTCAACAGAAAAAAAAAAAAAAAAAAAAAAAATAGAGAACAGGGATGAAGAGAGAAATGCGTTGAGTTTAGTGATGGCCAATTATTTACCAGACGGAAAACCAAGAAGATGACAACGGTAGCAAAAAAAACATATTTAAAAGAATAATAAAGATTGTATACAAGTTACATTTTGTTGGAAGTCATTTATACATAAACATATTTTTATAAAGAAAAGAATAATTTAGCAAAAAAAATACAATATTTTAGTTCGATTTATTAAACCGTTTATTAATAAATTTTGTTTCTATAATAAAAATAATGTGTAGTTCGGTTAGTCAAAAAAAGTTAAATACCTTGCTCATTAACAACAATATTATACTTAACTTGGCTCAAATTTAAAAGTGAGTTTTGGATGTATTCAAGGGCACTTTATTTTGTTTTTCTCTCGGGCCCCAAATATGTATGTACCGACTTTGGTCAAAACATAAATCATAAAGCTTATAAAATACTTTTTTCTTACAATACATTTTGGTATGTGCATATTTAATCATGTATTTTGTGCATATTTATAATACTTTTAGTTACAATTATGCTTATTTTGGGACACAAGGTACTTATTATGTTTAAAATATGTTTTGTAGTAGCAAATACATGTTCGGTATGAAAAGATAGAAACCGAGAAGTTGGAAGTAAGAAAAATTGGGCAAAGTTAAAAAGAAGACAAATAATTCATGAAGTCTGAAGCCCACGACATGGTCACTCTATTCCACGTCGTGGTAAATGGAAGATTCACGATCAATGATCTAACTTGGAAAATACGGGATTTAACAGAAGACCACAACCTGGTGCCTATTCACCATGCTATAGAGATCAAGTTTATGGAAACTATATATATTCGAACATTAGATCGAATGTAGAGACTTTTGCCCAATTTTCTGAGAGGGATTACGACTAAAACCCTCTGGAAAACCTTGGGAAAACTAGGAATCAATTGGAGCTCAAGAGTTGAAGAGATCTAGACGAAATCAACATAGATCTATTAAGTTTGCTAGCATTACTCATGTCTAGTCTTAATTACATTGATTTAGTCTGCTTTTCTATTGTGATGAGAGGATAAAAACCTTATACTTCTATTTGGTAAAGATGAACCCAAATCTTATGTGTTGATTTCAATTTACGGATGTTTTACATTGATTTTACTTATGTTTGATAATCAAAACCCTAGCATGTTTTAGTTCTAGTATTTGAATGCCTTGCTTTGACTTTAGTGTAGTAGATGATCATTCTAGTGATTTATGATCACTAAATTGCTAGAGCTAGGATTAATCACATCTTAGATTAGGTAATTAAAGCTAGTAACTTTAAATTTGTTAGAGGGCATAATAAATCTTAAATTGTGCTTGCTTGCTTAACTTGATCATAGCAAAGTAACTATTAGATTTATCATTCATAGTCCAATTTGTGCTTATATCAATTTTTTGTTTAACCTATGCTTGATCATTGCATAGTAATTCATAAATTGGCACATCTTTGCATTTGATCATAATAACTAGTAAATTAATGAATTGGTATGTCCTGGTAGCATGTGTTTGCACCATAATTCATTGACAAAGCATTGCGAAGTCTCATCAGCTTATGGTTTTATATGCTGAATCAATAACTACTTTTATTAGACGAATTGGGAGAAGAATGGTATGATACATGTAATACACTCTAGTGTTTTGTTGTACCCATTGACATAGAGTTTCCAAGCTCTCATCAACATTTGTTATTAAATGTTGAATCATAAAACTTTAAACAAGAAAATTGGGTAAGAATGGATTGATGTGTGTGATAGTATATGGTATATAGACTAACCATCGGCATAAATGTGTCAAGATCTCATCAGTGTATGGTCTTTTATACTGAATCATAAACTTTAAAGAAGAAAATAGGGCGAGAATGGATTGGTGCGTGTGATAGCCTAACGTACATAAACTAACCATCGACATAATTTTTTTCAAGCTCTCAATAGTGTATGGTATTTTACGCTGAACTACGAAACTTCAAAGAAGAAAATCAGGGCAAGAGTGGGTTGATGTGTATGATAAACAACAGTACATAGTTTAACCTGTTGGATTAGGTGTCTAAACTCATAACTATAATTGGGATGTACTTGACCCGATAGTAGCATAGTCCTTTTGGGTTGCCTTCACCATAGCAATTTGATAGGATGAATTATGAAGAAAAAGGTTAACTATGATTTATTATTATATTATAAGAATAATATATGAATTGAGAAATCATATTATTTAATTAGTATTTATCATAAATTAATTTGGAATTAATTTATTGATCGAAAGAGACTGATTAAATTGATGGGGACTAATTATGTAAATCAATGATAGTTGTAATTTGGGCTAATGTATCCTATTCCCATCGGATGGACGAAAATATATGGGAAGCCCATAGAATTTCATCTAAGGCATGCCATATAGGGATCCATATGTTGCTTAGGGCATAAACAAGGGAATTAGGGTTTCTAAGTCGTAAACCCTAGGAGCCACAGCTATAAAAGGAACTCTATGGCTCACAAAATTGGACCCTGTGATTTCATAAGAAACCTTAACCGATTTTGAGGCTTCCTTCTCTCTCTCTTGTTCTTCCTTGTTGCTAGTGGTGTTTGTGATTCCGTTCGAGGTGCAACATTTGAGGCACTAAGCTCTTAAAGGTCAAGATCAAATCAACAACAAGAAAGGTATTCTTCTAACCCTAATTTGAATATAATTTCATTCTTATAAATGCTAGATTAGGGTTCTTGCTTTGGAATTTTAATTTGCATGTATAACTTGAGAAAAGCCTAGATTCAAAGCATTAGGGTTGCATGTACACCATAGGAATGTTGTAGTGCTCAAAACCCATCAGTGGTATCAAAGCTTAGGCTGTTTTTCTGTTGTATGATGCAATTGTAATGTTTTCAAGGCTGAAAAAGTTTCGTTTTTGGCCACTGGCTGCTGGACTTGACGGGTCCCATGAAGGAACTCGATGAGTTCATGCCCTGACTCGACGAGTTGGTTCGTCTGGTGGCAGGATTTTTGGAGTTTTGGCCTAAATTAGATTTGGATAATTACCATAAATTGTTTTTATTGGTTAAATTCAAATTATATAATTTGGTAATGGATATCCTCATCTAATTAAAAGGTAATTGTCAAATTTTAAGATAATTACAAGATTATGTGATAAATTAATTATTTGTAAATTTTGATTTGAGTTTTCTTGCCAAATAAATTGGATTAGATCATATTTGTGATAATGATAAAATTATATGATTAATTTAATTGTTTTAAATTTGATCTAGAAGTTTTGAAAAGTTTCAAAATTTGTCCTCAAGTTTTGGAATTTAAAATTTGATTAAAAGTTTTAGTTGTGAAACATAAAATTCTAAAACGCTAGCATTTTAAATGGTTAAAATACTCATAATTTAAATTTACAATTGAAGGTTTTAATTTTGGAAATTTAAAATGGACACAAGTAGAATGAATAATTATGGATTTATTGATAAACAATTAAAAGATTAATTAAGAAAGTAATAATAAATCCATAATAACATGGTTTAAACTTTTAATTGACTTGAAATTCTAATTTATTTAAAAGATTAAACCACCAAGTATTTTAAAAGTTTAAAATACACCCTTGTACTATTGTAAGATTAAAAGTTTAATTTATATATATATATATATATATATATATATATATATATATATATATATATATATATATATATATATATAAGTAAAGTCAGTCTTACTGTTAGTAGGCGTCATTCACGAAATTGGTCTATAAGGGGTGTTTAAGGAAGCAGCCTGTAAAATGACCGCCATTGGGTATCCACTCTTACCCACCGCACTCTTGACTAATGGAGCGTCGTTAGCCGAATGGTTAGGATAGGACATTCTCATTAATAAGTATAATGAAATAGAAAGTAACTAAACATTTTATAAATTCTCAATCTCAGTTACTTTAGGAAAAATGTGAATTTAATGCTAACCCATGAAATTACACATTGCACTTTATTGGTCGTTAGTGGAGTGTGCGTGGTTAACTGGCACACTAATATGAGACTAATGAAGGATTGGAATGGGCAACTCGTAGATTATCATATATCAATGGAGTGTGTGCGGTTAACCTGCACATTGATTCGGTGATAAATGACTTTGAGATTACAATTTATACCAAAATGCCAACAATGTGGCTAAATATTGACATCATCTTATGTATAGATGATAGATAACAAAAGTTAAATACTAGACAAATTAACAATCTTGAAAACCCCATTTTTATTTTGAGAGAAGTGTTCTTATAAGATTGGACTGTGATGTTCTATCACCAAATGACATTTTTTTGTAACTCTTGACTTTCATGGTTTCAACTTTAGAACCGCACCACCCATCTCCATCTTTTCATTTTCTTATGATAATATGATCGGACTCCGAGTGTTTGCCTTTTCACACAAGGCTTGAGAACCTAAAAGATAGTTTGCAACCTTTTATTCACCACATTAATAGCAAGTAGGATATCATACATGGTAAAATCTTAAGACTATCTACAATAGCACTAACCAAACATCCCGCTTCACTCTCTAATTTTGAATGATCACAAAATGTTCGTAATTCACAGCCTTGGATAAAGATTTCACAGTAAAATCTGGAACGTTAGTAAGTATGTTTTAGGAGAACTTAGAAAAATATGCAAGTTCAAATGGTATTTATAACCTTTTATTCTCAACCGTTTCTTTCTTGAAAAACTTATTCATCTGGATGACTGTAGTCATCCAAGTGCCATGTGCTGCAAATACAAGAAACAACTTGGTAATAGAAACTATAAACTCAGGAGTAAATTACACTTTCAATTTCCATTTTTTTGGGGGGTTAATGGTAATTCTCGGTTGCTCATTCAGTTTTGAATCACTGATGCAAAAAGCTGATTCTAACCATGTTTTCCATTACACTTTCAATTTCCATTTTTTTGGGGGGTTAATGGATTCTCAGTTACCAAACATTACCAAACAGGCGGTTCGTTTTCAAACCAAATCGATTTGTATCAACAACTGTTTTTTTTTCTAGACTGGTCTGGTTTGGTTTATGATTTTCTAGTGCACCTCTAATTTTCATCTTGTTTTTACATGCTACGAATGTATGATTTTTTTAGGATATCTTATTTCATACAAAACAGGGGAAATGGCCACCCATGGTGTTGGTGGCAAATATATTGATATGGGGGATTTAAAAACCCCAACCAAATTACATTACATTACATATTAGGAAATAAGAAATCAAAAATAAAAAATTAAACGACAAACTACGCCTATCTACTCTTTTGGAAACTTGAAACGAACACAACCACCTTGACATAAACCCAATCTTTGAAGCTGTCATAAAACTGAAAAAATGCACGTCTCCCTCGACGGTTGAGAATTAAAGCGCCACATGCCATCCAAAAGCCAGTAGCAAAACCCATGCCCCCACCAATATAAAACCATCTCTCAACTTCATCATCTATGTCTTCCACATCACCCTCACCTTTACCAATAAGAGGTGGTACTTCTGGTTCTTCATCTCCAGGACAATATTTAGTAAGGGGAGGTCCGCATAGTCCTTTGTTTCCATTGTATCTTGAAGGTTCAAAGGATTGGAGTTGAGTGCTGGTTGGGATTCTCCCTGAAAAGTTATTGTAAGACACGTCTATGTAATTCAGGAAGCTCATAGTAGACATGCTTGGTGGTATCCCTCCCGAAAAACTATTTCTGGATAAATCCAAAATCTCAAGATTTTTCATCTCACCAATTTTCGGTGGAATCTCTCCAGATAACTCGTTCTTTGACAGGTTCAGGGAAACCAGGTCATGAAGAATGGTAATTTCATTTGGGATTTGTCCTGTTAATTTGTTGCTTGACAGGTCAATGGTCTTCACCAATTTCAGAGTTCTACTAAATTCACGTTCATCTCCATGCCACTCAATAGTCGCATGGTCGGCATATGTACGTTGTGTACGTACATTATAACTTCTCACAAATTCATAATCAAATTCACCTTTTGAGAGTCCTCCTTGTTGAACCATGCTCGTAAGATTACTCAAACATGAAGGGATAGTTCCATGGAGATTGTTCATCGACAAGTCCAGAACTTGAAGATTAGCTAAATGGCATGACTGTAAGGGTATGGTTCCAAAGAAGTTGTTTGATCTTAGGATAAGAACATACAACCTTGATAAGTTTTCACCAATCCAGACAGGCACTTTACCAGAAAACTTGTTGGCCCCCAGATTCAAAGAGATTAAACTTGTGCACTTTTTTAAAGACAGAGGCAATTCTCCAGAGAAGTTGTTCTTGTATAAATACAACGCATTGAGTTGCATCAAAGATCGAATAGAGGGAGGAAGCCTTCCAAAGAGCTTGTTGTGTTCGAGATTAAGAACTTTTAGCTCCTGGAAATGCCACAAACAGTCCGGGAGTTGTCCAGTTAATGAGTTATGAGAGAGGTCAAGAAATGATAAGAACCCATCAACAGCTTGGCATATGAAGGAGATTCCTCCAGAGAATTTGTTTCTGGAAAGATGTAATCTTGACAAAGAGGAAGAGACATTTGGTATCGGACCACGAAAGCTGTTGGAACTCAAATCTATCACAAAAAGGTTGGCAAAATTTGATAATAAATCTGGTACTTTCCCACTAATGTTGTTGGAAGAGAGATTCAGATATTCTAATTGAGAAGGCCAGCTGTCCCAAAACTCTAGACGAATTGTGTCCGAAATTCCAGTATTGTAAAGATCAAGAAAGGTAAGATTTATAAGTGTCTGAATAATCCATTTGGGGAAGCGAGGCCCTAGCAGCTTGCAAGAGCTCAGATCAAGATATTTAACATAAGAGATGTTTGACAAGTGATATGTGGAAGGAACTGTAAGATTATTAAAAGAAAGGTCAAGGGTTTGGAGCCTGGGTAGTTCCCACAGTTTCTCACTTATACTTCTATTTAACTGATTATGAGACAGGTCCAAAAAATATAGGGATGGAAACCTTTGGATATCATCGGACAACGACCCTGTAAATTCGCTTTCTGGAGCATACAAGTATTGTAATGAAAGGGATGTGCATCCAGACAAGTTGTTGAGAAAATCAGGAAATTTGACCACTGCAGAGTTGTTATTGAAGTACAAAGTTTCCAGACTACAGAGGTTACCAAGATATTTGGGTATCCCATCTAACATGTTGCCAGAGAGATCAAGAGAACGGAGGTTATTGGTGGTTAATGGGAGCAACAAGCTATACATGGATGAGGTCAGATTGTTGTTTCTGAGAGAAAGGTAAGAAATAGATGAAGAAGAAGACGAGTTGAGAAATGAAGAAGAGTATGGATACATCACCTGTGATAGCTCACATCCATCTAAACTTAAAAGCGAGAGTTTCGGGAGACTCAGAATAATATCTACCCAGTGATTTTGTTTGGCTAGGGAAATCCCATCCATTTTCAGCCACTCCAAATGTGAGAGATGTGACAACCACTCAAGGTTTTCAACTCTACACCTTCCAACAGAATCAAGATGAAGGTATTGCAAGTTGGTGAGGTTTCCAAACTCTGGAGGAATGGTTACATTAAGATTATTGCTACCGAGGTCGAGGTAAGTTAATCTAGTCAAGGAACCAATAGATGTGGGAATGGTTCCATAAAAAGAGTTACTGGAAAGGGAAAGGTAAGTTAATCGAATCAAAGAACCAATGAAAGTGGGAATGGTTCCATTAAGATTATTTCTACCGAGGTTGAGGTAACTTAATTTGGTCAAGGAACCAATAGAGGTGGGAATGGTTCCATAAAAAGAGTTCATTAAAAGGTTAAGGTACCTTAATCGAGTCAAAGAACCAATGAAAGTGGGAATGGTTCCATTGAAAAAATTGAAGGAAAGATCAAGATGATTCAACTTTCAAGTAGTTTAAGTTAAGCAGTGAATGGCTTATCTCACCTTCAAGCAAATATTCATTGAGATCAAGCCCTGTGACATGACCAGTTTGGTTGCTGCACTCGACTCCACTCCATTTACAGCAGTCATGTTGGTCAGATCTCCATGTAGAGAGAGTATCATAAGGGTCGTGAAGGGGAGCTTTGAAGAGAAGGAGCGCAAGTCTCTCATTATCCAAACACTTCTTTTTCATATCATTTCCTCCAGCAGCTACCAATTGGCTGCCAGTTGTAGTCAAGAGAAGTGACAAAATAATAAAAACACAAGGATTCATTATGTAATTGTAAATCAAAATCTTAATTGCTGATTTTTGGTTTGTATTGAATATTGATGCATATATGAACTGCCCCCATGAGGGTTTATATAGTCTCCACTATCAAGAACTCAAGATAAATGATTCTAAGCCGGTGGCCATAAATTGCCACAAATTAACCTTCAAACACTTGCAAGTCATGCAACTTGTCTTT
This sequence comes from Lactuca sativa, assembly GCF_002870075.4. Lineage (NCBI taxonomy): Eukaryota > Viridiplantae > Streptophyta > Magnoliopsida > Asterales > Asteraceae > Lactuca > Lactuca sativa. The sequence goes on from NC_056628.2 coordinate 61,812,369, forward strand.
ATTATAGTAGATATCTTTTCCCATCTTGTCCTATTTTTTGGTATGTGATATAAATCCCAACATCTAAAACTAATGAGATCATTCAGTCAAATATAAATCTACCAATGAAAACATTAAGTCGATAATGGTATTATTTGGGCCTAAGAATCTAATCATGACTATGAAATGAAGTTTTGTCACTTGCATTAACTAAATCATCAACTTATATCAATGAAACCATGTTTATCCATTACAGATTAATCATGGTCTTTTCCATCCTTAAAAATGATATTTAAGATAACACTACATTATTAATGACTCCATTAAAAACATATTAGGATGATAATTAATACTACAACTTTTGCAACGTTTTTTGTCCATATTCCAAATAAAATGACTATAATTAATATCAGCTATACTCGATCGGGGACCAAAAATAGTCATTTTAACTGAAACATGGACCAAAACGTTTCAAGAACCTCATATAAGGACCAAAACTGAAAATTTCAGCTATACTCAGGGACCAAAAACATTTTATTTTAATTGAAAATAAACATAAGATGCACATACAGAAGCAGTTTTATTTTGCAGCAATTCTTACCTTCTGTTTACCTAAATTAAATTCCTGTCAATCAAAAATCAAATATTAAAGACTCCACTCCATTCACCTTTACCACTTTGCACTACTCATTTACAAAATTTAAGAAAATCATGTTATTAATATTAATCAGAAAGACAAAATATTGATATATTAATTATTATAGTATCCTACTTTCATAGTTGGCTACCTCTTGATGTAATACAAGGGGTATGTTGGTCATTTAAAGACATCCAGGATAATACTTTTTCCAAAAAAAGAAGGCGTTAAACCAGATACAAATTACTAATAATAATTATTGATATGATTAACTTAGATTCTGCTTCATAGAGGTATGTAGATAACTAGTTCTTAACTGATATGAGTATTATTATATGGAAATTTATTTTTGCTCGTGTATTGAATGTAAAAAACCGTGAAAGTATAATGATGTTTTAATTACTAAACCTTAATTGAGATGCTCATTACAATATGATAGATAATTTTCTTTGTACATGCAATAATTTAAAAAAAAAAAAAAAAAGATACATTAAAGTATATTCAATAAAATTTTCATTTTACTCTCTATGATAGCTGTTAGAAGAACACATTAAGTAATTAGTAATTAGCCTATCCATCAACTAAACTACATAGTGATAGGCCCCCAATCCGTCAAGTTTACACTCGTAAGAAGAAGAAGAAGCCCATGGGTGGCAGCCCAGTAAGGGTGGTCCAGTCCAGTGAATTGCGGGGGACAGACCATATAAACTAAATTAATAAATTTATAAAGGCCTTAGGGTATTAAAAAATGAAAAAGAATGTCCCGAACTTTTACCATACTTATGAAAAAAATTAAAAATTATGTCTTCTATTAATAGAAAAAACAAGAAATCAAGTAATTTATTCATTTTTGGGATATTACCGAGTTAACTCTAATTCAATGGATTGATTTGTCGAACCGAATGTTAGGTGAGTATACTAGATGCTTAGGTGGCTGGTAGGGTTATATTGAAACCCAATGCACCTTATTTGATGATCTAAACAACCCTAAGTCGTACAAGGAGGAGGGAAAATGGAACCATCTTCTTTTGTGGGAATTTGAAGCGTATGAAGTGCAAATTGATCAGTTTGTCAATGTGGAAGGTGTAGGTGCACTTGTGGATATCAATGTCCAAAATGGGTTTCGTGGATTCCAATGATGTAGACTCTTTGGTTGCCCTAATTTAAGGGCAAAAGAAGTAAACTTTGCACATGTTAATAATGATTTTACTTTTAAAGAATTTAACGGTCTAACCTACTTGATGAAGAGAAGAATTTCAAATATTTTTCTTGGATATACCATGCATTACCCAACTTGACCCAACAAATAGTATTGAAATGATCAACTTAGATTCTGGTTCATATGTGTATGTCTATAACTAGTTCTTAACTGATATGAGTATTATTATATAAAAATTTATTTTTGCTGGTGTATTGGATGTAAAAAATTGTGAAAGTTTAATGATGTTTTAATTATTAAGATGATTAAGTTATATTGTGCTTCTTGTATGTACATACATAATTAAGCCTTAATTGAGATGCTCATTATGATATGACAGATAATTTGCTTCTTACACGTATTAAATTTAAAAATACATGAAAGTATACTCAATATAACTTTCATTTTACTCTCTATGATACCTGTTAGAAGAACATATTAAATAATTCGTAATTAGCCTACCCATCAACTAAACTACATAGCTTCTCCAGTTTATAATATCCTAACAAAATTACAAATTTGTTTAAACAGCTAAATCTGGTTGTTCTTTGTTGGTCTTAAGAATGATCTATAGCGCCATACTTTCAATTTTTTATGAAAAATATGACACACCAAAAAAAGTATCAGGAGATGAGAACAAGATAAAGATAATAAATACAAATTGCAAAAATATCACAAGATGGGAACAGATGTCTATAATACAGACAAATTGCCAATTTGAACGTCTATTTTGGGCCAATTAATTTCAATTCTTCAAATCTCATGGAAATCACATGTTGTATGTCCCACTTAGAATCATTTATCTTGACAGTCAAAGATTATATAAAACCTGATAGGGGCCCAGGAGTTACCTTTTGAATCCTTTTCTTTTTATAATTTTCTCACATCAATAAAATAATTTACTTTTGAAAAATTGGTTGGTCCCAGGAGCATGTTGGGGTCTTCTAACAACGACCATGAATTACCTTTTGTGGAGCCCATTTTTAACAACTCTGATCACATCACTTTTTTATATGTCTTTGAAAATATCACATGTTTGGAAAAAGATTTTGATAATAAATACAAATTGCCAAGACTTTCAAGTCTTTGAAGAGTCTTACTTGGGACTGGGGCTGTTTATTATAACTCTTCATCTTTAATTTGTCTTTTAGTTTTAGGTTCTAATTTCATGGAAATTAAGCATTGTGTGTTCCACCCATTTAGAATCATTCATCTTTAATTTGTCCTTTTTTTTTGGTAGAAATATCATTATAAAAGAAAATAATAAACAATTATATGTAATTAACTGTGTTGTACTTGTATGGGGAAAAATGTTATTGATACAAATTTCATACCTGATGAGAGCAGTTGTACATGTGTGATAAAGCCCAAATTGCAGTGAGATGTTATGTACAAATCATAAGCATAGCAGTTAAAGATGCCACATGAATAACAATTAATTCTAAATAAGATAACCCCAATTTTTTTTTATAAAAATCATTTAAGGAAAACAAAAACATCTACAATTGCAAGAATTATGATTCCCTAAGTAGTTAAGGTATTTTTTTGTTTTGAGTTAATAAACTTAAGTTGACATGGAGGGTATTACACCAGCTTTCTATTAGGGGCTGAGGACATTAAAAAAAGCTACAAGCAAATGCAGTTTCATATACGTTTGTTAAGAACCTTCAGATATAATCGGATCGAAAGAAGCAACTTACATTTGGGCACTCAAATCAACTCTCCTATTGAGCAGCAAGATCACTGACTATCACATCAGAAAAATGAAATTTGGGAACGGCTTCACCAAGGCATAAGAGGTCCACTTGAAACGGGTGTCTAAATTTGTAGAAAGATCGAACACGATCAGCCTTAAATAGACAAATTGAAAACAACAAAAATAGTATAAAAGAGAGAAAGGAAGATACCTTTTCAACGTTAAGACTCCATAGACCTCACAGAATGCACAGCGGGGGTACTTCAGGTTTGCAACCGCGTAATTGAAGCTGACAGAGAGGAGGAAGAAATAGAAGAAGGCTTAAGGGAGTGAGCGGTTTTCAGAGCTGGAATTTGCTGAGTGAGATGAAGATCTTACATTCTTTTCTTCTTCTCATTAATCACTTCAATATGTGAAAAAACGCCAAACCAGTAGGGCAGGATCCGAAATATGGTGCATGACCTTTATCGATTCATGGAATCAAAGAATTTTGAGATAAAGATGACAAACTAATTTTTCTATTGAAATCAGGGGGGAAAAAAAGAGGGAACCAGAGTATTTAATTTTGTCGTACTTAATTTTTGTACAGAAAACTGTACAAAAAACTCATGCATAATACACAGCAAAAATTACAATATTTAAATCAGGATTATCCGAATAGTTTTTACCTGAATATACAAATTCAGAACCATTCTGTTTTACGTAATCTTCCTCCTTCTGGCCTGTTTGTTTATCGATTCATTGGCTTCTTCCAGAAACTCGCCAATGTTTAAATCAATGAACTCTCCACATTTTTCTTCTCCAAATCTCCAGAAAAACCTTTCAATTTTGTCTCCTGGCGTGGTGTGTACAATTCTGTGTTGTTCATGTGTTTTTACCCAATCATTTACTTTCATAGATTTAGATTTTGTTTTTCCATTATCAGGTAAACCTTGCAAAGATGTTGCTGGAGATGGGACAGGGACACTTGTTTGAGGATTAATTGACCGGACACTAGAGATGACGATGATGAGAAAAAAGCTTTACTTGTTCAGGTACTTGAATTGTTTTGCCAATTTACTTGTTAAGAAATTTAGGATTTGGTAAGGTAAGATACAACACTCTGTTTCCAATTGCATTCTATGGAATGTGCATATTGTATTGTGTGATCATACACCGAGGCGCTATGTTAGTTAGATCCATTACTGTTGCACTCTATTAATTGAACCTGTCTTGAAAAATATGTAAATGTAAGTAAATCTGGCTTAAATTCATGATGGTAAAATTGGTATTAATTTTTGAATAGTTCTTAGATGATATTGTACTCTAACAAACTTCAATCCAGATTCCAGATCAAATGATATTTCAAAATCCGAATCAACGTAATCAGTTATAAACTTCATAAACTTTGACCTGGTGCTAATTTGTTCATACAAATTCTAATGGGATAATGTCCCTGTAGTACATTAAACTTTTTACATTTGGTTGATTTGGTCCTCTAATTTTTTTTTGATACATTATACCATTAAACTTGTATATGACCTATTAATTACACCATTATCTAAAAAATTAGAAGGTTTACCGGTTACAATGCTTATGTGGCACGCTGATGTGTCCAATAAGCTTACGTGGGATGCTTATGTGTCGAAGAAGTCCACTTGTCGAACTAGGCTTATTAATTGAAACCCTCAATCGGACCTCCATTAAAGTGTTACTTACCCTTTTCTGAAATATCAAAGACTTCCCCCCGACTATTTCTGTCCTGAAGAACAATGTCTTCGAGCTCATCCACTTCAAGGAATCAGCTGCAAGTGACTCATGTTCAGTCCCGAGAAGGCGTAAAGCTTTGTGATTATGGCGTTCCAGCTAAAGAACGAACGTGTTGGAAGATAACAAACCTTGGGAGGCATTTCTGGAATTTTCAAAACAGTATGGTAGGTCCCGATACTCCTGATCTTGATAACTTACTATTTTAAGGTTTGTTGTGTTGTTTCTTCCTATAAAGACGATCAGGTGGATTTGTATTTTGTTTGCTTAAAAAAACCGTAATTTTATTTGCTTCTTGACGATGATTTGTGATTGTGAATCAAATCCATTTCGTTAGTACATTAAAGGTAGCTAATTTGTGATTGTGAATCAAACCCTAATTTTATTGGCTTTTATAGACTAGGTTGAAGAAATGTAGCTTCTTTGAATGGAAAGATGAAGAATAGGCAGAAGGGTACTACAAAAACCTTCTATATTCTCTGAAGCAGAAACTGGATGCTAAAGAGGATCTGTCTGAGATGAACAATTTGAGGAGAAGGATTGCTGAAGTGGAGTTTCTGCTGTCACAAGAGCAGTATAAGGTGGCAAAGAGTGAGAAAGAAGTTTATGATGCAAGGAAGGAAATAGGCTAATACAGGATGATAGTTGCCTTGTTGTTTGCTTGGTTGGTCATTTGTGTTTTGAAGTTAGGGTGTGATTATACTTAGTTAGGTTGGTTGCTGTAAGCTTTTTTTTTTTTTTGGGATCCCTTGTATTTTTTGTAAAGGTAGACTAGCAAGTCAGTAATGATGGGTTGTATGTTTTGAAGCTGCTTTTAGTTACAAGTTGGGGCTATCAACCTTGATGTGTTGATGTTGTAAGGTGGTAAGTCCCTAATGAAAGGGCATATGATAACAAACGTAAAAAAAATATTCAAAGACCCAATTGTAGGGCATTTTGTATAATCAGATGTTGATGTTATTGAAACATATGCATGACCTGTATTCTCAACAATTATATCTAATTAAATTGGTTGTTGTTCATGTTTTCATTTTGGGAACAAATTAGAAAGTGGTCCATGTGGAAGTACACTATATGTATGGGGACCATCTATAGTTAGTAGTCAATGGGTGTTTTTATAATGGAAAAATGGGACCTTTGAACCCATTATAGAACCATATTCGGGACTATATAAAACATTCACATGCATGCACATTATTCCAAATTTTTCCATGTAGAAATATTCAAAGCCATATGTCATGAGTTTACTTAAAAAGGCAACATACTTTTATAAGTGAGTAAAATATCATTTCATGTCAACAGTTTCATTAAAAAGGCAACAAATATCCATTACTGACCAAAATACCCTTTTCTGGGATGAGTTAACTTAAAAAGGCACCATCTATACATAAATGACCAAAATACCCTTTTATGTCAAGAGTGAACTTAAAAAGGCACCATCCATACATAAATGATGAAAATACCCTTTTATGTCAAGAGTGAACTTAAAAAGGCACCATCCATACATAAATGACCAAAGTACCCTTTTGTATCATGAGTGAACTTAAAAAGGCACCATCTATACATAAATGCAAATTAACATCATCCTAATACATAAACTTTAAAACCAAATTACCATCATCCTAATACATAAACTTTAAATCCAAATTACCATCATTCTAACACACATACTTTAAATCCAAATACAAAGTAAAAATCAACACTAATCAATTACAAGAGCTTTCCCCCATAGAATTTCATGGATCATCAACACCACCAATTGTTTTGCCTAATTTCAGCTTCAATATTCTCTCTGACTTTCTTCTCCTTGTCCTCTTCAAAATCTCTGAAATTGGCCTAACCCTTACCTGCTAAACCTGGATAACAGGAACAACCTCTTGAATTTGAACATTATCAACAACTTGGACATTAGGATTAACCTCATCATCTTGAACATTACCACTCTCCTCAGCTTCCTTACCCACAACACCCTAATCACCTTCATAACTTCTAGGTGGAGTAAATTGCATAAACTGACTAAAATCCCCTGTACTACTGGATTCAACATCAGTAGGAGTAACTTGTATATCATTTTGAGTAGTATCCATCTCAATTGGAGTCATTTCAACCTATTCATGTTGTTGTGGTTCACTTATACTATCGCATATGCTATGATATAATTATGTTAGTGACAAATCATATGTAAATAAATTTAAATTTTAAATGGTTTTACTTGTCCTGCATTTTGCTTCATACAAAATTTTTGTTGCTTCTGTTTCTTCACATTTAACTTTTGGGGCCTTCTCTGTGCACAAGTTGCCTTGTTGTGACCTATCTCCTTGCAAATACTACATCTGATTTTCTTTCCAGCCTTAGAAACCATGTGTGTTCCTGTATTCTCTGTAGTGCATTTCTTCCTCTTAGTAGCTGGCCTACCAGGCATCCTTCTACTAATCATAGACAATTGTGGAGTATAATTTGTCTCTGGCCATATGTCACTGCTATTCATGGGGGCAATTATGTAATTGTATGCTTTCCTAAATGTGGTTGTGCTAAACATGTTGTCTACATAGGCTTCTACATCCCTATTAAGAAAGGATATGCTAGCTACAAAATGAGCACATCCATATTCTTTCAATTCCCACAACCTACATGAATAGGTTTTCCTTTCTAAGTCCACCTCATATGCATCTGTTGCTCCCCTTACCTCAAACTGGTTTAATCCACTAGGTAGGACCTGATAATGCCTTTGAATTGTTTTAAGCAAATTCACCTTATCCCTTATCTCTGGACAAATATGATTTCCCCATTGTCGTCCCTTTAATTTCATGTTGTAAATTTTGTCCACCATGTATAATCGTAACTCTTCTAACATGGTTATTATGGGCTTCTTCCTGGAATCTACTATTACAACATTAAAACTTTCTGAGAAGCCATTTTCAACTGCATCATAACACCTTCCAGCTTGAAAGAAAGCTCTTGACCATGTTTTAAGATCTTTATCCATGAGATATTGATGGGCATATGGGTTCAATGTCTCAGTTTCCTTCATCATAACTTTAAAAGCATGCTCAGTTATGGCTTTAGATGCTCTCCAACACAAGGTATGATATACGGCACCAGTGAATCTCTTCTACAAATTCTGGTAAATATGTCTAGCACACTGCCTGTGCTCTACATATGCAAGCAACTCTTTAACAACCTCTATTAAACCCTATATTAATACAAAGGTTTAAATCAGATAGTATAAAATAAATATAAATGAATTACTATGTAAAATACTAACCTTATGTTGGTCTGACATTAAACTGAAACCATTGCCTAAATTCAAGTTTAGATCATCAATGAGAAGCTCTAAAAACCACTTCTAATTCTACTTTTTCTCCACATTAACCACTGCCCAAGCAATAGGATATATCTGTTGGATAAGGTGTCTAAGTCCATAACTATTTCTGGTATGTACTTGACCCGACCCGGCATGGTCCATTTGGGTTGCATGGCACCATGCAATTGGATAGACTAAATGAGAGAAATAACACTTTGAGATTATTAATATATTATAAGTTCTAATATATTAATAATATTATTTGATTAGTTTGATCAATAATTAATTTAGAATTAATTATGTGATCAAAAGAGAACTAATTAAATATATGGGTTGATTATGTAAATCATCCATATCTTGTATAGTGGGCTAAGAGGCTCCATGGATTATCAAGTTGGGTTCTACCCATAGGATGCTCCATGGATGCTCCATGGGAGTTACAAACCCATGGGTCATGGAAATGAAGAGTCATGACACATTAGGGTTTACATGGTGTAACCCTAGATGTGTCAACACTATATAAGGATCTCATTCTCCACCAAAATCGGTTACACAAAAGAAACAAGAGGGCTAGGCCGATTTCAAGAAGTGTGCATTCTCTCAAAAGTCTTTCCAAGAGCATTTGGTGTTGTGTGAAGCATTTGAGGCATCACACTTGGGGTGCTAGGCTCATAAGGTTTCAAGGAACACAAGCAACAACAAGGTAAGTTATTCTATCTATCATTCAAGTTAAAATTGTTCCCCATGTATGCTAGATAGGAATATAGCCTTGGAATTCAACTTTGCATGATAATTAGACAAACATAGATCCAAGGTTATTAGGGTTGCATGTACACTTAGGAAGTGTTAGAATGCTCAAAACCCTTCAGTGGTATCAGAGCCTAGGCTTGTTTGCTTTTTATTTGTGCTTAAAAGTTGAAAAAAATGGAAAATCTTGTTGTCTTACAAATGGACTCGTCGAGTCCATAGGGGGGACTCGTCGAGTTCACGTGTATGTTCAACCTACTCGACGAGTAAGTTCATGCACTCGGCGAGTAGGGTCGAAAGATTGCAGAATTTCGACTTTAGTTGCTGGAAATGGACTAGAAACATTACCCTAAACTATTTTGGTACTTGAAAACTTGTTTTGATGGTGTAATGTTCTTTCTAATTCATTTACAACAACTAGTTATCAAAATTATAAATTTTAAGTGTAATTTTGATTTATGAATGTGTTCATATTCATGTTCTTGTTCTTATGATGTTTTAGATGATCATAGGAATTATTTGTAACCTATGTGGTAGATTAATTCTTGATCATAATGTGTTTTAATGGAGTCCATAACTTGTCCTCAAGTTATGGAAAACCAAGAGTCTCACTTGAATTAAAACCATTAAAAAGAACACAAGAGTTAGAAAATGAAGAGTCTTCATTTTATTACTCTATTAAACTCATAAGTTACAAGAATTGAAAAGTTTTGAAAGTTACAAAACTTTCCCTCAAGTTTTGGAACAAGTAAAGTTAAGTTAAAACTTTAGTTCCAGCCCTTAGAATTTTAAAAGTTAAAATTCAATCCTTATACCTATATTATGATGACTTAATAATTATATATATATGTATAAGAACAAAGTCGTCTTACCGCTAGTACGCCTCATTCACGAAGCCGGTCTATAAGGTGGGTATAAGGTTGTTGCCTATAAAATGGTGACTTAATGGGTGTCTACTCTCACCCACCGCTTGCTTGACTGGTGGAGGGTCGTTAGCCGAACGGGTAAGACAAGTTTTTATAAATTCTCATTCAAAGTATGATGAATATTATAAAGTAACTAAATGTTTTATTAAATTCCCAATCTTAGTTACTTTAGGAAAAATGTGAATAAGGTGCTAATCCATGAAATTACACTTTACACTTTGTCTAAGTCGTTGGTGGAGCGTGTGTGGTTAACCGGCACACTAACTTGGACTTAACAAGGTAGGTAAAGGGTGACTTAAGGTTTATTATAGTATCGGTGGAGCGTGTGTGGTTTACCGTCACATCGATTGAGTGATAAACTTTAAGGGTACCAAGTGATTTGCATGGTTACTTCACACCTCGTTTTGTGATCCTCGGTATCCCAGTCACAAAACTTGGAGGGCGCACTCGAGATTGAAACATGCCTTTGAAAAGTTCATTGAATCTCAAAGAATCTAGGAATTTCTAAGAACCAATCATAAAACCTAATATCTAATATTTCGGTTTTCGTGGTGGAAATTGGTGAATCGTCATTCACCTACCTTTCAAATATGTTATAGCTTGGATTATGGCATACCTCTTCTGAGTTATAATATATTGTGATTGGATCCTAGCCTTAATATTACATTTGGCTGTTTTATTAAGGACTCTCTTAATATCTAAACTAATCTTGTCCTCTTCCTTCAGATGTCTTCAAACAATGCTGCTTCTGGCTCGAATCCTAATGGCTCCTTTACTCTTATGAGCTTGTGTGGGAAAGTCACTTTTGATGGATCCAACTTCAATGAGTGGATCAGAAACATCAGGATGATTACCCGCTACGAGGACAAAGAATATGTCGTCGACAAGGAGCTTAAGGAGATTGATGAGACCACTGCAACTGCTCAGGAGATCGCTGACTTTCAGGCACATGAAAGGGATGCTACGAAAGTAGCATGCATCATGATGGCCACAATGACAGCAGAACTCCAAAATTCCTATGAGGATTTCTACCCTTATGAAATGCACCAAGATTTGATGGAAAGATACCATCAAAGTGCACGACAAGAGAGGTACGAAATCATCTGCTCCATGATAACAACCATGATGAAGGACGGGGATTCCGTCACGAGCCACATGCAGAAAATGCAAAGGTATGTGGATTGATTGCTGAAGCTTAATGTGAACTTCCCTGAGGAGCTTGCAATAGATATAATTTTGCGCTCCTTACCATCGTGCTATGATCAATTCCGCATGACATATCACATGAATAAGGAAGAGGTCACACTTAGCAAGCTTCAGGGACTTCTCAAGACCACAGAATCAGGTCTTAAGGGGAAGTCGGTTGTTAACACTCCTACTCCAAACTCCACTCCGGTTTTGGCAATCGAGAAAAGTCGAGGGAAGAAGAGAAAGAGTTCTTCGAAGGGTACCAAGGTTAGGACCCTTGATGGCTCTTCTTCAAGTGGAACCAATAAAGGTTTTGTCACTCCTTCTTCTGACCCAAAAGAGGCTGAATGCTTCTATTGCCATGAAGAATCACATTGGAAGCGGAACTGCCCAAAATACCAGCAAGATGTGAAGGATGGGAAAGTTAAACCCAACCATGCAGGTATTTACACTATCATTTCTAATAACTCACCCCATTCGAAATCTTGGGTCCTTGATACCGGTTGTGGTATTCACATTTGTTGTGACTTGCAGGGACTAAGAAGAAGTGAGAATGTGGAGCAAGGAAGAATAAACTTAATCATGGGGAATAGGAAAGTTACACCTGTCACCAAGATTGGAGTTTATACTTTATCGCTAAGTAGTGGGTTAAATTTAGATTTGAATAAATGTTGTTATTCGCCAGAAATGACAAGAAATATTATTTCCTTTCATGCATTGTATAAACAAGGTTTCACCTTTTCATTTGATAATGAAGTTGGTTCGATTAATGATTTTCTTTAATAATGTTCTTTATTTTAAAGCATTACCTTGTGATGGTGTGTATGAAGCTGTATCTGTTGTAGATAACTTTGGAAATAATGTTTTGTGTATTGATTCTCCTAATAATAATAACTTGGATAAAGCATCATTATGGCATTGTCGTCTTGGACATATACGCAAGAAACGCATAGGCCAACTCCAAAAGGATGGAGTCTTGGAGTCGTTTGACCTAAAGTCAGATGATAGTTGCGAATGATGCTTACTTGGAAAAATGACAAAGTCACCCTTCACAGGCTCGTGTGAAAGGGGTGAAGGTTTGTTGGACCTTATACACACGGATGTGTGTGGACCATTCAAACATGCCACAAGGGATGCTAATCGTTATTATTTGACTTTTACTGATGATTACAGTAGATATGGATATGTCTACTTAATCAAGCATAAGTCAGAGACTTTCGAGAGGTTTAAGGAATTTAAACAGGAAGTCGAGAATCAATTGGGCAGGAACATTAAGATGCTTCGATCCGATCGAGGTGGTGAGTATCTTAGTTCAAAGTTCCTCGACTATCTGAGGGAATGTGGGATTGTCTCACAATTGACACCTCCCAGGACACCGCAGTTGAATGGTGTGGCTGAGAGGCGTAATCGAACCTTGTTAGACATGGTTCGTTCCATGATGAGTCGAGCTTCGCTACCAATCTCATTCTGGGGGTATGCCTTAGAGACTGCCGCCCATATTCTTAATCTAGTCCCTACAAAGAAAGTTGCCAAAACTCCTCACGAGATGTGGACTGGTAAAGTACCTAAACTAGACCACATCAAGATTTGGGGTTGCGAGGTTTTCGTGAGACGTGAGACTCATGAGAACCTCGAAGCGAGAGGTGTATTTTCATCGGCTACCCACAGCAATCCTTTGGTTACCTCTTCTACAGACCTAGTGACAATGTGGTCTTTGTAGCAAGAAGAGGAGTCTTTCGATAAAGAGAGTTTATAAGCCAAGGAGACAGTGGGAGGCAAATTGATCTTGAAGAAATTCAAGAGTCAAGTGGTGAAGGAACTTCAAACTCTAGCGATCAACTTGAGGAGGAAACTCCTGTTGAGCCAATTGACGAATCTGTACCTTTGACGCGTTCCACGAGAGTTAGGAGTGCACCTGAGCATTACTATGGATTCCATATTACTGCAGAAGGTGAGACACTTATTAGTGATGGGACACTAGTAAGTCAAGATGACCCTAACAGCTACGAGGAAGCCATGGCAGGCCCCGAGTCTGCTAAATGGAAATAGGCTATGGATAGCGAGATACAATCCATGTATGAAAATCAAGTTTGGAACTTGGTTGAAAATGTACCAGGTCGTAAGACGGTGGGGTGCAAATGGATCTTCAAGAAGAAGACCGACATGGATGGTAATGTACACACTTATAAGGCTAGACTGGTTACAAAGGGGTTCTCACAAATTCCTGGAGTGGATTATGATGAGACCTTTTCTCCGGTAGCCAAGATTAAGTCTATTAGGGTTATGTTAGCCATAGCCGCATTTCATGACTATGAAATTTGGCAAATGGATGTCAAAACCGCTTTCCTTAATGGAAAATTGGCTGAAGATGTTTACATGAGTCAGCCGGAAGGTTTTGTCAGCAGCAAGTACCCTAATAGAGTGTGTAAGCTTGAGAAATCCATCTATGGATTAAAGCAAGCACCTCGCAGATGGAATCTTTGCTTTGATGAAAAGGTCAAGGAATTTGGCTTTTCTAGGAGTGAAGATGAATCTTGTGTGTATGTCAAGGGTAGTGGGAGTATAGTTAGCTTTTTGGTATTGTATGTGGATGACATACTACTCTTAGGAAACGACATTCCAACCCTGCAGGAAGTAAAGTCCTGGCTTGGGAAGTGTTTCGCTATGAAAGACCTTGGTGAAGCTGCCTATATTTTAGGGATAAGGATCTTGAGAGATCGGAGTAAAAGACTAATTGGACTTAGTCAGAGTACCTACTTGGATAAGGTGCTGAAGAGATTCAGCATGCAGGACTCCAAGAAAGGAGAGTTGCCCATCCAGAGTAACGCCAAATTGAGTAAGACACAAAGCCCTAGCACTGAGGCTGAGATAGCAGAAATGAGTCGAATACCTTATGCTTCGGCTGTAGGATCGATCATGTATGCTATGACGTGTACTCGACCTGATGTAGCTTTTGCCCTGAGCATGGTTAGCAGCTTTCAGGGGAACCCTGGCAAGGCACACTGGACTACGGTAAAGAATATTCTCAAGTACCTACGAAGGACTAAGGACTGGGTCCTTACCCTCGGTGGGAGTGATGACTTGAGAGTTGTAGGGTATAATGATGCTAGCTTCCAGACTGATAGGGATAATTTCCGCTCTCAGTCAGGCTGGGTCTTTACCCTAAATGGAGGAGCAATTTCTTGGAAGAGTTCCAAGCAAGAGACAGTGGCAGATTCTACTTGTGAATCATAGTATATTGCAGCGAGCGAGGCGGCAAAGGAGGCTATATGGGTAAAGAACTTCATCGAAGACCTTGGAGTTGTACCAGCTATTAAAGAGCCAATGGAAATTTTCTGTGATAGTGAAAGTGCTGTTTCCTTAGCCAAGGAACCAAGGGATCACGGGAGATCCAGACACATCGACAGAAAATACCATTTTATTAGACATCGAATACAAGAAGGACTCCTCGTGGCAAAGAGGGTATCATCGGATGAGAACCCAGCAGATCCCCTCACGAAGGGACTGACTCGGGTTAAGCATCTCTAGCATGCTCGGAGCATAGGGCTGAAGGATGGTATTAGATTTAGTAGTTAGATAACCTCGAAATTTGTAAAGTGTAATTGACATTAGATGATGAATAAAAGGTGTTTTATTTATGAGTAAAGTGTTGCTATCTCTTGTCAATCGTTTACTATATTTCTTTTGCATGTTTTGACTTCCAGAATAATTTTGTTTGGTATAACATATTATTCAAACCTCCACAGTCGGTCATATGTCGGAAGTAGGTATGAATCAAGACTGTCATGATTGGTTGCAGAGGTTTAAGGTGTTAGACAAGGCTACAACAATCATGAGTGTTCATAAGTTCTGAGCATTGGACTCAACCCACGCTCACTGGAATCACTTCATGGAATTCTATCTCGAGTGATCGTGAGACGGTAATATCATATAAGTCTTCAAACCTGGAGATATGATTTGTTACTTACAAGTTGGTTATGCATTGATTGTACGAAAACGCATTGGTAACTCGATGTTGTAAATCGTGCTCTTGTGTGTAATTCAATGAGTGGTAGAACAAACATATGAGTCGAAGTTTATCTGTTCCTTCTTGGATTAGAAGCTGATATCTGGGCCCCTCGATGATTTTGTTTTGACCCATGTACCGGGCCCGGTCATAACTAAGTTGATGTGTTCAATTAAGTTCTTTGTCAAACAAATCAGAAATCGGGAAACAAACTGTTGGACAATAAGTAAGACATTGTTCCATGTATTTGTCCGACTGATATCTAAGAACAGAGGATTATATGATCACTTATCTTAAATGGCGTACCATCATCTTCTCAGTTCCGAGAAACCTTGAAAAGATCTACGATTGCCGATCGGTTCCTGAAGTCATACTTGCAGTAATAGTTATTAGACTTATCCAAGTGGGAGACTGTTGGATAAGGTGTCTAAGTCCATAACTATTTCTGGTATGTACTTGACTCGACCCGGCATGGTCCATTTGGGTTGCATGGCACCATGCAATTGGATAGACTAAATGAGAGAAATAACACTTGGAGATTATTAATATATTATAAGTTCTAATATATTAATAATATTATTTGATTAGTTTGATCAATAATTAATTTAGAATTAATTAAGTGATCAAAAGAGAACTAATTAAATATATGGGTTGATTATGTAAATCATCCATATCTTGTATAGTGGGCTAAGAGGCTCCATGGATTATCAAGTTGGGTTCTACCCATAGGATGCTCCATGGGAGTTACAAACCCATGGGTCATGGAAATGAAGAGTCATGACACATTAGGGTTTACATGGTGTAACCCTAGATGTGTCAACACTATATAAGGATCTCATTCTCCAACAAAATCGGTTACACAAAAGAAACAAGAGGGCTAGGCCGATTTCAAGAAGTGTGCATTCTCTCAAAAGTCTTTCCAAGAGAATTTGGTGATGTGTGAAGCATTTGAGGCATCACACTTGGGGTGCTAGGCTGATAAGGTTTCAAGGAACACAAGCAACAACAAGGTAAGTTATTCTATCTATCATTCAAGTTAAAATTGTTCCCCATGTATGCTAGATAGGAATATAGCCTTGGAATTCAACTTTGCATGATAATTAGACAAACATAGATCCAAGGTTATTAGGGTTGCATGTACACTTAGGAAGTGTTAGAATGCTCAAAACCCTTCAATATCTTGTCATTTACATCCCTCCCAATAGCACAAAGCAATTCCCCCTTATAAACACCTTTAAGAAAACATCCATCAAGACCTATTATCCTTCTACACCCTTCAATCCAACCTTGTTTAAATCCTTGAAAACAACAATAGAACTTGCTAAAATATTTCTTTCCATCTGGACCATCCTCCACATCTAGTTTCACAATTAACCCAAGAATTGTCCTTAAAATCTCATGACCATATGACCATAGCTTACCATAATGTTCAACAAGGCTACCTTCAACAAGATTTTGTGCATAATTCTTTGTTTCTCCACATTGCCACATACTAACTTGGATACCAAACTTGGCCATTACCTTTACCCTAAGCTTCCTTACACTTATTTTCTAACTTTGTACAATCTCTTTGGTATAGTGACTCCCAATCCATGCATATATCACCAGTGATCCAAACTTGAAGTTCCTAGAACAATTATGATCAGCTTTTAGTGGCCTGATTTGGAAACTCTCTTTATCACTCATCCAAGAAGCCCATAATCTAAATGTGCAAGCACCCTTGCTACACCTCACCAAAAGTCTTTTCCTATCTTTTTTTTAGAACATAATTAGTATCCATTAGCTACAACATAGTTGCACAAAATTCATTTTACTTGCCTTGGACCCTTAAATCTCATCCTTAGAATTGGTTTTTGTTTTTTCCAGTGTAATAGCTCATTAAATATGGAATGAGTTTCAATGTTAAGTTCAACTTGTCTCCCATTATCATCATCTACAATGTTGTTATCCTCCTCATAATCAACACATAACTTACTCAAGAAAGGATCATTTGATGTCCTATTCATATACACTACATTGTCATTAATTTCAAAGGCAACATTCCTAAGTTCATCTATGTTATATTCATTTTCACCATCAATACAAGACTCATGTTCATCATCATTGTTGGGTATTATGTGTTGCGTCATGTGCCATTCTTTTATATATCCGGTTTGGGCCTGTCCAACCGTGATTATAGATTAGGGTTATGTATTATATAGTGCATGCATGTATGCCCTTAATAGGCGAGTATAGGATTATCTTTTGTATTGTAACCCTAAGCACCTCTACAGTCGAAGTTCTTCATTGAGCTCTTCTGGGGTGTTAAAGTTTAATCATACAACATCTTCAAAGCCATTCATGTGTTCTTAATTACATCTCTAATTGTTTCTCTGCTTAGAATCTATCGATCCTACTAGAACTTTGTTCCTACAATTGGTATCAGAGTAGGAGACTGTGTGATCAATACACATTCCTTCTGTATTAAGAATTCTTTAGGGTTTCCACTTTTATCGAATATTAAGAAGTCGTCTTCTTCCTGTCGAAGGTAACTCTGGTGTTTGATAAAACCCTAATCACAGTTTACAGGTCTTATTCTAGTGGTTCTAAGGAAAGGCTTACCATGTCTCACAAAGATTCTTAAACAAATCCTATCAACTTCTCTAACAACATTGGATCCACTACAAGGGTTCCCATTCTCTACACACAAGACTATGAAGTATGGGCACATCACTTTGAAGATTACATTGTTGGATCTAAAGACAATGGCTATCTCATTTGGGAAGCACGCTTGGGCCGTTTGGTCACTCTGGAACGAACATGACTGTGAAGAGTCAAAAAGAATACAACAAGCTTGTGACGGACGTAGATAAGATACCGCAGGATGAGAAGGACAAGTTGTTATCTAATGTGAAGGCCATGATAATGATCAAATTCACTTTGCAATCTGAAACTTTACTGTTAGTTAGTTCATGCACGATGGTTAAAGAAATCTGGGATAGGTCGAAGGAACTCTACTCAACCGATGAAGATCTAGAACACTCTATTCAAACCTTGTTGCTCTCTGAATTTGTAGTTTTCAAATAGAAACCAGAAGAGAAACTGATACAAACATTCGGTCGCTTTAATCATCTCCTAAGCAAGATGATCAAGCATGGTATAGAAAGGAAGTTGATCGAGCAAAAAGTAACCTTCATGAATGGTTTGAGACTAGAATGGATGGCTCTGGTTTCAATAGTGAAAGCACATGAACAATTTAAATCTTACTCACTAGCAAAACTTGTGGGAGTACTTAAGTCCCATGAGAGTGTGGTAACCAAGGAGGCGAAGGTGGTTTCAGGTGTGGGATCATTAGCCCTTGTTTCAAAAGGAGAAAGTGTT
This sequence comes from Lactuca sativa, assembly GCF_002870075.4. Classification (NCBI taxonomy): domain Eukaryota; kingdom Viridiplantae; phylum Streptophyta; class Magnoliopsida; order Asterales; family Asteraceae; genus Lactuca; species Lactuca sativa. Next base: position 61,831,156 of record NC_056628.2, read on the forward strand.
GCAAAAGAAGAGGAGGAGTCAGATATGTCTGAGTGTGACCTAACAAGCGAAGAATATGCTATGATGGTCACCAATCCAAAGAAGATTGCACGAAGGAAATTTCCTGTCAATAAGAACCGAAACTGGCAAGGAAGTTACAGTATTGAGAAAGTAAAAGATGAAACGAAGAATACTTCTCAAAAGGAGGACGACAAAAAGCAGAGCAAGCTTGCAGGAGACTCTGGATTCGACTGCAATTACTGTCATGGCAAGAACCACTTTGCCAAAGATTGCATGCTTAGGAAAATGGATGAGAAGAGAGATGGTGAAGATGATGAGGCGTACTACATGCGAAAGTTGGAAGAGATCAAGAAAAAGAAAGCAACTAACAGTTCAATGAATGCCTTGATTGTGCAGGAAAATGCAATGAGGATGAATTCGGTGGGGTTGAAGTTTGGTCAACCGATTCTAAGGATGAAGAGGTGAGAAAGCCAACGCATGGAAGAGCTTATGTGGCGAAGAATGCAAGTTCGGCTGGAAGGTGTTTGGTGGTTACTACTGGTAGATCAACCGAAAGTGAAAGTAAGGAGCCGAACCTAACTGAGGACAAGTGCTTTGCAGCCAAGCCTGTGAGCGAGAAGATCAACGACTGTGATCGGCTGATCAAAAAGGTACATTCTATACTTGAGTCACATAAAGTTACGGTAACGAATTATGAAGAAGAATTAGATGAATTAAAATTTAAACTTTCTAATTTAAGTGGAAGTCTCATGCAAACACGCTTAGTGAAATCTAACCTAACTGACCAACTCAGCAGGGTGTCTTCAAAGAGTGAGGAGAGAAGGATGTGGATTGAGCTGAAGGAGGCGGAGTTAAATAGGGCTAGGGATGAAACTATTTATTTACAACAAGACAATTTAAAGTTTTTAAAACAAAGGAATGTTTTTTGTTTGATTGCCAAGCGCTTATACACTAATATTGCTCAATTGCACTTAAATTATGAAATAAGGAAAAAGATTCATAAGATAATCTTACCCTTCCTTGAATTTAAAGAGGATCAGGTTGTTGCTGAATGTGAATCAATAGTGTCCTCAGAAGAGACATTCGTCGCTTACAAAATCGGATTGGACAAGATAGAGACCTTCATTGACTCTAAGGAACATAAATGTATGCTCAAAAATCTTTTGGATGAAAATGATATGCTAAAAATTAAGTCTGAGACCATTCAATCATTTGATTCATCGAATGGTAAATTAATTTCAGAACTTAAAATGAACATAGAAAACTCATCTGACTTTGATGAGGAAAGTGAGATGAGCGAAATCTTAGTTGAAGACGTGGTTGATTGCTTTGAGTTTATGAAGAGCGAAACCGAGAATCAGAAACCTCTCATTTCTGAAAATTCGGTTGAATACGCTCGCCTATTAAAGGACAGGCCACAGAAACTGAAAGAGAAAGCAATGGTTTATCAAAAGGTTCAAACTGTGCCAAATCAGGTGTATGTTGTTACAGGGGTAACTGCAAAACAAACAACATAATTGAAAACCTTGGTCGACAAAGACAATGCTAAAAGATGCGAAGAGTACTTATGGTCAGTCCTTATTGATAACGAAGATGAAACCATAGGCTTATGTGAGCAAACCTCATGGAGGGTAAAAGGAAGATATGTTGTTGAACCTATCAACAAACCCTCGAGTTATGACAAACCAAGCACATGTGGAAAAAAAGAGATCCCTGAAGAACCAAAGAGAGCACCAAAAGTTCTTACTTAGACAACCGAAGCTCAAAAAGAAAAGTCAAAGGCTAGTTTCAATATCCACAATTCTCAGAAGGAGTTAGCTGAATAGAAACGCCAAAAAAATCAAAGATACATGAAAAATCTAAATGAGCAAAAACGTTATTGGCAATCTCAAAATCCCAATTATGTACCTCGTAAGAAAGAATCAATTGCCAAAGGAAAGGAAAAGCTAAAAGAAAAAGGAAATTTTAGTCTAAGCTCCTACTATTCCAAAGCACAGAACTGAACATCTACTTTCGGCTACAAAACTAGCGCTCAGAACCGAATGTCTAGTTTTGGTCCCAACGTCAAGACCAACAACAAAACATCTTGCTTTGGTTCCAAGCCATGTTTCGGTCCTTCCTACTCCCAAAGTAAACCGACACCAGTGAAGGACATCAAAGGAAAGGGAAAGCTTAACTCAGAATCTAAGTTCAATAATAAGAAAAAGTCAGCTAACCCTCGGATTCAAAAAAATGTTCCAAAACCGTCTAACAATACACCATTAAATACACTAAAATTTAAACAAGACAAAACCAAAATCAAGGTATATACCATCAAATGAAAAGATCAATCCACTCTAATTAAAAGAACCTATTTGGTTGATATTTCTACTACAATTCCTTTTTCTTTAAAAGACTCACCAGGGCCCAAGAAACTTTGGGTTCCTAAATCTACTTGAATTTGCAGGTTATTAGTGATGAGCAATTCGATGACGAATGGTATATAGACAGTGGCTGGTCGCGTCACACGACGGGAAGGAAGGAAGAGCTAAGGAAATTTTGGTCCCAAAAAGATGGCGGATGCGTGAAGTATGGTAATAAATCTTATGGCACAATCAAAGGATATGGAATGATAACCAAAGGAGATTTCTCGATTCGAAACGTAGCTTATGTAGAAGGGTTGCAGCATAACCTCATAAGTGTATCACAATTAGTTGTGGGAACAGGTTTGAAGGTTTCATTTGATGATGAGGGATCAAAAATTATTGAGAAGCAATCGAAAAAGGTTTTGTTAAAGTCTGAACGCAAGGGAGAGATGTATCCTTTGAATCTCAATACAATTCGTGGAAAACCAGCAATATGCTTGCTGTCAAAGGCGAACACTGATTTAAGCTATTTATGGCATTGACGTCTATCGCACCTAAACTTCAAAGACATTAATAAGTTGGTGCTTGGTGATCACGTTCGAGGCCTTCCTCTTCTCAAGTTTGGTAAGGAACATATGTGTGCAGCGTGTGAGATGAGCAAACAAAGCAGAAAGAGCCATCCTACATGAACCAATACAAAGATTGTTGAAGCTCTTGAACTTCTGCACATTGACTTATATGGACCTTCGGCAATCGAAAGCTTTGGTGGAAGTAAGTTCATTATTGTCATAGTAGATGATTTTTCACGCTTCACCTGGGTTTTCTTTCTTAAAAAGAAATTAGACGCTACTCCCAAGTTCAAGACGTTCATCAAGCAAGTAGAAGTACAACTACAAAAGCTTGTGAGGAACATCAGAAGCGATAATGGGCTTGAATTCAAGAATAAAGATTTCGAGGATTTTCTAGCTGAAAAAAGAGTTTCTCAAAACTTTTCGGCCCCTTATACACCATAATAGAATGGGATTGTCGAAAGACGAAACCGTTCTTTGTGTGAGGCCGCCTGAACCATGCTAAGCTTCGCTTCTCTTCCACTATACTACTGGGATGATGCAGTTGCAACCGCATGCTATACTCAGAACCGATCCCTACTCAACAAACGATTCTCAATCACTCAATATGAGATTCTGAACAATCAAAAGCCCAACGTCAAATTTTTCCATGTGGTCGGTTCAAGGTGTTTCATCTTTAATTCAAAAGAGAACCAAAACAAGTTCGACGTCAAAGCTGACGAGGGAATTTTTCTTGGCTATTCACTCTCTTCAAAGGCATATAGAGTTTTGAACAAACGTTCTAAACGAATAGAAGAAACATACTATGTAACCTTTGATAATAATTATATGAAGAAAGTTCAAAGAAGCGAAAGTGCCTTGGGGGAAATATTTCCTGAATCAGGATAAGTCTCAGTTCCTATTTCAAACCTATTAGAAGAGTACATAAGGTTATTTGATGAACCATAGAAGGCTGCACACTCAGAGGCGAAAGCAGTAGACAACAAAATTGACAATCTGAAAAAGATTATAGATGAAGCTGAAAAAGAAATGGAAAATAAATCTCCTAAACCAACTGGTGTTCAACCCTCAACTGACTCTCCAAACAACTACTCAATGTTCAAAGGGGAGAGTTCATCAGCACCAAAGACAACCGATATGTCTTTCGAGGGGGAGCATCCAACTCCAACACGACCCAATGATAGTCCAATGGAGGGGGAGAATCCAACTCCCAAAGAGGATGAAAACTATGAACCTGACAAGGGTTACAATTCACCATTTAAGGGGGAGAAAGAGCAAACAACTGATGAAGACGATCAATCAGTACTTGAAGAAGAAGTAAACGCAGAGTTGGATCCAACTTATAACCCTAATTACCCTCCTCTAAATAAATGGACTAAGGATCATCCAAAAACACAAATAATTGGCGATTCATCTGAGAAAGTTCTAACACGTTCACAATTGAAAGCAAAACAAACTGCATTATTCTCTAAGGTTGAATTCTGTATGTTTAACTCGTTTATATCCAAATTCGAACCAATGACGGTCAATTTTTCAGTTGATCATGATGATTGGTTACAAGCTATGCAAGATGAACTCCATGAGTTTGAACGTGATCGAGTTTGGAGGTTGATTCCCACTCCAAAGGATGCTTCGGTGGTCGGCTTAAAATGGGTCTTCGGGAATAAATTGGACAAAGAGGGGACTGTCATTTGCAACAAGGCTCGGTTGGTCGTGAAAGGATATTGCCAAGAGGAAGGGATAGATTATGAGGAAACCTTCTCTCCTGTAGCAAGGTTGGAATCAGTTAGAATTTTTCTAGCATATTGATGTACACGAAAGTACCTATTAATTTTAATATTTATAACCTAACAAACTTAGACTAACTATGCACTTATAGGCAGTGTACCTAGTCAGATTACAATATAGCTTAGGTAAGTCGGGTGTCGATCACAGGGAACGGTAGATTAATTTAATACATTTGATTATAGGTTACAGGTTACACGAAAAGAATAAAGAAATAAATCTCAAACTAACAATTAATTAACTACTCTCGATAAACTAACAGGAAAACAAATCTCTTTAGGTACTTTGGTTTAGACAAATTACACCTTAAAAACATAGACAATTGCATACACAAATTCATTTATTCATGTTCACCGATTCCTAAAATGATTAGATTCGCGTTCACTATAACTAATCCTTTTAGCAAGCAAGTCAATTCAAACAGTGATCAGTTGGTTAAACTAACGTGCTTCCTAGTGTTCAGTTCGTATCGAGCAAGACTTGTAAATATAGTTAATGAAATTAGACATTCAATTAACCTCTTGTTGATGATCATCAAACAAGGCTCACACATTAACTTACTTACTCCCAAGTTAATCCTAGTTTCACATTCGTTATTCCTAGACTTATAATCTCGATGGTCATCAAAATCATAAGAGACAAGCAATCAAGCAGATGTTCATACAACTCAATTCACTTAACAATTAACAGTAAATAATTATCATTAATACATAAGGATCTTTTAACAAGCTCGGCAAGATAAATTAAACACAAACAAACTATTTAGTATAGCAATTAGTCTAATAATCAAAGCTTCATTCAATCATAAACACAAAGTAAAAGGTTTTTACACCCAAATCAGAAACTAAATACAGAATAGTAACACAATGGAATGCTAAACATGGTCACGTTAGCAACCCTTATGATTTCCGACACGTATCCACTCTCCAATCCTTCCGATCTCCGCTCCCGTTAGCTTAACGGCCTCCCGTCCACCTTCTAGACCCTCAAAACGGCAATTATGAAGTTTTCTTGTCGCACAAGTCGAAGTGGAATATCATAGATTCTTCAAAATGGTGGAATGATATGGGGTATTTATAGTTGAAGGGATATGAAATTAATATGGAATATTAGAGTTGTATTAGAATAAGGAAACTAATGGTGGCTTAGGGATTAAGCATCTTTTCAGCTCCATTCTCTTTCTTTTGCATTCCATCTCCCATTTTAACTGTAATTAAATATTTCAAAGAATATTAAGTTTATTTGAGTTCTAAATAATAATAATAAATGCTAAAATATTAAGATATGTTATACATAAATATATACAAAAATACACATATCAAAATACCCCACACTTAGCCTTTGCTTGCCCTCAAGCAAATTTACTTTTATTTTACCAATATTGCACTAAACAATCCATTTAAAACTCAGCCATTATGCTAAGACCTCAACGCATGCATTTGTGTCTAAAATTTTCCTAAAGTACCCCCATACTTTAAATACTCACAGTCTTCATAAACACTTGCCCACTTTTTCCGAACAATGCTCATTTTATGCAACCCTTCGAATCCATCCGCAGAAAACCTCCTAACCTCAAGGTATTTTTAGTTGAGCAACCTAAGCATGCATAATTTAGAATTACAATTTATGATATCACTATGGAGCTTTTTAGGAATTCTTCACTTTCTTAACAATTTGATCTTTGATTTCTTTGAATTCACCACCTTATTTGATTTGATTTCTTGGTATCTTCAACTTTTTGAATTTCTTGGAATTTTGATCTTTTGATCTTCACTTTATTTGCTCCAAAATTCTTCAAACTTTTTCGTAATTCTCTCTCTTTTTTTTTTTTTTACATGTACCTCTCTTTTTTCACTCAAAACCTACATGTTTAAGCAGAGGCGCTCAACCTCAACCTTTATTGGTTAATGATAATAATTTTCCTGGATACATTTCAGGTTTAGGCTGCTAAACATATTGCATCCTTCAAACCGAGCGGGGTTATGTTTTTGTTCCATGATTTCACTAAAATAAGGGAGGCCACAAATGCACTATAACGTATATTGGCTCAACTAAACATTTGAGTTCTCATCGGATCATCTCATACAATATTAGCAAAATTTTAAGTTATCACTAGATTTTTCTAAATTAAACTATTATTTCAAGTTTTCTTTTAAATTTTTAAATTTCCCTAAATCTAGCAATTTCCAACTATTATTTCATTTTTATAATTTACTTTTACCGACCCCCTACCCGACATTTATTTCATACAATGCCCTCATTGTATGCTAAAACAAATTAAGAACATAAAAAGGGAGAAAAAGGAACAGACTCCCCTGGGTAGTTGTGGCGAGATCGAATGGGGCTGCTATAGGTTGCTTCAAATATTGCTGAAAAACTGAAAACTGGAACTGCTGCTTCTGAATGTACCGTAAAATACAAAAGAACATTGACTTATGAAATATGGTGTGAACGATTGCAAACTAAAGCAATGTATAGTGACCATGCCGTGGGAAAGTGTCAACCACGTCGTGTCGTCGAGTGAGGAAAAATCCATATCGCAAATAATAGCATGGCCATGACGTGGTAAGTGGTGGTCACGTCGTGGCATGTAGAATAGCAGCCTCCTCTCGCGATGAAAAACTCCCCCATGACATAGGAAAGTGTCAACCATGTCATGGCAGTCGGGATGATACTTCTACATCACGTCAAAATAAAACTCCATGGTGTGGGAACAACTCATCCATGCCATGGGAATCAATGTATAGTTAGAAACGCCACTCTTCGAAATAATAATCCCTCCAAATATCGACGCGCACCCCACACTTATTGAAAGTCATGGCTCTCAAGTGTCAACTTCAAACCCTCACACGGTTTTTTCTCTCGTGACAAATCAATATTCGACCCCAATTATTGAAATTTCTGAAAGCATCTGAAGGGTAAAAGTTCTACAAAGATCTGAAACATCAAGAGCATCAACATGGAAAACAAATTTTAAACAAACTAAAAATAAAAATAAAAACTCACTAAAATAACTAAAAAACCAAAATAACTAAAAAGGATATCACGATCACATGTCTTCGTCAAAATCAAACTACAATTTATGATTAAATCCCTTGCATGCAAGGGGTGGTTTGTGAAAACAAAAACTTTCGGGACCTGTCAGACTATTTCCTTTGTATTCTTTGACCCATTAACTAAAAGTAGAACAAGAGTTGACCCAACTAGTCAAGTGTAGCAAGAGTTCAGTCTTCCACTTAACCACCTCGATACGCCTTGCTATACTACGCCTCGTGGATTGAGTTGGACAAATCACCAAAGTAGTAGACTAAACAAGTCAAGAATTCCCTAATCGCTTGCAATCTCGAAATCCATGCAAAAGGTAAAGCCAATCAATGTGTATGATCACAAATTCCTGCAAATAACAACAAGAACCTTCCCGACAAGCGAAATGATATCAACGAAAATAAAACTAAAAAAATAAAATACAAAAAACTAACTAAAAATAAATAACGAATAATCAAATAAACTAAATTAATTGAAAGCCGTTCCCTGGCAATGACGCCAAAAACTTGATGTGCACGAAAGTACCCATTAATTTTAATATTTATAACCTAACAAACTTAGACTAACTATGCACTTATAGGCAGTGTACCTAGTCAGATTACAGTATAGCTTAGGTAAGTCGGGTGTCGATCACAGGGAACGGTGGATTAATTTAATACATTTGATTATAGGTTACACGTAACATGAAAAGAATAAAGAAATAAATCTCAAACTAACAATTAATTAACTACTCTCGATAAACTAGCAGGAAAACAAATCTCTTCAGGTACTTTGGTTTAGACAAATTACACCTTAAAAACATAGACAATTGCATACACAAATTCATTTATTCATGTTCACCGATTCCTAAAATGATTAGATTCGCGTTCACTATAACTAATCCTTTAGCAAGCAAGTCAATTCAAACAGTGATCAGTTGGTTAAACTAACGTGCTTGCTAGTGTTCAGTTCGTATCGAGCAAGACTTGTAAATATAGTTAATCAAATTAGACATTCAATTAACCTCTTGTTGATGATCATCAAACAAGGCTCACACATTAACTTACTTACTCCCAAGTTAATCCTAGTTTCACATTCGTTATTCCTAGACTTATAATCTCGATGGTCATCAAAATCAAAAGAGACAAGCAATCAAGCAGATGTTCATACAACTCAATTCACTTAACAATTAACAGCAAATAATTATCATTAATACGTAAGGATCTTTTAACAAGCTTGGCAAGATAAATTAAATACAAACAAACTATTTAGTATAGCAATTAGTCTAATAATCAAATCTTCATTCAATCATAAACACAAAGTAAAAGGTTTTTACACCCAAATCAGAAACTAAATACAGAATAGTAACACAATGGAATGCTAAACATGGTCACGTTAGCAACCCTTATGATTACCGACACGTATCCACTCTCCAATCCTTCCGACCTCTGCTCCCGTTAGCTTAACGGCCTCCCGGCCGCCTTCTAGACCCTCAAAACGGCAATTATGAAGTTTTCTTGTCGCACAAGTCGAAGTGGAATATCATAGATTCTTCAAAATGGTGGAATGATATGGGGTATTTATAGTTGAAGGGATATGAAATTAATATGGAATATTAGAGTTGTATTAGAATAAGGAAACTAATGGTGGCTTAGGGATTAAGCAAATAAAATAAAATAAGTGGAGCTTGGGGAATAAGTAACTTGGAGGGAATTTCCGCCCAGCTTTTATGCTTCATATTCAAGGCCGATTTTGGATAAGATAAGTGTCGAATTAGCCAAAAGTTCCTCTCACATAAGTCGTAGGAAATTCCGTCTAGTTTTCAGAACAGTTTGAAACTCGTCAATTGGACTTATGAGTCATCAGATATACCTGAAACACTGAAGAGGGGTCAATCTGCCAACAATATCCTTTTTGCATCTTTTCAGCTCCATTCTCTTTCTTTTGCATTCCATCTCCCATTTTAACTGTAATTAAATATTTCAAAGCATATTAAGTTTATTTTAGTTCTACATAATAACAATAAATGCTAAAATATTAAGATATGTTATACATGAATATATATATATATATATATATATATATATATATATATATATATATATATATATATATATATATAAATACACATATCACATATGTTGCTCATAAAAAGTTCGAAGTTTTCCAAATGGATGTAAAATGAAATTTCTTGAATGGAGAACTACAAGAATATGTGTATGTTGAGCGACCACTTGGGTTCGTAAATGAGAAATTCCCTGATCATTGCTGTGTGTTGGATAAAGCTGTATATGGTTTGAAGCGAGCACCAAGGGCTTGGTATGAAACTTTAACTCGCTTTCTGAAAATGTTGAAAATCAAGCAAGGTTCGCTTGACCCAACCTTCTTCCGAAAGAAAGAAGGCGAACATCTTATGATAGTCCAGATTTATGTTGATGACATCATCTTCGGCTCCACGAATCCTAGCTTAACAGCTAAATTCAGGAAGTTGATGGAGACTAAATTTGAAATGAGCGCAATGGGTCCGATTAATTTTTTCCTTGGTTTAAATATTGATAGGGAGCAGAAGGTATATTTATCAACCAGGAGGCCTACACGAAGAACTTGCTAGCAAAATTCGTTATGAAGGGAGATTCAAAAGTGAAGGTTCCTATGGTGTTTGGCACAAAGTTAGCACCGTCTTTGGAAAAACCTGTTGTTGATGTAACACTCTATCGTGAAATGATAAGGTCCCTTATCTATCTAACAGCTAGTAGACCAGATATTATGCTCTCTGTTTGTTATTGTGCTTGGTTTCAAGCAAATCCAAGAGAACCTCACATGGTGGCTGTGAAAAATATTTTTCGTTATCTGCAGCGAACCTCTTCTCTCGGTCTTTGGTACCCTACAAGATTTGGATTTTTTGTTCAAGCCTTTTTCTGACGCCGATCTTGGAGGATGTGGTCTGGATCGAAAGAGCACAACTGGTGGATGCCAATTCCTTGATCAGATTCCATCATCTCCTCCATCTCCACCCAAGACAACAGTTTAGGTTATCGTTGCTCATCCATCCCCATCTTCATCACCACCTAATTCTACAATTGCTCCATCACCGCCTGTCAGTTCTACTCATGTCACCACTGCTCCTTTACAACCTCCTCTTGTCTCCAAAGCAACATTCACCACTACACCTGTCATGACTTCTACCACAAACTCTTCTATCAACGTCAACACATCTGATGTGGAGGAAAAGACTGAAGAACCTCCTAAAGTCACATCCGAGCCCCTTTCACCAACTCCTTCTAGTGATTCTAATCCAGTTCTTGGAGGAGCTAAATTTGAGTATGATTTTATTTACTATAGTCCCTACCGAATTCCTAGTGAGGAAGATGAATCTGCTCTGGAAACCAAGCAGCAAATCGATAGTATTCACGAAAAGCTTGATTCACTGATCGATTCGACAAAGAAGTATAATGATGTTGTTCTCAAAGCATTCATGGATACAGCCCTGCACCAATATATAGAATCCATCGACAAATGTACTACTGCTATGGATGATTCTACTTCTCTATGTAAACGAGCCACATCCGATGTTAAAGATCTCATCCATGACTCCAAGGTTTTTCTTGACTCTTTCAAGGGTCATGCTGATTCAAATGCTACCAAGATCACAGAGTCCATCGATTCGCTTTCTTAATCCCTTCAAGCCGAGTAAACCAAGTTTGAGACTATCCGTTCTGACATCTCTACTGGCAACAAGACCTGCTTGTCTTCTATTGACTCTTGGTTCGAAAAGCTTACTGCTGATCTTCTCATGGAAAGGCAACTCAAAGATGATCTTGCTCAACAGACTACACTAAATGCAGTGCAACAAGCAGCACTTGCCAAGGCCGAACAAGAGATTTCTTTGTTAAAAATAGAACGAGCTGTTTTTCGTAGCTGTGTTGGGGATGTTCTTTCCAAGCTACATAACGTGCTTCAGGCTCATGATCCCATTCTAACGCTTACGATTCACAATCCTTTGACCTCCAAACTTCTTCCCTTAGTTGAACTCTTACGCGAAATGAAGGGTCTTTTGGAGAGAATTGTTCCACCGCAACAAGGGGAGAAGACAAGCCACAACCTATTTCAATTAAACCGAAGGTCAAAACCGAACCGAAGGATAATGTAGCTTCGGGTTCTGGTATCAAAGACAAGAAAAAGCATGACGAAGATGATGAAGATCAAGAAACTATTTCTAAGATCTTGAACTGAAAGAAAAGGGATGAGGAGATAGATGAAAATCTTTGAATTGTTAAGGAAGCTGAGGAAAAAGAAAAGAAGAAGAAAGAAGAGGATGATGCATTAAGTTGCAAGAAAATGTTGTTCCCTCCTTGGACTAGGGAGACACTGATCAAAGAAGCTATAAAGTCTCCAAGTACACTCTGGCTGGAACCTGTGACTTCATTTGACTGTGATAATATAAGGGATTCACAGTTTGATATGCCTATAACATGAAAGGCATTCGTTTTTCATTGTTTTGAGCCAACAGTTGAAGTCCCTTTACCCCATCCTCAGGTAGACCGTGAACTTATTGATTTTTATCTCGAGTTCAGTCAGCCTCATTATCTGACTTGGAGTGCGCAGAAAATTACTATGGTCAAGGTGCTGAAACCATTGCCTACAGGGAAGTTTGTTAATGTCTCTTTCAGGATAAACCGAGGTTCAAATAACTCGGTTTCTATCATCTTCCTGGCAGATCTTCCTAACTTGAATCCTCATGATTGGATTCTGCTCTTCAATATTTTTCTCACTAATGCGACAGAGTATGAACCAATCTTAGGACATCTGAAAAGGATGTTAGCCTCTTATATCCACAAATTTGCGAAGATGGATCAAGAATTGGAGAATGTCATGAGGAAGAAACCAACGGTGTAGCCTACTGCCAAGTCAGGAGATGTCAACAAAATGATGCTCGGTCAAATTGATTCTGCTCACCTCACAGTGATGTTTACAAGAGCCAAAGGTGAAAGATTCTTGTTTGCTCTTGTTGACAAACACTTATTCTTGACCGACTGCCTGGAGCATATTATTAATATCATTCATCGATGCAAGGCGAATTCCGACTCTGATAAGAAGAACTTCACAGACATGCTCCGGTGGTACATCACTTTTAGACAAACTCTTTTGGCCATCATACCGAGCGTGTTCAAGACTATCAAGAGGTCGGCTACAGATCAACCGAAGTGAGCTCTCGGCTCCATTGATGCAAAGGGGGAGATTGTTGGGTATTATGTGTTGCGTCGTGGGCCATTCTTTTATATATCCGTTTTGGGTCTGTCCAACCGTAATTATAGATTAGGGTTACGTATTATATATAGTGCATGCATGTATGCCTTAAATATGTGAGTATTGGATTATCTTTTGTATTGTAACCCTAAGCACCTCTACAGTCGAAGTTCTTCATCGAGCTCTTCTGGGGTGTTAAAGGTTAATCATACGACATCTTCAAAGCCTTTCCTGTGTTCTTAATTACGTCTCTAATTTTTTCTCTGCTTAGTATCTATCGATCCTACTAGAACTTTGTTCCTACAATCGTCATTATCTTCATCATCAAGCTACCTATCAACACCAACCCCAATATGATCCACATAAATCGAAATTACACCATCTGTTCCATAAGCATGAAAAATAAAAGCATCATATTCCACATAATTTGAAATGGGATTAAGCCCTTCCATCAGAGAATTCTCTGGTTCACAGTAGTAAAACTTTTTACACTCTTCATGCATGAAATGTTCGCATAAGGTCACAAACTCAGAATAAGTCATAAAAGAAAATTCAACATCATTGAAGATGGTTTTAACACCACAAGTGTAAGATAAATGATTGCGATTAAATACCCATTGGTAGTTGAGTTCCACCATCGCAAATACTCCATTAGGTTCCAATTGTGCCATTGCTACGACTTCTTTGTTTCTTCAGCTTGATCATAGGAATGCTTCACAAACCCTAAATCAATTTCTTTTACAACTGAATAATGAAGACGAGTAAAGTTCGATAGCTAAAGACGAAAGGCTTTAAGCTTCTTATATCATTAATTGACTTGGCATATCTCACATGGCATCAGATTAGCCAAAAAATATATATTAATTGACATATATAAAATGTCATCCAGGAAACCGATTAAAAGTAGATAAAATGAATAAATTAATAGATCATATACAAGTTCAATGGTCTAATGTGATGGGTTTTACACAAAAGAAACATCCTATGTGCTCATGCAAACCCTAAAGTTTGGATCTAGGATTCTCTATTGTACATGCAATTCATCTAAGACTTATGAACCCTAGATCTAGCATACATATTTGGAATTTATCATAAGAAAACAGATCTAGATGATTACCTCTTCAACAATGGCTTGAATCTTCTTGTCTTGGAGCTTAGAGACACAAATGTCACTCGTCTAATGGCTTACTAACACCACACAAGCAAGAGGATGATATTGGAGAGAGGGAAGAGGCGCAATTTCGGCTATGAACTCTCTAGGGATTCAAGTGGCCGAAAATTGGATGCCTTGGGGTCTTATTTATACTGGTGCTGCTAGGGTTTCAGCCAAAACCCTAATGGACAACTTAGGCCTTAAGCAATCTAAGAAGCTTTTGGAATAGGGCCCTTATGGCCAAAATTAGGATGGACACATCCCTAATTTCGTCCATGCCTAGTCCACGAGGCTCCTCAGCCCAATATTCAACTATCACACATTTGATAGTTTAAGCCCCCTTTATTTAATTAATGTCTTTTAGTCACATAATTAATTCTTAATTACTTCCTGTCTAATATTGATTAAAACATATGATTTCGCCTTTAATATATTATTAATATAATATATTAATAAACCATAATAACCTCTCTCCCTCTCTTCACAAATCACCCTGTCAAGTTGCTCTGGTGAAGGCAACCCAAAAGGACCATGCACAACCGGGTCAAGTACTTACCAAATATAGTTACGGGCTTATACACTAATCCAACAGTCTCCCACTTGGATAAGTCTAGTAACTATAAATGCAAATACAATCTGATTAGCAATCCTAGCTCTCAAAGACGTTTTCGAACTCTGATCTCATCAATAACCTGTCCTTTAGATAAGGGATCGTATATTCCTCTGTTCTAGATATCGTGCGGACAATCGAATGGAACATAGTCATACTTATTGTCCAGTAGTTTGTTTCTCGATCTCTGACTCGTCTGACATAGAACTTAATTGAACACATCAATTCATTCCTGACCAGGCCCGTCACATAAGTCAAAATAAATCATCGAGGGACCATATATTTCTTATAACCCTCTTAGGATAAAAGGAACATATAAAGCTCGACTTATATGCATTGAGCATCCACAGATTAAATCACGCACAACAATGTGTTTTATAACATCAAGTTACTGATGTGTTTACGCATTATCAATGCACAACCAATTTGCAAACGACAAACCATATATCTAGGTTTTAATACCATATGATATTATCATCTTGCAATCGCTGGTGATAAATTCCATGAAGTGATACCAGCAAGCGTGGGTCTAATCCAATGCTCAAATCAAATTCATAAGCACTCATGAATGTTGTAGCAAACTTTTGCTATGTCATATACACTTTAGACAATCTACACACCAATTCATGACAGTCTTCTTTCATACCTATTTCCAACATATGAACGACTATGGAGTGTTCGAATAATCTTATTATTCAGGAAGTCAGAACATGCAAAATGAAACAATAGTTAAATAATTAACATCAGACAGTAACTTTACATATAAATAATACTCCTTTATTTATTCATTAAATGTCAGTTACATTTATCTATTACACGTTTCAAACTATCTAATCTAAACTAATACCGTCCTCCAGCCCAATGCTCCTAGCTTGCTGTAAGTGCTTAACCCTACTCTGTCCCTTCGTAAGGGGATTTGTTGGGTTATCCTCCGACGATACCCTCTTCACTACGAGGAGTCCCTCTTCCACCCGATGTTGAATAAAGTGATACTTTCTGTCGATATGTCGAGATCTACCATGATCTTTCGGTTCCTTGGTCAAGGCAACAGTTGATTCGTTATCACAGAATATCTCCATAGGCTCCTTTATGGCTGGCACAACTCCAAGGTCTTCAATGAAGTTCTTCAACTATAGTGCCTCCTTTTCTGCTTCGCTCATCGCTATATACTCTGATTCGCACATTGAATCAGCTACGATCTCCTTCTTGGAACTTTTCTTAGTCACTTCTCCTCCATTAAGGGTAAAGACCCAGCCCGACTGCGAACGGTATTTGTCCCTATCGGTCTGAAAACTGGCGTCACTGTACCCTTGCACCTTTAAGTCATCACTCCCACCAAGGACTAGAAACCATTCCTTGGTCCTCCGAAGGTACTTAAGAATGTTCTTGACTGCGGTCCAATGTGCTTTGCCAGATTTCCCTTGATGTCTGCTGACCATGCTCAAAACAAAGGCCACATCAGGGCGAGTACAAGTTATAGCATACATAATCGAGCCAACTGCCGAAGTGTATGGTACTAGGCTCATTTTTGCTATCTCAACTTCGGTACTCGGACTTTGAGTCTTACTCAACTTGGCATTACTTTGGTTCGGTAACTCCCCTTTCTTGGAATTCTCCATACTAAAATGTTTTAGTACCTTTTCCAAGTAAGTATTCTGACTAAGTCCTATTAGTCTTTTACTCATTTCTCTCACTATCCTTATTCCCACAATATAGGCAGCTCTCCGAGGTCCTTCATAGCGAAACAATTCCCAAGCTAGGACTTGACTTCCTGTAGCGTCGGGACGTCATTTCCTATGAGTAGTATGTCATCGACATACAATACAAGGAAGCTTACTTTACTCCCACTAGATTTGACATATACACATGATTCATCCTCGCTTCGCAGAAAACCAAACTCTTTGACTTTCTCGTCGAAACAAAGATTCCATCTGCAAGATGACTTGTTTTAATCCATAAATGGACTTATCAAGCTTACACACTCTATTGGGATGCTTTGCATTGAAAGAACCCTCTGGCTGACTCATGTAAACATCCTCAACCAACTTTCCATTAAGGAAAGCGGTTTTGACATCCATCTGCCATATGTCATAGTCATGAAATGCAACAATAGCCAACATCACCCTAATATACTTTATCTTCGCAACTGGTGAGAAGGTCTCATCATAGTCAACTCACAGGGTTTCAGTAAATCCCTTCGCAACCAATCGCGCCTTATAAGTGTGCACATTTCCATCCATGTCAATCTTCTTCTTGAAGATCCACCTGCACCCGACCATCTTACGACCTAGAACATTATCAACCAAGCTCTAAACTTGGTTATCGAATATGGACTGAATCTCTCTATCCATTGCCTCTTTCCACTTTGCAGACTCTGGGCCTGCCATGGCTTCCTTATAGCTGTTAGGTTCGTCCAAATTCTCTAGTGTACTATCACTAATGAACATATCCCCTTCTCTAGTAGTATGAAAACCAAAAAACTGGGGTTGAATCCTAACTCTTTCGGGATGTCTAAGAGGTAAGGACTTGGCAATCGGTTCAATCGGAGTTTCCTCCTCAGGTTGAGTGCCAGCCTTAGAGGTTCCTTCATCACTTAAATTTTGAATTTCTTCAAGATCGATTTGCCTCCCATTGTCCCCTTGGCTTATGATTTCTCGCTCTCAGAAAACCCCTCTCCTCGCAGCGACGACAAAATTGTCACTCAGTCTATAGAAGATATATCCAAAGGACTTTTGCGGGTAGCCAATGAAAATACACCGCTCACTACGAGGTTTTAGCTTGTCGTAAGTTTCTCGTCTTACGAAAACCTCGTAACCCCAAATCTTGATATGTGCAAACGAGGGAGCTTTCAATGTCCACATCTCGTGAGGTGGCTTGGCAACCGTTTTTGTAGGGACTAAGTTAAGGATATGGGCGGCAGTCTCTAAGGCATACCCCCAGAATGAGATTGGTAGCGAAGCACAGCTCATCATGGAACGAACCATGTCTAGCAAGGTTCGATTACGCCTCTTAACCACACCATTCAACTACGGTGTCCTAGGTGGCATCAATTGCGAAACAATTTCGCATTCCTTGAGGTAGTCGTGGAATTCAAGACTTAGGTACTCTCCACCTTGATCGGATCGAAGCATCTTGATTTTCCCGCCCAACTAATTCTCCACTTCTTGTTTAAACTCTTTGAATTTTTCAAAGGTTTCTGACTTGTGCTTGATTAAGTAGATATATCCATATCTACTATAATCATCGGTGAAAGTCACATAGAAGTAGTTCGCATCCCTTGTGCTGGATCTAAAGGTCCCACACACATCGGTGTGTATAAGATCCAATAAACCCTCACCCCTTTCACAAGTACTAGTGAAAGGTGACTTGGTTATCTTTCCAAGTAAACAATACTTGCACACGTCATCGTCCCTAAGGTCGAATGACTCCAACACTCCGTCCTTTTGGAGTTGGGCTATGCATTTCTTGTTGACATGTCCAAGACGACAATGCCACAAGCATGCTTTATCCAAACTATTGGAAGAATCAACACACAACACATCATTTCCTAAATTGTCTACAATCATCACAGTTTCATATATTCCATTACAAGGCAATGCTTCAAAATAGAAAAAACCATTAAGATTAGCATAAATAGAACCCTTTTCATTATCAAATGAATATCTAAATCCTTGTCTATATAAACCATGAAAATAAATTTTGTTTCTTTCCATATCTGGCGAATAGCAACAATTATTTAAATCTAATCATAATCCATTATTAAGCACTAAAGAATAAACTCTAATCTTGGTGATAGGCGACGATCTTTTGTTCCCTATGATCAAGTTTATCTTCCCATGCTCCACATCCCTACTTCTTCATAGGCCCTACAAATCAGAACAAATGTGAAACCACATCCTGTATCAAGAACCCAAGAAATAGCATGCAACGATTCATTAGATTTAATAGTGTAAATACCTGCGAAGGATGGCTTGATCTTTCCATCGTTGATTGCTTCCAGATACTCTGGGCAGCTTCGTTTTCAATGCCCTATCTTGTGGCAGTAGTGACACTCTGCCTCCTTGGGGTTGGAGTTTGGTATAGTAGAACCAACCTTGGTTCCACTCGAAGAGGTACCATCTTGGGATTTTCCCTTGTGGTTGCTCTTTAAGGGAGTCTTCTTCTTCTTACCCTTTCCTTGCCTAATTGCCAAGACAGGGGCAACAGCAAGAGTAGGAGTTTGTGCAACGAACTTGTCTTTGAGGTTACTATTGTCAGTCCTCAATAGACCTTGCAGCTTGCTCAACGTGATCTCCTCTTTGTTCATGTGGTAAGTCATGCAAAACTGGTTGAAGTAGGGTGGCAATGAATGAAGGACAATGTCAATCGCCAGATCTTCATCAAAGTTAACATTTAAATTCAGCAGGCGGTTAACATACCTTTTCATCTTTTGCAGATGAGCAGTGACAAACTCTTCGTCTCTCATCTTGTTCATGATCATCGAAGTGATGATCTCAAACCTCTTCCGCCTCGCACTTTGGTGATACCTTTCAGCCAAGTCATAATACATTTCGTTGGGATAATAGTCCTCGTAGGACTTTTGGACTTCAGCAGTCATAGTTGCTAGCATGATGCAATGGACTTTCGTGGGATCATGCTCATGGGCCTCAAAGACAACGATCTCCTCGGGAGTAGCAATGTTGATGTTCACCTACTTCAGCTCCTTATCAAGGAGATACTCTTTATCTTCATAACGAGTGACCATTCGGATGTTACGGATCCAATCATTGAAATTGGACCCGTCAAAGATCACTCTGCCACACAAGTTCATGAGTGAGAACGAGTCAGATGAGGTTGAGCCTGAAGCATTGTGATTGTTTAAGACAAAGTTGATTAGACAAGAATCCCTAATTAAATACCCAAATGAGAAATTAGGGCTAGGATCCAACAATGTTATTTAAAAATTAGAAGAGGGATGTTGTAATCAAACATGCAAATAATTTAAAGGTAAGTGAATGACGATTCACAAATTTTCCACTATGAAAAACGAAAAAGAGATTAGGTTTTAATTGTATTGAAAACTCCTAGATCCTTTGAGATTCATTGAACTTTTCAATGGCATGTTTAAATCTCGATATGCCCCTCAAGTTTGTGACTGGGATGCCGAGGATCACTGTAACAACATAAATTTTCAAAACAATTTTTCATTTTTCGAACAACATAAACCATCAATTCAATATTCTCAAATCTCATGTTTAGCAAATGTTATCATAATAAAAATACATCCCAAGATCATAAAACAAATCTTCCGTCAGTGTGTACAGATCATGCCTGCGCCTTCCCACGGTCCTCGCTCGTACCTGAAACACATAACTCAACAACTGTAAGCATAATGCTTAGTGAGTTCCCCAATATACCACTTACACACATACGCCCTTCCAGGCCATGACCTTCCAGTCCATGTGTCTCAGGGGACTTCCGTCCCAACCCGGTAAACCTTCCGGCGCTACCCGTGTCGACCTTCCGGTCCATGACTCCCTGACCTTCCGGTCCACATCATAATGCCTTCCGGCCCATAACGTAATGCCTTCCGGCCCATAACAAGCATAACATACATAACACATACAAAACGGTTAACTAATCACATACAACGCATACATCTTATAGCATATCTGACCTTCCGGTCACACATAGGTACCCTTCCAAGTACAGTATACTGAGAAGACTCACCTCGTAGGATGTCTAGAATCTCACGTGTTCGATATCTCTGAATCTTGAAACGACGACCCAACCCCGCCTATTCACAACGAATAATCATTCTAATTAATATAGGCTTCCAAGACTAAGCTACACCCTTTTTCACTATCCCACAGAGGGGTAAAAGACCATTTCACCCCTCCTTGACTCAAAAGTCCACATGTTGACCAAAATCCTAAAAGTCAACAAAAGTCAACAGCAAGCAGTACACGGGGCGTACCAGCTCCTGTATGCGGGGCATACTCTTGCATTCCACAAACGGGGAATGCGTCCCACTTCCTTCTTCTAATGTCATAAACGATTAAGACACAACCCCATATTCCTGATCTGGCTAAAATAATACCTCTTAGTCCATAAAGTCGAAACCTTTAAGCCTTGGCATGGCTAAAAGGTTCCCCATACCTTCTAACACCTTTCCTTCCCCTCCAAGAGTCTAGATCTC
Organism: Lactuca sativa; assembly: GCF_002870075.4. Classification (NCBI taxonomy): domain Eukaryota; kingdom Viridiplantae; phylum Streptophyta; class Magnoliopsida; order Asterales; family Asteraceae; genus Lactuca; species Lactuca sativa. The sequence continues at coordinate 61,852,067 of NC_056628.2, forward strand.
ATGCATGGCTCAATATCCACGTCCAAGATTGCATTTTTATAAACATACAACTCATATAGTCCTGGAATATGACACATCTAGGGCAATGGATACTACTTGTTCATAAAGTCTCCATCTTGGGACCAAAAACCCTAGAAATTGGTCCAAGAAGCACACCATATAAACTAAAAGGCAAGATCTGAACTTTTTACCTTAGGAAGAAGCTCCAACCTTTATAGTCCTCAGATCTACACTTGTTCACCAACTTTTAGCCTCCACAATGGACTCCTCTTCTTTTTTACTACCTTGAAATGGCACTTTGAAGCTTAGAACACTCACACCAAGCTAAAAACTAAGGAAATGCTCTCTTAGGGTTTCTTTCTGAAAGATGGTGACTGAGGGACAAGACCATCTAATTCCTTTTATAGCCCTCAAGTCGTATTAGGGTTTTGAGTCTTGGCCAGTTACGCCCGGTGTAACGTTAGGTACGCCCAGCTTACCTGGATGGCACTGCATATAAAATAAGCGTGCGAGTACGCGCAGCGTACTCTGTTTACACCCAGCGTACTCACTCAACACAAAGGACCAAAATGACATTTTGGAAAAGATGAAGGGTTAAATGGTCGTACCTGAATTTCGGGCAGTTACAATTCTCCCCCAATAGAACCAGACTTTGTCCTTGAAGTCTTAAACCGAAAACAACTTTGGATGCTGCTCCCGCATTTCCGACTCGGACTCCCATGTCAGCTCGGACCCCTTCCGATGCTTCCACTGCACTTGCACCAAAGGCACTTCCTTGTTCCTTAGAACCTTGACCTTCCGATCCTTAATTGTCACCGGTCTCTCAACATAGTTCAGGCCTGCATCCACCTGAATATCCTCTAATGGTACCACTGCCGACTCGTCGGCTATACACTGTCTCAACTACGACACATGGAAAGTATCGTGAATCTGACCCAACTCCGTAGGTAGATCCAAACGTAGGCTACCCAACCTACCCTCGCGATTACGCTGAAAGGTCCAATACATCGAGTCCCCAACTTGCTCCACTTCATGAATCAGATCACTTCTTTCCAAGGAGAGACCTTTAAGAGTACGAGGTCACCGACTTGAAACTCGAGCTCGGACAGACGCCTGTCCGCATAACTCTTATGGTGACTTTGAGCGGTCAACAACCTCTGCCTGACCTGCTGTATCTGCTCAGTCGTCTAAAGCACGATCTACGTACTGCCCATTACACATTGCCCCACCTCTCCCCAGCAAATGAAGGCCCGACATCTCCTCCAATACAACAGCTCAAAGGGTGGCATACCAATGCTTGAATGATGGCTATTGTTGTACGGAAACTTCGACAAGGGTAACTATGTGTCCCAACTTCCGCCAAAATCCAAAACACATGCTCGAAGCATATCCTCGAGTTTCTGAATCGTCCGCTCACTCTGACCGTCCGTCTGTGGGTGGTATGTTGTACTAAAATGTAGCCTCGTACCCAACTCCTCGTAAAACTTCTTCCAAAATCTGGAAGTAAATCGTACGTCTTGATCTGAAACCAATCGACATCGGAACCCCATGCCACGATACCACCTCCCTCACATACAACTTTGTCAACCTCTCAGCAGAAGAGCTCTCACTGATAGCAAGAAAATGAGCGCTCTTCGTCAACCTATCCACAATCACCCAAATTGCATCGACTCCCCTTGCAGTCCTTGGCAATTTGGTGATAAAATCCATGGTAATCTGTTCCCACTTCCACTCGGGAATCTCCAGCGGCTGCAGCTTACCATGCGGACGCTGGTGCTCGGCGTTAACCTGGCGACAAGTTAGGCACCTCTTAATGAACCATGCAACATCCATTTTCATACAAGGCCACCAATACTCCTTCTTTAGGTCCAGATACATCTTAGTGGCCCCGGGATGGATTGAGAAGTTCGATCGATGTGCCTCTTCCATCAAAATGGTACGCGTCCCGCCCACAAACAGTACCCAAATCCAACCATGAAATGTCATAAGTCCCCGACTATCGATAACGAACTCCGATACCTGCCCGACAACTCGCTCCCTCTTTCAGTTTTCTGTTCTCATAGCCTCAGCCTGGGCCCCTCGGATGGTGTCTAATACCGGAGTCATCACTGTCAACCTCATACAAACGTCTCGAATCGGGGTGCTCTCCGCCCTACGGCTCAAAGCATCGGCTACGACATTAGCCTTGCCCGGGTGGTACAGGATCTCACAATCATAATCCTTCACCACATCCAACCATCTCCTCTGGCGCATATTCAGGTTGGGCTGATCCATCAAGTACTTCAGACTCTTGTGGTCCGTGTATATGGTACACCGAACCCCATATAGATAGTGACGCCAGATCTTGAGGGCAAATACCACAACCCCCAGCTCCAGATCGTGGGTGGGATATCTCGACTCATGAGGCTTCAGTTGCCTCGATGCATACGCTATCACGTGTCCCATTTGCATAAGCACTACCCCTAACTCAGATATTGATGCATCACAGTATACCACAAAATCCTCCATCCCTTCCGGAAGTGCGAGCACCGGGGCTTCGCACAACTTCTAGCGAAGTGTCTCAAATGAGGACTGCTGCTCCGGACCCCATGAAAATGCAACACCCTTCCGGGTCATCTTGGTAAGTGGCACGACGATCTTGGAGAAATCCCTAATGAACCTCCGATAATAGCCAGCCAATCCCAGAAAGCTCCTGATCTCAGTGGGTGATCTCGACACCTCCCATCTCATCACCGCCTCGATCTTGGCCGGATCAACCAATACCCCTTTCTGGTTAACAAGATGCCCTAGGAACTGGACCTCTGATAACCAGAAATTACACTTGGAGAATTTGGCATACACCCTCTCCGAACTCAGAACTCCAAAGATCTCCCTCAAATGCTCCTCATGCTGCTCTCTAGACCTCGAATAAACCAAAATATCATCAATGAATACGATCATCGATCCTTGGTAACGGATACCGGTTCTTGACCGTCAACTTGTTCAACTCCTGGTAATCAATACACATCCGGTGTGAACCATCCTTCTTCTTGAAAAAAAAAGGATCGACGCTCCCCAAGGTGAGCTACTCGGTCAAATAAACCCCTTCCCCAATAGCTCCTGAAGCTGCAAGGATAACTCCTGCATCTCTAGCGGCGCGAGGCGATAAGGCATCTTGGCGATAGGTGCTGCTCCCGGAACCAAATCGATATGGAACTCCACTTGTCTTTCTGGAGGCACGCCCGACAGTTCCTCGGGAAAAACATCCGGAAACTCGCACACTATCGGGACCTTGTCAATTGAGCTTGGCCTCCCCGCGACCACTCGTGTGTCCATCACATACGCTATGAATCCACTACAGCCTTGCTGCAAACTCTGTCTCGCCCAGGCAGCAGAACAAAACGCTGAACCACACCGGGTCCCTTCGCTATACACATTAAGCACTCCCCCACTAGGGTCTCGTATGGTCACCAACTGTCTCTCGCAGTCAATAACCGCTCCAAACTTACTCAACCAGTCCATGCCCACGATGACACAGACATCTCCCATCGCGATAGGAACTAGATCAATTGGGAACTTGACGCCAAAAATATCGAGCACACATCCTCGAATCACCTCGGTGGCATACACCACTTTCTCATCAGCTATGGAAACCCTCAGGGGTCGACTCATCACCTCCCAACTAATACTGATGTGCTGACTAAAAGCCAAAGATACAAAAGACCGACTCGCACCCGAGTCAAACAATAACAAGCCGGGTACAGAATTCACAAGAAAAGTACCTACGCATATCATAATATAAGCACGATATCTCAACATGAAAGTAAATACACGAAAGAATACATACCAGCCACGACATCGGGCGCCGCGCGGACCTCCTCCGTAGTCAACCGAAAAGCTCTCCCACGAGTCTTCGGAGCCTCGGCCTTTGCCGGTCGAAACTCGGTAACCCTAGCCGCAGGCGCAGATCCCTGTGCTGATCCCTGATGTAGTAGAGGACACTCGGCCTTCCGATGGCCGGTCTAGTTGCAATGGAAGCAAACCATAAATCCCTTGGGGTAATCCCTAGCGATATGCCCCTCCTTGCCACATTTGTAGCAAGCACCCGATCGACAGGCCCCCTCATGACCCTTTCCGCACTTCCCGCAAGTGCGGCCCTTCTGGCCTCCCGTCCTCGAATCGGCAGACTTGGTCCGCTTGGCTGCCGGCTGAGACTGAGCCGGCCGCCGATCCATCCTCTGAGACTCGGCCTCCTCCCTAGCCTGAGTCTCCTACTCAATCTCCCTCTTCCGGGCATTTTCCTGGAGCTCAGCAAATGTCCGGTACGTCGAGTTCGACACGAACTCCCGAATGTCCCTCCTCAAAATACCCAAATACTGTCTCATCCGTGCTTGCTCAGTAGACACCTGCTCAGGGCAGAACATCGCCCTCTCATCAAACTTCCGGGTGACCATAATAATCGAATCATTACGCTGCTTGAGGGTCAAGAACTCCTGAATCAACCGTTCCCTCTCCACCGGGGGAACATATTCATCTCTGAACATGATGGTGAACCTCTCCTAGGTCACTGCTGAAATATCTGCAAGAGTGAAGTTCACTATCACGAACTTCCACCAATCCTTCGCCCCTAGGCGAAGCTGGTTCAAAGTGAACCGTACCCTCAGATGGTCCGTACATGAACACGTATAGAAGCATCCCTTAATGTCAGAAATCCATCTCATCGTAGCGATCAGATCCTGCGTCCCATCAAACCCGGGTGGCTTCATGTTGCTGAACTCCCGACACAACAACGAGTCACCCCCCTGAGGTCTGGCAGCAGCCACAGCTGCTGTAGCTACAGCGGCTGCGGCCTCAGTCACCGCGGCGTACCGCTCATCAAAAGTCTCCAACAATGTGGTCTTGATAGACCCAAACATCTTCAGAATCTTGGCCCTGATTGCCGCAGCCACCTCATCGTTGATCATCTGACGAAGCTCCTCGTCACTCACACCGCTCGCCCCAGGTCTATGGCATGTCCCAACCATGATGCCTTTGAAATACAACATAAAAATATCAGAGACTCGATCGAGCATACTCGCACTCGATAACGCAACCCTAATCGGCCTCCGATACCCAAAGGATTCTTACTTGGGCTGCCCACTGATCCGGTGTCTTCAGTAGTACGGGCCCTATACTACTGATTACACCGCATCAGCATTCACCCCAGGTCCTCCTCCCTGGATCCTGGAACGCAAGTACTCTATTTACGCTATGCATTGGCTACTTACTCACTCTCAAGGCATCTCATAGCAGTAGGATTCTCCTAGACTAAGTCATCATAAATCAGGCCACTCTAGTCCTAATATGAATACCTAGTCTACTCTAGCATGCATAACATATCATAGCATATCTCATAACACATATTGTAAGGGTATTTTGCGGATTTTACCGTTCGGGCGCTGGCTGGCCGTACACACTGCTCCTTTTTTGGTTATCTCAAAACCTCTTATAAAATTTTATGCTTTTATTATTCGAATTTTTTTTTCTCAAATCCTCGGTTTGAGTTCAGTTACGCCCGAAGGTGCACCCGAATCCCTCAAACCAAGGCTCTGATACCAACTTGTAACAACGTAAATTTTCAAAACAAATTTTCATTTTTTGAACAACATAAACCATCAATTTAATATTCTCAAACTCTCATGTTTAGCAAATGTTATCATAATAAAAATACATCCCAAGATCATAAAATAAATCTTCCGCCAGTGTGTACAGATCATGCCTGCGCCTTCCCACGGTCCTCGCTCGTAGCTGAAACACATAACACAACAACTGTAAGCATAATGCTTAGTGAGTTCCCCAATATACCACTTACACACATACGCCCTTCCAGGCCATAACCTTCCGATCCATGTGTCTCAGTGGACTTCCGTCCCAACCCGGTAAACCTTCCGGTGCTACCCGTGTCGACCTTCCGGTCCATGACTCCCTGACCTTCCGGTCCACATCATAATGTCTTCCGGTCCATAACGTAATGCCTTCCGGCCCATAACAAGCATAACATACATAACACATACAAAACGGTTAACTAATCACATACAATGCATACATCTTATAGCATATCCGACCTTCCAGTCACACATAGGTACCCTTTCAGGTACAGTATAGTGAGAAGACTCACCTCGTAGGATGTCTAGAATCTCACATGCTCGATATCTCTGAATCTCGAAACGACGACCCAACCCCGCCTATTCACAACGAATAGTCATTCTAATTAATATAGGCTTCCAAGACTAAGCTACACCCTTTTTCACTATTCCACAGAGGGGTAAATGACCATTTCACTCCTCCTTGACTCAAAAGTCCACATGTTGACCAAAATCCTAAAAGTCAACAGCAAGTAGTATGCGGGGCGTACCAGCTCCTGTACGCGGGGCGTACTCTTGCATTCCAGAAACGGGGAATGTGTCCCACTACTCGGCGCGTACTGGGATTACGCCTAGCGTACATCCCAGTTTCTCACATCCTTCTTCTAATGTCTCAACCGATTAAGACACAACCCCATATTCCAGATCTGGCTGAAATAATACCTCTTAGTCCATAAAGTCAAAACTTTTAATCCTTGGCATGGCTAAAAGGTTCCCTACACCTTCTAACACCTTTCCTTTCCCCTCCAAGATTCTAGATCTCATGCATAGCTCAATATCCACGTCCAAGATTGCATTTTTATGAACATACAACTCATATTGTCTTGGAATATGATAAATCTAGGCCAATGGAGACTACTTGCTCATAAAGTCTCCATCTTGGGACCAAAAACCCTAGAAAATGGTCCAAGAAGCACACCATATAAACTACAAGGCAAGATCTGAACTTTTTACCTCAGGCAGAAGCTCCAACCTTTGTAGTCCTCAGATCTACACTAGTCCACCAACTTCTAGCCTCCATAATGGACTCCTCTTCTCTTTTACTACCTTGAAATGACACTTTGAAGCTTAGAACACTCACACCCAAGCTAAAAACGAAGGAATTGTTCTCTTAGGGTTTCTTTCTGAAAGATGGTGACTAAGGGACAAGACCATCTCATTCCTTTTATAGCCTTCAAGTCATATTAGGGTTTTGAGTCTGGGCCGGTTACGCCCGGCGTAACCTTAAGTACGCCCAGCGTACCCGGATGGCACTGCGTATAAAATAAGCGCGCGAGTACGCGCGAGTACGCGCAGCGTAATCTTTGTACGCCCAGCGTACTTACTCAACATAAAGGACCAAAATGAAATTTTTGGAAAAGATGAAGGGTTAAATGGTCATACCTGAATTTCGGGCTGTTACAATCACAAAGCGGGTGTGAATAACCATGCAAATGTAAATGGTGCCCCCAATGTTACAGTCACCTATTCGACGTGCCGATTAACCACACATGCTCCATCGAACCATGACAAACATCGAGTGACCCTTTGCCACCCTTGCTTAGAACCCACTTAGTGTGCCGGTTAATCACACACGCTCTACTAACGTCTTAGCAAGGGTACAAAATGTAATTTCATGGAATTGCAACAAATTCACTTTTGCCTAAAGTAACTAAGATTGGGAATTTTGTAAAATCATTTTGTTACTTTATTATTCATTATACTTTTAATGAGGAAAGCGTTTTCCCTATCCTACCTGTTCGGCTAACAACCCTCCACCAATTAAGGAAGCGGTGGGTGGGAGTGGACACCCATTAAATGACAATTTTATAGGTCATAACCTTATACCCCTTTATATATATATATATATATATATATATATATATATATATATATATATATATATATATGTATATATATATATATATATATATATATATATATATATATATATATATATATATATACATATAAATCTTATAATAAAGAAAGTATAAGATTGAATTTTAAACTTGTAAAATTCTAGGGTTAAAATTTAAATAATTCAAATTAAAACTTTTAATCAAAAATTTAAATTTCAAAACTTGAGGGCAAGTTTTGAACTTTTCAAAACACATAGGATCAAATAGAAAATAATTTAAATCATACAATTAATTTAATTATTATCTGAATTTGACCTATTTCATTTTATTCAAAAGATAATTCATCAAATAAATTAAATAACCAAAATTTATCATATAAGGAATTAATTATTCAATTAATTGGTAATTATCTTTTAGTTTGGTAAGGATAATCATGTAATAACATTAAAATTCGGATTTTATCAGTTAAAAACAATTTTGGCAATTATCCTTCAGTAAAACAACAAGAAATCCCAAAAATCCCTCTGTCTGACTCCCTGACTCGCCGAGTCACTAACTGGACTCGCCGAGTTGGGCTGAATTGCCAAGTGCAGCTAGTGACTCGCCGAATCAGGTCGGGCAGAGGGTAGAAAAATGATTTTCAGTTAGGATGAACATACAAGGCATCAATACAACAGAAACCAATTAAGGATCTGATACCACTGATGGATTTTACTCAAAAGAAACATCCTATGTGCTCTTGCAAACCCTAAACCTTGTATCTAGGGTTCTCTATTGTACATACAATTCATCCAAGACTTATGAACCATAGATCTAGCATACATATTAGGAAATTATCATAAGAAAACAGATCTAGATGAGTACCTCTTCAACAATGGCTTGAATCTTCTTGTCTTGGAGCTTAGAGTCACAAATGTCACTTCTCTAATGGCTTACAAACACTACACAAGCAAGAGGATTCATATTTGAGAGAAGGAAGAGGCACAATTTCGGCTATGAACTCTCTAGGGATTCAAGTGGCTGAAAATTCGATGCCTTGGGGTCTTATTTATACTGGTGTTGCTAGGGTTTCAACCAAAACCCTAATGGACAACTTAGGCCTTAAGCAATCCAAGGAAGCTTCTGGAATAGGGTCCTTATGGCCGAAATTAGGGTGGACACATCCCTAATTTCGTTTATGCCTAGTCCATGAGGCTCCTCAGCCCAATATTCAACTATCACACATTTGACAATTTAAGCCCTCTTTATTTAATTAATGTCTTTTAGTCACAGGATTAGTTACTAATTAATTCCTGTCTAATATTAATTAAACTATATAATTTCTCCTTTAATATATTTTTCATATAATATATTAATAAACCATAATAACCAATATCTCTACACAAATCACCCTATCAAGTTGCTTTGGTGAAGACAACCCAAAAGGACCATGCACAACCAGGTCAAGTACTTACCAAATATAGTTACGGGCTTAGACACTAATCCAACATAATGTACCAAAAAAAACTTTAAGGTCCAAATGTAACATCCCGGAATTTCAAAAGGAAAAAGTGCAAGTTCAAAGGAGGGACTCGACGAGCAGGCACGCTTACTTGCGGAGTCGGAGCGAGATTTTGTCACTAATTAAGTGACCAACTCGCCGAGTCAGAAGCTTGGACTCGATGAGTTGGTGCTGAAGGGAAAAAACCCTAATTCTGAGGGTTTTTCCCTATATAAAGTGTGTTATGTCCCTTCCTCTGCCTCCATATCATCATTGAGAGCCTACAAACCCTAGAAATCGAGTGGAACTCCATTGATAGAGAAATTGGAGCTTTGGAGGGGAAATGCTTGCTAGTATCCTGGTAGATAGGATAGTGATATGCATATATGCTTGTTAGCTTATCCCTAGAGAAAGGGAAAGTTTAGTGATGGTTAGTTCTGTTAGATCAGCACTCTAGTAGTTGAGTAGTGGTTATGAGTACAGACCGATATTTTGGTCTTGTCTTATGTGCGCTAGTCGGAGGTTACCGGCGGGTTGTGTATGTTGAGCAATAGCAGAGGGTATTCCATCCCGGCAGGATGATAGGGCCCTAGTATGTTGGTTCTGTAGAATGTTATGTGGTTGCCTGTTATGTAGGCATTCCAACCCGATGGTTGAGGGGCCTGGGGTATTCCATCCTGAGGGATGATTGGACCCATAGTAATAGTTATTGTATGTATAGGAAGTGGGGCATTCCAACCTGATGGTTGTGGCCCAGGAGTATTCCATCTCGGTAGGATGATTGGACTCGTAGTATGTTGGCATTCCAACCCGATGGTTGAGGGGCCTGGGGTATTCCATCTTGCGAGATGATTGGACCCATAGTAGTTATTGTTGTGTGTATAGGAGGGTGGGCATTCCAACCCGATGGTTGTGGGCCGAGAGTATTCCATCTCGGTAGGATGATTGGACTCGTAGTATGTTGGCATTCCAACCCGATGGTTGAGGGGCCTAGGGTATTCCATCCCGAGGGATGATTGGACCCATAGTATGTTGTTCTTTGCTGTATACGTATGTTTATGTGTGTATCGGTACCTTGGGGGAACTCATTAAGCTTTCGGGCTTACAGTTGTGGTTTATTGTTTCAGGTACTTCAGGTGATCGTGGCAAGGCGAAGACGTGATCATACCACTCCTCATGTTTTATGTTTTATGATATGGTTCTGGGAAATACTCTGATGTTTAAACTATTTTGAAAACAAGTTGTAGTAATTTAATGATGTTTTTAAATGAAATGACATGTTTTAAATTGGCTCAAATTTTATTATCGTTACACCAAATTCGCCAAATTATGACAAGTTTCATGTGCTATAGTGACATTATCCCAATTCTAATCACTTTGAATGAAATGAAATGTTTTAAATTGGCTCAAATTTTATGGTCGTTACAAGTTGGTATTAGAACCTTGGTTTGAGTGAATTGGAGGAACATTCGTGTGAATCCAGTCTCAAATCAAGGAGAGATTTTCAAAAAGGATTTTCAAATGGCTTTCAAAATAAGAAAAAAAAAAAAGAGGACGCAGAGGGTACGATCAACCAGAGCCAGTAAGTTACCCAAAATTACCATACAAGTTATTTGTTTATGTGATATGTTAGAACAACATGCTAGTACTAGGCTAGGGATCTTCAGCAATTGCATGATAGAATTGCCTGATTACATGATGCCTGCTAGCCTAGGGTTTCCTTTGTATGAAATTGACATCATTACTGTAGATGTTTAGTGTATGCATCACGGTTATACATAATTAAGATCTTATAGCGTGGGAATATTTGATTTGGCCTTATGTTTCGTTCTTGTTTGATTGGGAGCTTAGGGTAGAATTGAATATTCGAAAGTCTATAGGGTCCAACATTATGTATGATTAGCATATACTAGTGCTGCAGGGGTTGGTGGAAGTTTCATGGTTGGGTGACTTGTGGGACCGGTAGGTCAGTATGAGATATTCAATATTCCTCTAGTGTTGAGGATTGAGTGCTTGCTATGTATGTTTGTGCTTAGGGCATTGTGGTGATACTTGAGACAAATATGGGTAGGCGTGGAAGGTAGTATGGGCCCATACTACTGAAAGCACAGGACCCATACGTATGTCAAGGAAGTCACAACCCCTAGGTTGTTTGGTTAGAGGTTAGTTCACGGTGGTTATGCGAAGTATCTGAGGATCTTATTGGTGCTTGTCATTTAGTATGGCGATTACGAGGCGTATCGGGGAAGGATCCGGTTCGGGATCGGGACCAGGAGAGGGTGGTCAGGATGGCTTAGCACCGCCCGAGGTCGTTGGTTAAATGAGTACGAATGAGTTGGATGCCAGGATTTGTGAGATCCTACATGATGAGGTTGCTGTTATGTTCTAGGCTGAGTTGCCAGAACTGTTTGGGTCGATCAAGACCACCATGGTCGAGTATTTTGATGAGCGCTATGCGGCTCTCATAGAGACAGCAGCTGCGGCAGCCGTAGCGGCTGTAGCAACGGCAGGGGGAGGAGCTAGTCGAGGCTTTTAGTATCGGGACTTCGATAATACGAAGTCCCCTACTTTTGATGGGGTTCAACATCCGATCATTGCTATGTGATGGTTGTCAGATGTGGAGGGATGTTTCTTCACATGTTCATGCCCTGCTAATCAGAGGGTGGGGTGTGCCCTGAACCTGTTGAGGCTCGGGGCGAAGGATTGGTGGAGGTTGACCATGGGATCGTATTCTGACGCGCAGAGGGCTGCGGTTTCTTGGGATCAGTTTCGAGATATGTTCAGTACTCGTTATGTTCCGCGGGTGGAGCGGGAGAGATTGGCTCAGGAGTTTTTGGAGTTGAAGTAGGATTCTGAGTCGGTGACAGAGATCACCAAGATGTTTACTGAGAGGGCGATGCTTTGCCCGGAGTTTTCTTCGGAGCAAGCTCAGATGTCCCGATATGATACCTTATTGGATTTGCAGGAGGCCGCCAGGCGGCGCAAGTTAGAGATCGAGCTCCAACTAAGGTAGCAGAGGCAGGCCTCGGTGCAGTCGCAGCCTGCACCGAAGCGGATGAGGGCCGATGATTATAGCCAGGGAGGTCCAAGGAGTCACACTTGCGGGAAGTGCGGTAAGGTGCACGAGGGAAGTTTTCGTTCTTCTTCAGGGTGCCACAAGTGTGGCAAGGAAGGCCACATAGCCAGGGATTACAGGCAGTCAACTCCAGCGGCAGGAGTCCGACTTTGTTTTCATTGTGATCAGGTGGGCCATATGAAGGCCTAGTGTCCTCTGCCGGCTGCTAGGTCAGTGTAGGCCCCAACGCCAGCCACTTTGAGACTTACTGACGGAAGTCAAGGTCGAGCAGAGCCTCCAAAGGCTCCAGGACGTGCTTATCAGCTTTTGACTAAGGAGACCAGGTCAGCGCCAGAAGTGTCAACCGGTATGTTTTCTGCCTTATCTTATCTATGTTATGATTATGTGTTGTTGCTTCTTGCATGGGATATAAAGTATTGTATGTGTTAGAGGAGAGTTGGTATTGAGGGTTATTAGAGGGTTATCATCCGGTGTGGATGCGTGAGAAGGGGGGTCGTGATTCGGGAATTTGGAAGCTTTCAGCAGGAGCTTAGGTTCTTTGAGGTTCGGTGTACTGGTTTGCTTAGATTGAGCAGTGTGTTAGCTTTGCCGCCAGGGATGGTGGTTAGTGCTCCAAGTGGGGGAGAATTTGAAATTTTCGGATGAGCCGTTAGTTGTGGAATGATGCCTGACGCGATTTAAATGTTGGTTATTGGAGTGGTGCAATGAGGCGGTCCAGCTATAGTAAGGGCTTGGCATGTATTGTAGATCTTGGAGCAAGTAGGGAGGATGCTGCTATGTGATAGCGGCTGGTGGGGGTTGTCCCCGAATGGTGGAACTACTGAAGAAGTGCAACAATCTATGTATGGATTGCTGGTCATGTGATCAGTCTCGGGGTACGTATGCATGTTATGAGCTAGCAGTGTGGGCCGCTAAGGGGTGATGTATAGTGAGGTTCTATCGTTATGGCAATGCAGATGATGCGTAAGTATGTTTTTAGTCTCCTTGGAAGAGGAGGAGGATAGTGGTTCCATATTCGAGGTTCGGATAGAGGAAATTGAGATGGCAGGTCGATAGACCCGTGAGTGGTCTGGACTGGTATTGAGGATTGTGTAAGGAAATTCCAATAGAAGGTTGAGGACCTAGAGATAGTGATGAGAAGTGGTGCGTGGGTTACGCTCAGTTGTGTCGAACTGAAGGGTTCGAGGGTGACTCAAGGACAAGTCCCTTGGTTCCGAGTGTGGTTGTAGGGTTGAGTTATGTGTATGGAGGTATTCCAATATGGGGGATTACATCATGAGGATGAACGGACCATATGATTGATTGGACCTGGTGCGTTTGGCATTCCAACCTGAGGGTTGATTAAGCCAAACATACATGAGGATGCGAGGGTATACCATCTTGGGGATGACTGGACCCGTTAGTGGTGTGCCTAGTATTCCAGCCCGAGGCTGATTGGGCCAGGTACGAGTGGTTACACGATACGTTAGGATGATGGGTTATGGGAGCTACAGGATGCAGTATCCTGTCAGCGCGTAAGATATAGAATTAGAAGGGAAATCAGGGTTTGTTCTAGGATTGGAAGTTATCTGGGTTTTCGCCAATTTTGGGCGAAGGGAGATGGATCAGTGTCTCAGCAAAGCTCAGTAGGTGATTATAGTATCTAGCGTTCGCAGGACACAAAGGCGTGTTCCTTATATGAATAGATGGTATCATTGGGTGATACGTGGTTGATAGGTTGTGCTACTAAGTTGAAGGGCCAATGGTCGGCTTGGAGTAGTGGCAAGGATGCCATGCGAGAATGATTCATTTTAAGAGAAAAGTAGTAGTAGGGTTGCAAGAACCTGCATTAATAGAGAATTTGGAGTCTGCAGTGCCAAGGGTTTGTTTTGAAGTGTATGTTACAGCAAGCTTCGAGCACGAAGCCTAATTTAAGTGTGGGAGAGTTGTAACATCCCGGAATTTCAAAAGGCAAAAGTCCAAGTTCAAAGGAGGGACTCAACGAGTAGGCACGCTTACTCGCTGATTCGGAGCGAGATTTTGTCGCGAATTAAGTGACCAACTCGCCGAGTCGGAAGGTTAGACTCGATGAGTTGGTGCTGAAGGGAGCGAACCCTAATCCCGGGGGTTGTGCCCTATATAAAGTGTGTTATGTCCCTTCCTCTGCCTCCATACAAACCCTAGAAATTGAGTGGAAGTCCATTGATAGAGAAATTAGATCTTTGGAGGGGAAATCTTGAAAAGGGAACTTGAAGACCAAGGGGATTACAGTATGGGAGTGGTATAGATCCGAGATCTACTTCAGTGGGAGCTTTCATTTGAGGTAATAATCTGTTGCTTGGGCTATTGTGCTTCTAGATTTATTGTTATTGGAGATTTGGGACATTTTTGGGGATGAATGAGACCTATTTGGAGTTTGGAGTTAGATCTGAGGTTGCTACCTCAGATCTAGGCAGGTAATGGTCTAGAATGTCATAAAGTTTCAGTCTTTGAATGATTAGTGAAGCCCCTTTGACATAACCCTAGCTATTGTGTGTTTTGGGCCTATATCTTTTTGCTTTCATGTAAAGTTTGCAACTTTACATGTGAGGCATGCTCTAGGAGAGTGGATCTACAATTTGGAGCCCCTGTATGGCTCGAATAGCCTCTAAATGGATTGAGAACTGGAGATACTCGGCGAGTCACATGGGTGTACTCGACGAGTTGTATGAATATGTGCATGGACTCAGCGAGTTGGAAGAGCAACTCGGCGAGTATGTTGAAGATTACGTTGGACTCGGCGAGTCTGTTCTTGGACTCGGCGAGTCTGGTCGCGGAACCCCAACCTCTTTTGGGTTAAGCCTTGAATCAGTGAGTCTTGGGGTGACTCGGCGAGTTGAGTCATGTTCTAATAGTTTTCAGGGCATAAGGATTCGACGAGTCGACGGGTCGACTCGGCGAGTAGAGTCAATCAGGGAGTTGACATTGGCTTGGACTTTGACTTTGACTTTGAGGGTGTTATGGTAATTGGTTATTGATGTCAATGGTCCATGGATGGTGATAGGTGTTGGAGTTTGGAGCAGTGCTTCGGGTGCGTGTTTTCGTGGTTTGGTTCTTCATTCAGGTGAGTTATCCTCAATGTACCAAGGGTCTAAGGCACCAAGGCCGGCCCTTTGATTTGTTGTTTAGAGTTGTTTATGTTTATGTGATGAAATGCTTGCTAGTATCCTGGTAGATAGGATAGTGATATGCGGATATGCTTGTTAGCTTAGCCCTAGAGAAAGGGACAGTTTAGTAATGGTTAGTTCTGTTGGATCAGCACTCTCGTAGTTGAGTAGTGGTTATGAGTACAGACCGGTATTTTTGTCTTGTATTATGTGCGCTAGTCGGAGGTTACTGGCGGGTTATGTATGTTGAGAAATAGTAGAGGGTATTCCATCCCGGGAGGATGATAGGGCCCTAGTATGTTGGTTCTGTAGAATGTTATGTGGTTGCTTGTTATGTGTATATGTTTGCTAGAGTAGTTGGCATTCCAACCCGATGGTTGAGGGGCCTGGGGTATTCCATCCCGAGGGATGATTGGACCCAAAATAATAGTTATTATATGTATAGGAAGTAGGGCATTCCAACCCGATGGTTGTGGGCCAGGAGTATTCCATCCCAGTAGGATGATTGAACTCGTAGTATGTTGGCATTCCAACCCGATGGTTTGAGGGGCCTGGGGTATTCCATCTTGCGAGATGATTGGACCCATAGTAGTTATTGTTGTGTGTATAGGAGGGTGGGCATTCCAACCCGATGGTTGTGAGCCGAGAGTATTCCATCCAGGTAGGATGATTGGACACGTAGTATGTTGGCATTCCAACCCGATGGTTGAGGGGCCTGGGGTATTCCATCCCGAGGGATGATTGGACCCATAGTATGTTGTTCTTTGTTGTATACGTATGTTTACGTGTGTATTGGTACCGTGGGGGAACTCACTAAGCTTTCAGGCTTACAGTTGTGGTTTATTGTTTCAGGTACTTTAGGAGATCGTGGCAACGCGAAGGTGTGATCGTACCGCTCCTCATGTTTTATGTTTTATGATATGGTTATGAGAAGTACTCTGATGTTTAAACTATTTTGAAAACAAGTTGTAGTAATTTAATGATGTTTTTAAATGAAATGAAATGTTTTAAATTGGCTCAAATTTTATTATCGTTACACCAAATTCGCCAAATTATGACAAGTTTCATGTGCTATAGTGACATTATCCCAATTCTAATCACTTTGATTGAATCCTTTTAAATGAATGACACATGCTTAGTTGTTTTAGTCTGCTCTTCTTAATTTAAGCTATATATCATGGGGGTTTGGCATCATATATCAAGACTCCAAGAGAACTGTAAGCAAATTCAAACACAAGAAAATATGTTTTCTTAATTAATTAAGGGGTATATTTGAAAATTAATTTCTTTTAAATAACTAGTCTAAATAGTTTTTGAAAACCCTAGCTTATAAGCTACTTTTTGACTTGCCAAACATGACAACTTAAAAAAGATCAAAAAATAAACTAGTTTATCAGCTAGCTGTGGTGTGCCAAACAGAGCCTTAATTATTAAGACTTTGATTATTACTAATCTTTTTTTGTAATAATGACAAAAAAATTGTTATGTAACATTTCAATTGAAATCGTAGTTGTGGTGAATGGATGACTAAAATGAAAAGATGAAATAATGAAACTATCTAACTAGATACCAATATAAATTGTAGAAGAGTTAGATGAAATGATAAAACTATTAAAAATAGGGGCCTAATGTGGAAAAAATTAAAACCTTATTACCTCTCTTTAAACTATTATAACAACCATATTGGTGTAATACGTATAAAAAAAACGCTAGGGACCTAATGTGAACAAAATTAAAACTTGATTACCTTTTTTTAAATGGTTATAACAACCATATTGGACTAATATGTACCAAAAAAAACCTTAAGGACCTAATGTGGACAAAAATAAAACTTTATTATCCTCCTAGGTCATTAAACCTATGATTAGCTGTATCCACATATTATATGGATTTAATTAAAAAAAATTAAATATGAAGTTCTAAATATCTAAGAGTTTTAGATTTATAAGAAAATAAAAAATAAATAATGAATTATTAAAATTTAAATGTCATTTTTACATTTTAAATTTTAACAAATAATTTAGATAAATAAACAAAGGAAACTAATGGAGTTTTAATTTAGGAATTTTGAAATTATAAGGCAACTTTATTAATGAAATTGATATCTATTTATTATTACATTTATTGAAATTATTATAGTTAAATACTATGTGGAATTAATAAAATAGAAAAAACCATAAAATAACATGTAGAAAAAATAATAATTTAAATAACCACAAAATTAAATTTGGAAAAATAAATGAGAATGTGACACATGACAAACATCTTTATTTGTTAGGGTTGATATACAAAAAAACACACGCACACACACACGATATTAAGAGCGTGTTAGGCAAAACTAGCTGGTAGCAGGTAGCTTGTAGTTTGTAGCGTTTTATTAAACGCTACATGAAGTAGCTTTTAGATTTGGAGCGTTTTGTTTAAGTTAAACAATAGAAGCTTGTAGTGCCAAATAAGGTTTTCTATTCAAAACGGAGCATTTTTCAAATGCTAGAAACTAGGGGTGAGCATATTAACCGAAAATCTGAACCATAACCAAATTAAAAATATATAACAGAACCATTACTAAAAGATATGGTGCGGCTTCTAATTTTGATTAACCGGATACATATAGTTTTGTCTTTTGAAGTCTTTATTCCTCAACTTTGACATTAATTATTTTTGTTTTTGATATATAATACTTGATACAAAATATATGAGTAGACTGTATTTTAAATGTCTTTTCATTGTTATAAGTTTCATAAAATAATTTATAACACAATAAAAATATTTAAGGTAAAAGTTGAAGAATAAAGACTTTAAAAGTAAAAAATGGATAACAAATATGGGACATAGTTGGTATATTGTATGCAACTATATTAAGAATTTGAAATTTAAAGGGAAATTATCTGGAATTAGATATGATAAGTAATCTTTTGTCAATATAATTATATATACACAATCATTCACTTTTTATAGCAATGGACTTTATGATTTTCAATTTTTATAGAAAAGTATTTTTATTTTTACATCATCTTGGACCATTATGGTTAACTGATAATAACCATTAACCAACTAAATTCGTTAACCAAAACCAATATTAACAGCTACCCAATGGTTATTAAAATACATTAACCAATTATAATAGTTATGGTTCGGTTTTAACCAATAACCAAAGCAAACCACCCCCTACACACCCATACTAGAAACTAGAAGCTCCCAAACGCTCCGTTTTTCTTCTTCTACTGTCATCTTCAATGTCGATTTCTCAAGATAGCATGTTCTCTATGAACACACTCCATACATGATCCTTATCAAGCTATGTTCCATAAACTATCTCTCTTATCATAAATTATCGGATCACAATAATCGAACCTCATAAGCACCACCGGCTACCATCACTGTAGACGGAAAAGATGTTTCCAATCCTGCCTATTCCACTTGGTTTGACCTTGATCAAAAAGCTATCATCATCCTTAACTCCTCTCTTACTGAATAGGCAATGACTAAAGTTCTAGGGCTTATAACAACTCGATACATATGGGTTACATTAGAGACTGCTTACAAAAATTCTTCAGTTGTACGAATTCATTCCCTCAGAGACTCTCCCAGACGGATTTCTAAAGGTACATCTTTTGTATCTGACTATGTTCGAAAATTTTAGAGTATATGTGACAAGCTTGCTGCTATAGGTGTAACGCCCGATGGTTCCAAGGTATTATTCTTTTTAATCATTTATTTAATTATTTTTAATCATGTAAGTTATTGTTGGGCTTAGAGGATTGGGCCATCATGAGTAGGCTTCGTTGAGGTCGTATGCTAGGAGTAAGCCTTGTGTACACGGGGCATAGAAAGATCAAAAAGATCGTGGAGTCATGCAGTACACACAACATACAAGGTAGTACACGCAATGTACGTGGCCAGACCCCAAAAACCATAATTTTAGGGTGCCAGCCCTGTATAATGTCATTAAGCCCCATGTGTTAGCTCCCTATCAGCCTCCTCTTTCCAGAAACCCTAAAATGGAGTCTTATCTTCCATTTTTTTAGTGTGTGAGCTTTTGGAGAGCTTTTAGTGTTCATTTTTGTGCATGTTGAAGGAGTTGAAGAAGCTAGAAGTTGCTTAGCCTGAAGAGGAGGTCTTGGATCCAAACCCTCTACCCATTTTGCAAGAAGTTTGAGGTATCAAGCTCTTATCTTGATTGCTAGATGCTAAGATCTCCTTTTTGGTTAAATAGTTATGTTTTTAGCCATGGTTTGGTTGAATGTTGGGATTTAGACATCCCAAGGGCTTAATCTTTCAAATCCAAGGTCTTCATGGACTCCTTTGACATAAAGGTTCCAACTTTATGGAATCTCGGGGCTTCATGCATCCATTAAGTCCTTCATTAAGTCCTTTTTGAGCTTTATAGCTTCTTATGGTCATGCAATGACGTAAAGTTAGCAACTTTACGTGGTATCTCAACTTAAAGGGGTCAGATCTACATCCTGGAGCAAGGTCTTAACAGGTTAGGAGATTAATATTGAAGTTGGCAGAATTTGTTGGGTATGCTGGGCATACACACCTCTATGCATAGCGTATAAGTTATAGAGCCAATACGATTAGTGTGGAAGCTGAGTACGCCCATGCGTA
This sequence comes from Lactuca sativa, assembly GCF_002870075.4. Taxonomy (NCBI): domain Eukaryota; kingdom Viridiplantae; phylum Streptophyta; class Magnoliopsida; order Asterales; family Asteraceae; genus Lactuca; species Lactuca sativa. The sequence continues at coordinate 61,872,082 of NC_056628.2, forward strand.
CTCAGTCTGATAGTATTTTATTGTTGGGCTTTCGGTTTGGGCCTCGTTTTGGGCTTATAAGGTTAGGGTTAAGTTGGGTCTTCTGACTTTGGGAGTTTTGGGCTAGGAATATCCTTGGGCCTTGGGCTAAGGCCCATGTGAAAGGATTGGTTCCAAATGGAAATTGGGCCATATTTTGGGCCTTGATGGATTGTTTAACTTTTGGTCCAATTGGATTGAGGTTATGGACTTCATTATTAGACCAAGTTAGGATAGGGGTAAAATGGTCTTTTTACCCCAAATAGAGACGTTTAGTTGTGCTGTAGATCCCAAATGTTAATTAGTTTTTATGTGGCAATTGATAGCTTGGGGAGTGGTAGAACCAGCAGTCAAGGATCTTTCATTGCATTCAACTTTCCGAGGTAAGTTTCCTCACTGGGTTTAGCGGGTCGAAGGCAACAATGCTAACCCATGATTATGTTATGTTAGTATGCTAGCTATCTACATGACTCTTGCGTGTGTTATGAGTTGATATGATTAGTGGGTAGGGCCCGATGTCGAGCGGGACCCGATGATGTTTTGTATGCTATGTATCTTTTTGATTATTGCATGTGTATATGTTTATTTGATATATGTTATAACTTATATGTATGTTAGGTGGGGACCAATCTATTATCAAGCAGGGCCCGATGCTGGACGGGGTCCGATGCCGGGCGGGGCCTGACGATAGGGCGGGGCCCATTATGTGTTTATTGTATGCATGGTATATGGTATGTTGTGGAACTCACTAAGCTTTGTGCTTACGATTTTTATTTGATGTTTCAGGTACTTCTGGTTCCAAGGGGAAGGGCTCGGGTTAACTGCATCGCACACACCATTTGGAATATGTTTGTGGGACATACTCTGATTTTCATGGTGTTTGACATATTTATTCTTCTGGTTGTATGAATAGTATTTTGGAATACAGTTTTTACTTAATGTGCTGATCGTGCGGGATTATCCAGATGTGTTCCCTGAGGATTTGCCAGGGGTACCTCCAGAGAGACAGATGGAGTTCAAGATTGATTTGGCTCCATGTGTAGCTCCGATAGCCAAGGCACCGTATCGGATGGCTCCTCCCGAGATGAAGGAGTCATCTAGACAGCCACATGAGCTGTTAGATAAGGGATTTATAAGAGCGATCGGTTCGCCTTGGGGATCCCCAATTTTGTTTGTGAAGAAGAAGGACGGGTCTCATCGGATGTGTATTAACTATCGGAAGTTGAATAAGGTAATGGTGAAGAAGAGTTATCCCCTCCTGAGGATTGATGATCTTTTCGACCAACTTCAGGGTACATCTTGGTTCTTCAAGATAGATTTGCGATCGGCTTATCATTAGATGCGGGTCCGTGATAAGGATGTGCAGAAGATGACTTTCCGGACTCGATATGGTCATTATGAGTTCGTGGTGATGCCTTTTGGGCTCACCAATTCACCAGCCGCATTCATGGATCTCATGAACTGTGTGTCCAAACTGATGCTGGATCGACTTATGATAGTATTCATCGATAATATTATGGTTTATTCCAAGACCTAGGAGCAGCATAAGGAGCACTTGAGGGAGGTGCTGGAGACTTTGAGGAGGGAGAGACTTTCGCAAAGTTCTCCAAGTGTGAGTTCTGGTTGCACGAGGTGTAGTTTATGAGTACATTAGCAACCAGAAGGGTATTCTAGTCGATCTGGCCAAGGTCAAGGTCGTGATGCAGTGGGAGGTTCCGAAGTCTCCATCTCCGATTCAAATCTTTCTTGTCTTGGCTGGGTATTATCGGAGATTCATTTAGGATTTCTCCAAGATCATTGTTCCATTGACCTGACTGACCAAGAAGTCAGTGATTTTTCGCTGGGGGCCTGAGTAGCAGGCAGATTTTGAAACCCTTAGACATCGGTTGTGTGAGGTGTCAATTCTGACCCTACCGGAGGGTGTTGATGACTTTGTGGTTTATTGTGATGCATCGATCACATGTTTGGGGGCAGTATTGATGCAACGTGGTCGCGTGATCTCTTACGCTTCGAGGTAGTTGAAGCCTCATGAGGCGAATTATCTAACGCATGATTTGGAGCTGGCGGCCATTATTTTTGCCCTCAAGATTTGGCGGCATTACCTCTATGGGGTACGTTGTACCATCTACATAGATCATAAGAGCCTGAGGTACTTGATGGATCAACTGAATCTGAATATGAGGCAACATCAATGGTTGGATGTGATGAAGGATTATGATTGTGAGATCTTGTACCACCCGGAGAAGGCCAATATGGTGGTCGATGCTCTCACCCATGAGGCGGTTGCGGCTCCGATCAAAGACCTATGTTTGAGGATGACCATGTTCACTTCATTATTGGAGCGGATTCATGAAGCACAGGTTGAGGCTATGAAGGAAGAGCAGAGGAAAAGCGAGTGGATTGTGGGCCAGGCGGCTTCCTTTGATTATGACAGTCATGGATTGTTGACTCTACATCGAAGGGTCTAGGTTCCGTATTGGGGCGTTGCACGCCAAGTTCTGATGGGGGAGGCTCACAAGTCGAGATTCTGCATTTATCACGGGCCGATGAAGATGTATATGGATCTTCGTCTTGATTATTGGTAGCCCTGCATGAAGCAGGATGTAGCATTGTACATGGAATGGTGCTTGACTTGCAGGAAAGTCAAGGCCGAGCATTAGCAACCTCACGACAAGATGTAGCCGTTGGAGATTCTCGTATGGAAATGGGAAGACATCACTATGGATTTTATCACAAAGCTTCCTAGGACTGCATGCGGAGTGGATTCTATCTGAGTCATCATGGATCGATTGACCAAGAGCATGCATTTCATTCAATCCAGGAGAGTATTTCTACATAGAAATTGGCCGAGATTTATATCTGGGAGGTGGTGGCACGTCATGGAGTTGGGATACGTTTTACTTCCAAGTTTTGGAAGTGGTTTCATGATGAGATGGGCACTCGTATCCATTTCAGTACATCATTTCACCCGCAGACCAATGGTCAGTGTGAGTGGACTACTTAGACTCTTGAGGATATAATGCGTGCATGCGTGTTGGATTTTGGTGGGAGTTAGGATACGTATCTTCCGTTAGCGGAATCTTCGTATAACAACAATTATCACGCTAGCATCGATCGACCTCATTTTGAGATGCTCTACGAGAGGAAATGCAAGACCCTGATCTGTTGGGGTGAGGTCGGTCAACGAGTTATGGGGAGTACCGAGGAGGTGCTCAATACCACTTAGCTGATTCAGGATGTTCGGAGCAGGATCCAGACAACTCAGAGTCAGCAGAATAGCTATGCGGCAGGCTTTGGTCAGATTTGGTATTCTAGGTAGGAGACACGGTTCTCCTGAAGGTGTCACCTTGGAAAGATGTCATTCGGTTTAGGAAGCGGGGCAAGCTGGCCCCAGGTATATTGGTCCCTTCAGGGTTTTGGATCGGGTGGGATAGGTTACATATCGTCTTGATCTTCCAGGTGAGCTTAGTCAAATTCATAGCATAAGTCATGTCTCCCAGCTGCAGAAGTGTTTAGCAGATGATTCCGCAGTTTTACCTTTGATGATATTCAGGTGGATGACTGCTTGAATTATATTGAGAGACCGGTGGCAATTTTAGATCGGAAGATGGAACCCTTGAGGAACATGGTTATGGAGTCGGTTAAGGTGCAATGGCTGCACCACAAGGGGTCTGAGTGGAATTAGGAGCCTGGAGAGGAGATGAGGGAGCACTATCTAGATTTTTTTGGGACAACAGACTTCGAGGATGAAGTCTTATCCAAGTAGGGAAGAACTGTAACGCCTGATGGTTCCAAGGTATTATTGATTTTAATCATTTATTTAATTATTTTTAATCATGTAAGTTATTTTTGGGCTTAGAGAATTGGGCCATCATGAGTGGGCTTCACCTAGGCCGTACGTTGGGCGTAATCCTGGTGTATGCGGGGTCTAGAAGGATTACAAGGATCGCGAAGCCATGCACGTACATGCAACGTACAAGGTGGTATGTGCAACGTACGTGGCCAGACCCCAAAAAACCTAATTTTACGGTGCAATCCCTATATAATGCATTAAGTCCCATGTGTTGGCCTCCCTATCAGCCTCCGCTGTCTAGAAACAATAAAATCGAGTCTTATCTTCCGTTGTTGAGTGTGTGAGCTTTTGGTGTTCGTTTTTGTGCATGTTGAAGGAGTTGAAGATGCTAGAAGTTCCTTAGCCTGAAGAGGAGGTCTTGGATCCAAAACCTCTACCCATTTTGCAAGAAGTTTGAGGTATCAAGCTCTTATCTTGATTGATAGATGCTCAAATCTCCATTTTGGTTAAATAGTTATGTTTTTAGCCATGGTTTGGTTGAATGTTGGGATTTAGACGTCCCAAGGGCTTAATCTTTTAGATCCAAGGTCATCATGGACTCCATTAAGTCCGTTTTGAGCTTTAGAGCTTCTTATGGTCATGCATAGATGTAAAGTTAGCAACTTTATGTGGTATCTCGGCTTAAAGGGGTTAGATCCACATCTTGGAGCAAAGTCTTAACGGGTTAGGAGCTTAATATTGAAGTTGGCGGAATTGGTTGGGTACATTGGGCGTACAAGCTTGTATGCGCAATGGACAAGTCCTTGTGCCAGTACGCTTAGCGTACAAGCCGAGTACGCCTCACATACTCTGTCTGATGGCATTTTGTTGTTGGGCTTTCGGTTTGGTCCTCATTTTGGGCTTATAAGGTTAGTGTTAAGTTAGGTCTTCTAACTTTGGGAGTTTTGGGCCAGGAATATCTTTGGGCCTTGGGCTAACACCCATGTGAAATGATTAAGCCCAAATGGAAATTGGGCCATATTTTGGGCCTTGATGGATTGTTTAACTTTTGGGCCCATTAGATGAAGGTTATGGATTTCATTAGTGGACCAAGTTAGGATAGGGTAAAATGGGTTTTTTACCCAAAATAGATAGCTTTGGTTATGATGTGGATCCCAAATGTTAATTAGTTTTTATGTGGCAATTGATACCTCAGGGAGCTGTAGGACCAGCAGTTAGGGATCTTTCATTGCATTCAACTTTCCGAGGTGAGTTTCTTCACTGGGTTTAGCGGGTCAAAGGCACCAATGCTGACCCATGATTACTTGATGTTAGTATGCTAGCTTTCTGCGTGACTCTTGCACGTGTTATGTGTTTATATGATTACCGGGCAGGTCCCAATGCCGGGCGGAGCCCGATGACGTTTTGTATGTTGTGTATCTTTGTGATTATTGCATGTGTATATGTTTATTTGATATATGTTATATGTATGTTGGGTGTGGACCGATCTATTACTGAGCGGGGCTCGATGTCGGACAGGGTCTGATGCTGGTCGGGGCTCGATGCCGGACAGTGGCCGATGCTGGGCAAGGCCCATTATGTGTTTATTGTATGTATGGTATGTGGTATGTTGGGGAACCCATTAAGCTTTGTGCTTCCAATTTTTATTTTATGTTTCAGGTACTTATGGTTCCAAGGAGAAGGGCTAGGGTTGACTGTGTCGCACATACCATTTGGAATCTGTTTATGGGACATATTCTGATTTTCATGATGTTTGACATATTTATTCTACTGGTTGTATGAATAGTGTTTTGGAATATAGTTTTTACTTAAATTAAAAATGAACTTTTTGGGTTATAATTTTTTGAGGTTACAATTGGGCAGTCTGCTATGAAATCAATAACGTCAACTAGTTCTATGTGGGTTCAATCCTTGCTGTGAAACCTCTTCTACAACTATACGCACCACCAAGCGAGCTCTTGCCCTCCGTAACTTACTCTTTCAAGCTGAAAATCATGAAATGATTCTTTAATCTATTTAAGGTACCACTACTGTTGCTACTTTTGATTCTCAAAAATCTTGAAACAACTCTCCTAGAGGCTGACAACCCTCATACAACCAAGGGGGTGGTACTCGTGGTAGCTCTAATGGTGGCATGGCAGGGGTCGTGGGGGTACGTAGGCATCCTCCACATTATTGGTTGTGTAGAACTAATGGACACTGTCACACCCCGAAAACCAAGGCGGAAATATTTCTGGGGCGGACTCCACGTTGTGTATCAAATCCAATGCACATAGTAAGCAAAGTAAACAACCATTACATTACATATAGAAATTTACATTTGTTCAAAAGTAAAGTTGTACAAGTGATGATACATATATATATATATATACACACACACACACACAAAAGTAAGACGCGTCTTCTACGTACTCCGTCTTCGCCAAAAGGATCATCAGGTACCTATCTAATGTGGACCTGAGAATACAAGCAGTTTAAAAATCAGCATAAAGCTGGTGAGTTCATAAGCGGTTTTGTTTTCTGAAAATGTACGAGTTTCCTTTTGGTTTCTGAAAATGTTACGACCCAAGAAATCCCAAATTTTCTTATATGTAAAGTTTAGTTATCTGTTATGTTACACGGTTCTGGTTATGTTCAATTGTTATCGCAGGAAAATCCCATATGTTCCTAATGTGAAAGATGTATACTGAAAACCTGGTTATCCTTGTAAAGTGTATGTTAGTTCACCAATCCAAAATGTAATGTAAAAGATGTACACTGAAAATGTATTAGTTTTAACACGTATATAAAACTAATAACTACAAAGTAAACTAGTTACTGAAATCCATTACTACTAAAAAGTAAATCTCTGTTATCCAAATTGCGAGTTCCATAACCATACGATATACTAATTATGGCAATAAGTAGTCCATCTCAGTTTATGACTTTCGTCACACTTGAACCTTTCAGTTCGGCTGTAGCTAGCAACCAGGTGCGGGGTAGTCAGCCCCGTATAGATTTATACACTCAAGTCACGCTCCTTATCTAAGAGATTCTGGTTACAGGGGCGGTCCTCCACTCGCGTATCTCTGTGGAGTGTTCTCCAAGGACGTGTCTCCAATTTATAGGTATAACAAATTTACTAGTAATAATATAGAAAGATCAAATGACTATCCTCCACTCGCGTATCTCTGTGGAGTGTTATCGAGGACAAAACAATGTTTTAAGTTAATGTTCAAAGTTCAACGTTATGCTTTTAACTGTTATGATGTGGGAAAACCATTTGTGAAAATATAAATTACAGCAATTTATAATATTTTTCACAAATAATACGATAGTGTGTTCTGCAAGTTCAACGGTTATCTATTATGATTGTCAGTGTTAAAAGCATATGTAAAATGAAACAAAACATATATAAAACAAGTTTTGAGTACAAGTATCCCTTGTACTTTTCTTGTATTCCCCCCCCCTAAAAACAGTGAAAACATTGAAAATGGGTAGGGGTATGAACTCACCGGACGAGAAAACGTGTCGGTTTGGATGTTATGTGTCGGTTCGGGGCTTGATAATGTGTGAGGTTCCTATGTAATATGAAATGGTATACAAATGTATCTAATTAGACTTTAAATCGCTAATTAGATATGATTATACACTCCAATACGAAAAAAACACTTCAATCAAGTGTTTAAAGTGACCCGGGTGACATCTACGGACGTATAGGGCTTTGGAAAATGAGTTTGTTCTTCAAGAGTAAACTCCTTAGGGAGTTTATGGCCCTAAGACTATCACCACATGAGTTCACAGCCGTGAACTCATGAATATGCGGTATTATGGTGTCAAATGGTCAAATAACACTTGGGAAGGGTTGCTATGATTTAATCTAAGGCATAGGAATGAGCTTTACCACCAAAGGGACCATCAAAGGGAGTTTACGGCCCTAAACTAGGATTTTATGGCCGTAAGCTCCTATATAACCATTCCTTTCATGATTTGGTGGCCTAGATCATTCACATGTGATTCAAACCAATTTTACAAGCCTTAGGATGAATTTAGGGCATCATTTGGTTAGTGTTTATGAGTTTACGGCCCAGGAACCCATTCTAGGGGGGTTTACCGCCATGAAAACTCCAAGGGGTGGTTTTCATCAAGTTTAAGGCCCCTAAATCGATTGTGATTGATTCTAGAATTTAATCCAAGCCTATTGGTGTGTTTAAGTGGCTTTTAAACACTCAAATATGAGTTTACTCTCCATGAAGGTGAGTTTATGGCCCAAGCATGTTCTTGGGCAGTAAACTCATGTTTACTCCCCAAAAATTGGATTCAAGGTGTTCTAAGTCCAGTCCATTAAGCCATTTAGCCATATCTAAGCTCCAAAGGTCGATTGGAAGGGTTTAAAGGCTTAAAAACCCATTATATGTGTGTCTACGGCCCAAGCATGTTCCAGGGCCGTAAACACATGAAAATGGTCCTAAATCATAGTTTGAACTCGGATTTGAAGGTCTAAGATGCTATACTAAGAGTTAGGGAAGTTACCTTGGTGATTTGGAGCTTAAATTTGATGATTTTGGACCTTAAATTTGGTTTGAGGAGAGAGGTTAGAGAGAGAGTAGTGAGAGAGAGAGAGAGAGCAAAAGCTTCAAAAGGAAGCTTAAACCACTTTAAATAGGTTCCAATTTTGGGACACAGTGGAATTCTACCCGGTACCGACGTTAAACGATGCTTTTGGTCGCACCCGATTAAGTTGCCGTAACCTGATATGGTCGATTCTAAAATGTTTCCGATTACTAATATGGAGTGTTAATATGAGTTCTAAACACGTTTGGACACCCATTAAGTCATAATATAAATCCCACAATTATGACTTAATTTAATGACGTAAGGGAAACAAAATTGAAAACGACGAATATATTAACAAAAAGGGTTACAATTGATGGAACGAACTTCGGGTTGTCACAGACACTATGCATCATCTTGTCACAATCTTCACACTTATGTTGCAGATGACTACAACTCATATGAAAATGTTGTTCAATCCTTTCAGTCTTAATGTCATGTTACTTAAGGCAATCTGGATTGTATGTAGACCAGTAAGGCATGGTCTAAAATATGCTTCGTGACGATTTTATCGATTCATGGAATCATAAATATTTTGAGATGGAGATGATCGTTAAACCAAATTTTCAATTGAAATCGGGCAACTTCAATACGAGGTTGTGTATAAAGGAAGCGGGAAAAAAGGTAAGCAGGGTATAAATTCATGCATAATAAAACAAAAAAATGTAGATGTACAAGCACCCACATTTTGTCCCTTTAATTCCCTAAATGAGTAAATAGATGTATAATAATTAATGCGTAATGTACAACATAAATTATAATATTACAACAACATAAATTATAATATTCCAATTTCCAAATCAGAATTATTGCCCTGTATTAGGGATGTCAACGGGACCAAACAAGAGCAGAAATAGTTGTCCCCGGCCGCCTCAGCCCCTGAATCAGTTATTGCCTCGGATCTTGCCCCCGCCCCTGCCCCCGAATCCCTCGTTTACATATCCCCCGATCCCGTCCCTGAATACGTTCATCATTGCCGATCCCCCACCTCCGTTCCCCCGTTTTATAGACATAAAATTGACTCTTTTTTGCTAAAAAATTTGTTATATTTTCGACTAAAAAACTATTTTTCATAACTTTAAAAGCTTAAAATCTAGTTTTTTTAACAACTAAAAAATTAAAAATCCATCGATACAAATTTAATATTACAAAACGACAAATCCAACAAACTTATAAATATGAAATACGACAAATCCATCATTACAAAAAAAAGTACGACACGTCCAAAAATATATAACCAATTTACTATCGTCATATGATTTGAAATGGAAGAAAGTTAAGAAACCCTAAAATTAGATAATGTATTGTCTATGTATATTTTTATATTAAATATATATTTTTTTTATATAAATATACAAACGGGGCCCGCAGGAGTACTGGATGGACATACCCTCTCCCACCCCCGGTCCTGAAAATAAAATGGGGTTTAATCTCACTCCCACCCCCACCCCCGCCCCGACCCTGAATTGTTTAAAAAATTAATCCCGCCCCCGGTCCTGAAAATTTTTGTACTTTAGCAAACTTCAATCCAGATCAAAAGCCCTTCAAATTCCAAAATGAAGATATATTTCAAAATTTGTTCATACAAATTCTAACCATTCGCGTATCTCCGTGGAGTGTTCTCCAAGGACGTATCTAACACTTTTTGTAAAAATAGTAAAATAACATATTTATATGTTTGCGTTTTAATGTAGATTTTCTTGTGTGATACTTGTATCCCCCCCCCCCCCCTAAAACATAGAAAAAGTCTTGAAAAATGTAGGGGTATGAACTCACCTTATATGTATTCGCGGTTTGATAACCAAGTGATGGTGACGATCTTTATGTTACGAACACTTGAAGATGATTGAATCGTAAGAGTTTTAACACATACTAATGCGTGAATAAGATGAACTAGTATGAAAATGTTTACATAAACACTAGATTATAAGAACTTACAATGATTCCTAAGGAAATAGCTTGAAGAATAAGGCTCCACGGGATGTTTGATCTTTGAGTTTGGAAGGAAATGAGACTTGATATTTGAGAGAGAATTTGTGAAGTGTGAATGTTTAACTGTGAATGAGGAATGGCTCTAATTCGTGTATTATATAGGATACAAGAGATAATGAAGTGACACTTACGTTGGTAAGTGTAGTATATCGCTTTGGGAAGATAAATAACCAATCAAGTGGCACCATATCATGATATTTAAGGGAGATTTCGGCCCTAAGAGGGTGATTTCGGTCCCAGCATGACCGAAATCATCATAAACACTTTTCACAAATTAGATTTCGGCCCTAGCTTCAACTAAGGAGGAGATTTCGGTCTTGACATGCTTCCATGAAGGGTTTTCGGCCTTAGTGGGCCTTAGATAGGTGATTTCGGTCGTGGCTCTATCCCATGAAGGTGATTTCGGTCCTAATGGACCATAAGCTAGGTGTTTTCGGTCTAACCCAATAGAAGTTCCCAAGATAATGAGCTTACAACTAAGTAATGTAATTCATTTGATTTTTGTTGACTCTCCTAGGTTTATCACAACATGGATTTCAAAGTAATGCATATAATAACTTATATAACCATGCTTCGTGGAATTCATAGTTCTATTGCATCAATTTACGTTGTGAATTTACTGGTACATGGTTGGAGTTTAGACATTGATTGTTCTAGCATTTTTCCAGTTGTGACATCCCCCCCCCCCCCCCCCGGTTAGAGGGAATTTCATCCCGAAATTAGTTTTAAAGTGGGCACTTTTCAACTAGGGAAAAGATGTGGATACTTTTGTTTCATCTGGTCTTCTCGTTCCCAGGTGAATTCAGGTCCTCGTTTGGCGTTCCAATAGACTTTTACTATTGGTATACGGCTTTGTTTTGTTCTCTTGATTTCCCTACCCATGATTTCCACTGGCTTTTTGATGAAATCGAGACTCTCGTTTACCTCGATCTCATCGAGTGGGATTACAAGAGTTTCGTCGGATAAACATTTCTTTAGATTGGACACGTGGAAGGTGGGGTGTACGTTACTAAGTTCTTGTGGTAGTTGAAGTTTGTAAGCTACCGGGCCGATTCTAACAATGATTTCAAAAGGCCCAATGTACCATGGATTTAGTTTCTATGCTTTTTGAGGTGTATCACTCCCTTCCAGGGTGGGACCTTTAACACAATGCGGTCACCCACCTGGAATTCCAAGGGTTTGCGTCCCTTATCTGCATAGCTCTTTTGCTGGTCCCTAGATGCTTTCAGCCGTTCACAGATTTAAACAATCTTCTATGTTGTCTCCTTTATGATCTCGGGGCTGGTGAAAGTGCTATCAGGAACTTGCCCCTTTGCTAGTTGCGTGTCACCCACTTTAGCCAAGCACATATGTGATCTGCTGATTTGCACTTGCGACCATAGAGGGCTTTGAATAGAGCAACTCTGATGTTAGTGTGATAGCTATTGTTGTATGAGAACTTGACGAGTGGTAAATAGATATCCTAAGCTTTACCAAAGTCTATCACGCAAGCTCTCAACATATCCTCCAATGTTTGGATAGTTCTTTCACTCTGCCCGTCGGTCTGTGGGTGGTAGGCTCTACTCATGTCGAGTTTATTTCCTAGAGATTTTTGCAATGACTCCTAGAGTCGTGAGGTGAATCTACTATCCCTGTTGGAGATAATGGATATTGGTACTCCATGCAGCCGCATGGTCTCTTTAATGTATGTTCTGGTCAGTTTTTCCATCTTGTCCGTCTCTTTTATTGGTAGGAAATGTGCGGATTTGGTTAACCTTTCAACAATCACCCAAATGGTGTCGAGTCCACTTGTCGTCTCGGGTAACTTGGTGATGAAGTCCATGGTTATCTGCTCCCACTTCCACTTGGGTATTTCAGGTTGTTTTAGTAAACCCGAGGGCCTTTGGTATTCTACCTTGACCATGGCGCAAGTCAGGAACTTGCCCACATAGGTAGCAATTTCGGCTTTCATGTTTGGCTACCAATAAAGTTTCTTGAGGTCTAGGTACATCTTGTCTGAACCGGGATGAACAGAGTATAGAATCTTATGAGCCTCGTTTATGACAACATCTCAGAATCTACTGAACTTCGGTGTCCAGATCCGATCCATGAGATAATGAGCTCCATCCCCCTTGACCTCCAAATTTTTATCCATTCCTCTCAAGGATTCTTCTGAGACATTTTCAGGTTTCAAGGCTTCCAGCTGGGCCTCTTTGATCTGGGTAGATAAGTGCGAATGGATGGTCATGGTCAACGACTTTACTCGGCATCCTGAGTATTCTTTTCGACTTAGGGCATTTGCTACTATGTTGGCCTTGCCCAGATGATAACGAATTTCACATTTGTAATCGTTTAGTAGCCCCACCCATCATCGTTGCCTCATGTTGAGTTCCTTTTGATCGAAGATGTGTTGGAGACTTTTATGGTCCGTGAAGATTTTGCACTTCGTACCATAAAGTTAGTGCCTCCAGATTTTTAGGGAAAATACTACTGCTCCTAGTTCGAGGTCATGTGTGGTGTAGTTAACTTCGTGAGCCTTAAGTTGTCTCGAGGCATAAGCAATGACATTTCCTCGTTTCATGAGCACGCATCCCAAACCTTGCTTGGATGCGTCATAGTAGACCACAAAGTCATTGGTTCCTTATGGAAGAGACAAGATCAGGGCGTTGCATAGGGCTTGCTTTAGTGTCTGGAAAGCAGCTTCTTGTTTCTCCTCCCAATTGAAGGTTACACCTTTCTTGGTCAAGGTGGTCAGTGGTTTAGCAATCTTGGAGAAATTCTGTATAAATCTCCTGTAGTAGCCAGCAAGGCCTAAGAACTGATGGATCTCCATTGGTGTTCTTGGTGCTTTCCAGTTCTCAATTGCCTAGATTTTGGAGGGGTCCACATGTATTCGCTCTTTGCTGACAACATGACCCAAGAAGTCCACCTCTCGGATCCAAAATTCACATTGGGAAAACATGGCATATAGCTTTTCCGTCTTCACTGTCTCCATGAATTTTCGTAGATGTTGACTGTGCTCTTCCTTACTTCGTGAATAGATCAATATGTCATTGATGAATACTATCACAAATTTATCTAAGTAAGGTCGGCATACCCGATTCATCAGGTCCATGAAAATAGTTGTTGCATTCATCAATCCGTAGGGCATCACCACGAACTTGTAGTGACCGTAGCAGTTCTGAACTGCCGTTTTGGGAACATCTTCCTCCTGGACAAACAGTTGGTGGTAACCCGACCTCAGATCGATTTTTGAGAAGTAGCATTCTCCGTAAAGTTGGTCGAATAGGTCGTCGATTCGGGGTTGGGGATATCGGTTTCTGATAGTGAGTTTATTCAAGTCACGATAGTCAATGCACATGCGAAAAGATGCGTGTTTCTTCTTAACGAGCAGAACTGGTGCTCCCCAAGGTAAGAAGCTTGGTTGGATAAATCCTTTGTTCAGCAGTTCGTGTAGTTGACTGGATAATTCCTGCATTTTGGCCAGAGCCATTCGGTATGAGGATTTGGCTATGGGCGTGGCTTCAAGAATTAAGTCGATTCTGAAGGCGACTTGTCCCACAGGAGGTATTCCCGGAAGGTCTTCTAGGAATACATCGGGAAAGTTATAGACTTTCAGAATATCCTTGATATCCTTTACCTCCTTCTTCTTGTCAACAACGTGTGCTAGGAATATGTGGTACTTCTTGCGCAGATAGGTCTGAGCCTTGATACACGAGATAATTTTGAGATTTGTGCTAGGTTTGTCACCGTAGATGACGAGGGTTTCTTCATTTGGTAAGATGTGTTGGACAGCTTTTTCGTAACATAAGATATCGATGTGGTGAGGACTTAACCAATCCATACCAATGATGATGTCGAAACTCGTTATTGTGACCGACATTAAATCAATTTGAAAGGAATGATTTTTTAGAGTTAGAGTGAACCCTATGTACACGTCTTTAGTGCTTTTAGTTTTACCATTTTGCATTTCTACTGTGAACATTTCGTCGAGTGATTATGGTTTTTGGTTGAGTGTATGCTTAAACTTGTGGCTCATGAAACTTCTCTCCGCACCACTATCAAAGAGTATGCATTCATATGAGTTATTGAGAAGGAACGTACTGGTAACCACCGTGGGGTCTTTCAGGGCTTCCTCATGCCCTAACGTCATAAACCTTCATGTACCTCCAACATTCCTATTATTGGCTTTTGGGCATTCCCTCCTGAAATTCCCCGTTTCCCCGCACTCGTAGCATGTTTGGCTTACTCCGGTATTTGTTTTAGGGATGGCCTGTTGGGCTGGCTCTTTACAAAAAACGAACAGTGTGTCCTTTCTTGTTGAAATCTGTGCAATGCATTTCCCTACAAGTTCCAACATGGTGGAAGTTGCACTTGATACATTTTGGTAGTGTTCCTGCATATTGTTTTGTTGGTGTTGGAGTGGCCGGGACTGTGACAGTGTGGGCTGCCACTAATTGTTCTTTCTTCGCAGACTCTTGCGTTGATTTGCTCTTTCTCTTGTTCTAGGGTTTTCTTTTGTTTTTGCTCCCTTTTTCTTGTTCGGGAATGACCGTCATAAAGCCCTGGCGAACTCCATGATCTACAAGCATTCGTGCCAAGCATTTGGCACTATCAAAAGTAGAGGGGTTTTTAGATACTACATTTCCTTGAATCTGGGGGGATAGTCCCTAGATGTATCGCTCAACCTTTTTACTTTTTGGGGTTACCATCCCGGGACAAAGTACTACTAGATCGCTAAATATGGCAGTGTAGGCTGTGATGTCAGAGTCCTTCATTGGAAGGTTCCCGAGCTCTTAATCTAGTTTTTGTACTTCGCCCCTTAGGAAATACTCTGCTAGCATCATGATTTTTAGGTCCTCCCAGCTCAAAGCATTGTCCACGGGGAGTGTTAGCGATTTGACATGGCTGTTCCACCAAGAGAGGGCCCCGTCGATGAATGTGCAACATGCGAATTTGACTTTACTCTCTTCCGGACAAGCACATATTTCAAACGCTGACTCAGTCTTCTCGAACCACCTTGTCAGGGCGATGACACCTCCGTCTCCATAGAATGCTTTGGGTTTGCAGTTCGAGAAGTCCTTATAGGAGCATCCTCTTAGTCGACCATGGCTGTCGCCTTCGTTAGAACTATTAGTATCATTTCCAGCCCCATTGGTACTGTTGGAGCTAATCTATGCTATGGCAGCGGTTACATCAGCTGTTATAGCAACTTGAAAGACAACAATATCCATCGGTGTGGGTGGTGGCGGTGGTGGTGGTGGCGGTGTTGTTGTTGTGTTGTTGAAACGTCTGTTAGATTTGCGCGGTGGCATTTTCTGCCATAAATTTGAAAGATGAAATGATGATGAGTGTTCAATAATGGGTACAAGTCGGGTGCGAACGGACTAGGTTATTTTTGTTTCATTTATTTTGCGTTCCGATTTTCGTGTATTTTGTAAGTGCTTCATGATGGAAATATAACATTGTTAATTTAAATGATTACAATCAATTTATGAATTTACTAGCTAAGACTTTCCAATGGAATAAAATGAATGTCAATTTCATTGATATATTTTAGTACATAATACTGGGAAAATTTGGCCTTTTAAGCAGGCCTACAATACATCAATGCAAAGGAAAATTTTGAGAGCATATCGACTCCCTTGAATAGTGTAATCACTTATTCGCAGGGTCGATCCTACACACAAAAAAGAGTAGCACTGACGCTTACTCGAAAACACCTAATCTATAACAAAACATGACTAATATAGGAACTACTCGTGGTGCATGGTATTCTATGAGCCCTGGAATGAAGTCATGAAGGTCTACATCTCTTTCACTCGGTGCTCAGTCATGAAGTCATGAAGGTCTGCATGGTATTCTACGAGGTTAGTAGTAATGTCGTTTCATGTATTTAACACTTTTCATAAAAATAGTAAAATAACATATTTATATGTTTGCGTTTTAATGTAGATTTTCTTGTGTGATACTTGTATCCCCCCCCCCCCCTCTAAAACATAGAAAAAGTCTTGAAAAATGTAGGGGTATGAACTCACCTTATCTGTATTCGTGATTAGATAACCAAGTGACGGTGATGATCTTTATGTTACGAACACTTGAAGATGATTGAATCGTAAGAGTTTTAACACATACTAATGTGTGAATAAGATGAACTAGTATGAAAATGTTTACATAAACACTAGATTATAAGAACTTACAATGATTCCTAAGGAAATAGCTTGAAGAATAAGGCTCCACGGGATGTTTGATCTTTGAGTTTGGAAGGAAATGAGACTTGATATTTGAGAGAGAATTTGTGAAGTGTGAATGTTTAACTGTGAATGAGGAATGGCTCTAATTCGTGTATTATATAGGATACAAGAGATAATGAAGTGACACTTACGTTGGTAAGTGTAATATATCTCTTTGGGAAGATAAATAACCAATCAAGTGGCACCATATCATGATATTTAAGGGAGATTTCGGCCCTAAGAGGGTGATTTCGGTCCCAGCATGACCGAAATCATCATAAACACTTTTCACAAATTAGATTTCGGTCCTAGCTTCAACTAAGGAGGAGATTTCGGTCTTGACATGCTTCCATGAAGGGTTTTCGGCCTTAGTGGGCCTTAGATAGGTGATTTCGGTCGTGGTCTATCCCATGAAGGTGATTTCGGTCCTAATGGACCATAATGAGCTTACAACTAAGTAATGTAATTCATTTGATTTTTGTTGACTCTCTAAGGTTTATCACAACATGGATTTCAAAGTAATGCATATAATAACTTATATAGCCATGCTTCATGGCATTCATAGTTCTATTGCATCAAGTTACGTTGTGAATTTACTGGTACATGGTTGGAGTTTAAACCTTGATTGTTCTAGCATTTTTCCAGTTGTGACAGTCTTTTCATTTCTCTCAACCTAACCTATTTAATAAACAGGTTGAACACTTGTTATTGAAGATTTGTTACTTGATGGAACCCTAGTTATCGATTTGTCACTTGATGGAACCCTAGTTATAAAAAAACCTTTAAAATCAAGTAATCCTTCAAAACAAAATTACATAAAGCTTAAAAACTCCAATAATTGTTCACGTTTCAAAATAATACAACGATAAGTCTATAAGCCTATAACACAAAAACAAATCAAGTGTTTACAACCGTAATAACATTTGTACACAGTAAATGCTAAACAACTCGACTATCGATAGAGGTCACTAACCCATTTTTTTTATTGATAAAAATAATTAAAAGATAATAATCAATCAAATAATATATATATATATATATATATATATATATATATATATATATAGTTTTTTAAGCAGGTTTGCAGGCTGTAAATAATTTGAGAATTTTAAGCCTAACCTAACCCTTTTAATTAAATAGGTTGAACAGGTTGACTCGTTTAATTAAACATGTTAAAAATCTCAACCCAATCAACTAATTACCAACCCTAGATAAATGGTTGATGATTGAAAGTGTTGATAAAGACAAAAATGTGTTACCTAAAGAAGTGAAGATAGAGGATTTCAAAATTAACAAAATGGAGCTATTGAAAACATCTTATAGTGAATTCGGGAAGCATTCCTTGAAGGCATAAGGTTAAACTTTTTGCATATTTGATTCTAACCATTGGATGCTAATATGACGTTCACGTGGACGTTCTTTTTTACTTAATTCTTATTTTATTAAACTTTAAATTTATTTTAATATTAAACAATTATTAATGTATATTTTTATTTATTGAAAACTTAAAACTGATATTATTGTGAAAAAAATAAATGAAAATCACCCTCATGAATGTTGTCTAAGTGATTTCATAACCTGTGAAAGCCTTCATCTTATTCACAATTTTTTTTGTTGATGTAACTCAAAATCCTAACAAATTCATGATGCTATATATTGTGGTGGTTGTTTTGATGGATGTAATGTGCACAGAATTTTGCAAAAAGGATGTCATGTTGACACCACATCATGTTTATAACTGATTTATCTCATTAAAACTGACACCATTTGTGTAACACATTAGATTACAATTAGTACCAAAATGCAAATAATGTGGTGAAATAGTGACATTATCCCTTGTATAGATGATAAATAACACAAGTTAAATACTAGGCAAATTCACAATCTTGAAAAAAAAACAAATATATTAAACCGGTATACTCATTTTGATTTTGAGAGAATTGTCCTTATAAGATTAGACTGTGATGGTCTACCACCAAATGACGTTCTTTGTAACTCATGATTTCCATGGTTTCACCTTTAGAACCGCACCGTCGATCTCCATCTTCATCCATCTTTTCATTTTCTTATGGTCGGACTCCAAGTGCAGGCCTTCTCACACAACACCTAAGAACCCACAAGATAATTTGCAGCCATTTACTCACCACATGAGTAGAAAATAGAATATCATACCAAGTAAAAACTCAAACTATATATAACGGCACTAACTAAATTTTCTGCGTCGCTCTTTATATTAGAATCATCACATGATTCTCATAATTTATTAATTTACAACGTAGGATAAAGATTTCACAGTTAAATTTGGAACATTAGTAAGTCATATGTTCCATCTTTTAGGAGAACATAGGTAAAAGTGCAAGTTCAAACGGTATCTATTACCTTTTAATTTCAATCTTTTCATTTTGAGATACTTGTTCATCTATAGTCATCTAGGGGCCATGTGCTGCAGATAAAAGGGGCATTGCTGCAAATACAATAGAGAACTCAATAATAGAAATGATAAACTGAAGAGTAAATGACACTTTCAATTTCCATTTATAACTTCTTGTGGGGTGGGGGGGGGGGGGGGGGGGGGGGGTTGCTCATTCATTTTGGAATCACTGATGCAAAAAACCAATACTAATCATGTTTCCCATTGCGAAATGTAATGGAAGTTCAATTACTACCAAAGTATGATATCTAATGGATTCTCCGTTCCATTATTAAATTGGTGGTTTGTTTCAAACGAAATCAATTTGTATCAAACTGTTTTTTTCCACATAGGTCTGGTTCCATTTCCGATTTGTTATTGTACCTTTAATTTTCATCTTGTTTTTAGATGCTACAAATATATGAATTTTTTTAGGATATCTTATCTCATACAAAACAGGGAAAATGGCCACCCATGGTGTTGGTGGCAAATATATTGATATGGGAGACTTAAAAACCCCAGCCAAATTACATATTGCATACAGGAAAATAAGAAATCGGAAATATAAAATTAGATAACAAACTACATCTGTCAATGCTTTTGGAAACTTGTAATGAACACAGCCACCTTGACATAAACCCAATCTTTGAAGCTATCAAAAAAGTGAAAAAATGCATGTCTCACTCGACGGTTAAAAAGTAAAGTACCACATACTATCCAAAATCCAGTAGCAAAACCCATTCCCCCACCAATATAAAACCATCCCCAGAGTTCATCTATGTCTTCCTCATCGCCCTCACTTTTACCAATAAGAGGTGGTGCTTTTGATTCTTCATCTCCAGGACAACTTTTGGTAAGGGGAGGTCCACATAGACGTGCATTTCCATTGTATCTTGAAGGTTGAAAGGATTGAAGTTGAGTGCTGATTGGGATTCTCCCAGACAAGTTATTAAATGACAAGTCTAGGTCATTCAGTAAACTCATCTGAGACATGCTTGATGGTATCCTCCCTGAAAAACGGTTTCTAGATAAATCCAAAGTCAAAAGGTTTTTTATCTCACCAATTTTCTGTGGAATCTCTCCAGATAGAGCGTTCTTTGACAAGTTCAGAGCAATCAAGTCATAAAGATTGGTAATTTCATATGGCATTTGTCCTGTTAAATTGTTGCTTGACAGGTCAATGATCTTCAACAATTTCAGAGTGCTAATGAATTCACGTTCATCTCCTTGCCACTTAATCATTGCGTGGTCAACATATGTCTCCACTCTATATAAACGATCGGTTATAAATCTGTAATATTCTGCATCTTGTGTGAATCCTGGTTGAACCATCCTCGTAAGATTACTCAGACATGATGGGATGGTTCCATGGAGGTTGTTCAATGACAGGTCGAGAATTTGAAGATTTGCTAATTGACATAACTGTAAAGGGATGGTTCCAAAGAAGTTGTTTGATCTTAGAATAAGAACATACAACCCTGTTAAGTTTTCCCCAATTGAGACAGGCACATTACCCGAAAACTTGTTGGCCCCCAAATTCAATGAGATTAAACTTGTGCAATTCTTTAAAGGCAAAGGCAAGTCTCCAGAGAAGTCGTTCTTGTATAAATACAACACCTTGAGTTCTATCAAAGATCCGATAGAGGGAGGAAGCCTTCCAAAGAGATTGTTGTGTCCAAGATTAAGAACTTCGAGGTGTTTGAAATGCCATAAACAATCCGGGAGTTTTCCGCTTAATGAGTTATGAGAGAGGTCAAGAAATGATAGGAAACCATCAACTATTTGGCATATAAATGAGATTCCCCCAGAGAATTTGTTTTTGGAAAGATTTAGTGATGACAAAGTGGAAGGAACATTCGGCACTGGACCAGAAAAGCTGTTTGAACTCAAATCAATCACTGAACGGTTGGCAAAATTTGATGATAAATCTGGTACTTTACCGCTAATGTTGTTGGAAGAGAGATTCAGATATTTTAATTGAGAAGGCCACATGTATGCAAACTCCTGAGGAGTTGTGTCTGAAATTCCAGTATCGAAAAGATCATGTATATTTCCATTTAACAGATTATTAGATAAATCCAAGTGTTCTAGGGATGAAAACTTTCGGATCTCACGGGACAATGACCCTGTAAATTGGTTATAGGAAGCAGACAAGCGTTTTAATGCATTGGATGTGCATCCAGACAAGTTGTTGAGAAAATCAGGAAATTTGACAACAGCAGAGTTATTATCAAAGTACAAAGTTTCCAAACTACAGAGGTTACCAAGATACTTGGGTATTCCATCTAACATGTTGTAAGAGAGAGAAAGTTCGTGAAGCTTATTGCTTGTCAATGGGAACAACCAACGATACATGGATGAGGTGAGACTGTTGTTTACGAGATAAAGGGACTCAATAGATGAAGAAGAAGAGTTGAGAAATGAAGAATATGGATACATGACCTGTGACAGCTCACACCCCTGTAAACTTAAAATTGATAGTTTTGGGAGACTCAGAATTACATTTACCCAGTGATTTTGTTTGGAGAGGGAAATCCCATCCATATAAAGTTCCTCCAAATGAGAGAGATGAGATAACCACTCTATGTTTTCAACTCTAAATCCTCCATTATCAGATCTAAGGTTAAGTTGTTGCAAGTTGGTGAGGTTTCCAAACTCTGGAGGTATGGTTCCATAAAGAGAGTTAGATGAAAGATCAAGGTGCCTTAACCGAGTCATGGAACCAATGTAGGTGGGAATGGTTCCATTAAGATTATTGCGGCCGAGGTTGAGGTGCCTTAATTCAGACAAGGAACCAATGGACCTGGGAATGGTTCCATTAAGATTATTGTAAGAAAGATCAAGATATCTTAATCGAGTCAAAGAACCAATGAAAGTGGGAATGGTTCCATGTAAAGAATTGTAGAAAAGGTCAAGATAATCCAAGTAGGTTAAGTTTAGCAATGAACGGCTAATCTCACCTCTGAGATCATAGCCTTTGATATCAAGCCCTGTGACATGACCGGTTGGGTTGCTACAAATTACTCCACTCCATTTACAGCATTCATCATCTTCTTCTGTCCATGTAGAGAGAGTATCAATGGGGTTATCTTGAAGGGGAGCTTTGAAAAGAAGGAGAGCATCTCTCTCCTTATCCCAACACTTTTTTTTCATAACACCATTATTAGTATCATCACCTCCTTCTCCCACTGCTACCAATTGGCTGGCAGTTGTAGTCACAATGAATAGTAAGAGATATGAGAAAATTATAAAAACACAATTATTCATAATGTAAATGTAAAATGAAAATCTTGGTGATTTTTGGTTTGTGTTGATGCCCTCATGAGGCCAGGGTTTATGTAGTCTACTAGTCTCCAATGTGAACATGAATGATTGTAAGTGGGTACGTAGGTGGCGTCAAATTGGTGTCTGGTTGTGTGGGGTATACAATATTTAATTCCCATTAAATCTGAACCAAACTGTACTAAAAAAAATTTAAAGATGAATAATTGGATCTAATTGCCGCAAATTAGAACGTTCAAACTTCAAAGACTTGCAAGTCTTTTCCCATCTTGTGATATAAATCCCAAGAAAACAAACTCATGAAATTAAATACACATCCGTAATAACGTTAGTTGGGTCTAATTAAAATTCAATGACTATGAAATGAACCTTTATCGGATACAAAAAAGTCAGAATGTAAACGCAAACTTTGAAGTTTGAACTATACCCTAATTTAACACCTTTCATGAATTTCTCCATAATAAATAATTTATGTTTAAGATAACACCACTACAAAAATATGTCATTTAGTGGCACATAAGAAGTGCCACTAAAAACCAAAAAAAAAAAAAAAAAAAGAAAATGACAAAAATAGCCATTTACACTAATGACATTACAAAAATAGCTAAAAAAACCGAAATTACAAAATTAGCCCACAATTTCGCAGATGGAGATGTCCCATCTGCGAAATCAGCATCTCATCTGCAAATGTACAAGCATCTAAAGCAAGCACCTAAAGCACAGTTGTGCTTTAGATGCTTGTACATTCGCAGGTGCTTTTAAATTTTTTTTTTAATTTTTTTTTCTGTATATATAGGGGTAAAATCGCAGATGGAATAGGTCCATCTGCGATTTACTCTCACTCTATCTGCGAAATTGTGGTTTTTTTTTTTGTTTTTTTTTTTTAGTTTGACTATGAAATGAATTGGTTTGACTACGAAATCATGTTCATGTATAAAAAGTTTTGTAGAAAAATATCATTTTGGTTGTTATTTGTTTAGGAACTTTCTCTACAATTTGCTCAAAAAATGATTGAATATTTGATTTGTCATGTAACCGGTGGGAGATAACAAGTTAATGGAACTAATTTGGAATACATATGTCCACAGGGAGGTTTTTCTGAACTTGCTTTGATATTTTCTGAGTATATTAGTTATAGTGATTTAGTATCTTTGGTAAGAAGCAAAATTGGTTTGTTAGAAAAATATAGAATTAGTCTTCGTTTCCACCATCCTGAATTAAATTATTATATAGCTATAGTTGAAGACATGGATGTTAGAATGTTGATAAACGTAATCAAATGTAGTGGAGGAAGGGCTGTGAAAGTGTTTGTGGTGGTTGATGAAGTTGAGGAGGTTAATGGGGGTGGTGAAATTGGAAACCAGCTTGTTGGTAATTTATGCAGTTATAAAGGGAGCAACGATCCGATAAGTACTTTCAATACTCCCAGTGTACCTCAGTTTCACAGTGTTGCTGAAAATGTTAATGTTAGTTATTCACCTATTCACTATGTGGATCCTGAGAATTACAAGCATGTTGGTGATGATGATGTTGGTACTTATCTTGATGATGTGGGTGGTCGTTGTGATGATGTTGGCGAACAAGAAGTTAAAGTTATAAGTAGGCGTGTGGTAGATAAAACTAAAAAGAAAAAAAAAATTCAAGTCAAAAAAATGAAAAAAATCATATTTACGGGCATTATGTTGATGTTGGTGATGTATGTTTAGATATAACTGAGCTACAAAGCAATTCCGATAGAGATGAGTTGGGTGATGAAGTTAAAGCTAAGTTTCCCGATAACCTTTTTCACGGTATGCCCCTTGTACCAGTATGCCCAGTTGATATTAATGAAGATATCCCAACACAGATGGTAGACATGAATCTTCAAAAGATTCAATGTGAGAGTATATTTAAGAACAAAGAACTTTTAAAGCGGTGTATTGGTAAAAAAATGTCTTCGAGAAGGTTTCCAGACGAGGACAAGTAGATCCACCAAATCAAGGTATGAAGCTGTGTGTGTTTTGAAAAATTGTTCTTGGTTACTAAGAGCAAAAGCACTTAAAAATTCTGATGGACTTTTCCAGGTGAATAAATTTGTTGATGTGCACACATGTTCTTCAACATTGTTGCAACCAAATCATCGACAAGCAAACAAATATGTTTTGGGTGAATATGTTGCTGATGTTTTGGCTGAAGACTGTAATAGAGTTTATCGGGGAAAAGAAATTGTTAATGATATGAATGCTCAATTGAATATCAATATCTTATACCATCAGGCATGGCGTGCGAAGCAATATGCATTGTTGTCGTTAAGGGGTACGAAAGAGTATTCTTTTACCAAACTTCCTGCATATTGTCACAACTTGGCCAAACATAATCCGGGTACTGTCACACATATTAAAACAGATGCTGATGATCGCTTTGAGTTTTTGTACGTCGCACTCGGTTGCTCGGTTAGTATTATCATATTATATTAATTTTTTAATATTTATTTTGGTGTATTTGAATAAATATACAATGTATTGTAGGTATGCGCTTTTGTCAATTTTTGTAAGCCGACCCTAGTAGTAGATGGAGCTCACCTAAAGGGCGAGTTCAAAGGTACCATATTACTTGTAGTTACTAAGGACAGACAAAACCAAATATTACCAGTTGCATATGGTATATGCAAAAATGAGTGTACCGATTCTTGGACATGGTTTTTTCAAAAACTACATGATTGCATAGGAAATATGCAGGAGCTTACAATTATATTTGATAGGTCTCCATCTATAGCAACATCTGTTGCCAACATTTTTCCTCATGCTCATCATGGAATATGTGGTGTCCATTTGTATTTCAACATAGTATCTAGATTCGGCAAGAATAAGACGGTTAAAGGAATTTTTTGGGAGGCGTGTAGGGCGTACACAGTTGATGTTTTTGATGTTGTCATGGATGTTATGAAAAAGACAAAAGAACCAGTATGGGAGTACTTAAAAAGTATAAATTCGTAAAACTTGGTCAATGGCACATTTTAAAGGGAACCGATACAATCGTATGTCGTTCAACAGTGCGGAGTCTATAAATGCATTATCTAGACACGCACGTAAGGTGCTAATACTTATGTTGATTGATTTTTTTCGTGCTACAATGCAACAATGGTGGTTTCAAAGACGTAACTTTGCAGGTATTAAGTAAATTTGTAATATTAATGTTTTATTAGTTTTGATGTTATTGATCTTAACTTCTTCATTTTGGCTGTTTTTTAGCGGAAGCAACAACAATACTTACCCCTTGGGAGGATGAAGTTATAAAAGAAAACAAGAAAACTTTTAGCAAATGGGATGTTCGCATGATCTCAAATACAAAATGCGAGGTCAAAAAGGGGGCACAAAATGTGATTGTTGATTTTCAACATATGACATGTACATGTAGGCATTGGCAACTTGATGGCACACCTTGTGGTCATGTTATAAGATGTTTAACAGTGCACAATTACCAAGACTGCTCGAGGTTTGCATTAAATGCTTACTTTACCGAAACACTAAGGAAAACATATGAGGAATCAATAAACCCTCTGCCAAAGCCATCCGAATGGGAGATCCCCAATGATTTGATGATTGTTAAGCCACCTATAATGGATAAACGTCAGCCAGGCAGGCCAAGAAACACAGACCGCATTCCATCCCAAGGCGAGGGTCCAATTATAAAAGAGTGTTCTACATGTGGTCAACTAGGACACACGAGAAATAATTGTACTGGAAGGGTGTCCGGTAGCGGAGCAGGTCACATAATTTCTACTGCAGAAATGACATATAATATTGGTGGTTCAGCGGGTTGCTTACAAACCTATAACGCTGATTTTGATATAAAACAACCTTGAAATTAAGAGTAATGATGACTTGTTTACTTATTATGTATTGTAATATTTTTATTAACTCTTACAAGACATTGCTATGCTTTCATATTTTAGTTAAGTTTGTTGATTATCACAATGAATGAAGCCTTTATATTATAAAATATAGTTTGCAGATTTTTTTTAACAGTTACAACGTGTTATTTAAAAAAACAACAAACGATCCTTTTGCAACCTAATCTATTTCATGATAATATTACAACAACTTTGTAACTAATTTTTAAACTCAGGGAACTACAATGGGTACTTCTCTTTCTCCATTGTTATATAGTCATCCCTAATTCTCATTTTGTCTTCCAAACGATCCTTTTTTACCATAATGTGTATCAACTGCTCATCCTTCTCAGCAAGCCATTTTTCAGTCGTTTTGATTGCCTTTTTACTCTTTTTTTATCCAACCTTTATGCTCTTTGATTTTGTTTTTATTGAGGTCAATCTATTCTTGAGCTTGTTTGCATTCCGATTCAATATCATTAGCAAGTTGAGTGAGAAGTTGGGATGACTCTTTGTCCTCTTCTTGTGTGCTTCAGCCTTCTTTAATTCTTCAAGATTTTCATGTGACATATATGGCCCGGCTGAAGAGGGTGTAAAAAAAGGGTCTACCGAATCACAGTAGTAACAATCTACTTCGTTGCATGAGCAAACTTCGAATTTGTGTGAGGAACTCATAATAAAGTCGATATTGTATTAAACTGGAGCTATAAGTGGTATTTATACATACTAGACAGTAATGACAAGTCCAACTTTGAAACGACTAGACAGTAATGACAAGTCACTGTAGTAACCTGCACATCGTAGTGGGACCCTTAAGTGACAAGAGATAAATGACAGTTTGACATGATAAAACACTGCATAAAGCTGAAAATCATAGTCCAAATATAACCATTTCGTAGTGAAAGTATTAATTTATAGTCTATTTAGTTATATAAATAGATGTTTAAGATCTAAAAACCAAACACCCAAATCACCTAAATGAAACGAACTCCCATTATTAGAAATGTCGTCGAATGCAGCAAGTTCTTCGAATGAAGTACCTGGTTCCAATTCTGAAAGGCCATGGACGACCAATGAGGTGTTAGTTCTAACACGATGCTGGCTAAGTGTTAAGGATGGTGTATCGTTACTTGCTCCCCCGCATTGCCTAATTGGTGATGAATGGACTCGCATAACATCTTTGTTTAACCATGAGATGTGAGAAGGACAAAAAAGAGAAAAATTAGATGTTGTTACTAAGTGGATGGATGTAAAGGAAGAAGTGACATGGTTCAATCGAGCATGTAATTATGCGAAAAGTAACAATGTTCGTTATCAGGACGAAGAAGAGTTCTTGGAAGTTGTTACAGATTTTTACATCTGTGAGCATGACGGCAGACACTTCGAATATGAGGAAGTTTGGAAGGTTGTTAAAGATAAACAGTATTTCATGTAGACCGCTCTAATTTCTGTTAAGAATAACCCATAGACTTGTGTTTTACGTTAATGCTTTGTTCGTATTATGTCGTTGTTTTTCATGTATTTGTTGTAATGTTTGTAATGGTTCATGGAATCCTTGTTACTAATGTATTCTAATGTATTGTGAAAACTAATGTAATGGCCATTTATTAATTCAAATTAATCATACGAGTTGCTCACATAATAAACTAAAATAGATTTTAAACAAACGAAATATATACGAAATACATGAAAATAACCTAGTACTCACATAATAAAGTAAAATAGATTTTAAACAAACGAAATACATACGAAGTACATGAAAATAAACTAGTACATGAAAATAACCTAGTACTCACATAATAAACTAAAATAGATTTTAAACAACGGGATATATTTCAAAATATTCCAAGGGGCTTCAAACTGGGATTCCAACCCGTTACTTAATGACTTGTATTCCTCCTTAGCAGCTTCCAAGATGACCTCCTCAGTAGCATTTATACGGGTGTCCTTAATTTTGGTATAAAGATCGTTGAATAATAGAACTTCGGTTTTCATTTCATACCATCTTGCTAAGATGTCTAGTTCGTCACAATCGTTTCTTGTAGCCATTTGGTTTTCAGCATTGAAAATATTGGTTAAACGGCTCCAAAACATTGGATCATTCAACTTGCTTGTCTCGTACACATGAATATAAGCATGTGTAAGAACCAAGAACTCTTCATTGCTCCATGATATAAAACTCATTTTGATTGAAACAAAGAGAGTAGAATTTAAATAACAATATTTGAATAGCTGTATTGGTTTATTTAATAAAGTATTTATGTAACTTAAGGTCAATTTATAGTAGTTTCTACACAAAATCGCAGTCCAATCATCTAATATGTCTGCAATTCATAGTCAAAATTAACTGACGAATGCAGTGTACTATACTTATAACACAATAGATCATTGTTCGAGTTGACAAGTCATCCCCGGTCGAATGACAACACAATACATTGCTGCTTGAATTGACAAGCCATTGCACCAGGAAAGTAAGGAGTCATTATAAATAGATTTTAATATCCGTTGTAATTGTATCGTATTATTTCCCTCCTTGCAATTATGGACTCACCACATATATGGAGGAACGCAGAGGAGGTCGCTTTGGTTCAAGCTTGGATTATAACTGTAGAGGAGGATTTTCCACCGGGTCCCTCACAAGTTCGTGCTGGATCATTTTGGTCTCGTGTCTGTCATTTGTTTCACCATTTAATGAGGCGTACTCAATATCGAAGAAGAAGAGATGTCAAAGCGAAGTTTCTGGATTTGAAAATAAAGGTGAAACAATTTCAACGTATTTATAACGATTTGGATAACGAACATGCAAATACGGATGAAGACATTCTACGGCACGTGGCTTTGGAACTATACCGTTTTGAATATGATGGTAGCGACTTCACCCACTTAGATGCATGTAATCTTTTAAAGAATGTCCCTTATTTTTAATATGCATGTTGGTTAAGTTAATTGTTTTTCGTTATTTAAGTTGCTTGTTGTTATATGTGTGTAGTCGTTACTATTTAATAAACGTCCATTTCTTTTAATGTATGTTGTTTCCTCAATAGCCAATACATAATACGCCATAAAATATAAATGGGGTACATAAATAACTAATACATAATACGACATAAAATATAAACAGGGTACATGGATAACTAATACGTAACACGACACTAAAATAAAAACGGGGTACATAAAAAACTAATACATAATACTACATAAAACATAAAGGTGCTACATGAATAACTACTGCATTGAGGGAGGTAACAGGACCACCGTTTCATTTGGTATTTCCCAATGCACATGTGATGGTATAGTATTCACCAACTCATATCCATATGCAAGTCGATACACATAATTAGTGAACTTGTAATCAACCATTCTGTGAATGGACTCAGATGTACGGGTTCTTAGACATGCTATAGCGTGGCCACATAGTATACCGCTTTTTTGCCATTTACCACAACTACATACCCTTCGTTCAAGTTGTACGTTGCTGGTGGCAAAATTATCATCAACTTCAAATGTATCCCCATACAAACTTCTTGCATTACAATTATAAGACTTGTTGAGACATTTTTGAACCTTACTCTCAACGTAAGGGGTCAACCCACCAGACAACCTCCCTGTAAAATTTGATATTTTAATAAAAATAGTAGCACAATAAAAAAAAACTAAATATAACAATCTCCCTTACCCGCCACTTCGGCTCGTTCAGCATACTTTGATTGTATCGACGTGGTGATTAACTCAATTATCGTTGTTATAGGAAACTCACGTGTGGATATAATTTGCAAAATTTCAGGGACGTTAATCGATTTAACATTGTAACGTATTTTTGGGAAAAATGCTTGTGTCCATTTTGAAATCGGTATATCGTCAAGCCAGTAAATTGGACTCCTAAGCAAGGTGCAGAAAGGTGGTTTCCTACATGTACTGTGCAACCTGTCCAAACACAAGTAAAAATCATCAACGCTATATGCATTGCATGACTTCCAAAACAACGATTCGACTTCCGTATTGTTATGTCCGACAGACTCACGTATCTTTTGAGTTATATCTTTAGGACAATATCCATGATAGGAATCCGGGTAGGCACTCTGAACACCAAAGTCTATTTTATCACACAGGTTGCTTATGAAACCAACCTCTATGTCCTCACCTAAACAATCTTTTAACCTCATCATGAACCATCTCCATGATTCTTCACACTCTAAGGTTCCCAAACCAATTGTTAAGAGTAGTGGTTCATGATTTCCATCTAAAGCCACTGCGAAGTACATTGTTGTCAAATAGCTCCCAAGAAGGGGTAAATAATCCACATATATCAGCGGTATCATCCACCTAAGGAAGGTACAAATCTACATAAAAACGAACACATATTAGTGATAAGTAAAAACTAATCGAGATACATTACCATGAAATATTATATAACTCAATAAAAGAAGTATGTTATACCACGCAACCTAAAGCCATAAAACAGAATTGAAAGCGGTTGGTATCGGTTTTCTTAATGCCTGTGAAGGTATTAGGATTTGTTCTTTGAAGGCTATGCAAGAAAATTGGTAGTTGAGAAAAGCTTCTTTCGCTGTAAGTACTCATTTTCAATACCGATGATAGTGCTCTACAATCATCACACAAATGCAATATGAAACAAATGCAATTATAAATAGAAAATATTGTATCTCTACTGTTTAAAATTCATAGTTTAAACTTTTAAATTCATAGTCAAACTAGTTCATTTCATAGTCAAATTTCACTGTCCGACATGACAATACTACATAATGTACTTGTCTGGATTTCGTGGTTCAACTTTTTGAATTCATAGTCAAACTAGTTCATTTCATAGTCAAATTTCACTGACCGACATGACAATACTACAGAATGTACTTGTCTGCATTTCGTAGTTCAACTTTTTGAATTCATAGTCAAACCAGTTCATTTCATAGTCAAAAAGATTTGTCTGTAATATGATTTCTTCTATAAATGGGTGTCACCCAGTATGAAAATTTTAACTGAGAAAGTAACTCCGATTTGAAAGAAAAATAAGGCTAATGGCATACTGCAATTGCGGAGGAGAACGTATCGTTAGGATTTCAGGTACAGCTAAAAACCCAGGAAGATTGTTTTACGCTTTCCCATATTTGGTATCATGTTATTACGTCATTCAAATTTAAACCCTCGTGTTTACATGACAAAATTTATTTTCTTACTGTCAATGTTAAATTTAACAGGGACCAAAATGCGGGTTTATCAGTTGGGTTGATGAAGAGAAGGACCAATCATCTATGGTAATAGCTAAAGTAGCTAACTCTAATAAGCTCTTTCAATCAGAAAATAAGAAGTTAAAGATAGCATTGGTTTGTAGTTGGGTGTTGTTCTTGGCAGTTCTTGTTTACAAGTTGTAAGGTTTTCAATATTGTTTTTATGGTTTTGAAGTTGTTAGGTCAATAAATTATTGTATTTGTAACGTTAAAACAAATGTTGTAGTCGTTCTTATGTTGTATGTATTGATAAGTTATTAGTAGGTCATTAATTTGTTGTAATTGTCGTAACGTTAAATTTTTTGTCATCCGTTGAGTAAACTGTAAAAATAAACTAATAATCAAATCCAACATTAATTTAGATATACAATTATATAATCCAACTACATAGGACCAAGACTAGACCCCCAAAATTTTTTTGCCATCCGTTGACGGAACTCTAAAGCTGCGTTCTTTGGGTCAATAAGAACACGTATTGCGGTGATCTG
Source organism: Lactuca sativa (assembly GCF_002870075.4). Classification (NCBI taxonomy): domain Eukaryota; kingdom Viridiplantae; phylum Streptophyta; class Magnoliopsida; order Asterales; family Asteraceae; genus Lactuca; species Lactuca sativa. The sequence goes on from NC_056628.2 coordinate 61,903,984, forward strand.
AAATGAATTGCTCCATAAACATACAAAGAAAAACACCGCAATCTCCCAAATGACTACTTTGTTGGGGAACATTTTCTTCATAAATGAATTGCATATTCAATGGAATCCTTGGGATGTTCCTCCGGGCCCAATACTTAATCTTGTCCAAATAATTTGCCACCCGACGTTCAAATTTGGAAAAGATTCCTTCAGATTTGAATTTTTCATAAGCCCCTCTACCAAGACTGTCATAAATATGCACTTCCATTGACGCTAATTATAGTTCCCCAAATAGCCAATGATTAGGGGATGAATGAATCGGCAATAAGACCTGTATAAGGATCATAAAATAAAATTATGTTTTTTATATCACAATACAAAAACATAACAAAAATAACGATATTATTTTCAATATAAACAATAAAGTTTACCGTATCAACATCCCACCAGGCAACCATGAAGTTGGGGTACGTAGCAATACCAGCCATAAACGCTCTCCAGTCCTGTCCTTCTTCCAAAGCATGAGAAACAAAAAAAATTTGGAGGCATTATTGTATGTCGGTCGCTCTCAAACCGTCTCTCCATCAATAGTCGGTACCAAATGGTTATATGCTGCACACATGATACTTTTGTTATTGACTAAAAAACAATTAACTTTTAAAATAATAAATTAACAATTAATTTACCGCTGACTCCAACCATCCGTCGTGTGTATGCCCAAACAATGAGCTCCAAAAATCTCTATCTAACACGAAATTAAACAAACGATGCTGGACATCATATGAATGAAATAAATAATTTTGGATGACAACCTCACCGCCTGCTACGTAAGGTTGCAGGCACAACATGGAGAAGTCATGAGCAACACCAAAAACTGGAGGAGGAACGGAGCTTGTTGATTTGATATCAACCTTCTTTTTTGTTCTTTTTTTTTTGCTTCGATGTCGTGTGCAACTAAAATCAATATTCAAATGTTTAAATCTATATCTTTCAGATAATTCACATAAACATAAAATCATGAGTTTATAAATAAAACGAATACCTCGGTGTAAGGAGGGCACAAATATTGTGATGGTTTTCGAGTCCTCGGTTTATCGGGTGTAACTTCTTTGCCATCATACTCATCAAAGTAATCTACAATTCCCGTTATTATTATTTCGTCTTCGTCCGACACCTAATTTAATAAGCAATAATCTCTAATTAAAAAAATGTTTCAATATAGTAAAAACAAAATATAAATTAATGTAAGTATAAGAACCTCTTTAGCTTCACTATAATCATTTACGTCAAACACATCATCATCAAATTTGTTCCCCGCTTTGTCATTCCTCTCCTCCGACTCCTACATTAAAAATAAAATTTTATACTTAATAACGAAATACACATAATTTAATAAGCAATAATATCTAATTAAATAAATGATTTAATCTACTAAAAACAAAATATAAATTAATGTAACTATAAGAACCTCTTTAAATTCACTATAATCATTTACATCAAACACATCATCATCGAATTTGTTCCCCGCATAGTCATTCCTCTCCTCCAACACCTACATTAAAAATATAACTTTTTACTTAATAACGAAAGACACATTATTAAAAGTAATTATTAAAATCGTAAATGTAATATCTATAACAACCTTGTCGTCTTGAATATCACCAAAAACATTTTCAGTTGTATTGTTTTTATTCATCACTTCATCTTGCACAACCTATATTTTCAAATATAAAATATGAACCCATGTATTCATATATGTTAATAAAAATTTAAAAAATAATGTAGCGTGTAACTAACATGTTCATCATATTTTCTTTGTGACACTATCGGATCATCAAAAGTAATGTCATTCCAATATTGTTCAGTTTTCACTTCTTCAACAAAAACCTCTGTAGGTTGTCGGTTCATAAACACATGCTGCTCCAGTGCATGTAGCCATTTCAACACCTCGTCTAGGTTGTGTTTCCCACTGCCCCTACCTCTACCATGAGAGCGACCATTGGACGACATACTAGATGAAGATTCGTCTTGTCTCCTAAAATGGTCCCGTACTGGGGATGGAACTGCTTTCCCTTCACCATATACATACTCTTGAAATGACATATAATAACAAGATGTCATCTCACCATCACCCGGTAACATGTTTTGTCTTGGTGGTTGCCCCTCTTAAAAAATTAAACATATTAAAAATGCATATAAAAGTATAATAATCAAGTTTATTAATAATAAACGAAAAATTCATTTAAATTTTTTTGTTCCACTCCATCGTTTCATCCGAGGCAAGTCTTTATTTTTTCTCAATACAAATCCACATGCACGAACTGCCGGAATCATCTCATATATCCATATCTACAATTTTTTACAATTACAGTAATAAAAGTTAAAATTAAAATAAAAAACATAACAATAAAACAATTTAAATATAAGAAAATTTTTATACCCTTATTGGAGTCGTAAATCCTGAGACGGAGTACTTTAAAGTTTGACGACGCTTAGAAAGTGATAAATAGTTATGTATTTTGTTCCATGTATCCTCAAGGTCAACATAAGTAAAATCCTAAAGATAGCTACCCCAAGCGAAACTAACAAAACAAAAAAACAAAATTGGTTTTTATATAAATTATAACTTTAATAAAATATAACTTTTAACGTAAACAAAATATACCTGTTCCAGAGATCCAAATTCTCAGCCAAAAAAAACCAATCTTGTGGCACCCGATCATTAACTTCTTTTCCCAAAAAACCTTCACACAAAATGTATATCAAACATACTCTAACCGCATCAACGTCGTCAAGTGCTAGGAATGTTCGATTTAAAATTAAACGTTTCAGGTCGTCGATTTTCACCGAACTATTAGTATGGTCCGGAAATAGCCGTTCACGCAATAAACATCTTTTTTTACTGCTTAATAATTTTTCCGACCCTTTTCTCACAATGTTTTTTGGATACTCCCCAAAATTGAAGCCGATTATCAAACAAAACTCTTCCGGCCCATAAACCATTTTTGTATTGCCTACTCGAAAATATAATCGTTTTATTCCATCTGGAGATAAAATAGGGTCCGGCCGGATCTGATGAAGGAACATTTTATGGAACAACAATGCGTCCCCTTGTAAAAGAGGGACAACAATAAAATAACCAAATACGGTATCTCTGAAAATGGCACGTCTGACATCATCTAAAACTTCAAATACTTCCCATATGTTACCTCCCGAACCTTTTAAGTTCGCAAAGGCTTTCATATTGATAAAACTAAAATCATACTGCAAAAAAAACACAAAAACAAATTAGAGAACTAAAAAATATTTTGTTTTTAAAATATATGATTACGAACTGCAATAAGTACATAAACAATTAGTGATGCAAATACAATTTCTTAATTAATAATTTATATATTTCCAATAAAAAACAATAACATACACATATATAAACAATTTTCCAAGTTATACAACAAATATATTAACGATAAAAAACAATATCATACATAATTATATAAACATTTTATTAAACAAATTTTCAACTTAAACGACAAATATATAAACGACAAATTTTCAACTTAAACGACAAATATATAAACAATTTTTATCTTTTTAATTATATAAACTAACATTTTATAACCATATAAACAAACAATTTTTCAAATAAAACGACAACCAAATTAACAATTTTGCAAGTTATATGACAACTTTATACAAATTTTCAACTTATACAACAAACACAAACAATTTCTAACAATATATATATGACAAATTTTCAACTTATACAAATGTTATACTTATACAACAAATATATATACAAATGACTATTTTGCACATACTATAATTTAACTATTTTTCACATTATATAAACAATTATACGATAACAATATACAAGTTTTCAGGTTATACAACATCTAAACAAACAACAAAAATAACAAATTGTAAATATTATCTACGCACTCTCTACTTGTACATTCAAACAAACCCTCACAAAATAGCATTTAAACTTCAAGTATACTAAAGAAATATTAAAACTATCAAACACAACAAAATTACCCTTTTTAACAGTAAATAATACAATAAATGATAAAAAAAATGTTTAAACATTAAAAGAGTTAAAATCTAACCATATTTGCGGGATTATAGACATAATCCTCCATTTTCTTCAAAAACTAGCCAAAATCGCGAGAAAAGCCCAAAGATAGAGAGAGTTAGGGAGAGTTTTTGTGTAGAGAAGGATGAAAATGGAGAAAAAAATACGTTTACATAGTGAAAGGAAGGGGATTTCGCAGATAGCATCTTAATTTCGCAGATGGAGTATGCCATCTGCGAAAGTACAAGCAGCTAAAGCACAGCTGTGCTTTAGCAGCTTGTACTTTTGCAGATGGGATGCTGATTTTGCAGATGAGGCATTTCCATCTGCGAAATCGTTGGCTATTTTTGTAATTTCGATTTTTTTTGGCTATTTTTGTAATGTAATTAGTGTAAATGGCTATTTTTGTAATTTTGGCATCTCAAAGAATCTGCGACACATATAATAAGTGCCACTACAAAAGCTCCCACTAAAACCCCTTAGTGATACTTTTTGTTTTTGCCGCTGCAGTTTTTTAGGCTTTTAGTGGCACTTTTTTGTTTGTCGCGATATAAGAAAAGTTTTTTGTGGCACATATTCTATGCCATTGAACGCTTGTATTATTGAAGAATTCATGCTACTTTTAGTTACACATTTTAAGATTTTAGTGACATTTTTATTTGTCACAATAAAAAAGTAGTTTGTGGCACTTATTTATTTGTCACAATAGAAAAAATGGTTTTTGTGGCACATATTTTGTGCCACTAAAAGGTCATGTGATTGAATGATTTTTTTTAAATATTGGTTACATATTTTATGATTTTAATGGCATTTTTCTATTTGTCAGCATACAAAAAAAAATATTTAATATATATTTTGTGTCACATTTTGTATCGTTAACTATGAGAATATATAATTTAAGCTACTTATGTCTATATAGTTTTTATATTTAATATAAAATAAAAATGAATAATTAAGTCGTAGTACGCAGAAAATAACAAAATACATCCAAATATGATGGCAAAATTGTAATATTTCACCTAATAAGAGTCATGTAATAGAATTAAAAAAAACTCACAAATTACTAACATAATCTTCTTGTCTAAGATTCTTTACAATCTCATTCTAGAAGGGTTAATATCTAGCAGCATCAAACTTCTCTTTTACAAGGACCTGATTAATTACCTTAAGAGAATTCTTGCAAAATATAATTAAACATTAATATAATAGAAAATTGATTCAACAAATTATGTTACAGAAAGAGATCAAAAAAACCTGTTAGAAAGAGGAATGTGGAGATTATCCATGAATGCTTCGGGGAACCTCTCAAAGATTTTGTGGACACAACTCAAAGACCTAATCTTAAAGCATTAAGAAAAAAACGAATTAGTTTTTAGTCAATATGGAAAAATAGATTATAAATTAGTTTTTTAAGAAGTATGCATGTCTTTCTAGTGAGGTTTTACACATTATGTGTGCACACAAGGACGAAAAGGTAAATTTACCTCAACAAGACAATCTCTAGCTCCAAGCAAGAAACCAACAACAACAAATATAATAATGTAAAATATATAGATGTCTGAAAGATAGATCTACAATTCAAACATATATATGAGCATCAAGAGAAATAAAGTAAAAAAAGCAAGCAAAATACAAACATAATGTTTCGATAATGTGAATTTTCCAATTAAATTGTTATATAACAATTGATTCATTGAAATTAAATTTTCATAGAAAAATGTTTATAACTTATCAATATTAAATTTTGACACACTATTGGCATAATCCTATTGTAGTAGTAACTATACTAGTGTTAGATTTGGATTAGAGACTCACTAGCGAATACCATTATTGTAGGAATCGATAGTGGTACGAGTGGAGCGTAGATCAAGGCATCACTTGTATCATCTCAATGCATTGTGAGTATTCACACACTCCCTTATTTTCAGTTTTTAAATGTTTTGGGTTGGAAAAGCATGTCCTAAACTATTTTTATGTTCGTTGTATTTATTCTGACTTGTATGAAACTTGGTTGCTATATTTCGTATGTATGTGTATGTTACTTTAATTCATGAGGACTGTATCGCGGTTAAGTCCTTGGAATCTCTATACACAACTCATTAACTCTTTTGAGCCTATGCTTATTAAGGATAGCGTTATCAGGAGGTAGACAACTCCTCACTCGCAGGATTCGCTTGAGTGCATTTTACCAATTTATACATTACATTTGCGATACACATAGTAGTCAATAGGGCACGATTCGGTCATTAGGCTTGGGTTGTGAACTCATGAATGGAAACTTGATGCACGTACTATTCTTTATGCACATACGAAACATGTATTCCCATGTGAGCAACGACATTTGTATACTTATTTTAGCAATGAAACTTGAATACTTATTTTAGCAACGAAACTCGTTGCTCATTATAGCAATAAAATTGTTTATCAATTATAGCAATCAACTTTGTTTCTCATTATAGCTATAAACCTTGTATCTCATTATAACAACGAACTTTTGTTACTAAATACTTATTTACTTGTTTTAGCAACAAACTTGGTTGCTTCTTATAGTAACAAACTTGTTTGCTCCTTGTAGCAATGAAACTTGATTACTCATTTTAGTAACAAACTTTATTTCCCATGAGGTTATGAACGTTGCATCTCTTTTGGGCAACATACTTTATTTCTCATGATGAGAACGAACTTTGTTTACACAAACTTATTTACTCATTTTAGCAATATCTTTTTATCTATGGAAACTTATATCAAAATTTTGATTTCGATTTATGAAACCAATACTATTTTTAAACTTGTGAGTACTCACCAACTATTTTTATAGTTGACTCTTGTTTTACATGCTTTTCAGGAATCATCGAGTAAGTGGCACTTAGGGACACTTCACTTTTAGGAGCATTCACATGTGTTGTATTTCAATTTACATTGTAATTTCTTTTAAAAGTTGTTCAAACCCATTGTAAATTTGTAATGATTTTTAATACTATGGTTGGTGTTGTCTTTTAACTTTTGCTATGAAACCCTTTATACTGCCACGCCTCGTGTTTTTGCTTTAGCGGGGTGTGACAGGAAATGGCATCAGAGCCGAAGGTTATAGAGAATACCGGTTTTCCTTTGGAAAACCACAACTATAGCCAATAATTTTCTAAACGTTTATAAAGTACTTAAGATACTACTGGTATAACTAATTCGAGTACGCATTATTGGACTCTAATTAAGTATAGCCTGGCCAACTATGATTAATTAAGGAAAGTTAATGTAAGGCTGGAAATGGTTATACAAGAATTTTGTTCAAAACAATTTTCAACTTAAACTTTTGAAAAAAAAAGTTTTTCGGTGTGCGTACGGGCATTACATATTATAGGCATTCATCTAGGTACACTTAGAAACTAAGTGCACTTTTACCACAATGTCTTATTTAGAAATATTCTTGTCCCTTATCAAGTGCTAGGTTAACCACTTAGGTTATATCACTAGCCACTCTAGGATCAATGCACTTAGTACTAAGAATGGGTATTCCTTAGTAGCTATTGACTTTAGATGTAAGGTTAGTAGCTAGATATATACTAGTAATAATCACAAGTCGAAACCTATACCAATTATTCCTCAATACCTCTTCATCGTCTTTGTACTAGAGTTACAACTATGAAAAAGTGTTTCGGTATCGACACGAATGATAATTGGAGCATCGCGTAAGGAGGTAGATGAGTCGCCACTAAGTAATCACTTGTATACCATTGGTGGGCATTCCGGATTCAACTCATGAGGAGACACGAAAGTTTAACCCATACGTGAGACATTATTACTATGCTACGATTTAGCTCTACGTTGTTTCCACCTTGAGCTTAAAACTTAACATAGAATATCCCTTTGACCTCTATAAAAGGGTCATAAACTGCATTGACACCATAACACGTTTTACTAACAAATTTTCTTGTCGTTTATCTTGGGGAAAAGACATCGGTACTCGCATTAGTATTTAAGTACGATTAGCTACACTAACATACTTATTCGTTACCTATTAGTCTTCCATCGAAAAGTTATTTCGTTTCATTGGTTTTATTTATCATCGATAAAATATTTTATATCCACTTCATTCAACTTAGTAGACATTTCCTAACAATTTAAGCCATATTCTCGCTAAAACTCTTTTGACAACTTGCTTTAATTTAATGCTTTTCTCCAAAACTCAACTTAACCAATATTGGTTTTTACCTTGCTATTTCAATTTCATTTCAAATCCATTTCAATGGATAGATGTGCTTTTAAGGGCATAGAAACCATTTAAACCTTGATTAACATTTTGGCACGTTTTCGAAAAACTTAGAAACATTTTCTTTTATAAAAGTGTTTAAATTCTATGCTATAAAACTTAAACATATGACATTGAAGTTCTTATTATGTGAAAAAGTTTCATCAAATCTTTAAAACACTTTTGTTTTGACACTTTTAACAACTTTGTCATTTAGACATTGTAATTTACTTTGATGTGTTTTATCTAAACCCAACATGATATTTATGCAAATTTCTACTTCAAACACGTTTATAAGACATCTCTAATGCTTGTATTTCAAAACATACCTTATTTGTGTACTTTGCTTTAATATGGTTTTATAATCTATAAAGTTTTTAAAATTTATAACATTTGAAAACTTGGTGTTCACTTTTAAATTTCCACTGATACACTCTTAACAATGAATAATTATTCTTCTAAATATATTGAGTCTTTACCTTATCCATTTTAATCATTGTTGGACTCAAGCCTAAAAGGGTCAAGACTGTCAGATTTTCAATTACCAGTTGTAGTGCTTCTTCTTTTTCACAATTACAGTTTAACTTAATAGATAACTCGTGAATTTTTAGCAATCCTTAGCAAACACTTTAAAACTCTCATATGTTTATTTAATCATCAATATACATCAAATATTGAAGCTTGAAATATATCTCAACCTGGTATTAAATCTACCTATAGGTATTGTTTTTATAATTTTAACAATAACAATCATTGTCGCTGCTACCTTCCTTTTTCTTTCCTCCAAACTTTATTTCTCCATCTCCTTCTGATTTTAGATCTCGCACGCCATAATATTAACATAATACATTGTCTAACTCTGTTTCTATCTATTTTACTTCTCTTGGTACCATGTTCGTACACATATAGACTAGAAGTCTACCCTTTCGTTTTGAGCGATTAATACGTATATAGTCGTGAGGCACACTTTTGATTTAGTCAATTTTAATATATTCAATTACGCCTTTTATCATATACATCTCGTTTTTATTTTTAAATCTACTATAAACAAGTGATCCTTATTAACATTTGCTCTTACGTTCTAAATTCAGAAACTTGATATAAAATGCAATTTCCATTATATTTTTCCTTATAATTAATACACAATATGAATACTCTTATGCTTAGCATTTTTCTACATTCGGAAATTATATGTGAAGGATATGTTTCCTTATGTTTCTTCTATTATTTAAATACATCAAAAGTCTTGAATTTTTATTATATATTCTCTAAATGATTGTTTTTGTAGTAACACTAAATTAAGAATCCCTTATTTTCAATGATAGATATTTTTACACCTTTCTTAAAATAGCATTCTACTTTGTAATTTTCATTGAGTTCCTAAACTCTCAACTTTGTTCATATAAATATTTTGACTCGTAAGCTTGAATTTGTCCCGACTTAGACAGTTGGACAATTTCTCAAAAATTTAATACAAATATTTCTATACAAATTCCTTTATTGATGACTTAAACCTTTAATTAATCTTTATACTATTTTACTACTTTGTTGGATTGCCAAACATGTATTTTCATTATCTTGGAATTATTACATATTTTGATAACAATGAGATTTTTATCACTTCTAAAACACTTAAAAGGCTATCTGCACAATGAGATTTAATCGCGTCCATTTGCAACATTGACTCTCTAAATATATATATTCTTCGAATATAGATCTATTATTGTAAGAGTAACCGTAGTAGTAACTATAGCCTCGGACACCCTCAATCATTTCGTAACTTATTTTGTAGACGACACTTAAATAGCCTTTACATTTGAGATGTACCAAAACTTCGTTGCCTACCCTTATTACGTATTTTTAGGAACTTTCCCTCGATCGCTTCTAATTCATTCGTGCTACCCCTTCTTATTTTGAAATATATCTTTTCCAGATGTAGTAGCCAACCCGGAAGTGAACAAATTATTCCTAATCTCTTCTTTACTAGGCGGCGAATTTACACTTAGTGCTAATTTAGAACGCGACTTAAGGATCAATGCAGACTTAACGCTGAATGCAGTTGGTGCTTCAGCAAAAATTATAACTCTCTTGATTCAGATAATATCTAAATGAATAATCTTTTCAATTAGGTTGCCATGGTTTGAACGTGATTCCCATTATCCTAATTTCTCGCAATCAAGGCTGTAGAACACGAATTAAGGAACCACTAAATTGTTGATAGCAAAAAGAATTGGGCTTTTCCCTTGAGGAATTAACCCAAAATAATCAAAGAACACTGAAAGTCACCACCTCTCCAGCTATACAATTGTATTCGGCTGAGTTCTAATAGAATACGTCACGAATCGAATTTCGAGACGAAATTCTTTCAACCGGGGGAGACTGTGACAACCGTCAAAATTCGAGTCGGTTCTAGATTTTACTAAACTTAGTTGCACATATAGGCACAATACATACTAGACTTAGTAACTAGAAACTAAGTTATAACCTACTAGAAACTTGGAAACAATTAGAAACAATGGATAGCGTACTTAGATTTCACATTGATAGATGAATTCTACATCCATTTAACTATAGTGACTATCCATATTCGGATCACTCTTTGGCTCGAACACCTTTTTCATTAATCATATACACACATCATGCTCTTGACCTAGAAGTATAAATTAGGTCAAAGTCTCATAGAAACTTAAGTCAAAGTTGAAGACTAGGACTAGTATACCTGATTCCTCAATTTTGATTGAATCTCGGACTCACTACATAGAATGCCAATAAACCGATAAAAATAAATTACAAACATTAATTATAACTATAAAAGAGTTATAATACCATAAGATAATTTAAAGTCTCAAATATTCTATTTATTTTGATATCCAAAGATTTACAAACTCTCAAAAACCCTAAATGCCCTAAAAACTCACATTTATGAACTTTAACCTTAAAAATTATATAAAAATAATTATGAAACTTATAATATGATCTTATAATAATTAAAATTATGAAAATTCATTTAAGTAAAATAAAATTGAAGTCAATAACAATTAGCCTAAATTTATAAAGCAAAATAAAGGTTTTATGAATAAAAACTTGATTTTAGTGTATATTTTATAAAAAAAGTTTGATATTTTTATAAAAGATTTAAGTTTTTATAAAAGAAACAAGAGAGAGGGAGCCTCTCTCACCCAAAATCTCGGCCTCCCCTTTCCCAAGACCCTCCTCCTCTTCCCAATACACCATTTTCCCAAGTCATTAATCAATTTCACTCACCTACTCCATCTCTTTCTCTCACACTCCCTCACTTCATTTTCTCTCTATTCTCTCTTCCTCTCTCCCTCAACCACGAAATTCTCCAGAAAATGGGTCAGAGAGCACACCATGAACTCTAAATCTTAATCATCTTGAGGTGTTCTTAAAGGTAAACCCGAAAATCATTCATTTTCCTTCTCTTTTCCTTCAAGTTTTACTTGTTTTTGATGCATTTTCTCCATCTTGTACCCCATTCTATTGTAAAATCATGAACATTTGCACCTACTCACGGTTTTCATGATGATGATTTCACCCAAAAACAATATGCATGTTGTAAATGGTGAAATCCAAGGACCTAAACCTAAGTCAAAATAAAGGAAATGCACTTTTCTACATGTTTTGGTGGAAAATCACCACATGCATCCAAAGTTTTCTTTCAAAAATGAATTTTAAACATTTCAAACTCATAAATGATCTTCAAACAAACATGCATGTGATGATCTTCAAGCTTAGATGCTAGATCATCAAAGTATGTTGTTAAAAGCTTTCAAATATATTCATGAATGATTTATTTCCAAATAAATATCTAAAACTCATTTTCTGACCAAATCTGATTTTTCCCAGATTCCCATCAACAAAATAAGATGCTCTGTAAATTTCCAGAAGATAATTCATTTATCTCGAATTACTATAATTAATGCAAGAAAATAGGGAAATAAATCATACAAAATATGTTTTGAGGTCTATAAATACTAGGAAACTTTGCAGATGACCCCAATTCTAAATAATGACTTCAAATTAAATTTCATGGATTTTTGTTACTGTTTAACATGGTTTTGAAATTTCTTTTTGTTTGGCTCCAATAAATCATAAAACCACTTTAGAGAAGGTTAAAGGGCTGCCTAGCAATTTTCACAGCTTCATCCATATGTTAAAGATTTAGAAAAATATTTTCAGAAATTTTCATTATGCATTCCTATTTTTCCCCGATTTTTGTATTTATAATGGCCTAAAAACAGAAAAAATAATTCTGCTCATCCAAAAATTATGAACATTTACCAGAACACCTTGTAATACATTAGGAGAGTACATAAAAGTTTTGATGATTTTTCTCTTCTTTATACTATTTTTCTCCTATTTTCTAAGATTAAATACACTTAAATACACAAAAACGAATTTCAATATACAAAAACCACATTTGGTCTTTTTCTCAGATTATTTACACAGTAAATGAACTTTACAAAAAATTTGGTAATTTACTTTAACTGTTTAATAATTATTCTCCAATTAATGATTATTTAAGAGGATAAAACAATGAAAAATAGAAAGACTAATTGAAAAATACCTTTTATATTTTTTGCAGGTTCTACATGTATAATAAAAGTGTTATGAAAACTTTGGGAAATTTTGGAAACTGTTTCCTATTTATTTCAATTTTTATTATGATAAATGCTCAAAAATCATAAAATTTGGTTAAACAGTTTAGAAATCAATTTTTATATTTTTCCCAGCTTAACAATGTTTAATAACACTAACAAAAAAAGTTTGGGTAATTTTGAAAACTGATTTCTATGTTTCATGAATTTGTATCTATTTAGAGAATTAAATATATGAAAAATGGTTATGCATACTCATAATCCATAAAAATTTATCTAGAAGTCTTTTGATACATTTAGAACGAAAATCTGAAGTTTGGTAATTTTTATTAACTGTTTAGTATTTTTCATGATTTTACGGTTATTCAAGAAACTAAAATGGTGAAAAATAGTTAGACAAATCAAAAGGTCAAGAAAACTTATCTTGAGGTCTTTAACTTCATTAAAAAGCTGAAATGCAAAGTTTGGGAAATTTTAGAATTAAATTGATTTAGCTTTTGAATATTAAAACATTGGAACACCTCTTAAAATGTTAAATATTAGCATTTCAATAATGTGAATTTTCCAATTAAACTGTTATATAACAATTGATTCATTGAAATCAAATTTTCACAAAAAAATGTTTATAACTTATCAATATTAAATTTTGACACACTATTGGCATAATCCTATTGTAGTAGTAAGTATACTAGTGTTAGATTTCGATTAGAGACTCACTAGCGAATACCATTATTGTAGGAATCGATAGTGGTACGAGTGGAGCGTAGATCAAGACATCATTTGCATCATCTCAATGCATTGTGAGTATTCACGCACTCCCCTATTTTCAGTTTTTAAATGTTTTGGGGTGGAAAAGCATGTCCTAAACTATTTTTATGTTCGTTGTATTTATTTTGACTTGTATGAAACTTGGGTGCTATATTTCGTATGTATGTGTATGTTACTTTAATTCATGAGGACTGTATCGCGGTTAAGTCCCTGGAATCTCTAGACACAACCCATTAACTCTTTTGAGCCTATGGTTATTATGGATAGCGCTATCAGGAGGTAGACAACTCCTCACTCGCACGATTCTCTTGAGTGCATTTTACCATTTTATACACTATGTTTGCGATACACATAGTAGTCAATAGGGCACGATTAGGTCATTAGGCTTGGGTTGTGAACTAATGAATGGAAACTTGATGCACGTACTATTCTTTATGCACATACGAAACTTGTATTCCCATGTTAGCAACGACACTTGTATACTTATGTTAGCAATGAAACTTGAATACTTATTTTAGCAACGAAACTCGTTGCTCATTATAGCAATAAACTCGTTTATTAATTGTAGCAATCAACTTTGTTTCTCATTATAGCAATAAACCTTGTATCTCATTATAACAACGAACTTTTGTTACTAAATACTTATTTACTTGTTTTAGCAACCAACTTGGTTGCTTCTTATAGTAACAAACTTGTTTGCTCCTTGTAGCAATGAAACTTGATTACTCATTTTAGTAACAAACTTTATTTCCCATGAGGTTATAAACGTTGCATCCCTTTTGGGCAACATACTTTATTTCTCATGATGAGAACGAACTTTGTTTACACAAACTTATTTACTCATTTTAGCAATATCTTTTTATCTATGGAAACTTATATCAAAATTTTGATTTCGATTCATGAAACCATATTATTTTTAAACTTGTGAGTACTCACCAACTATTTTTATAGCTGACGCTCGTTTTACATGCTTTTTTAGGAATCATCGAGTAAGTGGCACTTAGGGACACTTCACTTTTAGGAGCATTCGCATGTGTTGTATTTCAATTTACATTGTAATTTCTTTTAAAAGTTGTTCAAACCCATTGTAAATTTGTAATGATTTTTAATACTATGGTTGGTGTTGTCTTTTAACTTTTGCTATGAAACCCTTTATACTGCCACGCCTCGTGACTTCGCTTTAGCGGGGTGTGACAATCTTTTAGTCACAAAATTAATTTCCTAATTAATTCTTGACTAATATTAATTAAACAATATGATTTCTCCTTTAGTATATTATTCATATAATATATTAATAAATCATAATTAATCTATTTCTCCATAAATCATCTGTCACACCCCGTAAACCAAGGCGGAAACATTTCCGGGGCGGACGCCACGTTGAGTATCAAATCCAATACACATAGTAAGCAAAGTAAACAACCATTACATTACATATGAAAATTTACATTTGTTCAAAAGTAAAGTTGTACAAGTGTGATACATATGTATGTATATATATATATATATATATATATATATATATATATATATATATATATGAACAAAAGCAAGACGTGTCTTCGACGCACTCCGTCTTCGTCAAAAGGATCATCGGGTACCTGTCTAATGCGGACCTGAGAATACAAGCATTTTAGAAATCAGCATAAAGCCGGTGAGTTCATAAGCGGTTTTGTTTTCTGAAAATGTACGAGTTTCCTTTCGGTTTCTGAAAAGGTTACGACCCAAGAAAATCCAATATTTTCTTTTATGTAAAGTTTAGTTATCTGTTATGTTACACGGTTCTGGTTATGTACAATTGTTATCCCAGGAAAATCCCATATTTTCCTAAAAGTTGACTACCGATCTGAAATGTAATGTGAAAGATGTATATTAAAAACCTGGTCATCCTTGTGAAATGTATGTTAGTTTACCAACCCGAGATGTAATGTAAAAGATGTACACTGGAAATGTATTAGTTTTCACACGTATATAAAACTAACAACTACAAAGTAAACTAGTTACTAAAATCCATTATTATTATAAAGTAAATCTCTGTTATCCAAATTGCGAGTTCCATAACCATACGATAGACTAAATATGGCAATAAGTAGTCCATCTCACTTTATGACTTTCGTCACCCTTGAACCTTTCGGTTCGGCTGTAGCTAGCAGCCAGGTGCGGGGTAGTCAGCCCCGTATAGATCTAGACACTCAAGTCACGCTCCCTATCTAAGAGATTCTGGTTACAGGGGCGGTCCTCCACTCGTGTATCTCTGTGGAGTGTTCTCCGAGGACGTGTCTCTATTTTATAGGAATAACAAATTTACTAGTAATAATACAGAAAGATCAAATGACGAACCTCCACTCGCGTATCTCTGTGGAGTGTTACCGAGGACAAAACAGTATTCTAAGTTTCATATTCAAAGTTCAATGTTATACTTTTAACTGTTATGATGTGGGAAAACCATTTGTGAAAATATAAAATACAACAATTTATAATGTTTTTCACAAATAAAATGATAGTGTGTTCTGCAAGTTCAACGGTTATCTTTTATGATTGTCTGTGTTAAAAGCATATGTAATATGAAACATAACACAAATAAAACAAGTTTTAAGTACAAGTATTCCTTGTACTTTGCTTGTATTCCCCCTAAAAATAGTGAAAAACATTGAAAAAGGGTAGGGGTATGAACTTACCAGACGAGAAAACGTGACGGTTTGGATGCTATGTGTCGGTTCGGGGCTTGATAACGCGCGAGGTTCCTATGTAATATGAAATGGTATTCAAATGTATCTAATTAGACTTTAAATCACTAATTAGATATGATTATACACTCCAATACGAGAAAACACTTCAAATCAAGTGATTGGAGTGACCCAAGTGACATCTATGGACGTATAGGACTTTGGATAATGTGTTTAGGCTTCAAGAGTAAACTCCTTAGGGAGTTTATGGCCCTAAGACTATGATCACATGAGTTCACGGCCGTGAACTCATGAATGTGAGGTTTTATGGTGTCAAATGGTCAAATAACACTTAGGAAGGGTTGATATGATTTAATCTAAGGCACATGAATGAGTTAAACCACCAAAGGGACCATCAAAGGGAGTTTACTGCCGTAAGCTCCTATATACCCATTCATTTCATGATTTGGTGGCCCTAGATTAATCATATGTGATTCAAACCAATTTTACAAGCCTTAGAATGAAATTAGGGCATCATTTGGCTAGTGTATATGAGTTTACGGCCCATGAACCCATTCTAGGGGGGTTTACGGCCGTGAACTCTCAAAGGGGTGGTGTTCATCAAGTTTAAGGCCCCTAAATCGATTGTGGTTGATTTTAGAATTTAATCCAAGGCTATTGGTGTGTTTAAGTGGCATTTAAACACTCAAATTGAGTTTACTCCCCATGAAGGTGATTTTACAGCCCAAGCATGTTCTCGGATAGTAAACTCATGTTTACTCCCCAAAAATTGGATTAAAGGTGTTCTAAGTCCAGTCCATTAAGCCATTTAGCCATATCTAAGCTCTGAAGATGGATTAGAAGGGTTTTAAGGCTCAAAAACCCATTATATGTGTGTTTACGGACCAATCATGTTCTAGGGCCGTAAACACATGAAAATGGTCATAAATCATAGTTTGAACTCGGATTTGGAAGCTAGAAAGGTTGTACAACAAGTTAGGAAGGTTACCTTGATGAAATGGAGATTAAATTTTATGATTTTGGACTTGAAACTTGGATTGGAGGAGAGAGGTTAGAGAGAGAGTAGTGAGAGAGAGAAAAAGCTTCAAATGGAAGCTTAATCCACTTTAAATATGTTCCAAGTTCGGGACACTGTGGAATTTTACCCGATACCGATGTTAGACGTGGCTTTTGGTCGCACCCGATTAAGTTGCCGTAACCCGATATGGTCGATTCTAAAATGTTTCCGATTACTAATATGGAGTGCTAATATGAGTTCTAAGCATGTTTGGACACCCATTAAGTCATAATGGAAATCCCACATTTATGACTTAATTTAATGACATAACGGAAATGAAATTGAAAGCGACGAATATATTAACGAAAAGGGTTACAATTGATGGAACGAACTTTCGGATTGTCACATTATCCCCCTGTTAGAGGGAATTTCGTCCCGAAATTCAGAATTAAGACACAAATCATGGATCTGGGAAGAGATGCAGATACTTTTGTTTAATCGAGTCTTCACGCTCCCAAGTGAATTCCGGTCCCCGCTTGGCATTCCAGCGAACCTTCACTATCGGGATGCGACTTTGTTTCGTGCGTTTGATATCTCGATCCATGATTTCGATTGGTTCCTCCACGAAGTTCAAATTTTCTTTGATCTGGATCTCATCTAGAGGAATCACGAGGGTTTCATCGGATAAACACTTCTTAAGATTAGAGACGTGAAAGCCGGGGTGGATGTTGCTAAGCTGGTGAGGTAATTGAAGTTTATAGGCTACCGGACCGATCCTGGCGAGGATCTTGAAGGGCCCAATGTACCTCGGATTAAGTTTCCCACGCTTTCCAAAGCGTACAATGCCTTTCCAGGGCGAGACCTTCAACAGGACATGGTCTCCAACCTGGAACTCTAGAGGTTTCCGTCGTATATCAGCGTAACTCATTTGGCGATCTCGTGAAGCTTTCAATTGTTCCCGGATTTGGATAATCTTTTCGGTGGTTTCGCGGATGATTTCAGGACCAGTGAGAGCACTATCGCGAAATCGACTCTTGGCTAGCTGCGTGTCCTCTACCTCGGTCCATCATACAGGGGATACGCACTTGCGACCGTAGAGGGCCTCGAACGGAGCAACCTTGATACTGATGTGGTAACTATTGTTGTACGAGAATTTGATCAAAGGCAAATGTGTGTCCTACGACTTTCCGAAATCGATGACACATGCTTTAAGCATGTCTTCCAAGGTTTGGATAGTTCTCTCACTCTGTCCGTCGGTCTGAGAGTGATAAGCCGTGCTCATGTCTAGTTTAGTTCCAAGAGCCTTCTGAAGAGACTGCCAAAATCTGGAGGTAAACCTGCTATCTCGATCAGAGATAATGGACGCAGGTACACCGTGCAGTCGAACTACCTCCTGGATGTAGATCCGCGCAAGTCTTTCCATCTTGAACAATTCTTTAATCGAGATGAAGTGAGCGGACTTGGTTAAACGATCGACAATTACCCAAATGGTATCGTACCCACTCGGACATTTGGGTAACTTGGTGATGAAATCCATGGTAATCATTTCCCATTTCCATTCGGGTATCTCGGGTTGTTGGAGCAGACCCGAGGGTTTCTGGTACTCAACTTTCATTTTGGCGCAAGTCAAGCACTTGCCCACGAATGTAGCGATTTCGGCTTTCATGTTTGGCCACCGGTATTGTTTCTTGAGATCCAAGTACATCTTGTCTGAACCTGGGTGAACAGAGTATCTGGTCTTGTGTGCTTCCTCCATGAAAACTTCCCTAAATCCTCCGAACTTTGGGGTCCAAATTCGGTCTATGAAACAGTAGACTCCATCATCTCTGATCTCAAGTTTCTTATCCATTCCCCTCAAGGCTTCGCTTGATATGTTCTCGGGTTTGAGGGCTTCTATCTGGGTGTCTCGGATTTGCATGGATAAATGGGAATGAATAGTCATTGTCAGTGTCCTTACTTTATGGCTTGAACTTTCCTTTAGGCTAAGGGCATCTGCTACCACGTTGGCCTTGCCGGGATGGTAGCGAATCTCGCACTCATA
The DNA here is from genome assembly GCF_002870075.4 of Lactuca sativa. Taxonomy (NCBI): domain Eukaryota; kingdom Viridiplantae; phylum Streptophyta; class Magnoliopsida; order Asterales; family Asteraceae; genus Lactuca; species Lactuca sativa. Next base: position 61,923,393 of record NC_056628.2, read on the forward strand.
ATCGCTGAGCAGCTCTACCCATCGCCGTTGCCTCATGTTTAAGTCTTTCTGGTTGAGGATGTGCTGCAGGCTCTTATGGTCATTGAAGATCGTACACTTGGTTCCGTAGAGATAATGTCTCCAAATCTTTAGTGCAAAGACTACGGCTCCGAACTCCAAGTCGTGTGTGGTGTAGTTGACCTCGTGTGCCTTCACCTGTCTTGAGGCATAAGCAATTACTTTTCCTCTTTGCATAAGCACACAGCCTAAGCCCTGATTAGACGCATCGCAATAGACAACGAAGTCTTCTGTCCCTTCGGGTAGGGACAGAACTGGCGTGCTGCACAAGGCTTGCTTTAATGTTTGAAACGCTGTTTCTTGCTTTTCACTCCAACAAAAGGGTACACTTTTCTGTGTTAGAGTGGTTAGGGGTTTGGCGATTTTTGAAAAGTTTCTGGATCAATCTTCGATAATAGCCGGCGAGACCCAAGAATTGACGGATTTCTGTTCGTGTTTTCGGTGCCGACCAATTCTCTATCGCTTTAATCTTAGAAGGATCCACATGAATACCCTCCTCGCTTACCACGTGACCGAGGAAAGTCACCTTCCAAATCCAGAATTCACACTTGGAAAATTTCACGTACAACTTCTCGGATCTAAGGGTTTCCAATACTAATCTCAAGTGTTGTTTGTAATCTTCTTTGCTTCTGGAGTAGACAAGGATGTCATCAATGAACACGATGACGAATTTGTCTAAGAAGGGACGACTCACCCGGTTCATCAGGTCCATGAACACTGCCGGTGCGTTAGTTAGACCGAAGGGCATCACTACGAACTCGTAGTGTCCATATCGAGTCCTGAAAGTTGTTTTGGAAACATCACTCTCATGAACTCATAGCTGATGGTACCCTGAACTAAGGTCTATCTTTGAGAAATAGCTGGCTCCTTGGAGTTGATCAAAGAGGTCATCTATTCGCGGAAGAGGATATCAGTTTTTTTCGGTCAACTTGTTCAGCTCACGGTAGTCGATACACATCTGGAAGGATCCATCTTTCTTCTTTACAAATAAAACCGGAGCTCCCCAGGGTGAGGAACTTGGTCTGATGAACCCTTTGCTGAGTAATTCATTGAGTTGGCTAGATAACTCCTGCATTTCTGCTGGAGCTAAACGATATGGAGACTTGGCTATGGGGGTAGCTCCAGGAATTAGGTCAATGCGAAATTCGACCTGGCATTCAGGAGGAATTCCTGGGAGCTCTTCCGGAAAGACATCAGGAAAGTTACATACTTCGTGGATGCTCGCGAGGTCTTTAATTTCCTGTTTCTCGTTGATTACATGGGTTAGGAATGCTTGACATTCCTTTTGCAAGAGTTTCTGAGTTTTGATGCAGGAAATGATGCGAAGGTTGGAGAAGAGTTTATCGGCATAGATCATGAGAGTTTGACCTGCTGGAAGATTGAGACGGATGACTTTTTCATAGCAAAGGATATCAGCATGATTGGGACTCAACCAATCCATGCCAATGATAACATCAAATCTCTTTATAGAGACTGGAATAAGATCAATGGGAAACGAATAACCGTTCAAGGTAAGGGTACAACCTATGAATATATCGCGAGCGCTTTCTTTCTCACCATTAGACATGTCGACGGTAAACGTTTCGGTTAATGGTTGAGGATTAGGTTTTAGATTATGTTTGAACTAATGACTAACAAAACTACGTTCAAAACCCGAATCGAAAATAATGCTAGCACAAGAGTTGTCGAGAAGGAACGTACCCGAAAGAATGGTGGGATCGGCGACTGCCTCTTCCCGTCCCATGGCTAGGACTCTTCCGGTATTATCAACTGTCACCTTCTTGGGGCAGTTTCTCTTGAAATGCCCAACTTCTCCATAATTATAGCAGGCTTGACCAACACCAGCTCTAGAAGATTGATTTGCGGATTGGGCTGGTGCCTTGCAGAATCGGACCGTATGACCCTTTTTGCCACAGTTGGTGCATGAAAGATCATGGAAGGGGGCCGGGGTTATGGTGGTATTTGCACTTTTCACACTGGGGAAGGTTACCAGCATACCTACTAGTAGGTGTTTGAGCTGTAGATCCCACAACAGAAGCAGCAGCAATAGGGGTAGTAGCAGCGTGGACTGCTACTGTCTGCTATTTCTTTGAGGATCCTTGAGAAGATTGACCTTTCTTCTTCTTCCAGAACTTTCTTTTCTCACCACTCCTCTTGGTCGTTTTAGGAGTGGTGGTTGTTTCCTCAACCTCATCACTGTGATCTGGGCTAAGCTTTTGGCACTATCATATGTATCCGGCCTCGCAGATAAGACATTTCCTTTAGTTGGTTGTGTCAACCCCCAAATAAATCTCTCTATCTTCTTACTCTCCGGGGTAACCATTCCTGGACAGAGTAGTGCTAGGTCATCAAACCTTGAGGTGTATGCGGCAATATCGGAACCCTTCATCTTCAGGTTCTAGAGCTCGTGCTCTAACATCTGTATTTCGCCTCGAGGGTAGTACTCAACTAGAAGAAGTTCTTTCATGGCTTCCCAACCATATAATTGGCTACAGGTAGAGTCAAGGATTTGACTCGTCCGTTCCACTAAGTCAGGGCTTTGTCGATGAAGGTACAGGCTGAGAACTTTACTTTGTCAGATTCCGAACAGGCACATATTTCAAAAATGGATTCGATTTTCTCGAACCATCGGGTGAGGGAAATGACACCTCCAGTGCCATCAAAGGACGTGGGTTTCGCGTTCATGAAATCTTTATAGGAACCCTCTTTTCGGTGTCCCTGGCTATCTTCTGGGTTTTGGGGCTGGGGACCACCTCCTGAACTACTGGGGTTCATTTGTGACATGGCGGCTATCACTGCGGCAGTAATAGCTGTCTGAAGCGTTACAAGATCAATTTGAGGAGAAGGTGGTGGTGGAGGGTTGTTGGTCTTTGAGCTGGGTCTCTTTCTTGGAAGCATCTTGATCTAGTAAGATCAGGAAAGAGAGGATGATAAGTCCTCTGAATTAAATCAAGAGATATGACATTTATATATATTCTGTATAAGCGATAAAGCAGGAAGGAGTTATCAAAATAGATAAATTATTGCTAAAAGAATGATTAGGGAACAACGCTTGAATGAGGATTTCTACAAAGGATTGGCTCGAGAAATACTCCTATAGTATTTCATGATTCGCTACGACCATGGTTCAATGTTTGGGGTATTAGGGTAAGTTTTAGGCATGCTGAACACCACAGTCACTCCCAAGCACATGTTGGCCATGTCTCGAATGAATATAGTTGGCCAGGCTATATTGATCCTAGACACGACTACATAACTATCCAGGTTTAACCGCAGCATACAACACCCATTTACTTACGTTTCGTTCTACTTGTAGTTACGAATCTCGACAGTTAGGTATACTTGTATACTTTTGAAAATACTTATACTTTGAAGTATACTTTTACTTTAGAGCACTTAGGCCCCTTAGTGTTTATGGTTTTATACCATGTAAGGTTTGGTATACTTTATTCACTATTAACAAGGGCTCTGATACCAATCTGTCACACCTCGTAAACCAAGGCGGAAACATTTCCGGGGCGGACTCCACGTTGAGTATCAAATCCAATACACATAGTAAGCAAAGTAAACAACCATTACATTACATATGAAAATTTACATTTGTTCAAAAGTAAAGTTGTACAAGTGTGATACATATGTATATATATATATATATATATATATATATATATATATATATATATATATATATATATATATATATATGAACAAAAGCAAGACGTGTCTTCGACGCACTCCATCTTCGTCAAAAGGATCATCGGGTACCTGTCTAATGCGCGGACCTGAGAATACAAGCATTTTAAAAATCAGCATAAAGTTGGTGAGTTCATAAGCGATTTTGTTTTCTGAAAATGTATGAGTTTCCTTTCGGTTTCTGAAAAAGTTACGACCCAAGAAAATTCCATATTTTCTTTTATCTAAAGTTTAGTTATCTGTTACGTTACATGGCTCTGCTTATGTACAATTGTTATCCCAAGAAAATCCCATATTTTCCTAAAAGTTGACTACCGATCTGAAATGTAATGTGAAAGATGTATACTGAAAACCTAGTTATCATTGTGAAATGTATGTTAGTTTACCAACCCGAGATGTAATATAAAAGATGTACACTGGAAATGTATTAGTTTTAACACGTATATAAAACTAACAACTACAAAGTAAACTAGTTACTAAAATCCATTATTACTAAAAAGTAAATCTCTGTTATCCAAATTGCGAGTTCCATAACCATACGATAGACTAAATATGGCAATAAGTAGTCCATCTCACTTTATGACTTTCGTCACCCTAGAACCTTTCGGTTCGGCTGTAGCTAGCAGCCAGATGCGGGGTAGTCAACCCCGTATAGATCTATACACTCAAGTCACGCTCCCTATCTAAGAGATTATGGTTACAGGGGCGGTCCTCCACTCACGTATCTCTGTGGATTGTTCTCTGAGGACGTGTCTCCAATTTATAGGAATAACAAATTTACTTGTAATAATACAGAAAGATCAAATGACGATCCTCCACTCGCGTATCTCTGTGGAGTGTTACCGAGGACAAAACAATATTCGAAGTTTCATATTCAAAGTTCAATGTTATACTTTTAACTGTTATGATGTAGGAAAACCATTTGTGAAAATATAAAATACAACAATTTATAATGTTTTTCACAAATAAAATGATAGTGTGTTCTGCAAGTTCAATGATTATCTTTTATGATTGTCAGTGTTAAAAGCATATGTAATATGAAACATAACACTAATAAAACAAGTTTTGAGTACAAGTATTCCTTGTACTTTGCTTGTATTCCCCCTGAAAACAGTTAAATGTATTGAAAAAAGGTAGGGGTATGAACTCACCAGACGAGAAAACGTGACGGTTTGGATGCTATGTGTCAGTTCGGGGATTGATAACACGCGAGGTTCCTATGTAATATGAAATGGTATTCAAATGTATCTAATTAGACTTTAAATCACTAATTAGAGATGATTATACACTCCAATACGAGAACACACTTCATATCAAGTGTTTGGAGTGACCCGGGTGACATCTATGGACATATATGACTTTGGATAATGTGCTTACTCTTCAAGAGTAAACTCCTTAGGGAGTTTACGGCCCTAATACTATGACCACATGAGTTCACGTCCGTGAACTCATGAATGTGAGGTTTTATGGTGTCAAATGGTCAAATAACACTTGGGAAGGGTTGTTATGATTTAATCTAAGGCATAGGAATAAGTTAAACCACCAAAGGGACCATCAGAGGGAGTTTACGACCCTAAACTAGGATTTTACGGTCGTAAGCTCCTATATACTCATTCCTTTCATGATTTGGTGGCCCTAGATTAATCATATTTGATTCAAACGAATTTTACAAGCCTTAAAGTGAATTTAGTGCATCATTTGGCTAGTGTATATGAGTTTACGGCCCATGAACCCATTCTAGGGGGGTTTACGGCCGCGAACTCTCAAAGGGGTGGTGTTCATCAAGTTTAAGGCCCCTAAATCGATTGTGGTTGATTCTAGAATTTAATCCAAGGCTATTGGTGTGTTTAAGTGGCATTTAAACACTCAAAATTGAGTTTACTCCCCATGAAGGTGATTTTATGGCCCAAGCATGTTCTTGGGCAGTAAAATCATGTTTACTCCCCAAAAATTGGATTAAAGGTGTTCTAAGTCCACTCCATTAAGCCATTTAGCCATATCTAAGCTCTGAAGATGGATTAGAAGGGTTTTAAGGCTCAAAAACCCATTATATATGTGTGTACGGCCCAATCATGTTCTAGGGATGTAAACACATGAAACTAGTCATAAATCATAGTTTGAACTCGGATTTGGAAGCTAGAAAGGTTGTACAACAAGTTAGGAAGGTTACCTTGATGAAATGGAGCTTAAATTTGATGATTTTGGACATGAAACTTGGATTGGAGGAGAAAGGTTAGAGAGAGAGAGTAGTGAGAGAGAGAGAAAAAGATTCAAATGGAAGCTTAATCCACTTTAAATATGTTCCAAGTTCGGGACACAGTGGAATTCTACCCGATACCGACGTTAGACGTGGCTTTTGGTCGCACCCGATTAAGTTGTCGTAACCCGATATGGTCGATTCTAAAATGTTTCTGATTACTAATATGGAGTGTTAATATGAGTTCTAAGCACGTTTTGACACCCATTAATTCATAATAGAAATCCCATATTTATGACTTAATTTAATGACGTAATGGAAACGAAATTGAAAGTGACGAATATATTAACGAAAAGGGTTACAATTGATGGAACGAACTTTCGGGTTGTCACATCATCCTATCAAGTTGGTTTGGTGAACGCAACCCAAAAGGACCATGCTTGCAATCGGGTCAAGTACATACCAAAATAGTTATGGACTTAGACACTAATCCAACAACTAGTTTCAACATCCCCCTTCTTGCTCCTTGCTTGGTATCCCTTTCTTCTCCTCAATTGATATACTAAAAATCTCAAGATTAGATTATCTTTCACTCTCTAGCTCAAGTGGACGATTAGGGTTTCGCTCAAAGATGTTGGGCAACTGGTGAGGCACAAATGTGGGTATAAGTTCTCTTAAATAGGCCCCAACCCCAGAGATTTAGGGTTTCATCCCACAACACCAACTCGGCGAGTCGGGTCTCCGACTCTTCGAGTCAGTTCATTAACCCACGTGGCCAACTCGACTCTACTCGACGAGTTGGGGAACTAACTCGTCGAGTCACCCAGTCAACTCATAACTAACATATAAAAATGATGTACCTCAGAGTCAGGATGTTACATTTATTATTTCACTCAAGAATGACTAAGTCAAAACTTAATCAACCATAACCTTAAGTTATTAAGTCCTTAGTGGGTTAAGTGTTCTTACTTAACCCTAATCGTCATTTTATGTGAAACCCTAATCGTCATTTCATGTGAGATGGTCATTGTTGCAAGTGACTAGGACTTGTGATCGAGTATTGACTCAAGTATCTTCCTGTAGGTGTTTGGAAGTGAGTTGAAGTTGGTAGAGACTTTCGTTGTTATAGTGGTTATCTACGCGCATATTGAGGTGAGTTTTGCCTCACTGCACCCATTGGTGGAAGGCACCAATGACGGCCCACTAGTTTTGGTTATGTGTTAGTAGAGAGATACCCTAGGGACTATATATAGTCAAATAGGATAGACTAATGACTCTTGATCTAAGCTCACTTTCGTGTTCCTTGTTTAGTTGTGGTTCTAGAGCAGGAGCACATGTCCGGGTGACTATCTCAGCTCTGAATATATACGGCCATGCATTCTTTGGATTGTTGATATTTAGTATGCTGCTATGCTGTAGTGAACTCCTAGATTTGCGTTCTGGTTTTGAGTTTTGTTAGATGCCATTTTATGTATCTTTTAGTGTAGTTTTCATTATCATTTAGGATCATATTTTGTACATATGCATGTCGTTTATTTAAATAATGTTCAACTCATGTCTTTCGTTAGAACTCCCGTACTGCTCATGTTTTTATGTCAATTTTGGATAGTTCGAGTGGAGCTGTGCTTTGGCAGCAGTTGGATGCGTGTTTGGAGTTTAAAATGGATTTGGAACTAAAGGAGTATGTTGAGGAATGCTTGGAAGATGTTTTGGTCAAGAAACATTTGATTGAATTTGATCACACGAAGATAGAATCTACAATATGAAGTTAAAGGATGTTGCTGGCAGGTTTGACCCCTTGTCAGTATTTCGACCATATCTCATGAATCGTAACTCCGATTGATGCAAATCAAAGAGATATGAAAAGTAGACGAAATTCCGAACGTCTTAGGCAAAACATGCGATCGCAACATAGATACATGCGATCGCATGGAGCCTTTATGCTATCGTAACTTTGGTCGCAACTTGTCTTCGAGGGTTTTTTAGTGCCAAAAATTCATCCAAGAGTAAAAACTTATAACATGTGATCGCAACTTTGCCAAAAAGTGTCTAAATAGCTTCCTGCTTCATTAAAAAAGCCTGTGACACTACTAGAAAAACAGCCTTTTACGACGCTCATTGCGCGTCGTAAAAGGCTCAGACGACGCGCAAATGCGCGTCAAGGAAGGCCCTGTCATAAAGAGAGACAACGCGCTTTTGCACGTCGTCTATAGATGACGCGCATTTACGACGCGCAGTTACGATGTGCGCTTACGACACGCAATGCGTATCAAGGAAGGCCCTGTCATAAAGGAAGACGACACGCATTCGCGTATCGTTACCTTACGACACGCGTGTTAATGACATGCAATGCGTATCAAGAAAGCCACTGTCAAGAAAGGCCATGTCATAAACGAAGATGAAAAACATTTTTGCGTATCATAATTTTAAATGTTTAAAAAAAAATTATTTATAGATTTACTTATTTTCAAATTAAATTTATATTTAATGTTTCATAGTAGAAAATAAAATATCATATACAAAAAATAGAATCCATTGCATAAATTTAATGTCATACAATTCTATTTCTTACAATAATAAATTTGCATCTAATCTACTATGTACATCGAATTCCAACTAACTAAAGTTGCATCTTGCCTTTCATAATTCTGTAAGACTAATGCTCCAAGCAGCTGATTATATGACTTAGCAAAATTCAACTCCAAGTCTTTACTGCATCTTGCTGATAATGCTGCAAGATTTAAATAAAATTCAACTCCAAGTCTTTACTCAATAATCAAAATCCCAAGAGCAACATCCATTGTAGAGGCAAGTTCATTTTCAAAACAAAACATAGTATTTATAATGATAAGGATGTGGAGGGTACACTATAAAAACTCAGACATGGCTATAATGTAGATAACAAGGATAGATATATATACCTTAAACAAATTAGCTTCCAGATCAGATTAAGAGCTGCAAAAAAACTAATATATGTTAAGGTAGTATTTGGAGGATGTAATATGATGGCATACATGTTCAGAAGGCTATTATCTATGAGCTTGACCAACACCAAGGGCATTATTGGTAGAAATAATGTTACTATTTGTAGGGTTGATAGGGATAATGTCTCCTCACTTTGTTCATGTACTGAAGCTCCCTGTTGAATATATTATATTTTTCTATGCATATGGGAACTTGGGGAGGCGTCCTATGGGGATAGATTTGTCATTAGACATACCGGTGACTGAACTGAAGGTGAAGACAAAAGCATTTTCATGAAATTTTTTGTTCATATGAATTCCTTCTACATAGGGCAATTAAGCCAACTAACTTGACTAAGTTGACATGGTTTCTAATTGAAACTAGTTTCTAGATGATGAATGGAATATAAATTCAAGTAGTGTTTTGAAGTTTGAACAACAGATATGTTGTTACCTTAACGAGTCCAGGTGGAATTACTAACCATCAACACCAATAGGCCAATGCGGAGCCTTAGCTGCAACATCGAGGCATTGCAGAATTGCTTGCTCTGCCTTGATTATAGATATTGAAAACGCTACACCACAGCACAACACAAAGATATTAACCACTTTTTTTGCATCAGAAAACAAAATGAACTTAACAAACCTCCCATATCGGTTATGGTTCATATGAGGTGAGATATCGCTTAATCGCTTAACCCGCAAAAAATCCATGTCACAAAATATAAAAAAAAAATAATAATAAAGAAAAAAAATAGCAGGATATCTTCCCTAAAACAACCAATTCTGCAAATATCCAATAACAATGGTAGAACCAATGGTGATCATCTTGCATAATGAAGTGGAGTCGAGGAATTGACATGCCATAAATCGTTTATTTCTGTCTGTTAAAATACAACTAAGCAGCTGATGTGTCAAAAAATTTAAAAACTTATGCCACATCATACACATAAGTGATAGCAGGTTGCATGAACCATTGTCCTATTTTGAAACACCATTGCATATTATGTATAACAACAAACATTATTAATCAGAAAAAATGTGAAACATTGTTGTATAAATAAGTAACTAACCCTAAACAAGAATTAGGAGTCCCTTATAAGTCTTTAGTAGCATACTAATAACTTCCATTCCACCAAGGTTTTTATAACAATTTAGAGGTCACTAGAAATGCATGGAAAATGAAATTCATCATTTACAAGAACCTACTACCATAATACATACCTCAGAAAGAACCATGAGCATCTGATCAATGTACCAAATCTTATCAGGGGAAAGCCTACAACACCAATCAAGAAATGTTATTGTGTGTATGATACTTTGAAAATCATCAAAATATGCTATAACAATATTACATTCACCAAATTAAAAGATAAAAATGAAACCTTCAACTTACTTTTCTACAATGGAGCAAATTTTTTCAGTAAGATCTCCCTTGAAGTCCTGGTCATTTACATTTAGATAATCAATTAACTCCTTGGTCAAAGGTTTGACATTCGTCTCATTGGATCTGAATTTCATCTTGAGACTGAAACATTTAACAAATCATGAAATTTGATTTAATTAAAACTAAAACATTAAACAAAAATTCATACCTTGTTTAACGGGTGAGAAATCAATTGTTGTTCAAGTTTCTCAATCTGATTTACCAGGTCCACAAACTGAGGTTCTTATATGCCCATATCCTGTCAACAGAAGTCATGTATTTTTGAATTAGTTATGAAAAATAAAAGGTCAGTAAAACGCAAATAAAGTTACCTTGATAGGATTAAGTTTTGGAAGACCTTGAGGAAAATGTTTTTGAAGCTCAGGATTTAAAATTTGAAAAACCTTACCAGTCTTGATATTGCAAATAATGGTATTTCAGATACTATTCCTCTCGAGTTTTGGGGCTCGTGGCCTTCCCGGTTAACATTCCTGAATCTTTCTTCCAACAACATAAAGTGGGAAAGTACCAGATCTGTCATCAATATTTCACAACAATTCAGTGATAGATTTAAGCTCCAACAGCTTTGATGGTCTAATAACTAATGTCTCTTCCACTGTGGCTTTACTAAATCTTTCTAGAAACAAATTTTCTGGAGGAATCTCCTTTTTATGTGAGGTTATCCATGGCTTTTTAGTTATACTTGACCTCTCTCATAACTATCTAAGCGGACAAATTCCAGACTGTTTGTGGCATTTGAAAGAACTAAAAGTTCTTAATTTAGAACACAATAATCTGTCTGGAAGGCTTCCTGCTTCTGTTGGATCTATGATTAAGCTCGAGGCATTGGATTTATACAAGAATGATTTCTCCGAATCTGTCCCAGCTTCTGGAAGGCCCAACTTTTTCACCACATTTACAACCACCCCCACCCCCAATCTGTCCCAGCTTCTCGAACCTTAACCTGAAAAAAAAAAGACGAATATAACCTTATCATTTTCTCAAGTATTTGACACTGCCCCAAGTACAATCTCAATTTTATGAATAAGTTGATGAACAAACACTTAACTGAGCTCAAACAGTTCTTCATGATCATGGGATCCATGATGACCTCCCTCCACTAATGACTCATCTGTCCCTTCAAGTGCCACATAGGAATCACCTTGGTGTGCCTGGAACATTAAATAAAATATATAATATGGTCTTTAAATATTAATCAAAAAATATAAACATGGTTAAAACAATAAAAAGAACATGACATACTCTGTTATGATGTGCCTTTAAACTGAAAGGCTTGGGTAGCAGCATCCATGGGACAACAATTAAGGATAGAAGTAGTAGCATAAGCTGTCATTGCCATTGCCAATCATATCATTTCTATTAGTTGTCACCTTCAGTAAACTTTAGATGAATACAGTTTATTTTTATAAAAAAATAACATTTTTTGCTTTATTCATTAACTTAATTTACTTAGTTTTCTAGGATACATGACTGTCTTTCAGCGGTGATGAGTGATGACCTAAACTCTTTGCTATTCAGTGTTTTCATTTTTTATATTACTTTCAAGTTATGATATGTAATTACTTTTGCACCAAACTTAGTATATACTCATATGCACTCGTCATTAGCCCAACATTGCAACATGCATCTCATGATTTCTTTTATGTTTGATCACATTGAAAAGAACAGAAATAAATATTCTTAGCTAAAGATTACTTTATAATAAAATCCAATAACACAAGTGAAGGAATGTAGTGGTAAACAAAGAAGTATGAGTTGAAAGTTTGGAAATGGAAGTTAACCTCTACTGTTCTTTTAGCTAAATCAAATTCATTTTTCAAATTCTCAACATTTGTACGCTTGACAACTAGCATCTTAATCACACATCTAGTATTATAAATAGAAAATCGTTATTAAAAGATGGATATGATAAATAAAATATTAGAAAGAGGTTAAAAGCTATCTCCATATTAGGTGAACATGAAAGGTATGTTCAAGCACATTTGGCAGCCATCTACCAAATGAGTAAGCATCAAAATTAAAAAAGAAGAAAAAACTCAACTGTGAAAAGGAGACAGACCCATGACAACTCTAAGATTCTTTTGAGCATTTATACAAACACATTGTGTGCATATCCATGTTCCACATAATCATATAAAAAGTTTACACTAACATCGGTCCATGTGGTTAGAAATTAATGAATTACAATCCACATACAAAAAATTAATTTTTCCGTTTCAGTTGATGGATGAATCTCACTGACACTCAAAAATTGCTTTGATAACAAAATTTATGAAAACATGAACCTGTAAAAAGATGTATCGATGAAAGAGATGAGAATAACACCTCAAAATTTGGTACAGTTCACACAAGTCAGCCAGCAAGTGATTATAAAAATTGATTTTAGGGATGCCATTCATCAAAATACTTGCTCTATAAATGAAAAAACCCTAATATCAGAGAGAGAGAGAGAGAGAGAGAGAGAGAGAGAGATCACGAAGAATCAAAACAGGACCTGAATGTTCAAGTTGTTAGCTCAACCCGTCTTTTTCCATCCTCGTCCCAGTTTAGAGAGATGTGCTTGAAATTTCACAAGAATATAGGGTTAGAAAACCTTGGACGACCTAATTCGATTGTGGACTTGATTTTTTTTTCTAATAGAATCGCACAATAGGGATGTGAATGAGTATCTGGTGGAAGCTCTCCAATCTTCGTTCCCTTAATTTTATCGTCATCTTTGTGTGCGTGAAGATCTGAAAAAAGAAAAGTAGAAAGAAGGAGAACAAGGCGGGGTTTTCGAATTTTCAGGGATTTCATTTCCATCTTAGCTATTAAAGGTCGGAAAACGCATGTTTCATCGATTTTTGCATCTAGGTTAGAACGAAGAAGGAAGTGTGGGGAGCAAAAAACCCTAAAAAAAGGGGGTGAACGAATTAACTGGAGATCGATTAACATCTAGAAAGAGATCATTAGCTAATAAAACCAATGAAGCCTTGTTATACGATGAACTTGGAATGATTGAAATAGAAGAGGGTAGTGATGCATAAAAGAAAATCCCCAAATTTAATAGTAAATATGCATCCAATCAGACGAACTGATACATTATCGGAATCATCTCTATCTCTCTCTCTCTCTCTCTCTCCCATTTGTTGTGGTTAATGGGAGAGAGAGAGAAAGAGAGAGAGAGAGATTTGTTATAGATAGGGCGGAGGTGGTGAATGAGATGTTTGGTGATACTGATAAGAAGGAGATCGAGTAGAGATCCGATGAACGAGATGTTTGATGATACTGAAGATGAAGATGAAGGACCTAGGGCTTTTTCTTGCTAAGTAGAAGAGGTGGGGGGATTAATTTTGGGATTCAATAGGTGGGGGGATTAATTTTGGGATTCGATAGGCGGGGGTAATTTTCGTCGATTTCATTTCCCGCCTAAAACGTGTGTTTCACTTAAAATTATAAAGCGACACATTCACATGACGCACATTTTATGAAAGGTGCCCTCCGCATTTCTTTTTTTATCTTTTTTGACACTAATTTTAGGGTGTGCAAAAATGCGTGCCCTCTATCCTTCAAATTTTGCAAAACTGACATTATCTTTTAGGGCACTTACAAATGCGCATCGTCTATCAGCAAGTGTCATTGTTTGCGCGTCATTAAAGGGCTATTTTCTTGTAGTGTGATGCGATTATTTTCAAACCTGGGATCGCAACCTCAATACATGCGATCACAGGTTATCCGTTTCTTGTTCCGGAAGCTTCCAACATGAGTATAAATACACCCTCATTGTAACACCTAGTTCTTGTTTAACTATTTCGAAATAGGCTCTTTTTGATGTGAAGAATTATTTATATAATTCGAGATTAACTATTCAGATATGATGAATACAATTAATAATTTTAAGGCATTATAAAGACGTAGTGAGGAGACGAATTAATCTTATTAAATAATGAGATATATTAAACATATTATTAAGGTTTAATGGTTAATAATAATATTATTAATAATGATAATCGAAATAAATTAATTAAGGATATTTAAGTCTATGGATCAATCTGTAATTTAAGAAAACTTATACTGAAGAGAAATGAAGGATTAGGGGTGTAATTTGTGCATGACTGAAAATTAAGGGATTAATCATGCTGTTTCTGGAAACTTGGCCATATGTTGCCTCATTTCCCGACAATGTACAGGAGCCCTTCTTCCCCCATTTTGTTTATATATGCCTCAGGTCCTCCATAAAAGAAGAAAACCTACAATGATTCACGAAAAAGGATACCGGTTATTGTCCATGAAAACACTCCCCTCTGTCATTTCATACTGGAACCAAATAGAGAAAGAAGGTGGATGCAATTAGAAGAGATAGACGTTGGAGAGGATTAAGTTATGGATCTTTAGCTATTTTTGCATCATTTCCAGTTCGAGTGGGAGGGAAGGGGTTCAATCAATTGTAGGAGGTTGAGAAAGCTAACGTCAATGCTCCCAACTTTATCTTCGTCCATTTGATTCAAGAAGATTGTATTTTCCCAGTGAAGCTTATAAGTTGTTTTCAGTTTGTTACTCTCCGACAAGTTCGTGAGTGAGGTTTTTCGGCGAAACCTCAGTTGGTTTCCGCACGCAAGGAAGCGACATTGAGGCCTCTGTGTTTTTGCTTTAGCTAAGATAGTCAGGTCGGAGACTAATATGAAACTCTATTCTCAGTTGTTGCTTCTCTAACGTAGTTGGGGTATACTTCCAATGATATTAAGCATGTGCGTCTGTCACACCCCAAAACCATTAACGGCGGAAACGTTCTGGGGCGGAGGACGTCATGTACAATAACACAACAATGAAAAGTAGTAAACAAGCAACAACATCATCCATTGCATTAATAATATAATTTTAATACAAGTGTGTTCTGTCAAATTATAATAGACACTAAAGTGTAATCAAAATGAAATATGAGTCTTGATCGAGCTCCATATTCACTAAACCTTGCATCGGTACCTGTCTATCGTTGACCTGAGGATACAAGGTATTTTGAAAGGGAGTATCAGCTTTAAAGCTGGTGAGATCATAGGTATTAATGTGTACTAATTTGTAAAACTTGTAATGAAAGACTTGAAATTGTTTTGAAAGGAAGCTCGTATAAGTATGAAAATGTTTGTAGAACAACTGTAAACATTTGAAAAACCCTAGAAATCCCTATGATTCCTACTATTATAAAAGGGAGTCTTCTACCAAAACCTAACTGCTCTGAATGTAGCCTTCTACCAAGACCTAACTGCTCTGAATGTAGCCTTCTACCAAGACCTAACTGCTCTGAATGTAGCCTTCTACCAAGAACTAACTGCTCTGAATGTAGCCTTCTATCAAGACCTAACTGTTCTGAATGTAGCCTTCTACCAAGACCTAAGTCCTCTGAATGTAGCCTTCTACCAAGACCCGACTGTGTTACTATTATTATTATTATAAGAAATTGTATCCTTTGGTACTAGGATACTCAAATATAATTCACCTCATCGGTTATGTAAATGAGTCACAAGATAAAGGTAATAATATAAATAACCTAAGTATTATCCTTTGGTACTAGCGTAACTAACAATGTTAACTTAACACATCCGTAGATGTACATTTACCTCTTTTGCTAATAGATGGGTGTAGGAATAGTTAATCCCTTAAAGTATACCTATAAAGGTATCAACCGTAGGCATCCATAGATGTTCATTATCCTCTGTAGCTAACCGTGGCTATAGGAATGGTTAGTCCCAAAAAGTATCCTTTGGTACTAGGATATTAAATCCAATCTATCTCGTCGATTATGTGATTGTATCACAAGGTAAAGATAAGAATGAGGATTATATAACAAAATATATACATATAAAATATAATGATAACTCGTCATATATTATCTATGTAAACGTACTCATGTAAATGTAATCATGTAAATGTACTCACGTAAATGTATAGTAATGTGCTGTAATGTTCTCTGTATGCTAGCTGTAACGTGTGTTCTCTCTCTATCTAGCAAGTATTGAATCATGAATGAACTGACTCATTGTATGATATCGTGTTCTAATAATAGTTCTAGTATCTTCCTAAACTACCCAAATGGTAGCTTACTAGTAATGTAACTTGTACGTATGAACATGGAATTATATCCTTGCTACCCAAGGGTACTGAATGAACTGGAAGAACCTTTATGACTATATATGTACACATGATCTATAACTAATATTTGAACGACCTTCGGACGGGTACCCGATATCCCACCAGACCACATCTCAAGCGCAAAAAGGAAATGAGGCGGATAGGCCTTCCTAAGCCTTTTAAACATTGCTTATATAACTATAGATACATAGACATGCAATTGATAATATAAAAGTATAAAATAAGTTTTATAAAAGCATTTGATATGTAAACGAGTTTTTAAGACAATTTGAAGTAAAACAGTTTGGTAAAACAGTTTGAAAGTAAGAGATTCACTTGTGTATAGTTATTAATTACATGTGATTGAGATAATAACTATTGTAACTTTACTTGTATCCCCCCATTCGAGTATTTATAAACATTTGAAAACATTTAAAAGGTTAATTTAGGGGTATGAACTCACCTGTTGTGAGTGGTACAGATGAACTGAAGAGGTAGGATGGCTAGGTTTCAAGTGAAGTCTTGAACACACTCTATGATCCTAGTTAACATATAATATAACATATATGTATACCATTAGTCTTTAAACAACTAATAAACAAAGTTAAGACACTCTAGGACATGCTAAACACCTTATACAATTGTTATAAGTCTCAAGGGTTGCATCTAAGTGTTGTAGGGAAAGGCTAGTGTGTTTGGGGTTCAAGGGTAAACTCCCTTGGAGTTTACGGTTTTTGATGACCATTACCAAGGAGTTTACGGTAGTAAAATCAAGGGTTTATGGTCGTAAACTCTACACTTTATGACCATATGTTGTTTTGAAGTTTTACAAGTCCTTTGAAGCATTTCTACATGGTGGTTAGGCCTTTGGAAGGATCTAGGGCACCATTTCACTCCTTAATGGAGTTTACGGTCCCTTTTCCATTTTTCTTTGAGTTTACTACCTTAAACTCATGAGTTTACTACCTTAAACTCATGATTTTACTACCTTAAACTCAAGTTTATGATGTTTGGGAGTTTTCAAGTCGTTAGCTCAATCATGGTAATAATCTAGGTTAGATTTAGACATAAGGAAGAACCATGGGACTTTTATGGGACTTTTATACACCTTTTGGGGTGTCTACGGTTTTGGGACATCCCCAAACCGTAAAAACATAAAAATGTAAGGTTTTGGTGCTTTTTGTGTGATAAACTCATCAAGGATGAATGTAGATAAGTCCCTAAGGCATTGTGAAGCATCTAGGCACCCTAACACACCATTTTGGCCCTATTCTTGGTGTTTATGGTTTTAGGACCTCCAAAACCATGAACACCTTTATCTTGGTGTTCTTGGGACTTTTCTTTGAAACTAACAAGTAATACAAGCTTAATAAGACTCAGGGATGGAAGTACTTACTATAAGGATGCTTGAATTGAGCTAAAAGTCCAAGAACACTTAGTGTGTGTTCTTGGTGTTCTTGGTGATTTTGGAAATCTAATCAAAACACAAAAATGAATGGATAAAAAGATGTACAATCACTAGATTAAGTGTTATATCAACTTGGAATGGCTAGAACACTTACAGGTTTGAAGATCTTTAATTAAATCTTGGATGATACTTGAGAGTGTTTTTGAGTTTACTCTTTTTGAGTTTGGGGAGTAAACACAAAATGACTAGTTTTTGGGGAGTAAACTCATGCTTATGCATGAGTTCACGATTTTCGGAAGAATTTTCGGCCCAAACATAAAAGTTTGGCTGTGAATTTCTAAGACACGAGGTATACGCGGTTTAGAAATTTCAAGTCTCGAGACGGCCCATCCGTATCTCAACGAACCTTCACTAATGGGCGACAACGTTGCTTCGTCTGCTTGACCTCTCGGTTGAGGGTCACTATGGTTCTAATATGAAGGAGAGGGTCTCGTTAATCTCAATCTCGTCGGGTGGACTTACGAGCGTCCGAACGGAAAGGTACGGTTTCAAGCTCGAGGCGCAAACGGTAAAATGTACGTTACTAAGTTCGTGGAGTAGGTCTAGTTTGTGAGGTACAGGACCGATTCTGGTAAGAATCTCAGGGGTCCTAACTATCTTGGATTAAGCTTTTCATATGATACGAAGCGTATTAAGCCATTCCCAGAGTGAGTTTTCCTAAAGAACTTGGTCTCTCACTTGGAATTTCCAAGGTTTCTTTTTCTTTCTTAACTTCCCAATCAAAGGCCACCCTCTGCTGGGTCAAAGTTGTACGGGTTTCTGTAATATGCGAGGAGTTATGGATGAACTATGACAGTAGGTCTATAAGACCTAGAATTTGGCAAATTTCTGTTGGTGTTGAATCATAAAAGTGACCCTCTTGAACTCAACTACCGCAACCTTCTCTCTACTACCGCAACGGTTCAGTACCCACAACCAATCCAACACCCGGAGTCAATTCTGTAACTGCAACCACAACTAGTCTTTTGCTACCGCAGTCTACTAGAATACTTTTACATGTCTATTATGTAATTCACTCTATTATCCTGTATGCCTTGCACGGCTGCTTATAGATTCTTAGTCTAGTTCAGAGTCTCGATAAATAGAGACTCATTCTCTTGTATCGAATACACTTCTTACCACTTACTAATAACTTATGAACTTATTCTGAATATATTTCTCTAAGTTATCTTCTTCATTTCTCTATCTTTATACTCTTCTTACTCTCAACTGTTACTTAAACATATCTGAATATAACCTCTCTCCGGAGCAAGTCTGTAAGACTTAATCACTAAGTTTGATCTTCCTTATTAACTTGGAGTGAATGCATTCCTTGTTACGAATCAGCTTAAGTGTATTCTTGATATAACAATTGTTGTCATTTCTATTTCTTTAAATTCCGCAACTAACTCCCTAACTCTAACTATATTATTGTTGAGCTTTTAGATCCTTGGAGATTAACTCTATTCCGCAATATACTTGTTCTAACTTTCGTTCAAGTGTGTCTCCAAAGTTTTTCTCTCAACAATTGGTATCAGAGCCACAGTGGTTGCTTTTTGAATATCAGAACTTTGATTTTTCAAAGGGCCTTCTATACCACTAAAGCTCATTTCTTAAAAAAAACAAAAAAAAACTTCAAATGGCACAATCGTTATCTCTCAATGTCTCCAACAGTGTTGGTGGTTCTAATCGAGCCCCAATACTGGTTGCAAATGAATATCATCACTGGTCACAAAGAATGGAGAGGTACTTAAGAAAACTGGGAAGAGATGTATGGCGATCCGTAGAAGAAGGACCAGATGTTCCAATTCTTACGGCAGTCCAAACTGACGACACTGCAACCAGGCTAGGAGGAGGTCAACCAGCAATGAACTGTCCTACCAAGGATGACCTCGATAAGATGGAAAATGATGTTGTTGCTTTTTATGAAATCTCCTACGGAGTTGCTCCTGACAACTTCGATATCATCATAAATTGCAAATCAGCAAAAGAAATCTGGGATGTTCTCAAGAATCTTTTTGAAGGCATAGAACAAGCACAAGACAAGAAGCTCACTACCGCACTCAATGAGTTCAACAACTTCAAAGCTTATACTGGTGAAAGTTTGGAAGACTCCTTCAAGAGGTTCAACCTAATTTTCACCAAATTATCCAATGTGGGCACCGTCCGCAGTAACCATGAAACCAATCTTCAGTTTGTTAATGGTTTGGGAAGACATTGGACTACAGCCAAAATGATAGTCCAAGGCGATAGAAAGATTCACTCTTTGTCTCTTTACAAGCTCTATGGAGAGCTTCAAGCACAAGAATCAACCGTGCTCAAGGATTGTGCTGACTTCGGAGGACTACTTACTCTCATAGCACAAACTCCACCGCAGTCACCTTAATCTACTTCTTATGACGCTCCACCATAGTCATACGAGGCTAATTCAGAATACGACGATGAAGAAGAATTTCAGAAGGCTATTGTTCTTGTTAGCCAACAGTTCAATCGTATTCCAGCTCCTTCTTTCTGCAAAAACCAGCAGTTCAACAAACCTCCATTCAACTGTAACTTCGGTTCTCAAAACAATCACTCTCGTTATCCCAAAAGTTCTCATCCACCACCGCAGTCTCAAATCAATCAACCAAAGGAGGTACCGCAGTCTCCTCAGACCAATGACTCTGGTACTCCACCAGAAGATAAGAATGATGTTGTGATTTGTCACAAATGCAACAAAGAAAACCACTTCGCAAGAGATTGTAAGGCCAATGTAATCAAAGATAGAGCATTCTACCTTAGAATGGCTCGAGAGTTAGAAGAAAAGGAAAAAGCAAGGGCACATGTGGCCCATGTAAAAAGAGACCATCAAGTGTGGTCATTCAGAGATGAAGAAGAGGCCATTAGCAGCGTCAAAGAAAAGGGGAAAATCTGCTTGCTGGCCACTATGGATGATGATGAATCTTCAATGTTGAACAAGAACTACTGCTACATGGCTAAAGATGGAACTTTGAGCATCGTCGAACAGGTAAAACTCATGATCCAAACTCTAAATTATAGCATGCATGACTGGTAGCCCTACATAGACAATCTTAATGACACTTGTGTTGCCATCCTTACAGACTATAATAAAGCCTTTGATGAGAAGAACATCGCATCCCAAGAGATGTTTCATGTGAGAGGATGCCTGGATAACAAAAGATTTAAGATGGCTATGTTAGAAAAGGATCTAGAGTTGGAAAAAGATGCTAGAATGTTAAGTGAAACCCAATTAGAAATAGCTTTAAACCAGAGAGATTTAGCTCAGAGAGAAATTGTATGATTAAATCTCCTTATTGAAAAACTTTTTAATGAAAGTGAAGCTATTGAAAATTTGGTGAACAATGGAACTGTGGACAATACTTACAACTAGGGTTGGTCAAATGGATATCCTACCACAATCGATTCCTCACCCGGTTTAACAAAAACAGACTGTATGTCCCTCCGGATAGAGAATTTCATTTCCCTGTCAATCATAAGACTTTTCCTGAAGATATTAAAACTCACTTCGGTAGACTGCACAATTTAAGCAATAATTGTGTCATTGAGGAAATTGTGCCTGAGGTTTCGGGTCACACATGTGATCAAATCCCGATATGTGGCACCATCTATCCAAAATCTCAAACCTCATCCGTAGTTGATGAAGAGATTGTTGTCGGAAGTCCGAAAGTGTCAAAAGACCTTCCATCATTGTCCTTAGACCGCAGTGTCTCACACTGTATTCAGATGTCCAACAAGTGCTCAAACGAAGTCCCATCCAAGACTTACTCAGTGGTTGTTAAGTCATCCCTATCGCAGTCATCAGTTCAAGGGAATGTAATCCTTCATCCAATCTTTCATGAGTTGCCCATAGAACATTTTGAAGTACGGCAATGCTCTCAGGTCCTTGAATCTTCAAGTTCAGATGAATCAAGCCCACGTTTTCAAAATCATTCAAAGAATTCCAGGAAACCGCAGTTGAACAACAATGACTGTGGTTCTCCAAAATCATTGGCAAAAAAGGATTTCAAAGAGGAAATTAGATCTCGTGACATAAAAAGACAAAATTTTTCAAAAAACAAAAAACATATCAGATTTCCAAAATCTAAGAGTCCTGAAAAATTTGTCTTCACACACTATCTTTCAAGAAACTCTTCTATCAAGAAAGTCATCAAAAAGGAATGTTCAGTTTCAAAAGTCATTCCTAGCGTTTCTGACAAAACCCAAAAATGTGTCAAGTCTTTTCGAAGCCATGTTTTTCAAGTCTATTCCTCAGACAACCCCAAATGGAAAGGTATTTTACCCACCCCACAACCTTTAAAGTCACATCAAAATTTCAACAAATGGAAGGGTGTTTTACCAAATCCACCAAAAAGGAACTTTTCACGTGCTAAACCTCTTTCAAAACAAAATTTTCAGAAAACAAAAAGCACACATGTCAGAAATCACCCACCTCGGACCGGTAACAAGTCCAATTCACTCTATAAACCGCTGACCAAGCACAGTGTCAAATCAAATGATAAAATCCCTTTGTGTAAATATCAGTGCAGTTGTCAAAAGATTTTATCTCATTTCGAATCAAGTCAGAATCAAAAACCTCGTCCTTTTTCAAAACCTCACAACACTCCAAATCTGAACAAACACCCCGGACTAGGATCAAAAATTGACAAGAGACCCATCACTGAAACCTTGGACTATGCATCATTTTCTAGAAATTCACCAATTGCCCCAGGCTCCAAGCTAGTTTGGATGCCTAAACTAACCGTGTAATTGTCAGGCTTTGTGCAAGGAGGATCAAGAAGAAGAGTGGTTAATAGACAGTGCCTGCTCCTTGCACATGACCGGAAGGTTAGAGTACCTTTGGGATTTCAGGCCTATTTGCAATGGTGGAAATGTCACGTTTGGTAACAATGCCAACGGTGTCATCCGAGGTTACGGTGTTCTCACTACCAGGAACTTCTCTATTTAGAAGGTTGCTTATGTAGAAAGCCTTAAACACAATCTCATTAGTGTTGGCCAACTACGTAGAGCAGGACATAGAGTTGAGTTTGATGATCAATTTTGTTACGTGATGACTGGTGATAGGAGCTCATGCCTAATCAAATCTCAATCCAAAGGTACCGTGTACCTTTTGGATGTCTCTCTCATCATTGGAAGACCGCAGCTATGTTTCCTATCCAAAGCCATATCTGAAGTAAGCTGGCTATGGCACCGCAAGCTAGCTCATTTCAACTTTCGGTACATCAACAATTTAGTCACTGGAGAACTTATTTGTGGTCTCCCCATCCTCAAATTCAGCAACGATACTCTTTGTCCAGATTGTGAATGTGGAAAACAATCCAAAGCAAGTCACCCTCAGATAATGGACTCTTCCATTTCTGAACCACTGGAACTACTACACATTGATCTCTGCGGTCCTTCAACCATAGCCAGTCTCCACCACAAGAAGTACATACTGGTTATTGTTGATGACTATACACGCTTCACTTGGGTCTTCTTCCTCAGACTCAAATCAGAGACACCGCAGATCTTTATCAACTTCATAAAAGAAATCGAATTGTAGATCAAGCTCCCAGTCAGACGCATCCGCAGCGATAATGGAACCGAGTTCACCAATCGTCTTCTCAATAGTTTCTTGGTGTCCAAGGGTATTTCTCACAACTTCTCAGCACCCTACACACTGCAATAAAATGGTGTAGTTGAAAGAAGGCATTAAACTCTAGTTGAGGCTGCCAGATCTATGCTTAACTTCGCCCACCTTCCTCTCTACATTTGGGCTGAAGCAGTAGCAACTGCATGCTTTGTCCAAAATCGAAGCATTGTGTGTAAACATCTAAAAAAAACACCTTATGAAGGCCTCAACAACCGCAAACCAAATGTTCGCTTCTTTCATGTCTTTGGGTGTAGATGCTTTGTGATCAACAACAGAGACCAACTCAACAAATTTGCACCGAAGTCTGATGAAGGCATCTTCCTTGGTTACTCCACTAACAAGGTTGCTTATCGAGTGCTCATCAGGCATACAAGGCTTATCATCAAAAGGTTTGACGTGAAATTTGATGATTCACACATCCGTAACGCCCCTCCATCCAATGAAACTACCGCAATTATGGAATGTGATATTCCTGCTTCTTCAGGTCCATTAAATGTAGTTGAAGTCAACTATGAAGATCTCTTCGATCCTGTTGAAACAGCGAAATTATCCGAAATTCTTGTGTCACCCACAGCTCAACAACAACATGCTGATGTTTCTGGACCACCTCTTTCTGAAGTAGTATCACTTAATACTTCCACCTCTCCGGTTGAGGGGGAAAGCTCTACTTCGGATCTAGCCACAACCGTCGAGGTTCCAGTACTTGATGTTGTTCAGATTCCTGCCCGCAGAGAAGTCTTACCATTAAACGTATCTTCGGATTTGGATGATGAACTCACAGAGAATATAGATACTAGAACTGATCCAAGGATTGTCACTCTCCTATCTGCAGTCCAGGGGGAACCTTCTCAGATTCCATAGGAACTCCCATCCGTAATCCAGGGGGAACCTCTCCCAAACGCTCAGGGTAATTCAATTCTCGTCCCCACAATCCAAGATGACTCAGCTGGTTGTTCTCAAATCCAGGGGAACTGCCTTCTCCTACCGCAAATTCTCCTAACATTCAAGATATCCCCTCCACCACATCTGTTGATCATCTGCAGCCCCTTCTACATGTATGGACGAAGGACCACCCACCAGGTCAAATCATCGGCAACCCATCCGCAGGTATTCAGACTCAATCCTCCAAAGATTTATCTGATCATTGCCACTATGCAGCTTTTATGTCCTCAGTAGAGCCCAGATCAATCAAAGAAGCATTGCTTGAACCTAATTGGATAGCTGCAATGCAAGAAGAGCTTGAAGAATTTCAAAGAAACGAAGTTTGGCAGCTCATACCGAAGCCATTGGGCCATTCCATTGTTGGCACTAGATGGGTGTTCAAAAACAAGCTGGATGAATCTGGTGTGGTAGTCAGAAATAAAGTAAGGTTAGTTGCAAAGGGCTATAGTCAACTTAAAGGTATTAACTACGATGAAACGTATGCTCTGGTGGCACACATGGAAGCTATCCGGATCTTCCTGGCATATGCAACCCACAAGAACGTCAAAGTACACAAGATGGATGTTAAAAGTGCTTTTCTCAATGGGGAACTAAAAGAGGAGGTTTATCTTCAGCAACCTCCGGGCTTTGAAAATGTTGAATTCCCTGACCACTGCTATAAACTTGAAAAAGCAGTCTACGGTCTAAAGCAAGCCCCAAGAGCATGGTATTAGACACTTTCTGAATTTCTTGTCTCATCCGGGTACAAAAGAGGAGTGATTGATCCCACATTATTCAGAAAAGAAAATGGTGACCACCTTATGATGGTACAAATATATGTGGATGATATCATCTTCGGATCGACTGATCAAGGCATGGTGGATGAATTTGCTAAGCTCATGACCAACAATTTCAAAATGAGCATGAATAGAGAGATTAACTTCTTTCTAGGTATTCAAGTGAAACAAGTACCACAAGGCATATTCATTCATCAAGAGAAGTACACCACCGAACTGTTAAAGAATTATTCTATGGACAATTGTTCATCTGCTAAGGTCCCCATGGCCTTCGATTATAAGATCTCTGCTGATCCCTCATGTGAATTTGTGGATCACAAGACTTATAGAGGCATCATAGGCTCTTTGATGTACCTCACAGCAAGCAGACCAGGCATTGTCTTTGCAACTGGTGTATGTGCAAGGTATCAAGCTGATCCTAATGTATCCTATATGACCGTAGCCAAACAGATACTCCGGTACTTAAAAGGAAGCAAATCTCTCGGTCTATGGTACCCCGCAAGCAATGACTTCAGCCTACAAGCCTTCACAGATGCGGATCATGCCAGATGCAAGCTCGATCGAAAAATCACTTCCGGTGGCTGTCAATTTTTGGGTGAACGTATGGTCAGTTGGTCTTCAAGGAAACAAAGTTGTGTCTCTCTATCAACTGCAGAAGCATAGTATGTGGCCGCAGCCAGCTGTTGCTCTCAAGTCCTTTGGATGAAAACTCAACTAATGGACTACGGGTATAAAATGTTGCGGATACCGATCTATTGTGACTCTGAAAGTGCTATTGCTATTTCTTACAATCCAATTCAGCACTCTAAGACCAAACACATCGAACTAAGGTATCATTTCATCAAAGACCACATCTTGAAAGGTAATATCGAACTCATCTTTGTTCCCTCTAATGAAGAGATTGCTGATGTGTTCACAAAAGCACTCGACTCCACAAAGCTTAGCACCTTCCTACAAATGTTGGGAATGATGAATCCAGACCCACAATTCTTTTTGAATTGTTAGCTACCGCAGACCTTTTTTGGTCTCCATTGCGGTTCTAAATAAGAATTACATATGATAGATGGTTTTGGTACCGAAGTCTAGGTACCGCAACCATATATCATACGTAGTTCTCATGGGTCTTTATGGTTTGTTATTTTCTAACCTTTGCATAAGTGCTTCTCTCAGTTTCTCACTGCAGTCTTTACTTTGTTCATTCGTGATGACGTTTCCAACCGCAATGAAGTTTCTCATCCGCAATGACGTTTCCAACCATAGTCATCAAATGTTTTATCAACCCTTGTCCCTTTGTGTGCTATTTAATGATCCCTCATTAAATAAAATAAAACATTCCCCATTAGAAACTGTCACCTTCCCTTTCTGAATAAACCCTTTTGTTAGACCTATTTTGGGATGATGACAAAAAGAACGTTTTTCCAATTCACTCAACCTTAATTTGTCCTTTCCTCTCCCCAACCCGTCCCATTCGTTACAACTTCCTCTTCCATCACCCCCACGACCACCTGACGTATTGACATGCGTCTGACCTTACATTAAATGCAAACCCCTTTTTGGAAATCTCCCAAAATCTTTTTAAATGCGTTATATTTTTCTGTGTGGCTGAGATTTAATCTAGAAATCAGAAATTCCCTCCAAAACCCCAATCGACGTTTCACCCTCTTCTACCTTTTACCTAGGGTTAAAATTTTTTCACCCCTATTTAAACCCATCTTCTTCCCCAATAATCTTTACGCTTTCTAATTATCGATTGATTTCTCTCAACCTTCAAAATCTCCATAGCTCTCAAGGACTCTGTTTCTCTTCTCTCAAATCACTTCCAAATCATTCGCAATGGTGAAATCCGGTGCATCTAAGAAGCAATCCAAGGCTACAGGTTTAGAAAACCCAATAGGTTCCGATTCTCCCTCAATTGCATCCAGCAATTTCAGAGCAATCTTTGAAGATCATCCCTCTTACAATTCCCCCACCAAGCTAATGATCAAGTTTCTCAAGAACCACATTCTGTTTGGTCCATTCGATGCGTTTATAGACGTAGTTCCAACCTCTACACTCTTCAAATGAGCGTTTTCTGCATATCGACCATTGGAGAACCCCCAAGAAGTGCATCTCAATCTTATCAACGATTCCTTGGTCATCTTGACCAAAGAAATAATTGTCTCCGCCATTAACCTTCTGGTTCACCCCTCCATCAAGTTCTTCTCACCATCGATGACTGACGTCACCACCGCACTATACCAGATGGGGTATCAGAAACCAATCTGGGGGATTGGTGAATTCAAAAAGAACCAACTGCCTGCGGTTTGGCAATTTGTGTGCCACTACGTCATCCACAGTCTATCCGGCAGAACCGGAGGCATCGACAACATGGGTTTAAAGCTACTAGAACTGGTCTGGAGCATTTTCACAGGCACAATGTCAACTATGGGAAAATCCTTTAGGACGATTTTCTCCAATACATTCCCAAGGAGCACCCGAAGGAAAACCCTACAGGGCTCACTTTTGCACGCTTTTGGTCTCTCTGCATCTCAGATTTGCATGCGGATGCCGACATTGATATGGGCAGTGACATCAATTTCTTTGTCACCAAGGAGCTAAAAAGGTACAATCCTTCTTCTGACCAAGCTTTATTTGGCCCTATCCACAGGCTCCCCACACATATTCTTACTCTCCTTAGTCTTGAGACTGCTAATGTATCAGACCACATTGAGGCTACGGAGGGTATTGCCCAATACCCTTCTACCCCGCCTCTTCCATCCACAGCCATTAACCCTGAGGGTACCGCAGTCCCCTCTGCCACCACTTCATCCAATATTTCTCAAAGAAGAAAGAAGTTGGCTTCCAAGAGGAAGAACAACACACCCAAGAAGGGTGCTTCTAAACCATCCGCACCCACCAAGAAACGCAAGTCAAAACCTTCCCCAACCATATCTATCAGTGACGAGGATAGACAACCGATTTCTATCCTCAAGAAAAGGAAAACAACCAAAGTCACTAGCTATATGCGTGATAGGACAGATGCTGAAGCCTCTCAAAAGGCTCCAGTAGTCCTTGGGGTTCCCGCAAACCCATTCGACACCACCATCATTTTTGATTCAGACTCAGAAACTGAGTCTGATTCCCATTTACATGGAGACTCCCCCCCAGCGAATTCCCAAGAGGATGACACTGGTTCTTGCCCTAAAGTCTCCAAGGATTCCCGACTGCATACTTTTTCCCCAGAGGAGGTGCGCTCCATCCTTCTTTCAGTTACCCAAACACTACAAACACCATCCCAACCGCAGGGCACTTCTTTCGCCCATGCCAGAACTGGCCCGAGGCCAGACTTGACCACGGGTCAAGGAGACCGAGGAAGCCCAGGAAATCCTACTCTGCTTACATCTTTATTAGGTGTTTTAGGCATGGTGAGCACTAATGTGCAAGGAGCCATGGACCCGAAGGACACTTCAGTGTGTGTTACAGGTTTTGAAGATGTTGCTTCAAATGACTCATAGTTGCAGTACAATCCAGTCACTGAGTTAGACAAGAAGAAATATGAAGCTTTCAAGAGGGCCTTCTAAGCCCGCAAGGAGCAACAAGTCAAGCAGCAGCGACAAAAGGAACAAGAAATTCAATCCATCGCTCGGTATTGGGCAAATGCCATCAGCAATGCCAATACCGTAGCTACTATGCAAAAGGTTCAAAATCTGATGGATCAGCTGGCAGAAAATATGTTGAAAGCTCAAGCTTCGGCCGCAGCAGCGGGTACTTCCCAGGTTCCACCTACTCCAACTCCAGTTCCATCTCCCAATCTAACAGAAAACCCATCTCAAGAAAAAGGGACCGCAATTGAACTCAGCTCAGCCCCTACCTGCGGTCTTGACGATGAAGATGTCCAAGAAATTAACAAGCCAAATCCTTTAGACGACGATCTGATGA
Source organism: Lactuca sativa (assembly GCF_002870075.4). Classification (NCBI taxonomy): domain Eukaryota; kingdom Viridiplantae; phylum Streptophyta; class Magnoliopsida; order Asterales; family Asteraceae; genus Lactuca; species Lactuca sativa. The sequence continues at coordinate 61,952,588 of NC_056628.2, forward strand.
TGTTTGAAGAAGAAGAGGAGTCCAGTGGCTCACAGCATTCGACTTCCAAGCCGAAAACAAAGAAGAAAAAGAAGAAGAATGTTGTCACCCGAAAGGAGTTCCTAAGCCTTCAAGCCAAAGTGGATCAAATATTGGCTACGGTTAAACCCCCTCAAACTGAAGACATTCCAGGACCACAGTCAGTGATTGAAAGAATTGAAAGGCTGGAGACAAGGGAGCATATGGCTGCTGAGCGCATCTCTCTCAAAGTAGAGATGGGGATCTGGTCCATTGACAACTCACGCAAGGCTGACCACAAGGACTTCATGGCTGTAGCGGAATGCCTCATTTCTGAGGTGACAGCAATTAAAAAGGATCTTCAAGCAGCCATTGCGGATCAAGCTGCACAATCTCAGAAAGTGATCGATGAGACTCATACTGCTTATGAGTCCACTATCTCTGTTCTTCAAGCTACAATTAATAGACTGAAGAAATCCCTTACTTCCAACTTCCATGGCCCTGAGATCCTCCAGCTTACAAAAGACATACACAAGCTGCTATTCCACCCAACCATCCCAAATAATTCCCAATTGTCAGAAACACTCAAAGCTCAATTCCAAGAAGTTTGTGCCAAGGTGGATGGACTAAAGAAATGGCTTGAGGAAGCACCGGGGTTGCGTTCCTCAAGAGGGGGAAGTGAAGAAGAAGAAGTCCACCACTCTAATTCCTCTTTCCATCAGAGTCCCCTCATCACCACTAAAAAAATTCCAACACCTCGGCCTTCACCGCAACCACCTCAACATATTTCAACTCCCCCCACTTCACCTCCTAAAGACACACCCAAAAAGCCTGAGACTCCTCCTCACTTCAAAATTTTGGAGGAGAACATATCATCCGAAAGATCCATAGACTCCCATACTACAGCTTAAAGAAAACAAGATTGGAAAGCAGCCAAGTTAGCCAAACTCATCTGGAGAGAGTGAGGATTCGACACCATGATTGATCAGTGACTAATTAACTCATGGGTCAATCCGCACCGCAAGCTGCTAGATGAAGACTATACACCGCATCTGACATATGCTGAACCCCCTGATGATGGGTACTAGGACATTCCAATTTCACCAAATGCCAAATACTTTGCAGTGTTTGAGCCACTTGACAGCAGCCTTCCTGCCCACAAAAGACTGTCGATGGAGTTTAAGAGATTAAACCGTTTTTATGCCAAACATTCCTCCTCCATTGACAAAATATGGTCTAACGACAGACCATCCGCAATCAAGAACTACAAAATGCGGAAGTTCCTGAACGCTGATTTTGTCCAGTATACTCTCACCAGAAGGGAGCATGACTACATCCGCACCCAGGCAGACTTCCCATGCATGAATCCAAAAGAAAATTTTCTTATTGCTAGGGTGTTCCAGAACAAGGCAGAAAAGCACCCCAAGGTGCAAATAGCGCTTGAAAAAAACCAACTCTTTCGTAAGGGACACAGTCTGTGACATTGCGAAGATTGACACGGACATCTACCCCACCATCCTCAATAGATTTGACCTTCCACCACTTGAACCTGTGTTAATGCTTATCGAAGGCTACGAAGAATGATCACTAGGCGCAACCAACTTCCCGGAACTTGGCATCATATTCAAACAGAAGACAGACAACGTCAAATACTTCATTCCGATGAATGCCATGCACCGTCTGCCAAAGAAACAACTTGACATTTGCCAGAGCGCAGTGGAAAAATCGAAGCGTACTACTGTAGAAGTCAAGTTTGAGATTACAAGGAGAATTACATGGCTGGAGAATGTTAGGAAATTTTGGTGGATTTTGATCAAGTTCCTCAAACTTGATAGCTGAACTAGAGTTAAAGAGGTCACTTAGGGGGAAATTGTTGAATCATAAAAGCGACCCTCTTGAACTCAACTACCGCAACCTTCTCTCTGCTACCACAACGGTTCAGTACCTACAGCCAATCCAGCACTCGGAGTCAATTCTGCAACTGCAACCGCAACCATTCTTTTGCTACTGTAGTCTACTAGATTACTTTTACATGTCTTTTATGTAATTCACTCTATTATCTAGTATGCCTTGCACGACTGCTTATAGACTCTTAGTCTAGTTCAGAGTCTCTATAAATAGAGACTCATTCTCTTATATCGAATACACTTCTTACCACTTACTGATAACTTATGAACTTATTCTGAATATATTTCTCTAAGTTATCTTCTTCATTTCTCTATCTTTCTACTCTTTTACTCTCAACTGTTACTTAAAGATATCTGAATATAACCTCTCTCTGGAGCAAGTCTGTAAGACTTAATCACTAAGTTTGATCTTCCTTATTAACTTGGAGTGACTGCATTCCTTGTTACGAATCGGCTTAAGTGTATTCTTTGGCGTGACTGCATTCCTTGAGATTAACTCTATTCCGCAATATACTTGTTCTAACTTTTGTTCAAGTGTGTCTCCAAAGTTTTTCTCTCAACAGTCGGCATCTTCGGTGTCGACAAATTCCCAACGGTTTTGGATAAATGGACAGAGTACTCAAGGATTTCCACATCACTAATAGTGTGCCTTCGGAATTTGATTCTCTAATTCCAAAACTCATGTTCAGAGAACTTTGCGAAAAGTATCTCCGAAGGTAATGTTTCCACGGGTTCCTTCTTATTACGAGGGTAGATAAGTATGTCGTTTCATAGACAATGACGAACTGATCCCAGTAAGAAAGATGGAATCTATTTATTAAACTCATGAATGCTTCGGGTGTATTGGTCCTATCCGAGGGGTATCACTACAGACTCGAAGTGTCCGCATCGAGTTCGGAAGGTAGTCTTTGAGTCATTCTTCCCTAGCACTCGAAACTGCTGATATTCGGATCTCGGTCCATTTCTGAAAGGTAACTCGATCCTTGCGTTTGCTCAACCGATTCATCTATGTGAGGCAGAGGCAATGATTTCTAACGGAAATCTTGATGGAGTCCTCGATAACCGAGGTACATACAATGCAATCCGTCGACCTCTGGAAGAATAAGACCGGATCTCTCCAGGGTGAGAAACCTAGTCTTCTAATTCTATTTATTTGCAGTTCGCTAAGTTGTCCGTACTGTTCTTGTATCTCCGTAGTTGTTTAGACTGTAGGGAGATCTTTTTACGGGAGTCATACCGGGTACTAAGTTTGTTCGCATGACGATGCGATTACTCGTAGTCTTGGGCAGTTCTCCATCCTGAAGTTCATATTATAATTCATACATGGTTTGACGATCACCATCTCGTGTATACGAGTCATATATAATTAAGATTGAAAAGATAGTCGAATATATGATTTTTCTTTACGTTCACATCCCGATGGGAAAGGAAATTAAAGTGGAATCATCACTTCTAAACTTGTAGCACCTTGATTATATATTACCCTTATGTATACATTCTTCAGTGATAGATCAACCGTTTGAATCTTTGGATTGAACTTGACGTACTGCACGAGTAATACTGCGGGGATTTCTTCGGAAAGGAAAAGAACTATGAGGTACTCCAAGCATGAGTACTTCGGTGTTCTGATATGACGACTTCGCTAGAAAGGCGATTTCGAAGAAAGAGATGTACATATGAAACTGGTTTCGTGCGGATCAAAGTGAATCTAGTTGTATGATAATGTCAGAATCATAAGGAAAATTTAAGACGTTAGATTTGAATATGAGGCGTTATAGACAAAACACAACCGTGCAACCATCAAAAGAGTTACAATACTTTAGACTTACTACAAGACTATTGCTGCGAATAAGGTATACTACCAAAGACAAATATACGCGGCACGAGCATCCCTATACCGACAGGATCCCACAAAAGATAAGACTCTAGTTGCACTAGTTTTAAACATGTTTTAAAAACATACAAAATACTGATGATTGGGAGGGAACCTATACTATAGTAGGTTCCTTAACTGCCTCATTCCATTCTGAGCTAAAACTCCTCCGTATTCGCCGTTGTCCTCCTCTGTTGGACAGTCCCTCTTGAAGTGTCCAATGACGCCACATAGATGGCATATCTGAGAGGTTTGGACATTGGTGGTTGAATTAATGTGTTGGATCTGGGTCCTGCAGCAGCTGGTAGTATGTCCATTCCTGTTGCACTTAAAGAGTGTAACGCACGGCAACTACCTAGATGATGAAAGCTACACTCATAGCATTTCGGTAGGTTTCCGGCATATTGCCTAGCTGCTGTAGGGACAATTGGGACACCAGCAGGAATGGTAGTAAGAGGTACAGATGTTGTAGCTGTGAAGATCGTTACCGGTGGTTGTTTCTTGTTCGCTCCTCGAAGCAATTTGTCCTTCCTTTTAGCCCAAAACTTCCGTTTGTTACTCTTGGTCTTGTAACTAGGAGCATTGTGATAGTTTTTTGCTCGTTGAAGTACTTGATTGTGACCTAGATTGGAACTGTTGTCAACAATCCTGCTAACATTCGCGTTGTTAGCGCTAAGGTGGTTCAGAATAGCTGACACGACAGCCGAGACTGCAGCTTGAAAGGTAGCTGCATCAATCTGAAGAGTTGGTGTTTGGTTGATGGGTTGATCGTTTTTCTTTGGCGACATGATTCTATTTCGCGGAAAGAAAAATGAATTTGTAAGCCAGCATGGTTGAACCTAGACGTAGTTCGACTGTTTATGTAAAGAATAAGAGTATGTTCTCGAATGTTTGACCTACATCCCTATGATGCAGTCCTAGCACGGATTGGAAGTATGTTTGTGAAGGTTTGACCTACATCCCCATGATGCAGTCCTAGTACTCAGTGGAAGTGAGTTCGTAGAATGGTCTCAAGACGCTTGTCGTTCAATCCAAGGTATCGTTGTTTGGTGAATAACATGATGCAACCACTGAAAGAGACATGGAAATGTCTCCGGAGTTAAATTACTATAGTCCAATGACTTGACTAAATCATGTTTCAGATAGACTCCAATGAAAGTATGATAAGATTTCTTGAATAAAGAATGAATCAGAAGTTAGCCGACTGTCAATATCTTTGGTATTAATGACTTAAAAGTTCGGGAAAATGACCTTGTAACAGGTCGTACATCATATCCAGAGGTGATAGTCCTTGACAGAATAAAGGCCTAACTAAAGTACTTAAAGTACAAGGTAGTTTCATAGAAAATGCCATATCGGGCATTGATAGAAAAACGATTCCTTTTTAACAAGGAAAAAAATAAAGTAAATCATCTATTACTGGCGACGGTCATCCCTCTGGTGAACTCTCAGTTCAGCCAGTTGATGTTCCATATCAAGCAGGTATCTTTCGTATACCCTCTGACGTACTCGAAGCTCTATGACTTCGGCTTGGGTTTCAGCTAGTGCTTGTAGTAGGGTTTCATGGTCTCTCTCTGATCTCTCACGAGCATGTTCAAGGCTGTTGGTGCGAAGGATATGCATCCCTCCATTGGTGTCAACTTCAGTGATACGACGTAGAGTTGTCCTGCCCTAAATTTCATTTCAGGCAACTCTACGGATCAGGATTGGTAGAACTCTATCTGCTGTGCTCCCTTCATTTATGTTGTAGAAGCTTCAGTCTCGATTAAACGGCATAGGTTGATCTTGATCTTCGCTCCATGCTTCCAAACATTCGACCCATGGAGGTGTCGGGCCATGAAAAGCCAGACGAGGGTCGGGATTTGGAAAGGGAGCTGTCTGGGGCAGGTTCTCAACCTCGGGTTCGGAGTTAGCACCATCTGAAAGGTCTTCATCATGGTGATCATTCACAGGGGTAGGATGATCATTCTCTGGTTCTTCTCCAAACCATCCAGCGATGACTTCATTCGGAAGGTACTGGTTGCCATGGGGATGGAGTCCAGCCATGTTATCTACGCGAGAATTGGGGTAAGAAAATAATTATTAGACGAACTATCTAGATAATTATTTAGAAAATCTTCATTATTTACATCACTATTTGTGAAGTGCATACCAGTTATATGTAATTGAAACAGGATAGGCCTTCGGATAAGTGACCTTAACTCCAAATTCATAAAGAATAGGGGTAAAGCAAAATTTTCACAGATTCTAAGTCTATAATATCCTAGTTACATATAACTTTAGTGTATCCACTTAGCAACTATCAACTTAGTAATGAAGATCCCTTTTAGTTCTCAATTATAAAGTACCTATAGTAAAAACAAATACCCCTATAGTATTTTAAGTTTAATGTTATGTTATACTATTCTCATTGTGGTATTGTTGGTAGACTTTTAGACTTGTTGCAACCACACAACTACACTTAGCCACATGCTAGTCAACCCTCGGATAATATAGGTGATCAAGCTATATCTTCCCAGTTTTGATCATATGTCTCTAAGTCCACCTGTGTTTCCCAACAATCGTAATTCTTTTGTACTGTCCTAGTGACGCTGATTTTAGTATGAATGCAGCACGTATACTTAATTAAATATTTTATTATTTAAAGTATTATACTCTAAATCAGAGTATTTTAATCCTGCTTGTGTTTATAGTTTGTATATCTTTTATGGGTTGATACACTCAATTCACTATAAACAGTGCTCTGATACCAATTTGTCACACCCCAAAACCATGTACGACGGAAACGTTCTGGGGCGGAGGACGTCATGTACAGTATCACAATAATGAAAAGTAGTAAACAAGCGACAACATCATCCATTGCATTAATAATATAATTTTAATACAAGTGTGTTTTGTCAAATTATAATAGACACTAAAGTATAATCAAAATGAAAGATGAGTCTTGATCGAGCTCCATCTTTTCTAAACCTTGCATCGGTACCTGTCTATCGTTGACCGGAGGATACAAGTTATTTTGAACTGGAGTATCAGCTTTAAAGCTGGTGAGATCATAAGTATTAATGTGTCTTAATTTGTAAAACTTGTAATGAAAGACTTGAAATTGTATTGAAAGGAAGCTCGTATAAGTATGAAAATGTTTGTAGAACAACTGTAAATGTTTGAAAAACCCTAGAAATCCCTATGATTCATACTATTATAAAAGGGAGTCTTCTACCAAGACCTAACTACTCTAAATGTAGCCTTCTACCAAGACCTAACTGCTCTGAATGTAGCCTTCTACCAAGACCCGACTGTGTTACTATTATTATTATTATAAGAAATTGTATCCTTTGGTACTAGGATACTCAAATATAATTCACCTCATCGATTATGTAAATGAGCCACAAGATAAAGGTAATAATATAAATAGCCTAAGTATTACCCTTTGGTACTAGGGTAACTAACAATGTTAACATAAGACATTCGTAGATGTACATTTACCTTTGTTGCTAACAGCTGGGTGTAGGAATAGTTAATCCCTTAAAGTATACCTGTAAAGGTATCAACCGTAGGCATCCGTTGATGTTCATTATCCTCTGTAGCTAACAGTGGCTATAGGAATGGTTAGTCCCACAAAGTATCCTTTGGTACTAGGATATTAAATCCAATCTACCTCGTCGATTATGTGATTGTATCACAAGTTAAAGATAAGAATGAGGATTATATAACATAATCTATACATATAAAATGTAATGATACCTCATCATATATTATCTATGTAAACGTACTCATGTAAATGTAATCATGTAAATGTACTCATGTAAATGTAATCATGTAAATGTACTCATGTGAATGTATAATAATGTTCTTTAATGTTCTGTGTGTACTAGTTGTAACGTGTGTTCTCTCTCTATCTAGCAAGTATTGACTCATGAATGAACTGACTCATTGTATGATATCATGTTCTAATAATAGTTCTAGTATCTTCCTAAACTACCCAAATGGTAGCTTACTAGTAATGTAACTTGTACGTATCAACATGGAAGTATACCCATGCTACCCAAGGGTACTGAATGAACTGGAAGAACCTTTATGACTATATATGTACACATGATATATAACTAATATTTGAACAACCTTCGGACGGGTACCCGATATCCCACCAGACCACATTTCAAGCGTGAAAAGGAAATAGGGCGGATAGGCCTTCCTAAGCCTTTTAAATATTGCTTATATAACTATACATACATAGACATGAAATTGATAATATAATAGTATAAAAGAAGTTTCATAAAAGCATTTGATATGTAAAAGAGTTTTTAAGGCAATTTGAAGTAAAACAGTTTGGTAAAAGAGTTTGAAAGTAAGAGATTCACTTGTCGATAGTTATTAATCACATGTGATTGAGATAATAACTATCGTAACTTTACTTGTATCCCCCCATTAAAGTATTTATAAACATTTGAAAACATTTATAAGGTTAATTTAGGGGTATAAAATCACCTGTTGTGAGTGGTACGGATGAACTGAAGAGGTAGGATGGCTAGGTGTCAAGTGAAGTCTTGAACACACTCTATGATCCTAGTTAACATATATTATAACATATATGTATACCATTAGTCTTTAAACAACTAATAAACAAAGTTAAGACACTCTAGGACATGCTAAACACCATATACAAGTGTTATAAGTCTCAAGGGTTGCATCTAAGTGTTGTAGGGAAAGGCTAGTGTGTTTGGGGTTCAAGGGTAAACTCCAAGGGAGTTTACGGCAGTAAACTCAAGGGTTACGGTTGTAAACTCTACACTTTATGACCATATGTTGTTTTGAGGTTTTACAAGTCCTTGGAAGCATTTCTACATGGTGGTTAGGCCTTTGGAAGGATCTAGGGCACCATTTCACTCCTAAATGGAGTTTACGGTCCCTTTACCATTTTTTATTTTGAGTTTACTACCTTAAACTCATGAGTTTACTACTTTAAACTGAAGTTTATGATGTTTGGGGGTTTTCAAGTCCTTAGCTCAATCATGGCAATAGACTAGGTTAGATTTAGACATAAGGAAGAACCATGGTACTTTTATGGGACTTTTATACACCTTTTGGGGTGTTTACAGTTTTGGGACATCCCCAAGCCCTAAACACTTAAACATTTAAGGTTTTGGTGCTTTTTGTGTGATAAACTCATCAAGGATGAATCTAGACAAGTCCCTACGGCATTGTGAAGCATCTAGGCACCCTAACACACCATTTTGGCCCTATTCTTGGTGTTTACGGTTTTGGGACCTCCCAAAACTATGAACACCTTTATCTTGGTGTTCTTGGGACTTTTCTTTGATGCTAACATGTAATACAAGCTTAATAAGACTCAAGGATGGAAGTACTTACTATAAGGATGCTTGAATTGAACTAAAAGTCCAAGAACACTTAGTGTGTGTTCTTGGTGTTTTTGGAAATCTAATTAAAACACATAAATGAATGGATGAAAAGATGTACAATCACTAGATTAAGTGTTATATCAACTTGGAATGGCTAGAACACTTACAAGTTTGAAGATCTTTAATTAAATCTTGGATGATACTTGAGAGTGTTTTTGAGTTTACTCTTTTTAAGTTTAGGGAGTATACACAAAATGACTAGTTTTTGGGGAGTAAACTCATGCTTTTTGGATGAATTTTCGGCCCAAACATAATAGTTTGGTCGTGAACTTCTAAGACACGAGGTATTCGCGGTTTAGAAATTTCAAGTCTCGAGACGGCCCATCCGTATCTCAACGAACCTTCACTCACGGGAGACGGCGTTGCTTCGTCCGCTTGACCTCTCGGTTGAGGGTCACTACGGTTCTAATACGAAGGCGAGGGTCTCGTTAATCTCAATCTCATCGGGTGGAATTACGAGCGTCCTAACGGAAAGGTACGGTTTCAAGCTCGAGGTGCGAAGGGTAAAATGTACATTACTGAGTTCGCGGAGTAGGTCTAGTTTGTGAGGTATAGGACCGATTTTGGTAAGAATCTCGGGGGTCCTAACTATCTTAGATTATGCTTTTCACGTGATACGAAGCGTATTAAGCCATTCCCAGAGTGAGTTTTCCTAAAGAACTTGGTCTCTAACTTGGAATTTCCAAGGTTTCTTTTTCTTTCTTAACTTCCCAATCAAAGGCCACCCTCTGCTGGGTCAAAGTTGTACGGGTTTCTGTAATATGCGAGGAGTTATGGATGAACTATGACAGTAGGTCTGTAAGACCTAGAATTTGGCGAATTTATGTCGGTGTTGAATCATAAAAGTGACCCTCTTTAACTCAACTACCGCAACCTTCTCTCTACTACTGCAACGGTTCAGTACCCGCATCTAATCCCACACCCGGAGTCAATTCTGCAACTGCAACCGCAACCAGTCTTTTGCTACCGCAGTCTACTAGAATACTTTTACATGTATTTTATGTAATTCACTCTATTATCCTGTATGCCTTACACGGTTGCTTATAGAGTCTTAGTCTAGTTTAGAGTCTCTATAAATAGAGACTCATTCTCTTGTATCGAATACACTTCTTACCACTTAATGATAACTTATGAACTTATTCTGAATATATTTCTCTAAGTTATCTTCTTCATTTCTCTATCTTTCTACTCTTCTTACTCTCAAGTGTTACTTAAACATATCTGAATATAACCTCTCTCCGGAGCAAGTCTGTAAGACTTAATCACTAAGTTTGATCTTCCTTATTAACTTGGAGTGAATGCATTCCTTGTTACGAATCAGCTTAAGTGTATTCTTGATATAACAATTGTTGTCATTTCTATTTCTGTAAATTCCGCAACTAACTCCCTAACTCTAACTATATTATTATTGAGCTTTTAGATCCTTTGAGATTAACTCTATTCCGCAATATACTTGTTCTAACTTTTGTTCAAGTGTGTCTCCAAAGTTTTTCTCTCAACAATTGGTATCAGAGCCAAAGTCGTTGCTTTTTGAATATCGGAACTTTGATTTTTCAAAGGGCCTTCTATACCACTAAAGCTCATTTCTTAAAAAAAAAACTTCAAATGGCACAATCGTTATCTCTGAATGTCTCCAATAGTGTTGGGTCACCTAAATAAATAAATTGCTAATCGACTAAATTAGTTGTATTTAAGAGATAAATGTATGTAAATGATATAAGTGGAGAGACAAGTTACTACCCGGAATCTCTTATTAAATACGAGGTGTGAAACATGATTCTGAGACATTGAATTTATATTTTTATAATTGATGTTATAGAGTATTTATGCATGAGACGGATGTCTTGGACCAAAGCACTTCCAAATGCGATTATATTATCTCTTTTGAGTTTGGACCTTTTAGTCGACATCGAGGAGTCGATCTGAGAACCCATCTAATCCACAATTTTGGTTTTATTACGTGTTTGCTGCTTCAGGTGAGTTATCCTCCTTATATCAATAGGATCTAAGGGACCAAGGCTGGCCCTTTATGAATTTATATCCGGATTATTATATGGTATGTTTATTGATTTGCATCCTGGTAGTTAGGATGGTTATATGCTTATGCTTAGTGACCTAGTTAGGTCGGTATCCTGGTTATAGGATGTTACTATGCTATTTGATCTGTTAAATCAGTTTGATTGTTATATATATGCTAGCGTATGATATTTATGTGCACATGCCTGTTTGGTGGGGGTTGGGTTGACGTGGACCTGCTTTGTGCTGAAGGTCAACATACCCACGACGAACCGGATAGACTACAAACCCAAAAGGGTATGATAGTCAGACCGAAGGCCCGACAAGGGGTCCGGATAGGCTGAAGACCCTGTAAGGCGGTCCAGACATGTCGAAGGCTCGGAGAGCGGTCCAGATAAACTAAAGGCCTGCGAGGCGGTCCAGTCAGGCTGAAGACTCGTTATGCATGTTGTTCTGTGTTTGTTTATATGATGTGATTATGGTTATATGAGGTTAGTATTTGGGGGGGGGGGGGTAACTCACTAAGCCTTCGAGCTTACATCTATCTATTATTGTTTTAGGTACTTCTGAGGATCGTGGGGAGGCAAAGGCGTGATCGTACACCTCCTTATATTTTCATGATTTGATTCTAGGGATACTATGATGCTTAAACTATTTTGAAAAAAATTGCAATTACTTAATGGTTTTTAAATGTTTTAAAAGTTTTAAATTGGCTTAAATTTTATGGGTGTTACACTCATAATCAGTTGTAAGGGTTGGATGCTTCCAGATGAAGAAAACCACTTCAGAAGACGATTTTTGAATTATTTTAGCGACTTTTGGAGATCTGAAGACTGCGAATCATCTCATCCGTTTAGTTTATCTAGATTGATCAGTAAATGTTTCTTTTATCTATTTTGATTTTGTTTTTAGCCATGTCTGGCTAAAATTTAGTTTTTAGTTCTGCATAGATTAGTACTTTTCGTGTGATTAGCTTTCAGATTTGACTTTTGTTTTGTGTTTCTATCTAGATTCTTCAGTTTTGTTCTTAATGAATGTTTGGTTTTAAATTCTTGTTAGTGTGATCACCTAGCTAGGGTTTAATCATTCCAGTTAACCAGTTAATAGAATCCGTAATTGTTCTTGTCAACTGGTAAAAGTAACAAGTATCAGATTGGTTACGTGTTGGGGATTTAACTCTGATATAAACTGAAAATGTCATATATTTACGCTTCCGAGCTTGTGAGAAGTATTGGGTATTGTTGGGAATTTACATAGAACCTAATGCAACTTTTCTGATTTAATTAAGAGCTTGTTTAATTGAACACTAAAAAATTAGGGTTAATTGAAAAGCTTATTTTGGTTAACTAAATAAGGTAAAAGAGAATTTACTAGAGTTTTTTAGTTTTCTCAGTACCAGCTTAGATAGAACGCATCTCAAATAATCAGATCTGGGCTATTTGCATGATTAGGAAAGTCGCAGCAGAACTGAAACCATTTTTATTATTGATTTTCATTTAGTTTAATATCACTGCATTTTTAGTTTTTAGTTTAATTAACCCTCCCCCCCCCCTTCTTAATAATTTATGTTTTGACTAAATGTGTCTGATGCAAAAAAACATTGACTTTAAGGCTGTGTTCCTGAGGATTCGACCATGCTTTCCATGTGCTATATTTTTAGTGCAAACAGCAGTAATAATTTATTTGTTTAATATGCATGCAGACAATGTGTTAACAAGTATGCTGCTATGTTGTAGTGAACAATTAGATCTGTCTCCTGGTATTGAGTATGTTGCTTTATGGTAATAACCTATTGAACTATATGTGCTTTCTGGTTATCATCTATGGTGTGCCCTTAAGTACTGTCAGTGGTCAAGTAGGATAGCCTGAGAACTCTTGGTCTAGGCCCTCATGTCTATTCCTTGTTTGGTTATGGCTATAGAGTAGGACCATCTTTTCGGGTGGCTATCTCACCTCTGGTTACTTATGGTTACACATTCTATGGAGGTTGGCTAGTAGTGGGACTGTATGTTGCGAGGGGATTAGTAGGCAGTAGTGAGACGTATGACTGATGTTTGCCTATATTATGTGCTTGCTTGATCCTGGTTGTTTATATGTCAAGATATTGTGTTTGGTTTGGGTTGAGGCGGTCATGCTTTGTACGGTAGGCCAAGATACCCAGTGCGGGTCGACTGTAAGCCATAGGCACTGAGGAGTGGTTTGGGTTGAGGCAAACCAGTGTAGACTGAAACGCCAAAATACCTAGGCGTCCTGGATAGACTGTAGGCCTGAGAGGCGTACCAGTCAGGCTGAAGGTCCAGATAGGCTGAAGGCCCAGTGAGGCGGTCCAGTCATGCTGAAGGTTTTGTGAGCGGTCCAGATAGTCTGTAGGCCTGCGAGGTAGTCCATTCAGATTGGAGGCTCTGTATGCATGTTGTTTGTTATTATGTTTATGTGGTGGTATTTTGGGGGAAATCACTAAGCTTTGGGTTTACAGTTTTAGGTTTTATTTCAGGTACCTCAGATGATCGCGGGAAGGCGAAGGCTTGATCGTGCACCTCCTTGTGTTTTATGTTATGATTTTGGGAAAAACTCTAATATTAAACATGTTTTGAGTACTATGTTGTAAACAAATATGTTTTCTGGTTGGTTTTAAAAAGTTTAAGTTTTCATGAATTTTATGGGTGTTACAAGTTAGTATTAGAGCCTTGGTTTGAGTGAACTAGAGGAACACTCATGTGAATCCAGTCTCAAACTAAGGAAAAAGATTAAAAAACAATTTTCAAATAGTTTTCGAAATAATCAAGGAGGATGAGATGTGTACCAGCAGTCGGAGCTAGTAACTAGATCCTAAATTACCACATAGTTATTTGAGATTATATTATGTCATTTTAGAACAACATGCTAGAGATAAGATAGGGATGCTCAGGAATCGTATGATAGAATTGCCTAATATTTGATGCCTTAACTCTTGTAGAATACCTTATTGATTGTTGTATGACTCTTTCATGTGTGAACTAGGTATTGAGTGAATGCGCTAACTCACATACTGCATGGGTTAAATGGTCTTAGGGTGGGGGATTCGGTCCTGTTACACAGCTCTTGTTTGAGTCCAACCATTGTAGGATTGAATCTTTTAGCCTAAGATTGTTTAATTTGTGTATTATGTGATAATGTTCATGCAATAGTTATCTGACACCAATGGAGGGTCGTGTGGAAGCTGATGGTAGGATGAGTTATGTAGGGTCAGCCGACCAGTCGCGATATGGGTAGCCTTCCTCTAGGAAGTGAGGATAGAGTGCATAAGTATGCTAGAGTGCAGTGTACTGTTAAGGTTGTTGTGATGATCGTCTGAGAAAACTACGGGTAGGTGTGGAAGGTAGTATGTGTTGGATGCGGTGTCTAAGCCCATAACTATAATTGGTATGTACTTAACGCGATAGTAGCATGGTCCTTTTCGGTTGCCTTGACCCAAAGAAGTGATGACCAATCGAAGATTCGCGACAGAACCGACACGACGCCAATGACGTAATAAGTGAGTTTAAAGACTTAACCCGATAGTAGCATGGTCCATTAGGCTTTGTAGAAGGATCCTATGGACTGCTTAAGGCCTAAGCAGTCAGATTAGGGTTTTACCTGGAAACAATAGCAGCACAATTATATAAATACCCCTTGGATAGTTGAAATCAACTCCTATGCATTCTTAGAGAACCCTGGTCGATTTCCATAGCCTCCATCCTCTCTCTCTTGTTTATCCATCGCTAGTTGGTGTTTGTGACTCCATTAGAGGTGCAACAATTGAGGCATTAAGCTCTTGAAGGTCAAGATCTATAATAAACCCAGAAAAGGTATTCTTCTAACTATGTTTAATTATCAATTTCAAAAAATTGTATGCTAGATTAGGGTTTTGTTTAGATAACTTAATTTGCATGTATAACTTGAGAAAAACCTAGATCCAAAGCAATTAGGGTTGCATGTGCACCATAGGAATGTTGTAATGCTCATACCCCAATAACGGTATCAGAGCTTAGGGTGTTTTTCTGTTATATTTGATGTTATTGTGTTTTGCGAAATTTGAAACATAATCAATTTTGGTCTCTGACTGGTGGACTCGACAAGTCCTATGAAGGAACTCGACAAGTTGGACCTACTCGACGAGTTGGTATGTTAGATGGTAGATTTTTCTTATTTCAGGCCAAAATTAGATTAGGATCATTAACTTAAATTGTTTTAACTGCTAAAATTCAAATTTTCTGTTATGGTAATGATTATCCTCATCTAACTAGAAGATAATGGTCAAATTTTAAGATAATCTTTAAAATTATATGATTAGTTTAGTTATTTAAAATTTGATTTAGAAGTTTTAAATAGTTTCCAAATTTTCCCTAAAGTTTTGGAATTTAAAATTTAATTAAAAGGTTTAATTTCGAAATATTTAATTCTAACACCCTAGTATTTTAAAAGTTTAAAATACAACCCTTATACTATTATATTATTAAAAGATTAATATATATATATATATATATATATATATATATATATATATATATATATATATATATATATATATATATGTATATACTAGCCGTTTGCCCGCGCAAAGCGGCGTCGGCGAATAGTTTCTTTCAAGCAATTAGTTCCATTCGGAGACATGTTATATTTCTAAGAACACTTGCACCATTATCGATCGGTTTCACAAAAATAAAAAGTGCAATGCCAAAACCAAAAAATATTGTGGTGGTGGATTCCATGGAGGAAAAGGAGATGAAGATTTGAATTAGTCTCCAGTCAACTATATTTTATGCAAAAAATTAGGGAACTCCAATTTAAATGAGCTTTTAAATTTCAAACGATTTGTCGAAAAGAAGTGTTTTAGATTTCGAATGCCCTAGATACCAGAGAAGAGATATTTTAGGAGTACAAGTTGGGTCAAAATTGATGAAAATACTAATTCAATCCCTAAAAATAAGGAAATACTAATTTAAATGTGTTTTTAATACTTGTATCCCTAGCATAATCATTTATAAGATATATATTATAATATTATTATATTAATAGTTGGTTGTACTTTAAGCTTAAAAACTTGAATGTCTTAAAAAAATATTATTATTATATTGATTCTATTTATAGAAAAAGTAAGATTTCTTTTATAAGGTAGTATATATATATATATATATATATATATATATATATATATATATATATATATATATATAAGACGAGTCTGTCTTACCGTTAGTAGGTCTCATTCATGAAGCTGGTCTATAAGGGATTTTTAAGGAAGCGGCATGTAAAATGACCGCCATTGGGTATCCACTCTTACCCACCGCACTCTTGACTAGTGGACGGTCGTTAGCCGAACGGGTAGGGTAGGTCATTAAATCATCATTAATAAGTATAATGAAAACTATAAAGTAATTAAATGTTTTTTATAAATTCCCAATCTTAGTTACTTTAGGAAAATGTAAACAATGATGCTATTCCATGAAATTACACTTTGCAACTTGCCAAGTCATTAGTGGAGCGTGTATGGTTAACCGACACTCTAACTTGGACTAACAAGTGTGGCAAAGGGTAGCTCGAGAATTATCATTGATCAATGGAGCGTGTGTGGTTAACCGGCAGATTGATTAGGTGGTAAATGAATCGAGAGTGCCAAGCTAATCTGCATAGTTATCCACACCTTATTTGTGATCCTCGGTATCCTAGTCACAAACTTGAAGGTCATAATCGAGATTAAACATGCCATTCAAAAGTTTAATGAATCTCAAAATATCTAGGAATTTCATTTCATTTAAAACCTAATTCTTCATTTCCTTTTTCGTAGTGGAATTGGTAAATTGTCGTTTACCTACCTTCAAATATTTTGCAATTGGATTACGACATCCCTCTCCGAATTGTGAAATATTTTGTTGGGTCCTAGCCTTAATATTTTATTTGGGTGTTATGTTAAGGATTCTTATCTAATCTAAACTTTCTTCATTTTCTATTTCAGATGGACCAAACAACGCTTCAAGCTCGAACTCCGACTCCTCAAGCTCCTTTTCTCTTTTGAACATTTGTGCGAGGGTCACCTTCGATGAATCCAATTTCAATGATTGGATTCGCAACATTCGAATGGCCCTGTGATATGAAGAAAAAGGAATATGTTCTCGACAAGCAACTCAACGAGATCGATGAAACCAAATCTACTCCTGAAAAGATAGTTGAGTATAAGGCTCATGAAAAGAGGTGTCGTGTATCATGGTAGCCATTTTGACTCCTGAACTACAGCTAGCGGTTCTATGAGGACTACTGGCCTTACGAGATGTGTCAAGACTTGATGGAAAAGTACCATCAAAGTGCGTGTCAAGAAAGGTACAAGATTGTTGCCTTGCTAATAACAACCAAGATGAAGGATAGAGAGTCCATCAGGAGCCACATGCAAAGAATGCAGAGATATGTGGATCGTTTGCTCAAGTTGAATGTCAACTTTGACAAAGAGTTAGTGATTGATATAATACACTCTTTATCATATGAACAAGGAGGAGGTCACCTTGAGCAAACTTCATGGTTTGTTGAGAACTGCTGAAAGTGGACTCAAAGAAAAAGGCGTCGAGTCCACTCCTGCTGCTGCTGCTACCCTAGTCCTGGAAATTGGACATGGAAAGGGAAAGAAGAGGAAAGCTCCCTTTAAGAGCCACAAGGGAAATTTTCATAATGGATATTCTTCAAGTAGATCTAAAGATAAAGTTGGCTCGGCCCCTCCTACGTCTGATCCAAAAGAAGCAACGTGCTTCTACTGTCAAGAAAAGGGGCATTGGAAACGAAGCTACCCGAAATACTTGCAGGACATCAAGGATGGGAAGATAAAGCCCAACTTCGCAGGTATTTATACTATTCAATCTAATAAATCATCACATGCTAATTCTTAGGTCCTTGATACAGGATGTAGTTTTCACATTTGTTCTGATTCGCAAAGGCTAAGACTAAGGATGTGGGTGCCTGTCACCAAGATCGGGATTTATTCTTTAGTGATTAGTAGTGGGTTAGGATTAGACTTGAATGATTGTTGTTACTCGTCAGAAATGACGAGGAATATTATTTGCTTTCCTGGTTTGTACAGACAAGGTTTTAGATTTTCATTTAATAATGAATTTGGTTCTATTAATGCTTTCTATAATGGTACCTTTTATTTTGAAGCATTACCTTGTAATGGTGTATATGAAACTGTGATGGTTGTAGATGAATTAGGAAATAATGTTTTGCATCTCGATTCGTCTAATGGTTTAGACAAGGCGTACTTATGGCATTGTCGTCTTGGACTTGTCAACAAGAAGCGCATAGCGCAACTCCAAAAGGATGCAGTCTTAGAGTCATTTGACATAAAGTCAGATGACATGTGCGAATATTGTTTACTTGGAAAGATAACTAAATCACCTTTCAATGGTACTTGTGAAAGAGGTGAGGTATTGTTGGATCTCATACATACAGATGTGTTTGGGCCCTTCAGATCCACCACAAGGGATGCTAACCACTTCTATGTTACCTTTAACAACGATTATAGCAGATATTGATATATCTACTTAATCAAGCACAAGTCGGAAACCTTTGAAAAGTTCAAGGAGTTCAAACAAGATATGGAGAATCAATTGGGCAGGAAGATAAATATGCTCAGATCCAACATGGGTGGTGAGTATCTTAGTATCAAGTTCCACAACTATCTTAAGGAATGTGGAATTATTTTGCAATTGACGTCACCCAGAACACCACAGCTCAATGGTATTGCTGAGAGGCATAATCGAACCATGTTGGACATGGTTTGCTCTATGATGAGTCCAGCTTCGTTACCTATCTCATTCTGGGGGTATGCCTTAGAGACCGCCGCCCACATCCTTAGTCTAGTCCCAACAAAGATGGTTAACAAAACACCTCACGAGATATGGACATGGAAGGTTCCCTCGTTAGCACACATCAAGTTTTGGGGTTGTGAGGCTTTCGTAAGATGAGAAACTCAGGACAAGCTTGAATATCGTACGTAGTGAGCGATGTATTTTCATTGGCTACCCGCAAAAATCTTTTGGATATCTTTTCTCCAGACCTAGGGACAACGTGGTCTTCGTAGCAAGGAGAGGGGTTTTCCGTGAAAGGGAATTTATATGCCAAAAGGGCAGTGGGAGGTAAATTGATCTTGAAGAGCTTCAAGAATCAAGCGATGAAGGAACTTCTAATACTAGCTCTCAACCTGAGGAAGAGATTCATGTTGAACCAGTTGGCGATTCATTATCTCTTAGGCGTTCTGCAAGGGTTAGTGTTCCACCTGTGTTTTATGCACTATTAGAAAAATAGCTTTTTACGACACGCAATGTGTGTCGTAAAATGCTCAGACGACGCGCAAATGCGTGTCAATGAAGGCCCTGTCATAAAAGAAGACGACACCCTTTTGTGTGTCGTCTATTTACGACGTGCATTTACGACATGCGCTTACGACACGCAATGCGTGTCAAGGAAGGCCATGTCATAAAGAACACGACACACATTTACGTGTCGTAACCTTACAACACACTTTTACGACTTGCATTGCGAACCATTAAAGCCTGTGTCATAAAGAAAGATGACACACATTTTTGTGTGTCATAATTTTAAAGGTCTTATATATATATATATATATATATATATATATATATATATATATATATATATATATTTGAAAGATTTACTAAATTTCAAATTAAATAACACATTTAAAAGTTTCATAATGCAAAATAAAATACTTATATTACAAAACAATCCATTTCATGAAATAATTATATTAATATTCAAAATAAATCACATTTAACTATTATTTTATTAACATAAAGTCAAACCAGATAAACAAATATTCCTAATCCAAATAACAACAAACATAAAACGCAAACTATTTTGGAAATATGGATCTTTGACTTGTGTAGAAACAATGTGATTGATTAGTTTCAAGATATGTAATAGTTGCTCTGCACGACTTCTTCCATATCCTGGCGTCAATTACAGTTGAAGGAGCATATGTTGTAGCATATCCACAAATGAGAGCTAATTCAGCATGAATGTCATCAGAATCTTTAATCTTAGTTTTATCTGAGAAGAAGGATAGAAATCTACATTTCAAACAGTCTTTTGTTATCAAGAAGATTAAACATAAAATAAGCATAAACAATAAATAAAAATTATATAATATAAATATATACCTTTGGAGAACACTTTTTCTAATGTTGTTAAAAATGTCTTTATGTTTGTCTAAAACAGTTTCCAAGTGGGATGTTGCAACCTGAAAACGAATTGACATGGACTTAATTTACTTCACAAGGGTAATTTGGTAATTCCATACATACCAATCCCACGGCTTTAGCCAAATCAATTTTCAGGAATGGTGATATTTGCTTGTTTGTACATCCAGTCAATTTTATCACGAACATAGGTCATGTTATCAACTTTCTGAAGAAGTATACCAAGACATTTGTAGGAGAAGAATACTCTCAATAAGATAATTTTATTAAAAAAAGTAATGATAATGATAATGAGTTCATACCTGTAAAGTAGTGCAAAATGCTCATCATGTAACATCCGGATTTTCAGGTACATTACTTATTCATTCATTTTTGGAGATTTTCGGAGGGACTCGGCGAGTTGATGCTTAGACTCACCGAGTAGTGTCGCGATTTTCCATCCGCATTAATGACCGGACTCGGCGAGTCGACTAGTGGACTCGACGAGTCAATGTTGTTTAATGAAACCGTAATTTCCGGGGTTTGAGACCTATTTAAAGGCCCTTATAGCCTTCATTTGCGGTTACCAGTTGATAGACAGAGACCCCATAGTGTGTAAGCGTTTTGAGAGAGAAAGGAAGGCATTTTTGATCCTTGTGTGGGTGATTTTGCAAGAAGAAGGTGACCAAGGCAAGAGGAAACTAAAGAAGGTGCTAATATGTGGATTTCAGAGCTTAAGGACTTCATCTTGAGGTATATATTCGATCCTTCTTCAGTTTTGGGTGTTAATCCTTGAGAGTTAGGGTTCCTAGCCCATTTAGAGTATGATTGTTAGTGCAATTGTTCCCTTCTTGTGTTGAGGCTGCGGATCTGGATCCAAAGAGGCTTGAGATCTAAGCCCCTTGATCTTTATGGGGTGTCATTGGGTTATATGAGCTTAGGGTGGCATATTGAGGCCATTTCTTCAAATAGAGCCATTAGGTCTTTGCATGGGCATCAAGATCCAAACTTTACATGTTTTTATTGCTTTAGGAGGCCATATCTATGAGTTAGAGGAACGGATCTGACCTTAGGAGCTCATCTGAGCTCGAGCATGGCATGAACTCATCGAGAACCAAGAGCAGACTCGGCGAGTAGGGTTAGGGTTTCCCCCTAGTTCACTCAGTAAGTACTTGCCGAGTTGGTGGAATGACTCAGTGATTCAGAAGGAATTAAAGGACTCGAGTTCAAGGCGGAACTCACCGAGTTCATAATGAGACTCAGCGAGTTTAGTCGGGGTGGCCCTGCGATTCATGCCAGGTGTAACCTGTCGAGCAAGGGAAATACTCGACGTGCCATGTGGGACTAGAGGGATAGTGGACACACGTAGACTCGCCGAGTCACCCAAGTGCACTCGGTGAGTCGGGTCAAAGTCTAATCGTTGACTTTGTTGACTTTGAAGGTTTGGTCAACAATGGGGTCTTTGTGTCAAGAGAGGGTTGAGTCTAGTCTCGAGAGTTATATTTATGATAGTATTTTATTAGGCGGAGGCTAGACCATATTTTCACCAAGTCGGAGATTTACTGAGACATCTGATGTGAGTCTTCTCACTATACTTTACCTAGAGTGGTAATCAGAGCTATGTGACAGTGTATCTTATATGCTATGTATGTGTTGTGATTTCTATGTGATATGTGATATGCATGATTCAGAGTTACAGAGTTAGGACCAGTGGGTCCATAGAGTTATGGGACCAAGAGGGTCCCACAGAGATATTTGACTAGAGGTTCATCAGAGTTACAACCTTGAGTGGCTGATATGTGTTTATGTGGTATTTTGGGGAACTCACTAAGCTTTATGCTTACAGTGTTATGTGTTATGTGTTTCAGGTACCAGTGATGATCGCGGGACGGCGCCAGCATGATCTGTACACACACCCGCGGAGTTATTATGATTTGATGTTGGGATTTGTAATGAGATAATGTTGATACAATGTTTTCTTGAAAGTGATTATGAATGAAGTTAAATGGTTTCAAAAAGCGAAAAATTGTCTTAATTTTTACGGTGTTACAAGTTGGTATCAAAGCCTTGGTTTGAGGGATTCGGATGCATCTTCGGACGTATCTGAACTCAAACTGAGGATTTGGGAAAAAATTGATTACAAAACAATCTTAAAAAGAGTTTTGAGAAAAAACAGAGCAGAGTCGTGTGTACGATCAGCCAGCGCCCGAACGGTGATTTCCCAAAATACCCTTGTAATAAGTGTTACGAGATATAGTGTGTTATGTTATATGATGAGCTATATTATGCATGCTAGAGTACACTAGGTATCCTTATTAGGATTAGAGTGGCCTGATATATGATGCCTTAGTCTAGTAGCTTTGCTGTTAGGGATGCTTGAGATTGTTTAGATAGTAGCGAGGAGCTTATGAGAGATCAGCTAGCGAGTAGCATATGATTTAAGAGAGTAGAGTGCTTGGAATTTGGGGCTCTGGGAGGAGGACTTGGGATGAATGATGGCGCGGTGTGGTCGGTAGTATTGGGCCCGTACTACCGAAGGCACCAGGTCAGTGCGCAGCCCAAGTAAGAATCGTTAGGGTACCAGAGATCAAGTAGGATTGGGATATCGAGTGTGTGTACACCCGAGCGAGTCTCTGATATCTTGTGTTGTATTTCAGAGAGGCTTCATGGTAGGGACGCGCCATAGGCCAGAGACTAGTGGAGGGGGTGTGAGCGACGAGGAGCTCCACCAGATGATTCATGATGAGGTGGCTGCTGCCATCCGCGCTAAGATTCCAGAGATGTTCGGGTCTATCAAGACCACCCTGATAGAGACATTTGACGAGAGATACACTGCTCTTTCTGATGCGGCTGTTGCTGCAGCCACTACAGCTGTAGCTGCGGCTAGACCTCAGGGTGGTGGTGCCTTGTTGTTCCGGGAGTTCAACAACACAAAACCACCTGAGTTTGATGGGACTCAGGGCCCGATTGCAGCGATGAGGTGGATTTTAGAAATCAAGGGGTGTTTCTTCACCTGCTCATCTCCAGAGCATTTGAGAGTCCGGTTCGCATTGAGCAGCTTTGCTTGGGAGCGAAGGACTGGTGGAAGTTTGTGACAACGCATTATTCGCCTGCTGAGCTTGCTGCAGTGACTTGGAAGAGGTGCACTGCTATGTTCCAAGCTGAGTACGTTCCCTAGGTGGAGAGGGAGCGTTTGGCCCAGGAGTTTCTGACCCTCAAGCAGGGTACTGAATCTGTCACGGTGATTACGAGGATGTTCCATGAGCGGGCGATGTTTTGCCCAGAGCACATGTCCTCTGAGCAGGCACGTATGAGCTGATATCTGAGCATTTTAAGGAGGGATATACGGGAGTTCGTGACGAACTCGATGTACCGGACATTTGCTGAGCTTCAAGAAAATGCCCGGAAGAAGGAGATAGGGCTGGAGACCCAGGCTAGGGAGGAGGCTGAGTCTCAGGGGAAGGATCAGCGACCGACGCAGTCTCAGTCGGCAGCCAAGTGGGCCAAGCCCACTGATTCGAGATCTAGGAGTCAGAAGGGACGCACTTGTGGCAAGGATTTCCCCAAGGGGTTTGCAGTATGTTTTCACTGCAACTAGACCGGATACCGCAAGGCAGAGTGTCCACAATTGCGAGGGATAGCCCAGGGAGCATCTCAGGGATCTGCCCCTGCTGCTATCAGAGCCACTGAGAGCCGGCCCAGTGAAGGCCGAGGCACCGAAGGCATGAGGGAGAGCCTTCCAGTTGACTGCGGAGGAGGTCCGCGCAGCGCCCGATGTTGTGGATGGTATGTATTCTTTCATGTATTTATTTTGATGATGAGATATTGTGTTTATATTATGTTATGCATAGGTACTTTTCTTGTGAGTTTTGTACCTGCCTTGGTGTTATTTGACTCGGGTGCGAGTCGGTCTTTTGTATCTTTGGCTTTTAGTCAGCATATCAATATTAGCCGAGAGGCGTTGAGTCGAACTTTGAGAGTTTCCATAGCTGATGAGAGGGCGGTGTACACCACCGAGGTGATCCCAAGGTGTGTACTCGGGATTTTCGTAGTGGACTTTCCGATTGACTTAGTTCCTATTGCGATGGGAGATGTCTGTGTCATCGTGGGCATGGACTTGTTGAGTAGATTTGGAGCGCTTATCGACTGCGAGCGTCAGCTGGTGACCATATGAGACCCTAGTGGGGCAATTCTTACAGTGTACGATGAGGGTACATGTTCTGGGTCAGCATTTTGTTCAGCCGCTAGAGCGAGACAGAGTCTACAGTAGGGCTGTAGGGGTTTTGTAGCGTATGTGATGGATACGAGGGTTGATTCAGAGACACTGAGGTCAGTTGATGAGGTTCCGATAGTGCGTAAGTTCCCATATGTATTTCCGGAGGAGTTGTCAGGCATGCCTCCCGAGAGGCAAGTGGAACTCCCACTACTAGAAAAAAAGGCCTTTTACGACGCTTATTGCGCGTCATAAAACGCTCAGACGACGCGCAAATGCGTGTCAAGGTAGGCCCTGTCATAAAGAGAGATGACGCACTTTTGCGTGTCGTCTATAGACGACGCGCATTTACGATGCGCATTTATGACGCACATTTACGACGCGCGGTTATGACACACAATGCGTATCAAGGAAGGCCCTGTCATAAAGGAAGACGACACGCATTTGCGTGTCGTAACCTTACGACGCGCGTGTTTATGACACGCAATGCGTATCAAGGAAGCCCCTGTCAAGAAAGGCCATGTCATAAATAAAGATGACACACATTTTTGCGTATCATAATTTTAAATGTTATAAAAAAAATATTATTTATAGATTTACTAATTTTTCATATTAAATAATACATTAGAAATCTCATAATAATAAATAAAATACCATAAATAACAAATATAATTCATTTCACTAATATGTCAAATACAAATAATTATTCCAATAGTGAGTAAATGTTATAAAAAAATGAACTCATTTATATACAATTGCATTAATTATCTAGCTTACTATGTGCCAACAAACTTCTATCTTTTTCCTTCTCTGCATAAACTTCATTAGCAGCATCCTAAAGAACCTCTATCTTTTTCATCAGCAACATCCTCAAAAACTTCTATCTTTTTCCTTCTCTGCATAAACTTCTATCTCACACTCAATGTAGTTTTAAACATCAGGTTTAAAAAATCAACTTTAAGGTTGCCTTGTTAAAGAGAATGACTAGAGTAGATTTCCCTTTTTCACAAGGCATGTGCTTGCTTGCACATATATATGGAATCATTCTAACAAAAAAAAAATTGTTCATGTCAACTACTCCAAGGACTATTACGTAATTTAACATGAAGAATTTTGTCCAGATGAAAGGATTGACTTTAAACATTATAAAAATCATTTAAATGAACTTACCTGACCATGAAGCGTGTTGATCCAGGATCTCCTTGCCTTCCTGCTCTGCCACGAAGCTTTGTAAAGCAAGAAATAAATTAAAAAAGTGAGTCTGAAAGTATATGCTAAATTTATGTAAAACCTTAAAACACAATATTGATGCAAAGTTACCTGATTATCAATTCTTCGGGACTCATGCAAAGATGTCCCAATGACATGGAGACCACCAAGTCGTTTGACTTCCAATCCTTCATGAAAGCAATGAATCTCACAGTCCTTTAGAACCGATAAATAGGCAATTGCAATGCAAGGACCCAGGGCCGGTCCAAAGAAATATGTTGCCCGGGGCAATAAGACATAATGATGCCCTAATTATATATTTTCAGAAACTAATATCATAATTCATAAAATTTACCCTAGTTCACTGTTTTTCAATCATAACTCAGAAAAAAAAAAAAACACTAATAATTTTAGAAAGTAAGAAAATTAATATAAAAAATCATAATATTTACCTCAGTACTTTGATAGGTAACAGTGAGAATGCAATGACATGCAATGACATGTAGACTACTGATCCACCTTTAAACAATGCTTTAGGTACCTAGCTATCATCCAGAAAACAACAAAACAGACAAAAATTTACACTAATCCCATCACAAACAAAACCAGCTGCTATTATCACAAATAACAAATATAATATACTCCAGACAGTATTAAAATGTAGCAGCATCCAAACATATTATAAGATGAAAAAGTTAATAAGACGAAGAAGTAAGAAGTTCTGAAATAAAGAGAGAATATTATCTGTAGTGTAATATTCCAAATGGACTTGAAAAGTTCTTGTATCTTGACCATCTACCATTATCAAACCTGTCATTTTTATACCAAATTAAATTCAAAACCAAATTTTAGCTTGACCATCCATCATTATTCCGTCCCCTGAGAATTGGGAACAAAAATAGCCTCAGGGGTATTTTGGGAAAGTTCCAATTTAATTAAGTTTTTGTAATAAAATATGATTGTAGTTCGTGAATTGCCATAATATCACCTCCATTGTTGGCGTAATTCAGGAAAAAGCCCACAGGGGCATTTTAGGAAAATGCTTTTATTATTTTTGTTTCCCGGTTTTAGACTATGAGTCAAACTCTTTTTCTTTTAGTATAAATATGCTACGTTATAGGTATTTAAAAAGAAGTTTTTCAGCAATAAAAGTTTTCTTTTCCACCAAGCAAAATAATAAATCCCATCTTTTTCTTCCCCTGTTATCACCTGTTGCCAGCCATGTAGTTTTTTTTTTTCCTTTTTTTCTTCCTGTTCTGTTTTGTTTTCTGTTCTTAGGCAACAAGGTTGCAGCAAGGTATCAGGTAGATACCTTACATCCATAACGTTCAAGTTCTTTGAGAATATCTTCTTTCAGTCGAGCTTCCATTCTCTCCACTCTTTCACAGTAAATTCCCTACATTAAACCACTTGACACTTGAGTATATTTAAATAATAAACATTAAAAATGAGAGAGGATTATTATTATATACCGTATACTCGAGCATAGGGTCTTTCAACCTCACGAAGCAGAAAGGGCTTTCCATTAATGTAAATAACAGGTTCTTCTCTCATGTTGTGCCAAAAGACGGGTCTACCCAGGCCACCTTTAAAGCTACCTATTCTTTGCATAACAGATTTAATTCTTTCCACAGTTGGATTTGTAACACCATAGACTAGGAACCTGCCCTAAAGCAGATTTAGTTCTGCATCGAGGCACACTTGTCAATCACTTTGTCCACCTGTCGTTTGCCTTCAACACCACCCTAAAACCATGTCAATCAAAAAGAAGTTACTCAAGAATGTTGTTGTAATAGGAAATTTATAAGGAAAAAGGTTCATTTGCATACTGTAAAAGCATGCAATCATAAAACATAAACTTCACAGAGACAAAAAAAAAGTACCAGAAGCTCCTATTCGATTTAAATAGATCAATATGGCAATGACCATCCCTGTGGTAGTACGCCCATGCCCCATTTGGCAGTTAAAGATTATTTATGTCTTAAGATCAGCTCTTGAAATTCTATCAACCTATAAAGATCATAAAACAAAAATCATATATAAAGTATAATCTAAGTTAAATATTTTCATTTTGTTAAATGAAAATAACACTCACCAACGTATCAAAATCATGTTCCTTGGGTGATTTTTCATCTGTTGCTGGAATGCGTTCGTAGTCAACAAGGAATTTTCTTGTTTGGATTTCTAAATAGACCTACAATAGTGAAAGGAATTATGAAACATATATTCAAAATGAACATTTAATTTCATAGTATGGTGAACCTATAGTGATGTTTTGACAGAGTCGGTGTGACTGGCTCCCATTGATCCACCATTTGACCATCTGGTAGTTCATCAGTTACTAGGATCTTATTTCCATATCTGTAATCGAGATAGGTATTGAGATGATAAGAAAATGGATATCAAACACAGAAACATGTTAAAAAGAATACCTTGCAGCTTCTAGCAATATGTCTTCCTTTAACCGGTCTTCCATTTGCTCCACCCTAGCCCTATTGATACCCTATTCATAACATCAAAGTTTAGGTATAGAATGGGATAAATCAGCATGTTTATGAAGAAAAAAATATAGAAAAATACTGTAAATCTGAAGTGGAAGTTGGGATTTGAGCAGAAAAAATAAGCACACACCGTGTACTCAAGATTGAAGAAGGGCAGAAAATCGTTGAAGACTGGGACGACTGGTCAGCGTGGATCAGAAACCACGGTGGAATCGGTGTTCCGGCGAACAAAAGCTGGGAATCATGGTGGGAGGAAGAACAGGACCACCTTCGATCCACCGGTACAGTCGGTCGTCTGACGGAAATCCTCCTTTCTCTCCGATTCTTCATTTACCAATACAGTATCGTTTACCACCTCAAAGTCGTCCAAAACGATAAATCAATCTTAGTTTACGCTCTCTCATGGCTTGTAATCGTTTTTGTTATCGCATTATTGAAAATCGTGTCCATGGGTAGAAAGAAATTCAGCGCGGATTTCCAATTAATGAGAGCCCAATCTAGTGGAGTGTGAATGAGTTTTTAGGGTTCAATGGTAGTGACGATGGCTTAGGGTTTGCAGATGGTGGTGTGGGGGTCGTCGGTTGCTTTACAGAGAGATATGAAGTCGAGACGAAAAGACGAGATTGACCCACCTGGTAATAAACGGACTCGGGAAGCTGAACAAAATGACCCGAGATTGACCCATCTAGTAACAACGCTATTGATGCCATTCCTTCCATTTTCGACTGTTCATCCTCCACTTCCTCTACTGCTACTTCTTCACCATCTTCTATTTTTTCTGTATTTAGACTTGAGAGTATAATTAGGGCTTTTTCTAACAATTTCAACATCGAGTGGGAGATATGGGGGTTCCAGTAGGTAGAAGTGAGGGAAGAAGTAGGCAGCAGGAGGGGGAAGGAAGGAGCGTCCATAATTTGGGCAAGAGGGAAAGGAGAAAAAAAAGGAAGGCGGGATTTTTAATTTTTTCAGAATTTCATTTCCCCCTACTGTTAAAGGATGGAACGCGCGTTCCATTAAAAATTATAAAGCGACATCCTTAGACGACGCGCAATTTATTACAGGTGCCCTCCGTGTTTTTTTTAGACACTAATTTAAGGGCGCGCAATAATGCGTGTCTTCTATCCTTAAATTTTTTGAAGAGATGACACCTTTTTAACGTCACTCTCCATTGCGTAACATAAATCAATGAGTGTCGTGGTTTGCGCGTCGTAAAAGGCTATTTTTCTTGTAGTGTCCGTATCGATTTGGTTCCGGGAGCTACACCTATCGCCAAGGCGCCCTATCGCCTTGCGCCTCCAAAGATGCAGGAGTTATCCTCGCAGCTTCAGGAGCTGTTGGGGAAGAGGTTTATTCGGCCGAGCAGCTCGCCGTGGAGAGCGCCTATCCTTTTTTCAAGAAAAAAGATGGTTCACACCGGATGTGCATTGATTACCGGGAGTTGAACAAGCTGGCGGTCAAGAACCGTTACCCGTTGCCGAGGATCGACGATTTGTTCAATCAGTTACAGGGAGTATCTTGGTTCTCCAAGATCGATTTGAGGTCTGGATATCATCAAGTGAGGGTGCGATATGAAGACATCCAGAAGACAACATTCAGGACTCGTTATGAGCATTACGAGTTCGTGGTGATGCCTTTCGGGCTCACTAATGCACCGGCGGTGTTCATGGATCTCATGAACAGAGTGTGCAGGCCGATGTTGGATCGCTCAGTGATCGTGTTCATCGACGACATATTGGTGCATTCGAGATCCAGAGAGCAGCATGAGGAACATTTGAGAGAGATCCTCAGAGTTTTGAGATCGGAGAGGCGTTACGCCAAATTCTCCAAGTGTGATTTCTGGTTACGAGAGTTCCAGTTCCTGGGGCACCTCGTTAACCAAAAAGGGATATTAGTCGATCCGGCCAAGATTGAGGTAGTGATGAGTTGGGAGGTGCCGAGGTCACCTACCGAGATCAGGAGTTTCCTAGGGTTGGCTGGTTATTATCGGAGATTTATCATGGATTTCTCCAAGATCGTCATGCCACTCACCAAGTTGACCCCGAAGGGTGTTGCGTTTTCATGGGGCCCAGAGCAGCAGGCCTCCTTGAAGACACTTCACCAGAGACTATGCGAAGCCCCGGTGTTAGCCCTTCCGGAGGGGATGGACAACTTCGTAGTGTATTGTGACACGTCGATATCTGGGCTGGGAGCAGTGCTAATGCAGAGGGGGCATGTGATAGCATACGCATCAAGGCAGCTGAAGCCTCATGACATGAGGTATCCCACCCACGATCTAGAGTTGGGGGCAATGGTGTTTGCCCTCAAGATCTGGCATCACTATCTGTATGGGGTTCGATGTACCATATACATGGACCACAAGAGCCTGAAGTATTTAATGGATCAGCCCAATCTGAACATGCGACAGAGGAGATGGTTGGATGTGGTGAAGGATTACGATTGTGAGATCCTGTACCACCCGGGCAAGGCTAACGTTGTAGCCGATGCCCTGAGTCGTAGGGAGGAGGGCACCCCGATACAGGATGTTTGTATGAGGCTGACAGTGATGGCCCCAGTATTTGGTGCCATTCGAGGGGCCCAGACTGAGGCTGTGAGACCAGAGAATCGTAAGAGGGAGCGGGTTATCGGGCAGGTATCGGAGTTCGTCACCGATAGCCGAGGGGTTATGACCTTTCAGGGATGGATTTGGGTGCCGTTTGTGGGCGGAACGTGCACCATCTTGATGGAGGAGGCGCATAGATCGAAGATTTCGATCCATTTCGGGGCCACTAAGATGTATTTGGACCTAAAGAAATAGTATTGGTGGGCCTGTATGAAGAGAGAAGTTGCATGGTTCGTTGAGAGGTGTTTGACCTGTCGTAGGTTTAAGGCCGAGCACCAGAAGCTGCATGGTAAGCTGCAGCCGTTGGAGGTTCCTGAGTGGAAGTGGGAACAGATTACCATGAATTTTATCACCAAATTGGCGAGGACTGCTAGGGGCGTCGATGCTATTTGGGTGATTGTAGACAGGTTGACGAAGAGCGCTCATTTCCTTGCTATCAGTGAGAGCTCTTCCGCTGAGAGGTTGGCAGAGTTGTATGTGAAGGAGGTGGTATCACGAGCATTGGTATGCCACCCTTTGAGCTGTTGTATGGTAGGAGGTGTCGGACTCCCATTTGCTGGGGTGAGGTCGGTCAGCGTGTGATGGGTAGTACAGAGATAGTCCTTCATACGACTGAGCAGATTCTGCAGGTCCGGCAGAGGTTACTGACGGCTCAGAGTCGTCAGAAGCGCTACGCAGACAGGCGTCGCTTGGAGCTCGAGTTCCAAGTTGGTGACTTCGTACTCCTGAAGGTATCTCCTTGGAAAGGAGTGATCCGATTCAGGAAGAGAGATAAGTTGGGGCCTCGGTATATTGGCCCTTTCAGGGTGACCGCTTGGGTAGGCAGGGTAGCGTACAGCTTGGAGTTACCTGCTGAGTTGATTCAGATTCACGATACCTTCCATGTGTCTCAGTTGAGAAAGTGCATCGCTGATGAGTCAACAGTGGTTCCATTAGAGGACATTCAGGTGGATGCAAGCCTGAGCTATGTTAAGAGGCCGATCGCGATTCGGGATAAAAGGATCAAGACTTTGAGAAACAAGGAGGTGCCATTGGTTCAGGTTTAGTGGCAACATCGGAAGGATTCCGAGATGACCTAGGAGCCAGAGTTGGAGATGCGCGAGCAGCATCCAGATTTATTTGTGAAAAGAGACTTCGAGGGCGAAGTCTGATTCTAGTAGGTGAGAATTGTAACATCTGGATTTTCAGGTACATTATTTATTCATTCATTTTTGGAGATTTTCAGAGGGACTCAGCTATATGATGCTTAGACTCTCCGAGTAGTGTCGTGATTTTCCATCTGGGTTAATGACCGGACTCGGCGAGTTGACTAGTGGACTTGGCCAGTCCACGCTGTTTAATGAAACCCTAATTTCTAGGGTTTGAGACATATTTAAAGGCCCTTATGGCCTTCATTTGCGGCTACAAGTTGATAGAGAGAGACCCCAGAGTGTGTAAGCGTTTTGAGAGAGAAAGGAAGCCATTATTGATCCTTGTGTGGGTGATTTTGCAAGAAGAAGGTGACCAAGGCAAGAGGAAACTGAAGAGGGTGCTAATCTATGGATTTCAGAGCTTAAGAACTTCATCTTGAGGTATATATTCGATCATTCTTCAGTTTTGGGTGTTAATTCTTGAGAGTTAGGGTTCCTAGCCCATTTAGAGTATGATTGTTAGTGCAATTGGTCCCTTCTTGTGTTGAGGCTGCGGATCTGGATCCAAAGAGATCCATAGATCTAAGCCCCTTGATCTTTACGGGGTGTCATTGGGTTATATGAGGTTAGGGTGGCATATTGAGGCCATTTCATCAAATAGAGCCATTGGGTCTTTGCATGGGCATCAAGATCCAAAGTTTACATGTTTTTATTGCTTTAGCAGGCCAGATCTATGAGTTAGAGGAACGGATCTAACCTTAGGAGCTCATGTGAGCTCGAGCATGGCATGAACTCGCCGAGTACCAAAAGCAGACTCGGCGAGTAGGGTTAGGGTTTCCCCATAGTTCACTCAGTGAGTACTTGCCGAGTTGGAGGAATGACTCAGTGAGTCAGAAGGAATTAGAGGACTGGAGTTCAAGGCGGAACTCGCCGAGTTCATAATGAGACTCGGTGAGTTGAGTCGGGGTGGTCCCGCGATTTATGCCAGGTGTAACCCGTCGAGTAGGGGTAAGACTCGACGTGTCATGCAGGACTAAAGGGATAGTGGACACGCGTAGACTCGCCGAGTCACCCAAGTGCACTCGGTGAGTCGGGTCAAAGTCTAACCGTTGACTTTGTTGACTTTGAAGGTTTGGTCAACAACGGGGTCTTTGTGTCAAGAGAGGGTTGACTCTAGTCTCGAGAGTTATATTTATGAGAGTATTTTACTTTATGTGATTAGGCGGAGGCTAGACCATATTTCCACCAAGTCGGAGATTTACTTAGACATCTGAGGTGAGTCTTGTCACTATACTTTACCTAGAGTGGTAATCAGAGCTACGTGACAGTGTATCTTATATGCTATGTATGTGTTGTGATTTCTATGTGATATGTGATATGCATGATTCAGAGTTATAGAGTTAGGACCAGTGGGTCCATAGAGTTATGGGACCAAGAGGGTCCCATAGAGATATTCGACCAGAGGGTCATCAGAGTTACAGCCTTGTGTGACTGATATATGTTTATGTGGTATTTTGGGGAACTCACTAAGCTTTATGCTTACATTGTTATGTGTTATGTGTTTCAGGTACCAGTGATGATCGCGGGAAGGCACCGACATGATCTGTACACACACCCGCGGAGTTATTATGATTTGATCTTGGGACTTGTAATAAGATAATGTTGATACAATGTTTTCTTGAAAGTGATTATGAATGAATTTAAATGGTTTTAAAAAGCGAAAAATTGTCTTAATTTTTACGGTGTTACACATCATCAGATGTATAAAGCTCATACTGCTTTGCAAAAGCATTTCCAAGAGAAATGACCCAATCAATGTCTTGAACAACATCCAAAGTTTCTGCAAGAAACTACAAACAAACAAATAAATAAATAATAATGACATGAAAAGTGAAATCTTTATCTATGTTGAACTTGCAGATCTCTACTCACAAAGAGGGATCTACAAAAAAACAAAGGGAATTCATTGTGGCATTTTATCATTGTGGCATTTACCTCAAATAAGAAAATATTGCAAGTTTGTGATTAAAATTCATCAGGCACAACTGCAATGAAAAGTTGAGTAGACAACCATAAAATAAAACCTCCATGTCAGCAAAAAAGAACCATATGCAGCACCATAAAATTTCAAAGAGTAACATCTACTTATTTCAATCACCATCCAAGATAATAAAACTCCCATTGTATGATATATGAGCTTGATGATTTAGCGCCAAAGAAATCAAGAACTACCAAGCAACTTTGGTAAACCCATTAAGACATCAACAAATTGTTCTTTCAGACAGCAAGTTCTTTAAAGTATTAGCAAAAAGAAACAATGAACCTTTTCAATTAATCATTATTCCAAAATCAAATTTTATTTGTAATAATTGGTTTGTTTGGAAAGAACTGAATGGTAAAGCTTACCTGATTATATCCATTTATGTGTGTATGAGAGAGAAAGAGAGGGGTAGCCATAGTTAGCTCTTAAAAAAAAAAACCCAAAACATCTATCAATTCCTTTTACACATAAGAGTCAACAAGCTTGCAACTACAAGCCCTCCAGACCTGATTACATGTGTAGAATTGATTAGGTCGATGGTAACAGCAACAATTTTACTGTTTAGATGATTTCACTTTGTAACATCAATGGTAGCAGCAAGGATTTTACAACTTGGATGAATACTGAAAATCAATGTATATCCAGGTATGCACTCAAGACTGACAGATCTGCTTAACAATAAAAACCAAGCAGAAGCAAGAGGGTTAAATCCAAAACTGAAAAATCTCTAATAACCCCACTTTTGTCATGATATATGAAGTATACTTTAGTAACTTACAAAGTCATGAGCAAAGGATAAATTGAACCTCTCTATATGAAAAGCTATACAAGGATAAATTTGTAATCACCAATCTTTCTGGAAAACCGAGAATGTTAAGTCGCTGGAGAGAGTTTTCAGGCTTAGATGTGGAGTGATTGAATCTGCAAGATTCTCCATATTTGCAATGACCAATTTGGTAAAACTACAACACTGGGTAAGCATGTAAATATGGTATATGGATAGACAACAGTGAAAGAATATAATATCAATAAAGCAAGAAGCAGATACTAGCAATACAAGTTTGTAGGTTCATTAGGCACATTAATTTACTCTGCAGGTTCCCAAACTAGCCCTACTGATGGGATGTGGATCCATAAACACTGACATGGAGACTTCATATTGGGTCATGAGACTCACATGTCTCTTGCTACCCAAGACATACAGTGGATTGATATGGACACTATCCTACCAACACTTTTTCTTCTTTTTTCCTGTCTGTTGCTAAGTAGATTGATTATTCAATCACAGTAACAAACAAGTTACTTTATTGATGAAAAACTCACTTGAAACCCTCTTTCGCATGCCTTGGTTTGAAAATTGTCAACATCACGTACAAATAAAGTCGGTGACCAAATGTCTCACAAAATTAAAGGAACCAGGTTATATTTCTGCCATTTATTGGTGGAAGCACCAATAAATCGAAAATCGTGTCATACTTCTGCACCTGTAAAGATTATAACCAAATAAAATAAGGAAAAAAACTAACCAAAATAAGAAAAACAAAAAAGATAAATTGGGAATCATGTCTAGACGAAAGCTATACTAATTAGCCTTTGTAAGCTCGGATGCTATCTATAGGACAATCCAAAAATACATTATAACATGGCATGGAAGGAAGTTGAGTTTGACCAAGTGCTGACTCCTTTAGCATCTATTTCTTCTACATGCTTCAAGTCATCAATGGAGAATCCTATAAATGATGAAGCTGTGTAGACATCTATGTATCTCTTCACCTACATGAATATCTGAAAAAAAAAAAGAGTGGCTAGAATGTAATTTTAAAAACTTTAATTTTAAAATTTTAAAATTTTAAAATGTATTCAAGTTAAAATTTACTTGGCAAGAATTGACACAAAATACTTTTGCATAATTTTTCATCCATTCTTTGAATTTTTGTTGACTGAGGCCTTCTTCAAGATTCTTCCATGTTCCAGCTACTAAACCATATAGCATTGGATTAACACGACCAATGTTGTTTCAGTAAAAAAAAACAAAAAAGAAGTTTAATTGGTGAAATAATAACTTCATATGTAACAATGATCAAATTATATAAAAAGTTTATATCATTCATACCTTCCATAAGGAAAGGAGATCCCAAGTAATGCTGACACTGTTGCAGCAAAATCAAGTTGTAGAGTTTAATTAAATTAAGATTTGCTTTGTAACAAAACCTGAAGATCATTATAAAGAAAATCCAATACATGATATGCAATTATGAATTAAGAATATAGACAATCATACATGTTCAATAGAACTAACACAAACCTTCCTTCCATCCTGTGAACACAATACCAAAATGAGTACTGTTATAATAATAGTAGGGGTAATGTTGTCAAAAACAATTACTTAACAGAATAAATAGGATATAGTACCATACCTAGTTTACAATATGAGGCATCAAAATCTGATGGAATAGGAAGTGAAGGCTTTTTCAAACTCATTGCAAAAATTGATGTTTCAACTTGTATATATATATATATATATATATATATATGTGTGTGTGTGTGTGTGTGTGTGTGTGTGTGTGTGTTACTTTTTAAATTATCATACCTTACAGTTTACACAATGACATTTTAAGAGAACTACAATTACAAATTTACAATATTACATACCTCTTCAGGACTTCCACACCATTTATAGTTTGTCCATGATCACCCATAACAAGAAGCAAAGTATTTTCATGGAGGTCACCTCTGCCAAATTGGCTCTGCAGCACTTCCACAACCATGATCACCATTTATAGTTTACCATCTTTACTCCATATTCTGACTTGCCCATCATAAGAACCTATTCCAAGTAGTGTTCCATACCCATACATTACAAATTTCATTTATCAATAAAATCAAAAGCATGAGATGTAACAGTAAAAAGTAAATAAAAAATAACAATGAAAAAAACTCACATTCCAGTCATGTGTGGTTTTGTGGTTACATCTTTGCTCCTCTCGTTTGTTTGACCTCTGTAGTGCTTCAAAACAACAATATCTTTCGGTCCTTTTTGTAAATTTGAGCTACAATGTCCATCAGCAATTGTCCAAATTCGAGCTTTCCAGACCTAAATACATATATCCAATTCAGAATCTAGAATTTTGGCCTATTTACTATAATATTTTTGTTAAAAATAATAAAAATATCATCATATAGGCACCTAGATGCCAAAAGAGAGCGACCTGGAATCAATGTGAATACAGAAACCTGATAAAATGGTTAAAAGAGTTGTATTAATTTAATATAAACCAATGAAAACTTATCTCAAAGCATTTCAAAACCACTTTTTTTTCACTATTATCAGTAAAAATATTATTTGAAGACCCTGTATCAAAATGAGATTATATAAAAAGTTAAGAATTTACACAGACCTCAGAATTATGACTTTCTAAAATTGTCACATCAGAGCCCAGAGCTCGGGATAACAGAAGGCAAAGTTGTTGAGCCTTGTCAATCTCCATTGGTTATGCTCCTATTTCACATTGGAAGGAACGTATTGTTGAGGAAAAACAATATATAATATTTATATCTCTAGATTCATAACCATGGTAAATCAGATTTATTTAACACAACAAATGCATATTACCTTCTACAATCACATTTTCTTCAGGTTGAACTCATATCTTATCATCATGATCTTGTAGCTTCAATTTCATATCTTAACACAACATTCTCGTTTTTTTTTCTCTTTGAGTTTACCCTTTTCTCTTTCTTTATCCCTTTGTATCTTCTTTTTCTCCAACTCACATTATTTGTCACGTTGTTGCTTTTCCTTCTCTTTTTCTCTATGTTCTTCTTGCTCAAATCTCTTTTCTCTTTTCTCTGTGTTGTCTTTCATGTTCTTTTTCTTTTTCTCTAGAAGATTCATGTTCATGTTCTTTCTCTCTTTCATTCACATGTTTTTTCTCCCTTGCTCTAGCATGTCCATGGTCATGTTCTTTGTTTTTTCTCTAGTTTTAGTTTTCTTAAGACTTTCTTTCTTCTCCTTAATCAGTTTTTGTAGTTCATAAACACCCTTTGTGATAAGATCCATACGTTATATAAAAGAAAAATTTTCATCGATGTCTGAATCATTCTGTAGACTCCAATAGATAGTTATATGAACAAAAAGGATTACACGCAGTAAAAGGTATAAATATTGTAAATGTATGCTTACCATGTCAGGTTAGATTATAGTGCAAGATACTGAATTTCTCTATGCATAAACATAACAAGAGGTTTTTAGGCTTAGGACGTTAATATAGATTATTCAAAAGGTATATTTATTATACAATAGAAATAGAAGGGGTAAAAAAAGTAAGCTTTTTAGGCTTCATTCTAACAGATACGCTAAAATCACCAAAACCCTGATTGATTTCTACAAGGTCTAAAAAATGAAGAGAAAATAACTACACAAGGAGTACCGCGGGAACACTGATCGTTCTGAGGCATCGTTGATGAACGAAACCCTATAGGAGGGCTTTTTGGCTTATGCGGTACATAATGAGGTTTTATAAGATTTTTTTTGGTGGATTCATCTAACTTGATCTGTTTGTAAAGACTGGAGTACAAGTTTTGGCATGAAATCAATTTTTAGTGATCTAATGATGTTACAAATCATGGTAAAAGGTGGCGAAGAAACATTGGAAAGAAACAAAACATACCTTAATCAGACCTGGGGCTTGTAAATTTGATCATGGTAGTCTCCAACGAGGTTAGGTGAGCCCAAGGTCGTCAGCGAGGAGAAGATAGCCTGAGGTTGTCGGAGGGGAAGTAACCCTAAGGTCTCCAAAGGAGAAATGAGCCTGAGGTTTCCGACAAGGGGAAGAGAGACGAGGCGAGATTGCCGAACGGATTGATTTTAGAGATCACGTACAGAGCGAGTGTTTAGAGTGTTATTAAAAAAAGCCCTAGAATTAGTAGTCTCTGCGATTTTGTGATAAGAGACGCACGTGATGGGGTAAATATATAAAGCGACATTTGTAGAGGACACTCGGTTAAGATAAATGCCCTCCGTGTTTGTATTATTTTTTTTAGACACTGATTTTAGGGCACACATAAATGCGTGTCCTCTATACTTCAATTTTTGGAAAGCTAAAATTATTTTTAGGACCCACAGAAAATGCGTATCGTAAATCAGTGCGTGTCATTAAATGATTGTTTTCTAGTAGTGATGGATTCCATATAACAGCTGAAGGTAATACGTTAATCAGTGATAACACATTGGTAAATTTGGATGAACTTACTAACTACAAGGAAGCCATGGCGGGCCCCGAATCTGCTAAATGGAAAGAGGCAATGGACAACAAGATTCAGTCCATGTATTACAATCAAGTTTGGAACTTGGTTGACATTGTACCGGGTCGTAAGACGGTCGGGTGTAAATGGATCTTCAAGAAGAAGACCGACATGGATGGGAATGTGCATACATTCAAGGCAGGGCTGGTTGCGAAGGGATTTACTCAAACCCCGAGGGTTGACTATGATGATACCTTCTCACTAGTGGACAAGATCAAGTCTATTAGGGTTATGTTGGCTATTGTTGCATTTCATGATTATGAAATTTGGCAGATGGATGTCAAAACCGCTTTCCTTAATGGGAAGCTGGTTGAAGATGTTTACATGTGTCAGCTAGAAGGTTTGGTACATGCTAAGTACCCTAATAGAGTATACAAGCTTGATAAATCCATTTATGGATTAAAGCAAGCATCTCGCAGATGGAATCTTTATTTCGATGAGAAAGTCAAAGAGTTTGGATTTTCGAGAAGTGAGGATGAGTCATGTGTGTATGTCAAGGCTAGTGGGAGTATAGTTAGCTTTCTAGTTTTATATGTGGATGACATGCTGCTCATAGGAAACGGCATCCCGACCTTGCAAGAGGTTAAGTCTTGGCTTGGAAGTGTTTCTCTATGAAGGATGTAGGGGAAGCTGCTTGTATTCTAAGGATAAGGATTTTGAGAAATAGGGGTAGAAGACTGATAGGACTCAGTCAAAGTGCGTACTTGGACAAGGTGTTGAAATGTTTTAGCATGGAGAATTCCAAGAAGGGAGAGTTGTCTATCCAAAGAAATACCAAGCTGAGTATGACTCAGAGTCCGAGTAGCGATGTCAAGATAGCGGAAATGAGTAGAGTACCATATGCTTCCGCTGTTGGCTCGATCATGTACGCTATGACATGTACTCGCCCTGATGTGGCTTTGGTTTTGAGCATGGTAAACCGATATCAAGGGAACCCTGGTAGAGCTCACTGGATAGCAGTAAAGAACATTCTTAAGTACCTGCGAAGGATTAAAACTGGTTCCTTACACTTGGTGGGAGTGATGACTTGAGAGTGACAGGGTATAGTGATGCCAGTTTTCAGACCGACAGAGATAACTTTTGCTCTCAGTCGGGCTGGATATTCACCTTAAATGGAGGGGAAGTTACTTGGAAAAGTTCGAAGCAGGAGACTATGGCTGATTCCACGTGCAGATCCCTGCATATAGCAGCGAGTGAAGCATCGAATGAGGCGATATGGTTGAAGAACTTCGTTACAGACCTTGGAATTATACCAGCCATTAACAAGCCTATGGAGATTTTCTGTGATCATGAAGGAGCGGTTGCCTTAACTAAGGAACCAAGGGATCATGGTAGATCTAGGCATATTGACAGAAAATACCACTTCATCAGACATCGGGTAGAAGAAGGACTCCTTATAGTAAAGAGGGTATCGTCTGAAGAGAATCTTGCGGATCCCCTTACAAAGGGTCTGAGTAGTATCAAGCATTTGCAACATGCGAGGAGCATTGGTCTGATGGATGATATTACTTTTAGTGATTAGATAGTATGTTTAGAAACTTGTAATAGATAAATGTAATTGAAATTTGATGATTAAGTAATTGAGATTTATTTATAAGTAAAGTTTAGTGTCTTGTGTCGATTGTTTAATATTGTTTCACTTTTGCATATTTTACTTCCAGAATAATTAGATTGTTCAAATTATCCAGAGTCGATCATACTTTGGAAGTAAGTAATGAGGTTAGACTGTCATGAATTGTTTGTAAATTGTCTAAGTTGAAAGACCCCAACTTTCATATGAAGAAACATTATTACTCCAAAACATGCTACATGCATATTTATTAAACAATATCTTACATTGATAACGTTATTACAAAAGACTGAATACAAACCGACTATGTTTTAATATTTTACATAACTACCCAGGATATTGTAATTTTATACAAACATAAACCGAAGTACAAAAGTAATAATAAAAACTATTCTAATTCTTCCGACAGTACATAACTATACTGGTTGCTTATTGCCTGCAATTGTTAAACATTGAGTGGGGTAAGCAGTGACGCTTAGTGAGTTCAATAATAGATACAATATAATGTTATGCCATATATATATATATATATATATATATATATATATATATATATGTATACACACACTTCAGTATGGCAGAAGCAAAGAGGAACAAGGAACAACAAAGGTATATGTGAATCATGCGGCAAGCTTTCCATATCAATCGATGATTTGATTCATTGATAAACAATCAGTGAGATATAACAATTTCAATACTTGATATACATCAATAACATTTCAGCGCAAATGGCACAGAAGACATACAATTTTTGATTAAACATTTTGGTAGATTTCAGGCTTTCAGCCCTGTCTAACCTTCTACCAATGCCATAGAATAGAAGTCATTCTCTTACCAGACATGCTCTACATAGCCAGAGGCTACATACCAATACCATCGTTAATCTAAGTCCTTTCATTGATCACATGGTAAAAGGTATAACTTTGCTATCAAAATAGCTGAAATAATAACATGGAAAAACACATGGCACATATAACACATAACATACAATTGTTCCTATGTATTGAACTCACCGTGAAATAAACCAAAGGAATAAATGATAATTCGGGCAGCACCTCGGCTCTAAATATGACTTTCTGTGATGAAACCCGGGATTTTAGTTGAAAACCGGCCTTACACGGGCAGAGTTTCGACTTTAAAATATAATTTTCTCGGGAACTTCGGACCGTCGGGACTTGCTTCGGGTGTCGGGGATGACACCGGGACTTTGGGGGGTGAAAAGTGTGTAAAAGGGTGAAAGAGGGTGTGAAAGTGTCAATTATGTAAACATAATACGGCTGCCCTCACATGCCTTATATAGGGTGCAAAGCACCTTACTACGCGGGGCGTAGTCTCGCTGTACGCGGGGCGTACGAGGCTACGTGTCTGATTCTCGGAAGGGAAGGCACGTGGCTCGGACGTGTCTAATACGTAGCTCGCATGCGAAGACCGGAAACGTGGTTGATACGAGGCCCTTCCAGGCGAACGCTGGGCGTAGCTCTTGTACGTAGGGCGTACCTCCGCGGGCTAGCCTTGATATTTGTGACAAAAACTTGTAAAATTCATATCTTTTGCATATGAACTCCATTTTTAACGTTCTTTATATCCATGTGTAGGTGAAATTATGCTCTACAACTTTCGTGTAGATTCCTTCAGCAAATTTTGACTTTATTTTTATTACTATATTTTTAACATGTCGGGACAGGATAAGACCGTTAAAAATTTATAACTTCTTCATCCGATGTCCGTTTTGTCTGTCTTTTTACCGTTGTACTACTATTGATGAGACCTATGTTTGTTAAATAGGTTGCGTCGGCTAAAAATCACTCGATCTTTATTTCGAGTTTTTAGCTGTGTACTGCTATAACGAAACTTAGAAAAATCATAACCTCTTCATACGAAGTCAGATTTGGACGTTCTTTTTATGGAAATTCTTGGTTTAACGTATACTAAGACTTTCATTTAGATCACTAAGGCTAAAAAGTAGCTAATCGAAAACTCACTTTTTATGTCATTGGCGTCGTGCCGCTTCTGTCGTGAATCTTCGACTGGTCATAACTTTTTCGTTATAACTCGGATTTCGATGAGGTTTTCATCTAAATGTTTCTAACGAAATTATCTACAATTTTCAATAATAAAATTTTACTTATTTCAAATTTTATATTTTCGTTAAATTTTAATATTTTCCTATTGATTGGAATCTCATAAGACTTCCAATATCCTCTGAGTGATTCTAAACATAGTTTTACTTCAATTCTAGTAAAAACTATCTGTTAGAACTCAATACTCAATATCACATAATATTTCATAATATTATTCATTAAAAAACATGATTTCAAAACGTGTATGTTACATAAGTGCTTAGACATAGCAAAGGGTTGCTGCAACATTCATGAGTACTTCTGAAATAAGATTTGAGTATTGGATTAAACCCACGCTCACATGAATCACTTCATGCAATTTATCACGAGTGATTGTGAGATGATAATATCATATAGTCTTTAAACCAAGATATATGAGTTGTTGTTTACAAGTTGGTTGTGCAGTGATAATGCGTAGACGCATCAATAACTTGATGTTATAAAATGTGTTGTTGTGTATGATTTGACGAGCAAATAGTACAAGCATATAAGTTAAAGTTATCTGTTCCTTTTATCCTAAGAGGGTAAAAGCGATATCTTGGGCCCCTCGATGATTTTGTGTTGACTTATGTGTCGGGCCCGGTCAGGAGTGAATTGATGTGTTCAACGAAGTTCTATGTCAAACAAATCAGAAATCGGGAAACAAACTGTTGGACATGAAGAATGATCATATTCCATGTCTTTGTCCACATGACATCTTGCAGAATGGAGGATTATATGATCCCTTATCTAAAGGACACGTCATTGACTAGGTCAGAGTTCGACAACGGCTTTTGAGAGCTACGATTGCTAATCAGATTTTGAAGTTGTACTTGCGGTTATAGCTATTAGACTTATCCAAGTAAGAGACTACTTGATTAGGTGTCTAAGCCCATAACTATAATTGGTATGTACTTGACTCGATACTAGCATGGTCCTTTTGGGTTGCCTT
This sequence comes from Lactuca sativa, assembly GCF_002870075.4. Lineage (NCBI taxonomy): Eukaryota > Viridiplantae > Streptophyta > Magnoliopsida > Asterales > Asteraceae > Lactuca > Lactuca sativa. The sequence goes on from NC_056628.2 coordinate 61,996,616, forward strand.
AACCATAGCAATTGATAGGATGAATAATAGAGAAAGAGGTTAATAAATGATTTATTAATATATTATAAGAATAATATATTAATTGGGAAATAATATTATTTAATTAGTATTCATGAGAAATTAATTTGATGATCAATAGAGATTGATTAAATATAAGGGTGTTGATATTGCAATTTAGCGATTGTTGCAAGTTAGGCTATTGGACTCCTAAGGAAAGGAGTTAACGAAAACTCTATGGGAAGACCACATAGTGTTCGTCCATAAGGCTTTCTAGAAGGATCCTATGGACCACTTATGGCCTAAGCAGTCAGATTAGGGTTTTACCTGGAAACCCTAGTAGCACAACTATATAAAGACCCCTTGGCTAGTTGAAATCGGCTCCTATGCATTCTTAGAGAACCCTGGCCGATTTTCATAGCCTCCATCCTCTCTCTCTTGTTCATCCATTGCTAGTTGGTGTTTGTGACTCCATTAGAGGTGCAACAATTGAGGCACTAAGCTCTTAAAGGTCAAGATCTACAATCAACGAAGAAAAGGTATTCTTCTAACTATGTTTAGTTATCAATTTCGAAAATTGTATGCTAGATTAGGGTTTTTCTTTGGATAACTTAATTTGTATGTATAACTTGAGAAAAACATAGATCCAAAGCAATTAGGGTTGCATGTGCACCATAGGAATGTTGTAATGCTCATAGCCCAACAGTATGGGCCCATACTACTGAAAGCATAGTACCCGTACACGTATCAAGGAAGTCATCAACCCTAGGGTTTGGGAATTGGTTCCCCTAGTTTTATGTGTGCTTTGTCTGATATCTCCCAGGTTTATTATCGAGTATGGAAAGTATGAGATGATTTGAGTCTAGATCTGGATCAGGATCAAGAGCAAATGGCCAAGATGGGCCAACATTGGCTAAGGACCATGTCAGGGAGATCACTCATGAGGAAGTTATTTCTTTTGTTTCGGGGCATATTCTGGAGCTAGTTGAGTCTGTTAAGGCCGCTATGATGGAGTACTTTGATGACCGATATGCTACACTTTCTGAGGTTGTTGTTGTTGCAGCCATTGCAGATGTTGTTGCCTTTGGGGATCAAGGAGAGAGAGATTTCCAGTATCGGGACTTCGATTGTCTGAAGCCCCGGAGTTTGATGGGGTCTTAGACCTGATTGTTGTGATGAGATGGCTGTCTGACGTGGAGGGTTGTTTCTTCACATGTTCTGGTCCAAATGACCAGAAGGTTAAGTGTGCCTAAACCTTCTCAGGTTGGGGTAAGGGATTGGTGGAGACCGGTGACTAGTTCTTCTACTCCTGAGTAAAGGGACACGATGACCTTGAAATAGTTCTCAGAGATGTTCCATGCAAGGTATGTTACCCTAGTACAGAGGGAGAGACTGGACCAGGTGTACCTAGATCTAAGACAGACGATCGAGTCGGTGAAGAAGATCACCAAGATGTCCACTGAGAGGGCCTTGTTGAGTAATGAGTTTGCTGCTACAGAGCAAGCTCATGTGACTCGGTATTTGAGCATGATCAAGATGGATATTCGACAGTTTGTGTCCATCCAACGCTATGGCTCTCTCGTAGAGCTTCAGGATGCCATGAGGAGGCGAGAGATTGAGATAGAGACCCAGGTGCGGGAGCAGTGTCAGGCTCCAGATCAGTCCCAACCTGCAGTAAAGCAGTTCGAGTCCATTGACCAGAGATCAGGATCAGTTGAAGGGAGACGTAGACCTGTTGCATGTCGCCGGTGTGGCAAGGAGGGTCATTTTGGAAGAGACTGCAGGCGGAGTGTGCGAGTTTGTTTTCAATGTGGTCAGGATGGCCACATCAGGGATCATTGTCCTTTTCCTAGTGAGGTGCTGGATCCTACGCCTTAGCTTGGCAGTTACCCGATGGTCATCAGGGGACCGCCGGGGTCCCGAGGACCGAGATTTTAGTTAGCAGTTCTCCTATTTAGCAATTGTGGTAGTATTGGTATCTATCTGTCATTTTTGTTGTGTTTCAAGGTTCAATTAAAATTTTGGATGATCAGTTAAATGGAATTATCTCATTTATCTTGTTCCAGTTGATCTCTTGTTATGTATGGATTAATTATCTTTGGCATCGATTGCATGCGAGTTGAAATGTACGATTGTTGTGTGAAATCAGATTCTCCTATGTATGTGGATATCAATGGTTGAGATCAAGTAGTAGAGTTCAAGTTAGTCGGGTATCGAAGGACTATGAAGTTCTCAGTCTCTAGTATATTTCAAGTGGGGGAGATTGGATCCTTGCAGAAGGAAGACTCTTAGCCAAGATTCGATACTCTTTTGGATTTCTCTAGGTTCTAGATTTCTGCACAATTGATAACTCTTCTGGTTTTGCGATAAGATCATCATCAGTTGTTGGAATTTCCCTTTAATTCGTGTTAGTATTGGTTGTGATGACATCTGTAGGGCCCTTGTGCTTCGATCCGAAGGTTTTAGTAGCTCAGGTTGAGGGTTAGCGTGTTTTTTATCGTTTGATCAGGGGTGAACCCCAGTGTTAATAGTGGGTAGCTTAGCTGGGCAATCGGAGCAAAGTAAGAGTGTGGTTTAGTTCAACATGAGAACAATTAGTTTTCATTACGGTGATGCCTTTTTGGTGTGGGATTAGAGTGTCGACGTTGGGCCGAGAAGTTCAAAGATCGATTGATTCTGCGGATTTTGGTTCATCGTGGTTGTTGTGGGGGAGTGCATCATGAAGTAGAAGCATGAGCTGATTTCGAGGACGAAATCTAATTTAAGTGGGGGAGAATTGTAACACTCCATTAAAAATAAATAAATAATAATAATAAATTAAATAAAAATAAATAAATAAACAAATAAATAATCCATAAAACCCAGAGATGTATTTTATATTTTATTTTATTTTAGCCTTAAATACGTAATAATTTATTAGTGTTATCCATAGGAGTTGAAAGTTATATTTTCTTGATGTTAAGGGTTAAATGGTAACCTATGGACTTGTATTTTATAGCTTTTTAGAAGCACGGGGCTAAAGAGTAAAATATGGACTTAATTTGAAAAGAAATTATAGAGGCAGGGACCATTCTCGTTAAAATGTGACCAAAAAGTTAGGCTAACCCTTCTCTAACTCTTGGAAAGGGTGAAAGACCATTTTACCCATCTATGGTCTCCATAATTCGTGTCTTGACCAAACCCTAAAAGTTAACGGAAGTCAACACTCGTGTTAACACCCCATGTTGACCCAACTCGTTGAGTGCATTTAAGCGACTCGTCGAGTTCATTCATTTTTTCTGAAGTATCGGGAAAATCCAACTCAACTCGTCGAGTTGTCTCACCAACTCGCCGAGTTTTAACGCATCCAGACTATCGGGGAAAACCCTAGCCAACTTGTCGAGTTGACTCATCAACTCGTTGAGTCCCTTCAGTTTATTCTCTCATTCAGAAGTTGTTAAGAAGAACTAAGGCCTCATACTCTATATATAGCCTTCTAAGGCTGAAGTATTACATAAAGCTGCAAGCTTTACGTCGATGCATGACATCTAGGGCTCAAAATGCCAAAACAAGCTATATAGAGGATTTAATGCATGAAAGTTGGCCAATAGCTTGATAAATCTTGAAACTTTAGGCCCAAGGAACCTCATGTTGGATTAGTGTCTAAGTCAATAACTATAATTGGTATATACTTGACCCGACCCGGCATGGTCCATTTGGGTTGCATGGCATCGGAACATTTGGGTAGACCTTTTAATGAGAAGAAGATATTTGTGACATACTAATATATTATTATTTCTAATATATTAATATGAGATCATATTAGTATTGACCAAGAATTAATTTGGAATAAATTTAGTGATCAAAAAGAGACTAATTAAATATATGGGGATTGATTGTGTAAATCATTGATTCTTATATATGTGGGCTTATAATCAATGATTCCTTATGTTGGGTTTAACCCATGTGGTGGCCCATGGATACTCCATGGAGGTTAAAACCCATGGAGCATAAGGAATGCGTAAAGTCATAGATTACATGGTGTAACCCTAATAGCCACACTATATAAAGACCCCATTGGTTGGAGAAATTGGCACTAGTGCATAATATAGAGGGCAAGCCAATTTCTATGAACTCACATCTTCTCTCATGGTTATTCCAAATTTTCATGGTGTTGTGTGAACTATTTGAGGTGTCACATTTGGGGCACTAGGCTCTTGAGCTCCATGGAATCAAGCACCAACAAAGAGGTATGTAATTCTACTAGTTTTATATTAATTGTACTTCATAATATGCTAGTTAGGATAATACCTTGGAAAATTGATATTTTCATGTATAATAGAGAAAACATAGATCCAAGGTATTTAGGGTTGCATGTACACCATAAGAGTGTTAAAATGCTCATAACCCAATAGTGGTATAAGAGCCTAGGGTTGTTTTCACTTATACTTGATGAAAACTACTGAAAAAACAAAGAATTGTGCTGTCTGGACAGGGGACTCGGCGAGTCCATGAAGGGACTCGATGAGTCCAAGGCAAAGTCCATCCAACTTGCCGAGTTGGTTCATGCACTCGATGAGTTGGACCCCCAAACAGCATATCTTTGAGTTTTGGTGCTGGAATTGGTCTAGAATCATTACCTTTGATTGTTTTGGAGTTATAATACCTGTTTTAAATGTAGTAATGATTATGTTAAACCAATTTCAATTCTATAATCAAAGTTTCAAGTTTATATATGTTTATGTAATTCTTGAAAAATTGTTGATTTATGAATGTTCATGCTTGTGAATTTTAGTTAGATCATACGAATTATGTGCAAATTGTTTTGTTAGTATAATTCTTGATCTTAATGAAATTGTATGGACTCCATAACTAGTCCTCAAGTTATGGATCACCAAAAGTTTTTTTGTGTTACCTTGTTTATGAGTTAATTTAGATTAATAAAAAAATTATGTGTTAGTTGTTTTCAATCCATATTGATCTAAAAGAAGTTCATAAACTATGTTTTTGTAACTTGTCTTCAAGTTATATGAAAATTCATATTTATGAATCTTAAAACTCATAATTATTGCCAAAGGTTACACAAAATGAAGAGTCTTATTCATTAAATTGTTTTATGAGTCCATAACTTGTCCTCAAGTTATGGATATTTAAGAGTCACTTCTTTAAAAGTGTTATTAAAGAATAAGGAGTTACATAAAATGAAGAGTCTTCATTTTAATGTACATTAAACTCATAAGTTATGAATATGAAAGGTTTTGAATAGTTTCAAAACTTGCCCTCAAGTTTTGGAGTTTGTAAAGTCTCACACACATTAATGCTTTAATTCCAAACTCTAAAATTTTAAAAGTTAAAATTCAAACTTTATGGATTTCATTAAATCAATTAAAGTGTTTAATTAAAAGAGTTAATAGTTCCATAATGACATGTTTCAAGTTTAATTAAATTAAGAGTATAGTTTAATTAATAAGATTAAACCACCAAGTGTTTTAATTGTATAAAATACACTCTTATACTATTATAATATTAAAAGTTAATACTTATATATATATATATATATATATATATATATATATATATATGTATATATATATAGGAGTAGGATCAAATGAGAACACCAAAAAGGTTGAGAACACGAGAACAAAGTATATTCATTTGTGATTCTATGTATTCATTTGTGGAGGAATGATAAAATTTTACGCCTTTAATTTCAATTGAAGAGAAAAAACATATTTATGTTGACTGTGTGTCAAAATTTATCATTTCTCAACAAATGAATACATGGAATCACAATTGAATATGCTTGTTCTCGCGTTCTCAACCTTTTAGGTGTTCTCATTTGATCATTTCCCTATATATACATATATATATATATATATATATATATATATATATATGTATATATATATATATGTATATGTATATATATATATATATATATATATATATATATATATATATGTATATATATATGTATGTATGTATGTATGTATAAGAGTGAAGTCAATCTTAGCGTTAGTAGGCCTCAATCACAAAGCTAGTCTCTAGGGGGGGTATAAGGTTACTACCTATAAAATGACGGTTTAATGAGTGTCCACTCTCACTCACCGCTTCATTGACTGGTGGAGGGTCGTTAGCCGAACGGGTAGAATATGACTATAATTCTCCCTTCATTAAAAGTATAATGATAAATACTAAGTAACTAAACACTTATAAATTCCCAATCTTAGTAACTTAGGAAAATGTGAAAAGGTGCTAACCCATGAAATTGCACTTTGCACCTTGTAAAGTTGTTAGTGGATCATGTGTGGTTAACCGGCACACTAACCTGGGACTGACCAAGTGTGGTAAAGGGTAACTTAAATTTATCATAGATCGGTGGAGTGTGTGTGGTTAACCGGCACATCGATTAGGTGATAAATATTAAGGGTACCAAGTATATTTTCATGGTTATTCACACCTTTGTTTGTGATTTCGGCATCCTAGTCACAAACTTGAGAGGGCACAATCGAGATTCAAATATGCCATTGAAAGTTCAATGTATCTCAAAATATCTAGGAGTTTCAAATCCAATTAAAACTTAATTATATTTTGTTTTTCATGGTGGAAATTGGTAAATCGTCATTTAGCTACCTTCAACTATTTTATAACTCGGATTACAACATCCCTCTTCCAAATATAAGTAGGTTGTTGGGTCCTAGCCTTAATATTTCATATTGGGTATTATATTAAGGACTTTAAATCAACTAACTTGAATTTCTCCCTTATAGATGTCTCTTTCAGACAACTATGGTCTTCCTAAATTTTTAGGAACAAGCTTCCTAATGAAGATGATATCCCAAATGGCAACCATGGTGAAAGATCAATCCCTTTGTTGTGCATTAGTGGGACTGGAAATCATACTTCATTTCCTCCACCTCCTCCAATAAATCTCCTTATCCCACAAGTTTCAAGACTTGATAAGTTCTAAGTCACTCAATCCTTATTGGCAAGAAAAGTCTATATGTCCTTACATCTTAGAGGTTAAGTCACATATTGACAAGCCGGTGTAGTCGGGTGTCGAAGTCTCGAGGTAGCTGGCTGTTGACTTGGTTCTTCAGTCACTCACTGATGAGAAATCACGACATGACCCTTAATGATCTTACCTATTTGCTTGATGATGCTGAATCAGAAATGATTTGGAGCATTGGTAAAGCAAATTAGACTGGAAGATCCACTTCACAAACCTATTTGGACAATGACAATGGTGACACTGGAAGTCTAGAAAAACTTTCTCTTCCCAATTCAAAGGGATCGGCCATGGTCAAGTCGTTTGACCTAATAGTAAGGAGAAATTTGAAGTCTGTGATATTCCCATACACCATTTCCAAAGAGTCCATATATTTCTTTTGCCAATAAAAGGGACACTGGTTCCGAAGCTGCCCAATTTATTTGGAATATCATAACGAAGGTAAAGTAAAAAAAGTTTGACTTTGCTTCGGGTAAACTCTATTAAGTCTCTTTTTGATATTCTTAATACATGATGTAATGTAATTACATTTTGAAGTTTTGGAAGAATCAAATGAAGCTTAAAGTATGATTATGTGGATTCTGATCGCGAAGATGGATTTCAATCGCATGGTCCAATGATCAGAATTTTGAGCTGCTGCATAAGAGTTATGATATATATTGCTTAGGAATAGACAAAAAATGTTTTTCATATGTATTTGCATTGTAAGGATAAGTTTTTTCCGCAAGTTTTAAAATAAAAGAAAATTTTTGTTTTATTTATTTTAAGTATCCTTACAATGACATTTGTGAAAAAATTGTTGTTTATATGTTTCCATTGATAAGCATTATTGGTAAATGGATTTGATTCTTTCATTTGTGGTAGTATCATAATTTACCAAATAAGGAAAGATTCTCATCACCCAGGGTTCAGTTGGATAGAAACTTGGAATCATGCAACTTGTATTGTATGATGAATGAGAAATTTTCATCATTGGGAAATTAAGACTAATTCCTTGTTCACATGTACATGTGAGTCAGTAAAAGGACTCAAGGATTGGGTACACTTGGGTGTGCGCTGATCAGGTCCACCACAAAGACTATTCCTCATGATTTACGAAAGTTTAGTAAATATGGTTATGCTTACAAGTTTAAGAGTAATTATGAAACATTGGAAAGGTTTCAATGTATGACAGAACGGATAAGAAGAATCAAATAAGGCAGGAAGATAAAAGTTTCTCCAATATGAAGAGATGGGAGAGTACTTGAGCATCTTGTTTTATGATTATCTTAGTGATTATGAAACCATATCACAATTGATCCTCTAAGGACACCTTAGTTCATTTGTTTGGCTAAGGAGAGGAATCATGAATTGTTGAAATGGTTAAATCAAAAGACAAATCATACTTCGTTCCAAAATCAAATCTTAGAGTCATACTCCAAGACTGAGCCTTGAGTGACATAATCTTAAGAAATGTTTAAAAAACTTGTCAAATGTAGAGTAAAGTGTTTTCTTACTCTTGTACATTTGAAATTGGTAAGTTGTGATGTTTTGGATAAAATAAAGACCAACTAAGGCCAATTGTGTGAATTGTTTGTCTTGATTAGAATCTACACTATCTCTTAAATATTTGGCAAGAGAGTCTTATATGTCAAGAGGACAATGGGGGTCTAAAAGATCCTGAAATAGTTTGAAGAACTAATCAATAGTATTGTTAATCACTAGCCCACGACCTTCAGTCCATATGTGTTTGGATTTGCCACTAACCTTGTCTTGTGATTATGATTATGACAAATTCACATGGATGGGAACACTTACACCACATAAAATCTAAGTGTCATAAGGTTTCTCTCTGATTCATGAAAATGATGGTGATGAAACGCTTTCACTAAGTAGATTTTAAGTAGATAGCAATTGTGATATTTGCATTCTCAAAGTCGTTAGTGGAGCGTGTGTGGTTAACTGGCACACTAACATGGACTTGTGAGAAATGGCAAAGGTCTAAACAATTGAGACTATGATTATGACATCCATTTTCATAGTTCTGAAGTTTTTTAGACACACATGTGTGCTATCTAAGGAAAGGTGTATGATTTTGATAAAGTTTTATCAAAGCATCTTGTATCAGAAATCTGAACTTTGGTAAGGAAGTCAATAAAGTATTGTACGTTTTTCAAGAAGTCCAGCTGATTTCTGAGTACATGTCAAAGCTAGTGGGAGCATAAGTGTTATGCTAGTAAGATAATAATCATTATGCTAGTGGGAGCATGATGATTATAGTTAGCAATGTTAATTATTGACAACAAAATTTTCAATTCTCTTTGAAAAGTTGTTTTTCTATAATTAAGGGAGATGATTTTATACTTCATTCCAATTCTACAAGATTAGATTGAGATTTTAATGAACTTTAGTCAAGGATATATATGAATGTTATGTTGGAATGGTTCAACATAAGGAAATTCTATATATGTTGCTTTTCCAAAATTCGATTATGATTACGGCCTACCTCTTCAAAGTTTGAATTATCTGAACATGGCAAATAAATTTTTTTATAGCAAAAGAATGGTAAAGTATCATGTCTTTATGTAAGACATCATGAATTGTGTCCCATATGCTTCAGGCATAGGATCGATTACATGTGCTATAGTATTCATCCATTCTAAATTTTCCTAATGCTTAGGGCATTAAGAAGGAAAAAGGGATTAGAACTGGATATGACTAAAATGATTAAGCAATTGTCGAGGACAACTTGAGGCTTACCAAAGATTGGTTACTTATAGACAATTGGAAGTATATAGTAAGGACCATATTGACATATTTTGAAAAGAGACAACTCTTGTTCAGAAGTGATAGTCAAAATGGTAATGTGGAATTGTTTCCATAGGTGGAAGTTATTCTTTGAATCTGTGAAAGATTAGAAAACTTAATGCAAAGAAGGATGTTCAAAGGAATGTACTTTGAATTTGAGATTTCATTTCCATGGGATTGCTTTCCATTGGAGTACTCTGTAATATATGTTGCCAAGTCTTTGTGACTTTGTGCATAATCATTACAAGGGGATCATTGCATATAAGTTTAGAATCTAATAGATTATAGTGAATGGGAAGAGTTTGGTATTCTTACATTTACAATAAGGATTGGAATTATGAAATAAGCATGATTGAAATGATGTCAATCGATCTGTTCTAGAAAGAGAGGACCATATGTAAACATAGTATGCATACTTGGAGTATGGCATAGCTGTTGTTTAGACAAACATAGTGTGCATGCTTGGAGCATGGCATCACTACTGTTTTAATTCAAGCATTAAGTTGATTAATCGAAACATGAATAATGAGTAATCTATATGGTTCTTAGATAAAATATGTTTTATTTACACTCAAAGTGTTGAGGCCATACATGATTAGTATTATTTTTGTGTTTTACTTTGCATGTTTTGACTTCTAGAATAACTAGTTCATTCTTCCCGAATGACTAAGTTATTCAAACCATCCACAGTCGGTCATATGTTGGAAGTAGATATGAATCAAGACTGTCATGAATCTAGCTTGTAAGATTTGTCTAATGTGAATTAGACATAGAAATGGTTGCTACAACATTCATGACTGCTCATAAGTTCTGAGTATTGGATTAAACCCACACTCATTTGAATCAATTCATGGATTTTATCATGAGTGAATCATGAGATGATAATATCTTATACTCTTCAAACCTAGAGATATGAGTTGTTGACTATGAGTTGGTTATACATTGATTGCACGAAAACGCATTGGTAACTCGATGTTATAAAATGTGCCTTTGTGTATAATTCAACAAGTAGTTAGTACAAGCATATGAGTCAAAGTTTATCCATTCCTTTTACCCTTAATGGGATAAAAGCGATATATGTGGGCCCCTCGATGATTTAGTGATGGCACCCATAAGTGCTTGGCCAAGCCTGGACTGATTTAATTTGTTCAATTAGTCGGTCGTCATAAATCAGACATCGGGAAACAACAAATGGACAGAGAGAATGATTATAATCCATGTCTCAGTCCATATGATATCTAAAATGCAGGAATATATGATCACTTATCTAATGGACATGTCATTGATTTGTTCAGAGTTTGCCAGTAGCTTTTAAGAACTACGATTGTCGGTCATGTTGTGAAGTTATACTTGCAATAATAGTTATTAGACTTATCCAAGTGGGAGACTGTTGGATTAGTGTCTAAGTCCATAACTATAATTGGTATATACTTGACCCGACCCGGCATGGTCCATTTGGGTTGCATGGCATCGGAACATTTGGGTAGACCTTTTAATGAGAAGAAGATATTTGTGACATATTAATATACTATAGGTTCTACTATATTAATATGAGATCATATTAGTATTGATCAATAATTAATTTAGTGATCAAAAAGAGACTAATTAAATATATGGGGATTGATTGTGTAAATCATTGATTCTTATATATGTGGGCTTATGATCCATGATTCCTTATGTTGGGTTTAACCCTTGTGGTGGCCCATGGATCCTCCATGGAGGTTAAAACCCATGGAGCATAAGGAATAGGTAAAGTTATAGGTTACATGGTGTAACCCTAATAGCCACACTATATAAAGACCCCATTGGTTGGAGAAATTGGCACTAGTGCATAATATAGAGGGCAAGCCAATTTCTATGAACTCATATCTTCTCTCATGGTTATTCCAAATGTTCATGGTGTTGTGTGAACCATTTGAGGTGTCACATTTGGGGCACTAGGCTCTTGAGCTCCATGGAATCAATTACCAACAAATTGGTATGTAATTCTTCTAGTTTTATATTACTTGTACTTCATAATATGCTAGTTAGGATAATACCTTGGAAAATTGATATTTGCATGTATAATAGAGAAAACATAGATCCAAGGTATTTAGGGTTGCATGTACACCATAAGAGTGTTAGAATGCTCATAAGCCAACACCTCATACTGTCCAGATCTGAAGTTTCAACTCCATGTCAAGATCAACAATTTAAGGACCTAAAGAAAGATGGAAAAAGGGCCATAAACTCCCAAGTGAAGAGATCTAACCAAACAATGATCAAGGTGATAGCTTTTTACCTCCAATTAGCATCTAACACTAAAAGAACAATGGATCCACGGGACTTCATACTGTCCAGATCTGAAGTCTCAACTCCATGGCAAGATCAACAACTTAAGGACCCAAAGAAAGATGGAAAAAGGGCCATAAACTCCCTAGTGAAGAGATCTAACCAAAAAATGATCAAGGTGATATATTTTTACCTCCAATTAGAAGCTAACACCGAAAGAACATTGGATCCAAGGGTTCCTTCTCGCTCTAAGCCTTTTGCTCCTCAATCTTCTTCCAAAAATGCACAAGAACATACAATATTAGCCTCTCTTTCTCTCACAGATGGATATAGCTCGATTAGGGTTTCTCTCAATGTGTCAAGGTGATAAGGGAAGCGGAAATGAAGGCTTAAGGTCCTTTAAATAAAGTACAAACCCTAAAATTAGGGTTTTCACACTCAGCTCCTACTCGTCGAGTTGGGGTCCTCCTACTCGTTGAGTTAGGGTCCTCTAATTCATCGAGTAGACTCTAAAATCACGTGGCCATTAAAACTCTCTACTCGGAGAGGTCGTGCCTCCAACTCATCAAGTTGCCTTAACAACATGAATATTAATTAATTAATTATTATACCTGGGAGTCAGGATGTTACAATTAGCTTATCACGGTATTCTCCTTTTGCATGTTTGAAACCCACTTCCCGAGTATTAGTTTACTCAAACCTCCACATTTGGTCATACTTTTAGAAGTAAGTAGTGGTTTAATACTGTCATGGAGTTTTAGTATATTGTCTATATTATACTGATTAGGCATAGCATAGAGACTGTGACTAACGGTCATGAGTACTTAATGAAGATTTAAGTATTGGAACAACTCGCACTTATAGATTACTTTATGGATAAAGTCACAAGTAATTCTAAGATGATAATATCTATTCTTCTTCAAACAAAGATAGATAAGGCTTTTGCTTTAGAAATCTATTATGCGTTGGCCTTCTCCGAGGATATTTGTAGTTGGTACTAATAAAGGGTATGTCCATGTGTGACATGGTGAGTAGACAAAATCTATGTAATCAAATTGTATTTGTTCCTTCTATCTTGAAAGGAAAAGAGATATATGGCTCCTTGATGATTTGGTGTTGACATCTAAAGTGCTTAGTCGATCCTTGAATGAAATTGATGTGTTCAATTTAGTATCCAGATGTAGTTATCACAAATATTTATTGGAAAACATAATATTAAATATTAAGATTGACCATTATCCATGTCTCTGGTTCATATAGATACATTTAAGAACAAATCAATTGTTGATCATTTATCTAAGCATTGAATCTTGATTTGATCAAAGTCAGTTGTTGCTTTAGATACCATGCTCTTTATTGACTATTTGAGAAGTGTTAGACCTTGTACTGTTGATGACTTGTCTAAGTGGGAGACTATTGGAAAGAGTGTCTAAGATCACTAACCATTGGTAATATTTTTAATAATAGTAGGGTCCTTTTGGGTTTCCCTCATAACCGATCTAAGTAAAAAGAATTTAGGAGAAATTAGTTTATTAATTTTTCACGGCTTGATAAATTAAGAATTAATTAACTCAAGAGGTTGAATATTAATTAATTAAAGGTTAATGATTGGAATAATCCATAATCAGTAAGGGATATGGTAAAGGACGAAATTGGATAGGGTTTATCCATAATTTTGGAGTTGCTTTAGGACTAAACAATTGAAGCCAATAAATAGGATGTTGAGGATCAAACCCTATTTTGTTCATTCTCTGCCCCTTCTCCTTGAGGTCATCGAATTTCTTAACCTGTCAAGGGTAGTAGAAATTTCAATCTAGCCTCTCTCCTAGTTTTTTTTTCTTTTTCTTTTATTTTATTTTATTTTTATTTTTTCTCTTTGGTGTTCTTGGGCGTGAACCATTATAAGGATTTCAATTTGGGTACTCCCATCCATGAAAGGTGTCAAGAACAAGGTTTCAAGCAAGGATCGAGATCATTGGCTTCTAAATAGGTACATATTTTTTCTTAATTATTTTAGTAATAGCATTAATAGCATGAAATCTAGATCCTCTCAGTTGCATAAACACATAGGAATTATTGTTTCTTTTTGTTGCACATAATTGTGTGTTTAGATGTAGAAAACCTATCAAAACGATATACAAAGGTTGAAATTTTTTTGTTTTATAAAATCAAGTCTTTATCAAAACCTCCCACATATATTATTTATAAAATCACAAGTGGACAAAAAAAAACATTACCTTCTTCTAAAAGGAAGTGAAGATGATGGTGGGCGTGTTGTCCTCTATTTGTTAGGCTCTCATCGTATTTCACTTTTTGTTGGTTTTAGGGTTCCTTTTTGAACCATATGAAAGTGCAATTTTTGAAGTTTCGATCAATAAAAGAGAGACGATGGGAACCCAAAATTGAGTTGCGCCAATGATTTGGCTTTGTAGTATGTCACCTTTCTTGATCATTTAATGAAGGAATTTAAATAAAAGTTATAAAGTGATGGTGATCGGTTTGAGTGGTCGTCGACGACGGTTGGCGACTATAAATTGGAGGTTGGTAGGTGGTGTGACTAAAAGAGATGGGAAGTTCTGGCTTTGTACATTTTTTTCGTGTTAGAAAAGTGGGATGAAGATGATGACGGTGGTGATGTTGTCATAGGGTTTCTGAAAACTAATATCCCTAATTTAAAGGGTTATTATTTGAATTAGATTTTTACCATAATTAATTTACAGATAAGATTACTATTATACCCTTTTAAGAATTATTAATTACTTAATTATTTTTAAATTCTTATTGTGTCCTTACGTCCGCATAATATTTATTCATCCACAAATGAACCTACCTACCTACCTATATATATATATATATATATATATATATATATATATATATATATATATATATATATATATATATAGTCTTACGTTATTTTGTTTTTACTAACTATTGTGTGCCAGAATGCACAGATCTGGACCACCGAATAGAATAAAATCAAATGTCATGATCTGAGGGTCTATGATCTTATAATAGGGTAACATGTACCATATAATCACCCAAATTTCAGCATAAGGGCATTTTAGTCAATTAACTCTCATTAAAATAGGAAATTTTCGGATTTTTAAGGATAATTAATTCATTTATTTTTAAAAATCTAAATATTTTAAATTAATTCAAATTTGAAAATTCGATTTTATTCTGTCAGAATGACAAAATGCCAACCATAAATTAGTAAATATATTTTCGATTTTATTCTTGCAGAATATATTTTCCAATGCATATATTTTTGATAATTAACCTGATTTAAGAATTCTATATTATTATTCATATACATCCAAGTTGGGTCTATGATTTTATTCTTAATACACATCCGAAATAAAATACAAATTCATACATAATATCCTTATACATTTTAATATATTTATACACATTCTAACAGAATAGCATCAAAAGAATGAATAAAATTCTTAAAAAATAGCATTCTTGAATATACTATTATTGGACAAATACACTTGATCTTCTTCAGTGGTCCATATAATCCACTTGATCTTTGCATATATACTTGTTGTTGAACTCGATTCTAAATATTTCTCTTGTATGATCAATATTGAATTCCTTCTTCAACCATTCTGAAAGAATAACATGCACTACTTGTTAGTATTACCATATAAGCAAATAGACTTGTTGTTAACAAACATTCTTAAAGACATTCTTATAGAATGCATTTATATAAATAAATTTTGACAGAATACACCACGAAATGCACTTAAATCATAGTTTTTTCTTCTGTATGACAAAAAATAAAACAAACTTTAAATCATAGCATAATGTTTTTTACTTATTTCTATCTTGCAACATTTTTTTTTCACTTTTCCTATCTTTACAAATAAGGAGATTGAAATTGAATTCTATCAGAATAATAGGCATCAAGTCGATGAGTGTTACTAACATCATTCTAAAAGAATATTATGTTCTCTCATTCTGAAAGAATTTGCAGATTTAAAATAACGTTCATTATAAATTATATTGGTGGAATACCAAACTTTCCATGAGTTTACTATAAGAAAATCACCTAGACATGTCCCGTATGAAGAAACTTAATAGGGCAACAAAAAAAAATCATTATTTATAACCAAATAGATCACAAACATGACTAAAAATTAAGTTGACTTTGAGAGTCAAATGAATACAAATTTTAATTAGTTAAAAGGTAATTTGTAATGGAAATGGTATAGTGAAAACTACTTTGTACTTACCAGAAGGAGAATGCTTCTTCCTTTTCTTGATTTGTCCAACAAGATCATGCCAACAATAGTGATATGAATATGTATTTACCAATTAGTTATGTATTAACACGATATGAAAGAAATGAAACCAAGAAAAAAAAACTAAGACTTAATAGGGATTTCACTTGCATAAAATCTAATTCCATTTATTCCACACAAGTGTTGGCACGCCATTAATCCAACACCAATCTAAAACATACGTAAACCAAAAACAAATTATAATTGAATAAAATTTACAAAACATGAAAAAAGTTCTTATGCTTACAATAATCATCGCATCAAACAAATCCAATACTCTAGCATAGGAAGTTTTTGAAAATTAAGTGTAGTCTCCCATATAAACAAACAAAGAAACAAGCCCAAATTGTCAATTTACGTTTGCACCTTTTTTCTTCCTATCACTTTTCCTCCTACTAATTGAAAAAAGACACTACTCAGTTATTATTGATTTTGGTTCCTGCATAAATACAAACCTTGCAGTGCGCATCGACCATATCACTTGCAAAAGCCTTACCAACACCTTATCTAATGCCTGATGTGGACGGGTGCGACGAAGCTGAAGGTCGGCAACGGCAACGCTGATGGAGGCAATCATGATAACCAAGTGTAGGGTTTCTTGATTATTATAGGCTCTGACTTTGATATCTTTTGTTTAAAGGGATAATAAGTATTTTAAATATTTACCATAATTAAATATAGCAAAAATTACTATTATACCCTTAAAGAATTTATTTAATTATTTATTATTTCCTAAATTCTCATTGGTTCTTAAAAGCACACAATAGTTGTTGAAACATTTGAACCTAACTCTCTCTCTCTCTCTCTCTCTCTCTCTCTCTATATATATATATATATATATATATATATATATATATATATATATATATATATATATACGCTTAGGTTATTGTGTTCTAACTAATTATTGTGTGTATGTAGGAATGATTGTAGGCCAATCATTTTACTTATTTTAAGAAACTGATTAATAAATATTATTGAATTAAAAATAATTGAAAAGTATCATCTAATTTCATTGTAAGAGTATTTTAGTCACTTAACAGAAATTCAAAAAAGGAAAATTGCGAAATTTAGAAAATAATTAATTCTCTTAACTTTAAAAATCCAACTTTTTTTATAATAATTATATTAATTCAGACATTCTAAAAGAATGTGTTGACGATTATCTTGAAAAAACATTATATTCTGACAGAATACTATAAACATATATTATCAAAATTAATAATTTTTAATGAATAAAAAATTTATATGAGACGAATTTTAATAGTTAAGAATCTGTAATTACATTCATTCTTAAAGAATACAACTATGAACATAAATTACATTCATTCTGAAAGAATACGACTAATACGGTTAACAATTACATATATTCTTAAATATTGAGAATGGATAAAAATCAAATAAAACATTAAAATCTAAGTAAAGCACTAATAATTTGTAAAAGAATGTTGTGGCAAATTCCTTCTGACATAATATATTACTAATCCCTTCTAAACGAATATTGTTGCTACTTCTCACATATTGACACAATGTATTCCTATCTGATGTGACTGTCGTGAGAATAAAACGCTTTTATCTTCATTTCATTACCTGCAAAAATAATAAGAGCATTATGTGAAAAACATATATCATAATAATAATCCCCCATAGGTGCACACTTTTAAATGCAAAAGCTATCAAATTGCTAAAATTGGGTAGTGCAATGATCTTCTTGTCTTTAGAGGCTACTATATAGGAACAATGGTACTTGGTTTCTATGGTTTGTTCATTTGATTACTCAAAGTTATAATCATTAGCATATGACAATGCACACAACGATCACATAAAATGTGCTTAGGACTAGATGAAGTGATGAACAAAAGAAGAAAATGGCAAAGTCAATGAAGGCAAAGTGCCAAAGTAAACTTATCAATCTGTTTAGCTTAACCATACCCAATTTCCGGTTCAAAATTAGCAGAATCAGTTCAACTAAAAACAATTTTGTGACAACCCGTTATTTTCTAGCCTTTGAAGTCAACAAAAGTCAACCCATGGTCATTCACGTCCAATAAAATTCAAATTAAAAAGCGTCCAAAAATAAAATGTTAGATAAATCCAATATCAATGAACAAAGTGATCGTAGTCGTAACAAGGGTTCCGAAAATATAAAGAACACTGAAATCTGAGTTATAAAGAAGAAGTTATGACCCATCAAAATTTCGTGACAGAACCGGCACGACACCATATGTCATAAAAAGCGAGTTTACAATAAAACACTTTTTTTAGCCTTAACAATCTAAATGAAAGTTGTAGAATACGTTAAAACGAGAGTTTACATAAAAAGAACATCTGAATCTGACTTCGTATGATGAAGTTATGAATTTTCTAAGATTCAACATAGCAGTGTACAACCTGAAACTCGAATTAAAGATTGAGATATTTTTAGCCAACACAATATAGATGAGAATAGAAGGTCTTGTCAATAGTAGTTCAACGGTAAAAAGACAGACGAAAACGGACGTCTGATAAAGAAGATATGAATTTTAACAGTCTTTTCGTGTCCCGGCCTGTTAAAAATATAATATTAAAAATAAATTCAAAGTTAGCCGACGAAGTCTAAACAAAAGTTTTAGAGTATAATCTCACCTACGTGTGGATATAAAGAACGTCAAAAGTTGAGTTCGTATGCGAAATATATGAATTTTTGAAGTTTGAGGCATAATTTTCGAGGCTGGACCAGAGGTGTACACCCCGCGTACAAGAAGTACGCCCAGCGTACTCGGAAACAAGGCTAGGAGCCGGCCACATCACCCTTCCCTCGCACCGTTGACACGTATCTCGAACGTTTGACATTTCCGAAGCCCGGTATCCGAACACGCGCCACGTATCATGTACGCACAACGTACGAGGGTACACCTTGCGTACCGAGTACGCTCAATGTTTTGTAATTACGCCTTGAGTAATGCGAGGTTCAGCCAACCATAAAAGGAATGCGAGGTCTCCGGATTTGGTTTACAAATTCCACTTCTCCTTTCACTTTAAACACCCTTTCAAGCTACTTTTAACCCCCCGAAGCCTAGGGAAACCCCCTAACACCCGAAGAGCCCGTAGCCCCGAAGTCCACGAGAAAATAATCTTTTCCGGTCGAAACTATGCCTGTGTAGAGCCCGGTTTTCAGCAAGATTTCCCGGTATCACCAAGAAAAACCATTAATAGCAACGAAGTGCTGCCCAAATCTTCATCTTATCAAGTGAGTTCATACCCCTACTTTTACATGTCTTTTTCCACGTTTTAGGGGGGAATACAAGTAAACGCACGGAAACTCATGTTAAACTACAAACTTTTGCTATGGTTTTCTTACAGTTGTTATAACTATTATATGAAAACATTAGCATGCGAAACATCTTATGACACCAACAGTCATAAGTTTAAATGAAAGATACATCTTAAACTATAATAGGTATAGTTTTGGGAAACATTCACATTATTTTACTATTTCAGGGAAAAGAAAATGATTATATAAGAATATGATTATTTTTATATATTACAAAAAGAGTAACAATTTCAGCTTACTTTTTTATATGTTAAGGGGAGGAATACAAGTATAACACAAGAAATATTGTGATTAAAAAAATAAATTGTTTATTACATTCTCTTATACTTTATAAAAAATTTATACAAAAATCTAAATAAACGTTATTATCAAACTTTTAAACTTTTTAAGTTGTAATAATAACAAGGTTTTATTTACATAAATAACATGCATACAAACTATAATAGGTATAGTTTATAGAGATTACAGGTTATTTTTCTATGAAGGAAAAATGATATGAAAACAAGCATATAAGTTATAATAAGTATAATTTATGAGTAGTTCCACAATGTTTATCGTAATCGGATATAAATAAAAAGTTACATTTTTATTTACAAAAAGGTTTTTCACCGTATTACTCGTGAACTCGTTGTTAGTGGTAGATTTGTGAGACAATGGCTTTTCGTTGTACCCACGAAAGTCCCCACTTATGAACCAGAGTCTCCTGAGGGAGAGCATGAATTTGTGTATAGATCTATACAGGACTGACGATCTCATGCCCTAATTGTTAGCTACAGTCTCTGAGGTAACAAATGTCATAACATTCGATGCCTGGATAATATCACATCAGGCATATCCCTCATAAAAGTATGCTTATAAGAACTTACATGGCGGAAACAATGACTTATTCACATAGTAATATGCTTCTCAAACAAACTTAAGGGGTAGTATTTATATGATTACTCTATATGTATCTCATATGTACTAAGTAATCATAGTAAAACTAAGTATGGTAATATATTTACACTTTTCAGTCTTGGATAATATTAGACTGCAACTCAACTTATGGAAAATATAGGATTTTCTGGGAAAACTATCATTGTTTTACAAGCATATAGTTTATGATTCAACTTTCTAAACATATATATTTTGGTTTCAAGTCATAAGACTACATTCCATTTTATTAAGAAAATATAGGATGTTTTGGATAAACACTCGAAGGTTTACAAGAAACAATGAACATATTCTCTTAAGCTAAATACTTAAGAACTCACCAACTTTAATGCTGACACTTTTTCAAACCATTTGTATTCTTAGGAAAGATAGTTGACAGGTACTCTCTCGGGCATTTCGAAGAGGGAGCATAGTAGCATTTTGTATTATCTTTTTCTATAGTATTAATGTTAAACAAGTAATGTTTTGAATACGATGTAAATACTATGTTATGAATACAATGGTTGTTGCTTTGATTACTATTATACATTTGTTGTGACATTGTACATGACGTCCTCCGCCCCCGAACGGTTTCGCCGTTCCTGTTTCGGGGTGTGACAAATTTCATGTTCGAAAAATAAACTTAAAGTCTTTAAACCAATCTGATTCACATTATTGGCTATTCAACAAAATCAACAAACAATTGAATCTTAACTTTATCAAATCCAGCATTCTTGGGAATTCTTAGATGAAAAACGTTAAATACACAATGACATATGTTACAAAACTAAACAAAATAAAGTTTAGAATGTTAAGAAAGTTACCACGATCAGAATAATTGTTCTGGGTAGAAAACCGATTTCTAGGGTAGGACAATAACGAAAACGAACTTGAAGCACCAATCGAAGAAATGCAATCTGGAAACAAGCGGACTGATATAGGAGGGATTCGATGGTGACTGAGGATATGGTAGCATTGGGGACAATGGATTTGCCATTCATAATGGGTTCTATTTTTGTTAGGATGAGAAGTATGAAGGATGAGTGAACTAAGAAGGGAGGGATGCAACAAATTAGAGGGTTTGATTATTTTTTTTTTTTGGGAAAGAAGATCGTGAAACCTGTAGCAGCAGGGAAGAAGGAGGATTGCGACGGTGATGGAGTCATCCGAGTTAAGAACACAAGATGTAAAAGATCGACAGAGAGGAGGAACCAACGAAGGAATGAATAAACCAATGTGAGATTTAAGGGGGTAGGTTATAGAGATGGCAACGTGAATCAAGGGGATATCCCTTTAATTTGATTAATTAACATAAATAATTAATGTGTGATATTACTAGTTTACCCTTATTTTAAGTTTTGAAATGATTGATCCATATTTATTCTTATATCCACACAATAACTAGTTAGAACATATTGACCTAGCTCTCTCTCTCTCTCTCTCTCTCTCTCTATATATATATATATATATATATATATATATATATATATATATATATATATATATATATATATATATCATACATACTTATAAAGCTAGCATTTTTTCTTAAATCTTATGCATTTGAAACCCTCTTTTTTAACTTCCTCAAACCACATTCATTTGAAACCCCCTTTTTTAACTAATGCAACTCAAAAGTTTTCTTAATTATGATTTAACACTCAAAAGTTTTATAGCTTATATTATGTTTAATTAGCATTTAGTGAAAAGTTGACAATAAAAAGGCCAATCTTTTGGGAAAACATGCATACAAATCATATACAAATTTCAGAAAGAAAAAAAACAAACTTAAAGGTTTTTGTGTTGGATTGAGGTCTTATGACCACTTTTGGAGATATGTTATTATATTAGAGCTTTTAATTTGTAAGTTTGTTATAATAATTCGTTTTTATATTTTCTTCGTTTTTGGATTATTACTTCTCATGAGCTTTTGGTAAATCAACCATAAAGTTATTTATAAGTTAGAGCAATTAACTTTGTTAACATGTATGTATATTTATTTTGTCTCTCTCTTTTTATGTTAAAAAAAATATTTTATGTACAAGAGAACATTATTCAACATGCATTTTATGGTATGTATATACTATGTTAGTTTCTATTTCTTATTTTGTAAATAACATCGATGGAGTAATTTACCTTTATATTTTACACTACATTCAAAAGTTTTTTACACTTATGGTTATTAATGTGCAATGCTTTTTTATTTTCCACTTATTTAATATACACATTATAGCTATATTAGTAGTATATAAGTAAGTTTTGATTAAAGTATCATATGTTTGAAAAGATTTGTGATTCAAAATGAAAGAGTTGAAAAAAAAGTTGTCATAGTTACTAATCGACTTATTTTAAAACTCTTGATGACATTTATGTATAATGATATATTTTGTATGACTTCATTCTTAATTTCAATGTTGAATATTTGAAAGTTCATATATGAAACTTTGGATGTTTTGGTGTAATATAAATAGTATAATACAAAGTTTATTAGTTCAATATTGTTTATTAATAGCTCATTCAAAACAACTTATTTCGTATTTTTTCCAAAAAAATATTATCGGATATAAGAAAGGTAGATTATATTAATGTTATACAAATATTTATAACATATATTAGATAGTATAAAAGTAAAATAAACGTTTATAAGGTATGAACTATATTAGATAGTATCAAAATATAAGTTGATGGATTTTTATATTATTTGATAATTCGGTTAATGCGCAAAACATGACTAAAAACGTAAATTTCAACGTATTTCTATTTTTTCCCATAATTATTTCAACCACTTAAATGCATTGCTGCGCAACGCGAGGTTACGCCTAGTGTATATATATATATATATATATATATATATATATATATATATATGTATTACATGCCATTGTTGAAAGCCTTCACACACCTAACCCACCTTTGGTGTGAATGGCAAAATTTATGATATCGGGGACTTAAAAACCTCTGCCAAATTACATTATACTTTGGAATTTTTTTTTTGAAATGACAGACTAACTAATCTACTCCTAAATAACCACCTATGTCTCCACCGAGACTTGAACCTCTGACCTCTCATATGAGATGGTCACTCCATACTACTAAGAAGTCAAAAATAATATGTAGATAAGAGACTGCACCTTTCTAGCTAGCTTTTTCTCAAATTTGCAAAGAACACCACCACTTTAACATAAATCCAGTCTTTGAAGCTATCATAAAAATTAAAGAAAGCATCTCCCTCGACGGTTGAGAAGTAAAGTGCCACAAGCTATCCAAAATCCAGTGGCAAAACCCATGCCCCCACCAATATAAAGCCATCCCCGAGGTTCATCACCCTCGCTTTTACTAAGTACCGATGATGATTCTGATTCTCTATCTCCTTCTTTATCTCCTGGACATTTTTTTGGTAAGAGGAGGTCCACATAGTCTTGTGTTTCCATCATATCTTGAAGGTTGAAAGGACTGGAGTTGAGTGCTCGTTGGGATTCTCCCTGACAAGTTATTAAATGAAACGTCTAGATAATTCAATAAAGTCATTTGAGACATGCTTGGTGGTATATGCCCTGAAAAACTGTTTCTGGATAAATCTAAAGTCAAACGCTTTTTTATCTCACCAATTTTTTCTGGAATCTCTCCAAATAAAGCATTCTTTGACAAGTTCATGACAATTAAGTCATAAATATTGGTAATTTCATATGGGAGTTGTCCTGTTAGTTTGTTGCTTGACAGGTCAATGCTCTTCACCAATTTCACAGTGCTAAAGAATTCACGTTCATCTCCTTGCCACTCAATCATAGCATGGTCAACATATATCTCAGGTTCATATGAATACCTACTTTCAATTTTATAATGATCTAAACCTTGTGAGAATCCTTGTTGAACCATGCTCGTAAGATTACTGAAACATGAGGGGATGCTTCCATGGAGATTGTTCATTGACAAGTCTAGAATTTGAACATTTTCTAATTGACATAATTCTAAAGGGATGGTTCCGAAGAAGTTGTTTGATCTCAGGATAAGAACATACAACCCCGATAAATTTTCCCCAATCCAGACAGGAACATTACGAGAAAACTTGTTGGCCCCCAAATTCAACGACTTTAGACTTGTGCAAGTTTTTAATGACAAAGGCAATCCTCCAGAGAAGTCGTTCTCGTATAAATATAACACCTTGAGTTGTATCAAAGATCCAATGGAGGGAGGAATCCGTCCAAAGAGATTGTTGTGTCCAATATTAAGAACTTGTAGTCCTTTGAAACGCCACAAACAGTCTGGGAGTTGTCCGATTAATGAGTTATGAGAGAGGTCAAGAAATGATAAGAACCCACCAACAATTTGGCATATAAAGGAGATTCCTCCAGTGAAACAATTGTTTCTGGAAAGATTTAATGTTGACAAAGTGGAAGAAACATTTGGTATCGGACCAGAAAACCTGTTGGAACTCAAATCTATCTCTGAATCGTTGGCAAAATTTGATGATAAATCCAGTACTGTCTCGCTAATGTTGTTGGATGAGAGATTCAGATATTGTAATTGAGAAGGCCACATGTCCCAAAACTCGAGAGGAGCTGTGTCTGAAATTCCAGTAGTAGAAATGTCAAGAACGGTAAGATTTTTGAATGTCTGAATCCATTTGGGGAAGCGAGGCCCTAGCAGCTTGCAAGACCTCAGATAAATAGATTGTAGATAAGAAAGGCGTGACAAGTGGTACTTGGAAGGAACTGTAAGATTATTATAAGAAAGGTCAAGGTATTCAAGCCTTGGTAGTTTCCATAATTTCTCACTTATACTTCCATTTAATTGACTACGAGACAGGTACAAGTATTGTAGGGATGAAAACTTTTGAATCTCATCGGACAACGACCCTGTAAATTTGTTGTCTCGAGCAAACAACCCTTGTAATATAAGTGTTGCACGTCCAGACAAGTTGTGGAGAAAATCAGGAAATTTGACAACACTAGAGTTGTTATTGAATTCCAACTGCTCCAAACTACAGAGGTTACCAAGATATTTGGGCATCCCATCTAAAATATTGTCAGACAGATAAAGGCACTGGAGCTTATTGCTAGTTAATGGGAACAACCAATGATACATGGATGATGTGAGATTGTTACCACTAAGATCAAGGTCTTCAATAGATGAAGAAGAAGAAGAGTTGAGAAATGAAGAAGAATATGGATACATGACTTGTGACAGCTCACATCTCCCTAAACTTAACCATGATAGTTTTGGGAGACTCAGAATTACATCTACCCATTCATTTGCTTTGGCTAGGGAAATTCCATCCATTTGAAGTTTCTCCAAATGAGAGAGACGAGATAACCACTCTATGTTTTCAACTCTACATCCTCCAACATATCTAACGGAAAGCACTTGCAAGTTGGTGAGGTTTCCAAAATCTGGAGGAATGGTTCCATAAAGAGAGTTAGATGAAAGGTCAAGATACCTTAATTCTCTTAAGGAACTAATGGACCTGGGAATGGTTCCATTCAAAAAATTGTAGTGAAGATCAAGATGATTTGAGTAGGTTAAGTTTAGCAATGAATGGCTTAACTCACCTCCAAGTTGACCATACCTAAAATCAAGCCCTATGACACAACCTGTTTGGTTGTTGCACGTGACTCCACTCCATTTACAGCATTCATCATCTTCTACTGTCCATGAAGAGAGACGACCATCAGGGTCTTGAAGGGGAGCTTTAATTAAGGAGGGCAAGTCTCTCCTTATCCAAACACTTGTTCATAATAACATTATGATCATGATCTCCTCCTCCTCCTCCTCCTACCACATCTACCAATTGGCTGGCAGTTGTAGTATCAAGGTTTAGCAAAACAAGTGAGAAAATTATAAAAAAACAAGGATTCATAATGTAAATCAAAATCTTTGTGATTTTTGGATTGTATTGATGCATATATGCACTGCCCCCATGAGAGTTTATATAGTCTCCACTATGAAGATGGAAGATTGTACGTGGGTGGCCTCAATTGGTTGATACTTGTGTGGGGCACACATTACCTAATTGCTTTGAAATTAGAACCATGCTATAAGAAAAATCAAAGATGAGGATTGGAATTAATTATTTAATTACACGTTCTTAGACTTAAAAGTTTTGGCAATTTGTAGTTAATATAAATATCTTTTCTCATCTTGTGATATTTTGCGATTTGTATCTATTATCAATATTTTTTGCATCACACGATTTTAATCATTCAAGAGTTTTCTATTGCAATTTTGATCTTTATTTGAGGTTGTTATAGCGTTTTTAGTTCCTATACAGAGTAAAATAACTATTTTTGGGACCAAAATTGCAAACATCATTTACACTTAGGGACCAAAAATTGTTATTAACTACTTCAAATAACAACCAAAATTGCGAAATCAGCTTTACTCAAGGACCAAAACTGTAATTTTACTCTTTTTTTAAACTTTCTACGCTCCCAAGAAGTATTGGATAAAGATTTCACAGTTAAATTTGAAACAATAATCAAGTAATTTTTCTCATCTATTAGGAGAATTCGAAAATAATGGTATTTTATAATTATTACCTTTTATTCTCAGCCGTTTCTTTCTCATGTAGTCATCCAGGGGCCATGTGCTGCAAATAAAACAGACAAATAAATAACAGAAAACAAAATGAAAATTATTCAAAATTCGTCTTACAGTTTTTATAGTATTTACATTGACTTCTTATTGGATGCATACATCTATTTGCAGTTTGTTGTTTGGTAGAAGTGTTGTCACCATTCTTCATTCACCAAAACCAGAAAAAACAAAAAAAAAAAAAAAAAAAAAAAAAAAAAAAAAAAAAGGTATTAGTTAATGATGCAAATATGAAGAGTATTTGTAATAAATATTTAAAAATAAATAAATAAATCACCACTGATATATCCTTTTGGTCATTCATCTCACGTACTGCAGCCACTGCTTGAAGCTCCAAATTCATGGTTTTAAGCAATGCATCTGTGCAGGTGAGTTGATGTTGCAGTGTTTTTAACTGTGATGACCAAAAAAGTATGCAGTAAGTTACATTTTTGTTCCCTACTACGGCTGATTTATTCAATTTTAGTCTGAAAAAGCTTTCTTCCTTGTAATAGGTTCCAAATAAAATGACTATAACTATAGTCAGCTATGGACCAAAATGTTACAAGAACCTCAAATAATGACCAAAATTGCAAAAATCAGCTATAGTCAGGGACCAAAAACATTTTATTTTACTCTGAAATATATGTAACATACAGATACAGAAATTTTCATTTTGCAACAAAACTTACCTTCTGTTTAGCTAAATTAAATCAGGTACAGATACGGAAGTACAATGTTAAGTAAGATGCTATAATACAAAAATATATGACAAATACATTGTTACTTCTTGCATTTAACCCATGATGTAATCACAAAAATAAATCATCAACCACAGATCTTTCAAATCCTAATGTTTTTACAATGGTTTAATAAGTGTAAAATTAGTACATACAAAATACAAAGAATTACGGAGAATTAATTTTTTTGTCTGTGATAAGCTTCAAAATGATGTTTCTATCACTCAACAAGATCTGGGTCAGAACAACAGCAATGTTTTAATTTGGATGACAACTGACAAGGGTTCACATCTGACATACCACAGTTTGTGTAATTCTCAAATTGATGTTTTCATCACTAATTGCTATAGATCGTTTTTATAATTAAGTTCATATGTTGTTTGTAATATGCATAAATCAGAATAATGCATATTAGTTTAATGAACAAATGTTTGTATGCAATGTGGGTTATCTAAGTTGTATAGAAGAAAAGAATATTACAACATTGGTTTTTGGTTTTTAAAACTGATCCCTACAAAAACAGACCAATAATTATTTTGGTTTTAAAACCTAAACCAAAACAAATCGAACCAAACCATGTGCAAAATCCAATCATAGTGAAAAACTAAACCATATTGATTTAAAAACCAGTACCAAAACGTAATTAGCTGATAAGTTGTTTTTCAGTGTTTGACCTCACATCTATTTACCAAAACAAATCTATCTTTGTCACGTGTACTACTAAAGATTCATAAGATACCATAAGAATATTAACAGTGTCCATGTGTGAAAGCAAATTTTAAAACAACGTAAATGCTAATTTTGTTTGATTTTTCATTTTGCAACTGCCTGTGCGTGTCAGTGTGTGTGTGCATTTGAAGATATATAAAACGTCATTCTAGAAGAACATTACCTCACTTACCAAAGACATTCTAATCCCATCTTGTTAAGGGCACACACAAAATGAGGTTCTCCAGGTATTTGAATGCTAACATCTTCTCAATTGCTGTCTTCCTCTCCACCTAAATCACTTCCATTTACATCATTTTCCACTTGGTCCATACTTTGCACTTCACTATTACCTGAAAGGCATTAGCATTTTAGTCCCAACAAGATTCTAATAACTTCCATTCGACATATGCCTGCTTAAACAATACATATATATAATAGAAATCAAGAGCAATACCCCTGTTTTGGCGAATTGAGCCCGTTTTACAAGATACAAACCCAGTTATAATTACTAACAGCCTCATTGTCTCGAAATCTATCAACAGTCAGTACCATTAGTCAGATCAATAGAAGCAACCAACAGTTTATGCCAAAAATGCTGCAAAGGAGCAAGAAAATCATACTTTGCCACACCCTCATAAAAAGGATTAAATATATATAATTAATAACAAAAGGGCTTCTGGCCCTGGTATCAGGTGGTGCCCTTCCTCTTTCAGGTTGAGGTTAAAGTCTCGTCGTAGACATAGGTGAAATTAGGTGTTAGCTTAGGATTAGATATATTTGTCGGTTCAAAAAAAATTTATTATATAATTAATAAAATATTAAATGACAAGAACGGTCCCTAATCTTTCCCAAAGGTTGTAATATTGATCGTATAGAGTGAAAGCTTCCTAAAAATGTCCCTAAAGTTGTTTACTGTTTCAGAAATCGTCCCCCTCCTTAAACCCATTTCAGGCATCTTTCAGCATAAGTTAAACCCCCCATATACAAATAAATTAAAGTACGTTGCTATTTATTGTATTTATCTCAACAACATTAACTTTAAAAAATATCAAAAATAAAATGAGGTATATCTTTCACCTTTTTATTTATGTTTTCTTTTGTTCGAAAAACCAAAAGTTTTTAATAAGAAAACTAGCAAGGAGAGAACTGTAGAGAGTAATACAAAAGATTAAGATTGGCTCTTTTATTACAAAGAGACGAAAACCACGAATAACTAATTTACGTAACATAATCAAATACATTCCAAACGCATCACCTTCTCTAAAGACTATGTCACCGTACATCCAAAGTAGTTAGATAACAATATGTCGAAACATTTGCTATCCTTTAGGAGTTAAAAATAACATTTTTCTAGTTTACTTAAAAAAAGTATTTATCGGGCATAAATTTTTCTTAGAAATCCTCCAAAACCTTGTAGCGACAACAAATTGAAGAACTGATAGATGGAAACAACATTTTTTTAAGGAAAAAAACGGTATTAAAACCCGTGTCAAATTTATTGATATGTTGAACTTAAAACCCCCTCAAATTACATTATATACCGATATTAAAAGCCAAAACTAAAAATTAGACGAAAACTACATCTGTCTAGCCTTTTGTAAATTTGAAATGAATGCCACTACCTTCACATAAACCCTATCTTTGAAGTTATCATAACAGTGAAAAAAAGCATGTCTTCCACGACGGTTGACAAGTAAAGCGCCACATGCTATCCAAAATCCAGTAGCAAAACCGGTCCCCCCACCAATATAAAACCATCCCCAAATTTCATCTCCACCTTCCCCATCACCCACACTTTCACCAACGACAGGTGGCACTTTTAAATCTTCATCATCAGGACATTTTTTGTTAAGAGGAGGTCCACATAGTCCTACATTTCCATCGTATCTTGAAGGTTCAAAGGACTGGAGCTGTGTGCTAGATGGGATTCTCCCTTTCAAGTTATTAAATGACATGTCTAGGTAATTCAGTAAGCTCATCTGAGACATGCTTGATGGTATCTGCCCTGAAAAATTGTTTCTAGATAAATCCAAAGTCAAAAGATTTTTCATATCACCAATTTTCTGTGGAATATCTCCAAATAGATCGTTGTTTGACAAGTTTAGAGAAATCAAGTCATGAAGATTGGTAATTTCGTATGGGATTTGTCCTGCTAAATTGTTGCTTGAAAGGTCAATGCTCTTCACCAATTTTAGAGTGTTAAAGAATTCCCGTTCATCTCCTTGCCACCTAATCATCGCATTGTCAACATATGTCGTCCAAACATATGTTTGACCTCCTTCAGTTCTATATACCTTTATATCTTGTGAGAATCCTTGTAGAACCATGCTCGTAAGATTACTCAAATACGAGGGTATGGTTCCATAGAGATTGTTCATTGACAAGTCTAGAATTTGAAGATTTGCTAATTGACATAATTTTGAAGGGATGGTTCCAATGAAGTTGTTTGATCTTAGGATAAGAACATACAATCCTGTTAAGTTTTCCCCAATCCAGACAGGCACATTACCAGAGAACTTGTTGGCTCCCAAATTCAACGAGTTTAAACTCGTGCAATTCTTTAATGACAAAGGCAATTCGCCAGATAATTCATTCTTGTATAAATGCAATACCTTGAGATTGATCAGATATTCAACAGAGGGAGGAAGCCTTCCAAAGAGATTGTTGTGCCCCAGATTAACAATTTTTAGTTGTTTGAAATGCCACAAACAGTCGGGGAGTTGTCCAGTTAATGAGTTATGAGAGAGGTCAAGAAATGACAAGAACCCACCAACAATCTGGCATATAAACGAGATTCCCCCAGAAAACTTGTTTCTGGAAAGATCTAATGATGCCAAAGTGGAAGCAACATTTGGTATTGGACCATGAAAGTTGTTGGAACTCAAATCTATCACAGAAAGGTTGGCAAAATTTGATAATAAATCTGGTACTTTCCCACTAATGTTGTTGGAAGAGAGATTCAGATATTCTAATTGAGAAGGCCATGTGGCCCAAAACTCGAGAGGAGTTGTGTCTGAAATTTCAGTATTGGAAAGATCAAGACTGGTAAGATTTTTGAGTGTATGAATCCATTTTGGGAAGTGAGGCCCTATCTTACAAGACATCAGACCAATAACCTTTACATAAGAAAGGCTTGACAAGTGATATGTGGAAGGAACTGTAAGATTATTAGAAGAAAGATCAAGAATTTGGAGCCTGGGTAGTTCCCACAGTTTCTCACTTATACTTCCATTTAACTGATTATCAGATAGGTACAGAGATTCTAGGGATGCAAACTTCTGGATCTCATCGGACAGTGACCCTGTAAATTGGCTACCTCGAGTAATCAACATTTGTAAGGTCAAGGACGTGCATCCAGACAAGTTGTTGAGAAAATCAGGAAATTTGACAACAGCAGAGTTGTTAACGATGTACAAACGTTCCAAACTACAGAGGTTCCCAAGGTATTTGGGTATCCCATCTAACATATTGCCAGAGAGAAGAAGAGAACTAAGCTTATTGCTGGTTAATGGAAGCAACCAGCGATACATGGATGAGTTCAGATTGTTGTTTGTAAGAAAAAGGTATTCAATAGATGAAGAAGAGTTGTGAAAAGAAGAATATGGATACATGACCTGTGACAGCTCACATCCATCTAAACTTAAACTCAACAGTTTTGGGAGACTCGAAATTACACCTACCCAATTATTTGCATTCGCAAGGGAAATCCCATCCATTCTCAGATCCTCCAAATGAGAGAGATGAGACAACCACTCCATGTTTTCAACTCTACAACTTCCAGCAGAATCAAGATGAAGGTATTGCAAGTTGGTGAGGTTTCCAAACTGTGAAGGAATGGTTCCATAAAGAGAGTTACTGGAAAGGGAAAGGTACCTTAATCGAGTCAAAGAACCAATGAAAGTGGGAATGGTTCCATGAAATGAATTGTCAGAAAGATCAAGAAGATTCAAGTAGGTTAAGGAATGGCTAATCTCACCTCCAAGACCATCCTGTGAAAAGAAGTTGTTGAGTTCAAGCTTTGTGACATGACCAGTTTGGTTGCTGCACTCAACTCCACTCCATTTACAGCAGTCATGTTGGTCAGATCTCCATGTAGAGAGAGTATCATAAGTGTCGTGAAGGGGAGCTTTGAAGAGAAGGAGCGCAAGTCTCTCATTATCGAAACACTTTTTCATATTAACACGATTTCTATCATCTCCTCCTTCTCCCACTGCTACCAATTGGCTGGTAGTTGCAGTCACAAGGAGTACCAAGAAAAGTGAGAAAATTATAGAAGCACAAGGATTCATAATTTAATTAAAAATGAAAATCTTGGTGATTTTTGGTTTGTAATGATGCCTGCCTATATGAACTGCACCCGTGAGTGTTTATATATATAGTCTCGACTGTGAGCATAAGTGATTCTAAACGGGTGGCCTTGAATTAATTGTGCCGGGGATACAATATTTAATTCCCATGAAATTAGAACCAAACTATAAGAAAAAATCAAAGATGAAGATTTGAAATAAATGTCTCAAATTAGTCGTTCAAAGACTTGCAAGTCTTGACAATTTGCATATATTATCTATATCTTATCCGATTTCATGATATATTCAAAGACTTTAAAGTGATGTTGACCATCACCTTTATTAAATACAAACATATAAGAATGTAAACGCAAACATTAAACTGACCACCAATTTAACAACAACTATTTAATAAATCTCGTATTCCCATTCCTTTGTTAAACAATTTATGTTTATGCTATCCTAAGAGTATTTTTATTAAATCAATTAGAAAAGTTTTAGCGGAAACATATATCTAATTTATCATATCAATTAATTCAAAATTTTCGAACAGAAACATAAACCCACTATTCAACAGAAACGAAAAAAAATTCAAACAAAATCAAAAGAAACGTTATTCAACAGAAAAAATAGAGAACAGGGATGAAGAGGAGAAATGCGTTGAGTATTAGTGACGGAAAACCAAGAAGATGACAACGGTAGCTAGGCGGCGTCTTCGACGGCAGTGGGGAGGTAAAAAAGCAAAAAAATTATGGATATTTTTTAGCAATATATTATATTATATGGACTTGTTCGCGAAAACATTATTATATTTATTTATTGGTTATGTATATATCAACCTGAAAGATATTTTTATATTTTTATCATACAATAACCATTTATGTTGCTAAAAAATATCCATAAATTTATGTGATTATTTTTTTCCCACATTAATAAAAAATAACCTCATAATTTAAGTTATTATTCCCTAATTTCAGTACTTGACATCAGATCAGTGATAATTAATGTTTTGCAAAAACGACAGTTTTGAACCCTAATCCAAGTTTGAACCTTGAGTTTATTATGCTTGGAAAATATAAAATCTATTCATAATTACAAAAGAGTTTCTAAAAATAAAATATTTATAAATTTCCATTTGTAATCACTAACCTCTCTAGTCTCTAAAGACTTTGAGTGTGTTCTTGGTGAACGTGTATGTGAGGTGACTTTAAGCAAGACTTGAAGATAAAACAAAGAGTTTGTTTGTACTCTCCAACATAAGAAAACAAGGTATTAGATCAAAGTTGAATATTATGAGCAAACTCAAGAACCTTAAGTTTAAGGTTTGGACAAATGATGACAATGTTCTTAAATAATCATTCTTTGATCATGCATCAGCCTATCATTAAGTGGGATTGGTGGTTAATTAAAGAACTATCATAGATTTAAAAAAGATACAAGTATTTGATGCATAACATGAAATGTATAAGTTGTATAGTTTGGTAATATAGAATTTCAAATCATGTTTATGAGTAATTAACATGTCATTAGTAGAGACTGGGAAACTAATCATGTATTAGTATGAGTTTGAAGTTGGTTTTAGTAGTGATGTATAGCGTATATTGTTACCCTGCATGAAAAGCATGATCGGGGATTATGAAGCAAAGGTTTCGTGCATGATCGGGGATCACGAAGCAAAGGTTTCGTACTCCTGTAACACCTAGCTTTCTTTATAAAATACAGAACAAATTACTAAAATCGTCCTTATGGTTTGATTAAAATTGCATTTTTGGTTCTTAACTTTTTTTTTTTTTTTTTTTTGCATTGGGACTGTTCTCAAAATATAATTTTATTGCGTTTTTCGTCGCTATCCGGCCTGAAAAGACTATACTTCCCTCTCTAATTTATTTTTTACTTGTTTCTATTATTAGTTTTATATTTTTTTTAATAAAAAAATAGAATGGGCCCACACTCAACTCTTTGTCTTCTCACATGTTCAACCATCTTTCACTTTACTACCATTCACTACCAATACTATGCCATTACTCACCCACTAAGACTCATTATCACCATCTCCAATGAGACTAGAAGTCCGACAAGACCAGAACGTCGACGAACATCACACGTCATCACCCACCACATGTCACCCACCTCCACCATCTCTCCCCGTAAATCGGTAAACCCTCATCAATAAATCGGTAAACCACTCACCTCCACCATTTAACCCCCTAAATTCTTCGGCGAGTCCATAACGACGACGAACACCACACTCACCCTTACTGTGCTTTTTCCATATCTTTCCTCCATTGGACTACCAATAAAGATCTTAAATAAAAAATTAGAGATCTACAACACAAGATCTTGAACTCAAATCAAAATTGGAGATATGCAATATAAGGTCTGGAACTCAAATCAAAGATCTTCATTGTACTTGTATCATAAATCTCCCAACACCATCATCTTCTTATTAAAATTGGAGCCACCACCACCACCGTGTTACTGAAATGGGTGATTTTCTGAAATAGGAGGCACCACCACCATCGCCTTACGTAAACCAAGCCAGAACCATCAACGCTTCTGAAAATCGTCTTTCATTTATAGGATATCATCAAATTTTTTCTTTCATCATTGACTTGAGGTTGGGGTTTACGTTTTGGGTTTTGATTTCTATATTTGGTTTTGATTTCATTTTATGTTCTGATTTAACAATTTCGGGAGTTGACTTTGGTTAGATTTTGATTTCGGGATTAGACGTTGGTCTGGTTTTGATTCCTTAGATTTGATATTGGGTTGTCAAATGATGAAACTGATGATGTGGGCGATGGTGGTGTCGGAATAGGTGTATGGTGGTCGTGTCAGAATCGTTGAGTGGTAGTTGTCAGCAACTGTGGTGGTTGTCGATGAACGGTGAATGAAGGTGGTTGTGGTGTAAGTAGGAGTATGAGTGGGTCCCAATAAATCACTTAATTGATTTTCATAAATCAATTAATAATAAACAAATAATAAAAAAAAAATAGAAAATATAAAGGGCGATATAGTTTTTTTTATCTCTACAAGGGACAAAAAACGCAATAAAATCATAACTTAGGAATGGTCTGAGTGCAAAAAAAATAATACTTAGGGACCAAACCAATAGTTTTTACCAAACCATATGGACTATTTTAGTAATTTGTTCTAAAATAAAATATTATAGTTTTAAAACACTTTCTGGCATTAAACCATATTTATTAAAATATGGTCCCGAAAGTTTTCATTACAAAACAAATTCCAATACTTTAAACCGGGTATTACAACTGATACAACCAAAGCCATAGTAAAGAAATAATTAGACATACTCATAGAAACTATGTCCAATTTCTATCCTTTAAAGCTCATTTTATCGGTGCAAAAAAACTCTTTTACATTTCATATCGGACTTGGAATACATGGCATTTAAACAAAACATATGTAAGACAATAATGTCTCGTAAGGCATATGGGGTTAGACCCAAAATATTTACAATATAGGTAAAAATTACCACTTTCAAAACTAGAGAACTCTTTCATATCTTGAAAACACTTTGATAACTTGTAAACTTTTTTATAGCCTGAAAATACTTTTATAACTTCTAAACTCTTTTAGAGCTTGAAAATACTTTTATAACTTGTAAACTCTTTTATATCTTGAAAATACTTTCATAAATTGTAAAATCTTTTATAGCTTGAAAAACATTGAGACTATACAATGCATGTCCTCACTCAATGCAAACTTGTGGGACTTCACAAATCTTTTATCTTTTTTTAACTCATGGATATGTGTTGAATATGGTGTCGAAAAGGACAAAAGTTGTGAGAATATGTCGAATATGGCTTATCATGATAGATGAAGAAATCAATCTACCATGATATATGATTTGAAGTACGAGAGGTATTATCCGAGTAGTATCTTGCTAATCCCTTCTGTTGTGGCTCGCGTGGTATTCATTTTACTCATTTACTATGCAATTTACTATTATGATGTGTGATCACACTTTTCTTGCCAAGACTTGATCACACATGATGCTACGCTTTAAACTTAATCATAACAATTTGGATAGTAATAACATTTTCATATAAAACATATACTGGTTGGGGGCAAGCTAAGACGTCGCCTAGGGCCCAACTTCCAATCTGTTAGTATTTGTATATAAATTACATTGTCAAAAACATTAAACAAACAAGTTACAGGCTAGTTGGTAAGGCGCTTCACATCTTTATAATCAACCTTGGTTCAATTTTAGCCTGGAACATAATTGATTACTTTTTGCTAAATTTAATGTTTCTAATATTACAATGAATTTTAAAATGATAATACATAGAGCTTGTCCGACAATACTAGCAGGTAGCGGGTAGCATTTGCTTTTGGAGTGTTTTGATGAAAGCTACTCCATGTAGCTTTTGATTTTGGAGTGTTTTGTTTAGGATAAAAGTTAAACGCTCCTGTTGCCAAACAAGGCTTTTTTTTACTAACGTTTTCCTAAAAGCTAGAAACCAAAAGCTCCCAAACGGTGCATGTCGAACACGCCCATAATTTGTAGCCACCTTGGTAAGAACCTATGAAATATGCACACAAATCCATGTTCAATGCACAATTATATATATATATATATATATATATATATATATATATATATATATATATATATATATATATATATATTAAACTAACTTAATTTATAATTATACAAACATATTTAAAAGAATAATAAACATTGTGTACAAGTTACATTTTGTTGGAACTGATTTATACATAAACCTATTTTTATAAAGAAAAGAATAACTCGGAAAACAAATTACAATATTTGAGTTTAATTTATTAATTTGTTTATTAATAAAATTGTTTTCTATAATAAAAATAATGTGTAGTTCAGTTAGTCAAAAAAGTTAAATACCTTGCGCATTAACAACAATATTATACTTAACTTAGCTCAAATTTAAAAGTGAGTTTTTGATATATTCAGGGGCACTTTATTTAGTTTTTCTCCCAGGCCCCAAATATGTATGGACCGACTTTGGTCAAAACATAAATCATAAAGCTTGTAAAATACTTTTTCCTTACAATACATTTTGATATGTGCATATTTAATCATGTATATCGTGCATATTTATAATACTTTTAGCTACAATTATGCTTATTTTGGGACATAAGGTACTTATTATGTTTAAAATATGTTTTTTAGTAGCAAAAACATGCTCGGGATGAAAAGGAAAAAAAACGAGGAGCTGGAAGCAGGAAAATTTGGGCTAAGTTAAAAAGAAGACAAAGAATGCATAAAGTCTGAAGCCTACAGCGTGGTCACTATATTCCATGCCACGGTAAACGGAAGAATCACGATCAATCATCTGACTTGGAGAATACGAGATTTAAGAGAAGACCACAATGTGGTGCCTATTCACTATGCTGGTGATCAAGTTTATGGAAACTATATATATCCGAACATTATATCGAATGTAGAAACTTCTGGCTGATTTTCTGAGAGGGATTGTGACTAAAACCCTCTAGAAAACCTTGGGAAAATCAGGACTCAATTGGAGCTCAAGAGTTGAAGAGATCTAGACGAAATCAACATAGATCTATTAAGTTTGCTAGCATTACTCATGTCTAGTCTTAATTACATTGATTTAGTGTGCTTTTCTGTTGTGATGAAAGGCTAAAAATTTTATACTTCGGTTTGGTGAAGATGAACCCAAATCTTATGTGTTGATTTCAATTTATTGATGTTTTACATTGATTTTACTTGTGTTTGATAATAAAAATCCTAACATGTTTTAGTTCTAGTATGTGAATGCCTTGCTATGAGTTTAGTGTAGATGAACCCAAATCTTATGTGTTGATTTCAATTTATGGATGTTTTACATTGATTTTACTTGTGTTTGATAATAAAAACCCTAACATGCTTTAGTTCTAGTATATGAATGCCTTGCTATGAGTTTAGTGTAGTAGATGATCATTCTATTTGCATGAACTTGTTTACCTAGTGATTTATGATCATTAAATTGCTATAGCTAGGATTAATCACATCTTAGATTAGGTAATTAAAGCTAGTAACTTTAATTTTGTTAGAGAGCATAATATATCTTAAATTGTGCTTCCTTGCTTAACTTAATCATAGCAAAGTAACTATTAGATTTATCATTCATAGTCCAATTTGTGCTTATATCGATTTTGTGTTTAACCTATGCTTGATCATTGCATGGTAATTCATAAATTGGTACATCTAGGTATTTGATCATAATAACTAGTAAATTAATGAATTGGTATATCCTGATAGCATGTGTTTGCACCATAATCCATTGACAAAACATTGTGAAGTCTCATCAGCTTATGGTTTTTTATGTTGAATCAATAACTACTTTTATTAGAAGAATCAGGAGAAGAATGGTATGATACATTTAATACACTCTAGTGTTTTGGTGTACCCATCGACATAGAGTTTCCAAGCTCTCATTAACATTTGTTATTAAATGTAGAATCATAAAACTTTAAATAAGAAAATTGGCCAAGAATGGATTTATGCATGTGATAGTCTATGGTAGATAGACTAACCATTTGCACCTATTTTCAAGATCTCATCAGTGTATGGTACTTTACACTGAATCATTAAACTTTAAAGAAGAAAATAAGGCAATAATGGATTGGTGTGTGTGATAGCCTACACTACAGTAGTACATAGACTAATCATCGACACAAAATTTTCAAGCTCTCATCAGTGTATTGTATTTTACGATGAACTATGAAACTTTACAGAAGAAAATCAGGGCAATAGTGGGTTGATGTGTATGATAAACAATAATACATAGTTTAACCATCATCATAGAATTGTAAACTTTCATCAGTATGTGGTTTTCACAGTGAGTTGTTAAGTTCTGGTAAGAAGAAGTTGAGAGAAATGGATGTTTCAGTCACACTGAAGTGAAATCAACGTGAATGATAAAATAGTTTAAACTCATCAACAAAAGTGTTTTCATCTTCCATATCATAGAGTTAAGTGTCAGTTTAAAATATTCAATTCACCATCAATTTGTTTAATATGGTACAATACAAGAATGAAAGAAGATAAGAAAATGGAAAACAACCAGAATACTTTAAAGAGAAAATTTCAAGCTTTTGCAGAATAATCATAAAAATGATTGAAACATTTTGCAAGAGCATCATAAAAGTTTATACGAAAAATATTTTGAGTTGAATACTCATAAAAGAGTTTCCTTTTTCAAAGATATATCTTATTAGGAATTAACTTTAAAAGATAAGAAATTAGCATCTCAAACCATAAAAAAAAATACTACAAACAAGGGAATAGACATAATTCTTATCCATTGATAGGATAAGAGAATTGATGATACGGTCTTTGTAACCATCGAGTTAAAAGTTTCTAATATGTGGGAGCTTCGAGATGCCGAAATCAACAGGGAGGTAGTTGAGGTTTTATTGAAGGTACTTGAGGTTTTATTGGATTATGAGCCAGTAGATGCACGTAGGAGTAAATGTAATATCAGTGACTGCTTGTAACCATGACATAGGAAGGAGGGGTAGGAGAGCATCGTCAAGAAGAAGAGGACATGATTCAGTCTTTCACTTCATATCCTCATTTGCATAAGATGAAGGTGGCTGAGGTGACATCAAGGGCAATCAGGAAATTCACTAAGCCTCTAGCTCTTTTAATATGGAGTCAAGTGACAATTCTGAGTGTAAACGTCACCATTCATTACTTACGAATTGATAGTTGCAACCATTTCAAGAGTAAGAAGACGATTCAATCTTGCAACTTCGGGGATGTAAGAAAGATAAGTGATGCACAAGAATGAAGATACATGAGAAATAAATTAGAGAGGCAAAGAGATGAAAACAATGTAATTACTAGATATATATAGAAAAGGAAGCAAGCAATGTCAAGAATTTTTCTAAAAAGAAAGAAAAAGAATAAAAGCATTTTGACTTTATGTTTTTGTGTTTTAATAAAAGCATTAAGAAAATAAGTAAAGAGAAATTAAGTCATTGACAACATTAGGGGTGAGCATTTGGACCGGTGGATCGGACCAGACCCGACCGGACCGTTTTTTTGGACCCCCGGGCCGGTTCTCGGTTCTAAGATTTCTCTCCGGTCCGGTCCGGTTTTTTTCCCGGTTCGGTCCGGTTTTTACCGGGTTTAGAACCGGTTGGACATGATTATGATTTTTGTGACGTTTTTTAAACACCTATAACTCATTCGTTTTAAGTCGGATTGACCTGCGTTTTTTTCCAATATTTAGTTTACAGTTTGTAGATAAATTTAGACTATAATTTTGTTTATTTTGGTATTATATTCACCGCGTTACAATCCTTCAAAGTAGAGCTATCAAAGCTTAAAAAATTCAGCCTTTCAGCAACATTTTGTAATCTGTGACGTTTTTTAAACACCCATAACTCATTCGTTTTAAGTCGGATTGACCGGTGAGTTTTTCCAACATTTATTTTACAGTTTGTAGATGAGTTTAGACTATAATTTTGTTTATCTTGGTATTATATTCACTGAGTTACAATCATTCAAAGTAGAGCTATCAAAGCTGAAAAAATTCAGCTTTTCAGCAAGATTTTGTAATCTGTGACGTTTTTTAAACACCCATAACTCATTCGTTTTAAGTCGGATTGACCTCTGGTTTTTTTCAACATTTAGTTTATAGTTTGTAGATGAATTTAGACTATAATTTTGTTTATTTTGGTATTATATTCACTGAGTTACAATCCTTCAAAGTAGAGCTATCAAAGCTGAAATATTTAAGGTTTTTAGTATTATTTTATACTATAATTTCGAGTCCGTGTTTAGCACATGTGGTAGAGTTGTAAGTAAGTATCAGACTAGTTTATCAATATTGATAGTTGAAGCTTTGTTATGCACCCAAGATTGGGTGATAAAGTCTACAAATTCGATAGTTGACAACGTTGATGACATCTTGAACGATGATGATATAGCTTTGGGTAAAAAAAATTACAATCTTTATTCTTTTTTTATACAATTATTATTTTTTATTAAATACTAACAACATTTTCATTTGTGTTTATGTAGAGATTGCACAAGATTTAAATATGTTACTTATGGATGACAATGATATGGGGAAGAGACCAATAGAAGATTAGATTATGAGTTTATGAAGTTTATTAGTTTGATTGATTTTAAAGTTTAAACTATGATTTTTGTTGTTACGGTAATACTTTTGTATGTTTATCTTAAGATTGTTTAAATTTTGTTGGCAAACTTGATTTATATGTTAGTTGCTTTTATTTGGAAAATTAATTTTTGCAAATTGCAAGTTATAATATCATACATCAATGTAGATTAGTTAGGCATGAAACGGAAACGTATTAATTTTGCAAGTTCTAATATTATACATCAATGTAGATTACTTATTATACTCTATGCAATTAAACTTGTACCGGTCCAAACGGGTCCAAAAACCGGAAAGCCCGGACCTGGACCTGGACCCGGACACAGACACGACTCATCCGGTCCGGTCCATGGTCCACAAAATTCTCCATAACCGGTCCGGTCCAAGAGCCGGTCCGGTCCGGGCCGGGCCAAATGCTCACCCCTAGACAACATGCCAAGATCAACAACCAATTTGTTTAAAGTCTTCTCATCTTGGGCCTTAGTGAAAATATTCTCCACTTAATCAACGGTATGGATGTAGAACAAGTCTACTTTGCCTTTTTGAACAATTTCCCTGATAAAATGATGGTGGATATCAATGTGCTTTGTCTTTGAATGTTGTACCGGATTTTGAATCATTTGGATGGTACTTGTGTTATCACAGCATACGAGAGTCTTTGAGAAAGAAAAAACATAGTCTAGGTGTAACATCCTGATTTTCCCAGGTATATTATTTATTTAATTATTTTGGAGTTTGTGGAGGAACTTGGCGAGTTGGAGCCAAGACTAGCCGAGTAGAGTCGCGGTTATTCATCCGGGTTCACGTCCGGACTCGGCGAGTCCACGCTGTTTAATGAAAACCTAATTCCCCGGGTTTGGAGCCTATTTAAGGGCACTTATAGCCTCCCATTGTGGCTACCAGTCCCTTGAGAGAACCCTAAGAGAGATAAAATGTTGTGAGAGAGAAGAAGTCACTTTTTGATCCTTGTATCCTTGGTTTAGCAAGAAGAAGGTGACAAGAGCAAAGAGGAGGTGCGATTCAAGCAGATCCAGAGTTCAGAGACTTCATTTTGAGGTAATAGTTCAGACCTCCTTCAGTTTTAGTGTTTATCTTTAGAGTTAGGGTTTTCTAACCCCCTTTGGAGAGTGATTATGTGTAGCAAATGGTCCCTCTTCGAGTTTGTGCCTTGGATTTGGACTCAAAGAGGTCCAGAGACCTTAACCCTTGGAGCTTTATGGGTTAGTTTGGGGTTATTGGAATTAGGTTGCCATTTTTGGGACCAAATCTCCTTTTGATGCCTTGTTGTGGTTATACAAGCATCAAGTTTCGAACTTTGCGTGACATTCATGCTTGGGGAGGTCAGATCTATGGTTTGGGGAAACAGATCTGACCTCAGGAGGTCAATAGAGTTTGTGCATGGCATGAACTCGCCGAGTTGTTCTTGAGACTCGGCGATTAGGTTTAGGGTTCCACATAAATTGTTCAGCGAGTAGACTCACCGGGTTGGGGGATGACTCAGTGAGTCAGGAGGGAGTTAGAGGACTGGAGTTCAAGGCGGTACTCACTGAGTTGTTCTTGAGACTCGACGAGTTGAGTCGGGGTGGCCCTGCCATTCATGTCTGGTATGACTCGTCGAGCATAGGGAGGGACTCGGCGTGTCAAGCGGGACAAGAGTTAGAGGACATGTGGGAACTCATCGAGTCACCAGGGTGCACTCGGCGAGTAGGGTCAAGGTGTGACCGTTGACTTTTGTTGACTTTTAGGGTTTGGTCAGCGATGTGGCCTTTGGGCCAAGAGAGGGGTAAAATGGTATTTTACCCTTAAGAGGGTGTCAAGAGAGGGTTGATTCTAGTCTCGAGAGTTATATTCATGAGAGTATTTTCCTTATGTGTTAGGCGGTGGCGAGTTCGAGATTCAAGTGTGAGGATATCTACTTTCTGCTTACCAGGTGAGTCTTCTCACTATACTTTACCTTGAGTGGTAACAGAGTTATGTGATAGAGATATTACATGCTATCTATGTGATGTGTGGCACTGCATTATTTCTATGTGATTTATGTTGTGTGTATATCAGAGTTAGGACCAGAGGGTCCGCAAAGTTAGGGCCAGAGGGCCCACAGAGAGCTAGGACTGGAGGGTCCCACTGAGACATACTGACCGGAGGGTCAACAGAGATTATAGCTTCGAGTGGCTAATATGTGTTAGAGTGGTATTTTGGGGAACTCACTAAGCTTCGTGCTTACAGTGTTTTGTGTTACGTGTTTCCGGTTTCCTCAAGATCACGGGACGACACTGGCTCGATTGTACACACCAGAGGAAGCGTTTGTTTGAGGATCCTGGTTTATCTATTGATTGAACAAAAGAGTCATGTATTGTAATTTAAACCAAATGGGATTTCTATCAAAATTATTAAAGAGATAAGTAATTTTAGATGAAAATTTTGTTTTGAAAATTTCGGTGTTACAAGTTAATATCAGAGCCTTGTTTTGAGGGATTCGGATGCACCTTCGAGTAAATCTGAACTCAAACTGAGGAAGTAAGAAAAGTTTTCAAAGAAATGAAATTGTAAAAGTGAATAAGAGTTCAAAGAGAAATCGAGAAAAAGCAGTGTGTACAATCAGCCAGAGCCCGAACGGTGATTTTCCCAAAATACCCTTACTTTTGTGTTATG
The DNA here is from genome assembly GCF_002870075.4 of Lactuca sativa. NCBI lineage: Eukaryota > Viridiplantae > Streptophyta > Magnoliopsida > Asterales > Asteraceae > Lactuca > Lactuca sativa. The sequence continues at coordinate 62,041,272 of NC_056628.2, forward strand.
AGATATTATGATACATTTTATGAGATATTATGCATGCTAGAGGCAGGCTAGGTATTTCATATCTTATGATTAGAGTGGCCTGATTTGTGATTCCTTAGCCTAGGAGTTGTTGTTATATGTGCTGTGCTTTTGAGTATGAGGGAGAGTATTCAGTTGGAATCCTCTTAGGGGATTTGAGTAGAGGAGTAACCTAGGAGAGTCGCCTAGATGAGTATTGTGGTGCTTATCGAAAGAATAGTTAGAACCCATGAGGGGTAGAGTTGCAGAGTTCAGTGGTGCTTTTGAGAATGAGCAGAGCAGGCGGAGTTATCACCCAAGGTGAGTTCTATGTATTCTTCGATGCCCGAATGCTGCTTGCTTCGTGCTTTGTGGAACTCTCGATGATGGGAGTCATCTACCAAGTGAATATGACGATATTCAGGAGGTAGATGGCTAGAATCATTAGGAGCTCTTCAGCAGATGATGGCGAAGAAGTGGGAGTGACCTTAGCTAGATGAGTACGCTGGCAGAGTAGAGCATTTCACTAAGGAGTAAGCACGCGTGGCAGAATTAGTGAACAAGAAGGTTGAGCAGCTACTTAGGGACTCTAGAATGGTCTGTGTGGAAAGTATGGGTAGATGTGGCAGGTAGTATGGGCCCGTACTACCGAAAGCAGAGGACCCATACTCGATATAGGGAGTATTCTGAAGGTTCTAAGTACCAGATTGAGGAGTGATGTTATGGTACGAGTACCATACATCATAGCAGATTGAGGAGTGATGTTCTGGTTTGGGTACCATACGTCGGAGCAGATTGAGGAGAGATGTCAGGGGCTGAGTACCATGGTTCTTAGCAATTGATGCTTGTGATTCTCCAGTTAACCGATCAGGATTGATTGGTGGAGTATGGACGCGGTGGGGTTTTAGGCCTGAGGGCCATGATTAAGTTCAAAAAGGCATCCCTAGAGAGGGAGGTCGAGAGCATTTTTAGAGTACCTTGGTAAGATGTCAAAGGTAGTCGCAAGACTCCGGGATAAGTAGAGAAGACATTTATGGAGGATTGCGGTTTGAGTGACCAATCAGCCGATGGAGGAGATGTCACCTTCTTTGACTTGTTGGGTGCTAATTACGTTTCCTTTGGGAAGTAGGAGAAGTGTGGGATTTCGGTTTTGGGGTTTAGGAGTAAAACCCTGCGGAATGACATTTATGTCGATGTTCCAACAGAGTATCAAGCGGCATGTTCTCTGCAAGGTAAGGATATATCATGAGCATGTAGTCGGTTGGATCTGAGGTGGTAAAGGACCATGTTGCACCCTATCTGAGTATAGTGGGGCGTGTTGTAGCGGTATCAGTGGGCAATCCAGATGAGTATATCAGGGCGGCAACTCTTCTGTCTATGATGGATATTAAGTATGGGAGTGAAGTCCCTGTTCTTGTGATGATTCAGGTGATGGAACTTGAGTTGAGAAATTGAGGTTGAGGAGTACGCTGATTTATTGTTTCAGTCTAAGAGTCAGTAATATTACTGGATAGTTGAGGTATTCGGTATTGGGATGGTATGAGGCTTCGAATGGCTAGAGACAGTCACGATGAGAAGTCCCTGAGGATTTCTTTGGAGATTTAGGGTATTTGAAGTTTCTTGATCTCTAAGTGGGGGAGATCATTGGTCGACATGTGGCATCTTCCGAGGGTAGGTGCGATATTTCTAGTGGAAACAGTCTGTGGGGTGGTTGTGCGTCAATTGGTGTTGGTTCAAACCCTAAGTGGGGGAGAACCGGGTATTTTATTGAGGGAACCAGAGATTGTGCAAGAGAGGTTAGGGATTGGATACAGGAATCTGGTGGTGACCAGGGCCGTTTCAAGGGGAAGACTCGTAACGGTGGTTCAGGCAGTTAAGAACTTCTGGTTCGAAGTATGGATTGCATATGTCCCTTTTTAGATGGATAGGGGATTATCGAGCTGCCAAATTCCGGGCCGGTGTGTGTATTTCTGGCGTGGATTTTGAGCAGTAGGGGAAAAGGGTTTCAGAGGATCACCAACGTATTTTGAAGCGTTAGTGCTTTCTTTGTTTCCAATTGAGTGTTTGGGTACACTGAGGTTTCTCAGTGAGTAACAGAGAATTATTTATGGAGTTCATAGGAAATGAATTGTTGTATCTGTATGGTGCTGAGAGTAGGAGAGCAGTGTTTGAGGCAGGATATCGTGATGTCCGTAATGGTGATCCGTGGTGACCGGGAATAATGTCCCGATTTCGGAGTTATTTAGAGCCTTGAGTTTGAGACAACCAATGGTATATCATGTATCTACGGTTCCAATGGGAGCCCGTCGAGTATTGAAAGCAAAAGGGATTATTTTAGAAGATGGATCTCCCCAGAGGCAAGTAATTTTGTTATAGTGGTTGCCGCTAGAGTCTGTAATGCATATGTGGGACAAGTGTGTTGCTATCTATGATAGTCTACGGGCATGAGTGAGTGGACATAGTGTGGCGTTCGGATGAGTTGACAGTGTGGGGTGAAGCTACGGGGAGCCGTAGTATTCACTTGACAGAGGGTGTTGTGATGCTACGGGGAGCCGTAGCATTCACAAGTCAGAGAGAGGGAGTCGTGGTACTACGGGGAGTCGTAGTACCCACTTGATAGTTGGTGTTGTGGTGCTACGGGGAGCCGTAGTACTCACTAGTCAAAGGTCGTCGTGTTATTGCGGGGAGCCGTAATACTCACTAGACGGCAAGAGAGTGTGATGTTGGGGTGTTCCCCTATCAGTGTTTGATGCAGAAGAATTTTAGGCTTGAGCAGCCTTAGTATAGAGTTTTGGAGCCCAGTGGTTGAACCAAGGGTGGAACTGGGGGTCAGAGTTGAGTCGATCCTTGGTTGGAATGTATTTTAGGAAAAGAGAATCTCGTGACTTGTGAGTCACTGGGCCGGGATTGTGGTCACGGGGAGGAAGCTAGTGAGATATTTTGGATCACGTTATAGGTGATCTTTGGGGGTTCAGCTGTGGAGTCAAAAGTTGAACTGGTGCTCAGTATCGAAGTGGGATATGAGAAAGGAGCTAGAGTTTGTCATGGTGATATCTGAGGACACTTCAGAGCGAACGGACGATTCAGACGCTCGAGGACATGCTTCGGGCATGTGTAATAAATTCGGGGAGTTGGGACACGTATTTACTCTTGGCTGTTGTATAGGAGGAGGTGTCGGACCCCCCCCCCCCCCCCCCCCCCCCCCCCGCATTTGCTAGGGAGAGGTAGCGCATGGACCCGAGAGTCCTTGCGAGCAGATCTAGAACATGTGCGATACATGGAGTAGTGGCAAGGTTGACAAGTGGATTTCATTGGGTAAGGAAAGAGAAAGGTATGTAACTCCGGGAAGGAGTGTTGGTTCACGGAAGTGAAAGCAGTAGTGAAAACGGATGATTAAGAGTATGGTGGTTGAACACTGTGTCTGTTCCAGTGGTATGGAAGCACATCCGGGTTGGGTGTCTGTTGAGGTTGCAGAAGAATCTCCGTTGGTTTAGAACCAGAGGAGTTCGGAAGAGATGCATTTATAGAGCCTTGGATTTAAGTATGGTTGTGATCTGGAGGTTATGTTTATAGTGGTAATGCATCCTGGGGATGTCTGTTGGTATCAACAGTATGTCGGGTTTTTCCAAACCGAGGATGTAGAGCAGGCTCAGCATGTGTATGCGATTTCGATGGAAAGCTCATGGGAGTTGCTCAAGGGCTGCAGGGTGTGTCATCCTGTCAACACGGAAGGAAAAGAGTTAGATTCCGAAAGGAAGCGGGATAAGTCCTAGCAGTCAGCACCGGGTCAGGAACACGTGGTTCAGGGTGATATCCAGCTTGGTAAGGGCTTAATGATTGTTGTGATTTGGAGTGATGAAAGTATCATCGGGTGATCATTTGGCTAATAAGGGTTGTAATCAGAGAAAGAAGCCGATGGTCGGCTTGATTCGATTGTCGCGACTCTGTGAGAAGGAGTCAGACCTTATCGGGGTTTGGTAACAATGTTGAGGGAACCTGGTCTAGTTAATGTAAGGAGGTGCATTCTGAGAGTAATTCTGGAATTGTGTGTCGCAGGCTTCGAGGGCGAAGCCTAATTTAAGTGGGGAGAATGGTAACATTCTGATTTTCCTAGGTATATTATTTATTTAATTATTTTGGAGTTTGTGGAGGAACTCGACGAGTTGGAGCCATGACTCGCCGAGTAGAGTCGCGGTTATTCATCCGGGTTCACGTCCGGACTCGGCGAGTCCATTAGTGGACTCGGCGAGTCCATGCTGTTTAATGAAACCCTAATTCCCCGGGTTTGGAGCCTATTTAATGGCACTTATAGCCTCCCATTGCGGCTACCAGTCCCTTGAGAGAACCCTAAGAGAGCTAAAACGCTGTGAGAGAGAAGAAGTCACTTTTTGATCCTTGTATCCTTGGTTTAGCAAGAAGAAGGTGACAAGGGCAAAGAGGAGGTGCGATTCAAGAAGATCCAGAGTTCAGAGACTTCATTTTGAGGTAATAGTTCAGACCTCCTTCAGTTTTAGTGTTGATCTTTAAAGTTAGGGTTTTCTAACCCCCTTTGGAGAGTGATTATGTGGAGCAAATGGTCCCTCTTCGAGTTTGTGCCTTGGATCTGGACTCAAAGAGGTCCAAAGACCTTAACCGTTGGAGCTTTATGGGTTAGTTTGGGGTTATTGGACTTAGGTTGCCATTTTTGGGACCAAATCTCCTTTTGATGCCTTGTTGTGGTTATACAAGCATCAAGTTTCGAACTTTAAGTGACATTCATGCTTGGGGAGGCTAGATCTATGGTTTGGGGAAACAGATCTGACCTTAGGAGGTCAATAGAGTTTGTGCATGGCATGAACTCGCCGAGTTGTTCTTGAGACTCGGCGAGTAGGGTTAGGGTTCCATGTAAATTGTTCAGCGAGTAGACTCGCCGGGTTGGGGGATGAATCAGTGAGTCGGGAGGGAGATAGAGGACTGGAGTTCAAGGGGGTACTCGCTGAGTTGTTCTTGAGAGTCGATGAGTTGAGTCGGGGTGGCCCTGCGATTCATGTCTGTTATGACTCGTCGAGCATAGGGAGGGACTCGGCGTGTCAAGCGGGACAAGAGTTAGAGGACATGTGGGAACTCATCGAGTCACCAGGGTGCACTCGGCGAGTAGGGTCAAGGTGTGACCGTTGACTTTTGTTGACTTTTAGGGTTTGGTCAGCGATGTGGCCTTTGGGCCAAGAGAGGGGTAAAATGGTCTTTTACCCTTAAGAGGGTGTCAAGAGAGGGTTGTTTCTAGTCTCGAGAGTTATATTCATGAGAGTATTTTCCTTATGTGTTAGGCGGTGGCGAGTTCGAGATTCAAGTGTGAGGATATGTACTTTCTGCTTGCCAGGTGAGTCTGCTCACTATACTTTACCTTGAGTGGTAACAGAGTTATGTGATAGAGATATTATATGCTATCTATGTGATGTGTGGCACTGCATTATTTCTATGTGATTTATGCTGTGTGTATATCAGAGTTAGGACCAGAGGGTCCGCAGAGCTAGGGCCAGAGGGCCCACAGAGAGCTGGGACTGGAGGGTCCCACTGAGACACACTGACCGGAGTGTCAACAGAGATTATAGCCTCGAGTGGCTAATATGTGTTAGAGTAGTATTTTGGGGAACTCACTAAGCTTCGTGCTTACAGTGTTTTGTGTTATGTGTTTCAGGTTTCCTCAGGATCACGGGACGGCATCGGCTTGATTGTACACACCAGAGGAAGCGCTTGTTTGAGGATCCTGGTTTATCAATTGATTGAACAAAAGAGTCGTGTATTGTAATTTAAACCAAATGGGATTTCTATGAAAAGTATTAAAGAGATAAGTAATTTTAAATGAAAATTTTGTTTTGAAAATTTTGGTGTTACACGAGGAGCTGATTCTAAATCTAAAGAATCTAAGTATAACATCTTCCAGTGGCTACGTATTCAGCTTTAGCGGTAGAGCATGCCACTGATGTATGTTTCTTGCTGGATCAGCTCACAATCCTATTTCCTAGCATTTGAGCTCCTCCATGATCACAGTCTATAAATCCCACTAGTTTGAACTTAGAGTCATGAGGATACCATAACCCAAGATTAGGTGTATGTTTTAAGTAGTGAAAGATCCTTTTTATAGCCAACAGATGGGACTCATTTAGGGTAGCTTGATATCGAGCACACAATATCGTAGTAAACATTAGAAATTATCATTCCACGATACAATGTTGCATTCACATGAGTGCCAACTTGATCATCAAAAATAGACGTTGATGGAGACATTGGAGTTTTTGCTGGTTTAGAGTTAGAAAAACCATATCTCTTCAGCAAATCTGAGATGTATTTTTCTTGGAAAATTTAAGCTTCCATCAGTGAGTTGCTTAACCTAAAAAGAATGATAGTTCACTCATCATGCTCATTTCAAAAATTTTGGCGATAACATTAGCAAACTCATAACTCAGTTTCTCATCAGTGGATCCAAATATGATGTTGTCGACATACACTTGAGCAAGAATAATGTAAGATCTAGTTGCTTGATGAACAAAGTGTTGCCGAGTGCTCCATGTTTGTATCCATTCTCTAGATGATAACTAGCTAAAGTGTTATACCATGTCCTGGGAGCTTGTTTCAAGCCATAGACGACTTTATCTAGAAGATACACCTGATCAGGGAATTCTTCACTTTCAAATCCTAGAGGTTGTTTTAGAAAAACTTCGTCTTGAAGATCCCCATTGTAACAGCCCGAAATCCAGGTAAGCTTATGACCCTTTTTATTTTGGAGAGTTGGCATATTAGTCCCTCAAAGTTGTATGTGATGGGTTTTGAGCATTCTAACACTTCCTAAGTGTACATGAAACCCTAATAGCCTTGGATCTATGTTTGTCTAATTATCATGCAAAGTTGATTTCCATGTCTATGATCCTATCTAGCATACATGGGGAACAATTTTAACTTAAATAATAGAGAGAATTACATACCTTGTTGTTGTAAATGTTCCTTGAAACCTTGTGAGCCTAGCACCCCAAGTGTGATGCCTCAAATGCTTCACACAACACCAAATGCTATGGAGTAAACTTGGAGAGAAAGTATAACACACTAAAATCAGCTCTAGCCCTCTTGTTTCTTGGTGTAACCGGTTTTGGGAGAACACATGAGCTTTATATAGTGTTGACACATCTTGGGTTACACCATGTAAACCCTAATGTGTGATGAGTCTTCATTTCCATGACCCATGGGTTTGTAACTACCATGGAGCCTCCATGGAGCATCCAATGGGTTTAACCCAACTTGATTATCCATGGAGCCTCTAAGCCCACTATATAAGTTATGGATGATTTACATACCAGAAATAGTTATGGACTTACATACCTTATCCAACAGTATGGTGGATTAGTGAGTACGTTGGGCGTACTGAAGTGTACGCCGCGCGTACTCACAAGCTTAAATTGGATGCAGACTCGCCCGGGTACGCTGGGCGTACCCAGGGGTTACGTTGGGCGTAGCGAGCCCAGATGCAAACCCTAATTCCTGGCTTTTTCGCTATAAAAGGAACATGTAGTCCCTTGCCCTAGCCACCATATCCCCTTGAGTGAGTCCTTTGAGAGCGGAGATACGTGCTTTAGCTTGTGTGTGTGTTTTTGAGCTTGAAGTTATCTTTTCAAGGTGAAGAAGGAGAAGAAGGAGCCATTGTTGGAGCTAGAAGTTGAAGAACAAGTGTAGATCCGAGTTCTATAGTGGTTGGAGATCCTTTCTGAGGTAAAAAGCTCAAAGCTTTCCGTGTTCTTTATAAGTTTTGCTTTTTGGACCATTTTTAAGGTTTTTGGTTCAAAGTTGGAGACTTTATGTGCAAAGAGTCTCCATCAGCTTAGACCTGACCTTTTCTAGTGTATAATGTGTTGAGGAGTCATAAAAATCTAGTCTTGGACGTGGATCTTGTATTATGCATAAGTTATAGTCTCATTATGGAAAGAGGAAAGGTGTTTTAAGCACAAAGTGACCTTTACAGCCATGCAAAGGCTTAAAGGTTTCAACTTTATGGATTAACTCACATTAGAGGAGTCGGATCTGAAGTTTGGATGCAAGTCTTAACTGATTAAGACCTGCATAAGATGGATAAGCAAACTGGGCATTAAGTTGGGGGTAATCCCAGTATGTGCGGTGTAAGCAGCTGCGCACCCCGTTTCTGTGAAGGCTTCGGGTACGCCCAACGTACACGTTTGGTACGCGCAGCGTAACCCGGGGGGTTGACTTTTATTGGCTTTTAGGGTTTGGTCAATTTTAGTGTAATTGAGCCAAGTAAGGGGTAAAATGGTCTTTTACCTTCCTGGGAGTGATTAAAGGGAATGGTCTAGCATAGGGAAATGTGTTAATGTTGAGTGTTATTTCATATGATTAGGCAGAGGCTAGATCTTATCCTACGGAGTCCGAGATTTCTGAGATTTACGAGTTACCGAGCTACACGAGGTGAGTCTTCTCACTATACGTTACCTAGAGTGGTATTTATGTGGACCGGAGGGTCTTATGTGTTATCTATGAGATTATATGAATCTATGTGCTATGTGATATTTGCATGTTATATGATTGTATAGACTGGACCGGAAGGTCCAATGATATAGACCGGACTAGAGGGTCGAACGATTCAGACCGGGCCGGAGGGCCCAACGAGCTATGGGACTGGAGGGTCCCGTTGAGACACATCGACCGGAGGGTCGTACTGTACCCTCGAGTGGCGTATGTGTTGTATATGGTATTTTGGGGAACTCACTAAGCAATTATGCTTACAGTCGTTGTGTTATGTGTTTCAGGTACTAGCGAGGACCGTGAGAAGGTGCCGGTGTGACTCGTACACACTAAAGGAGGGATTTGTTTTTGTGATCCTGGGATATGTTATGTTTTGATAACTATGGTTGAATACTTTTGAGAATATTTTTATATAAATTTGGTTGATGAAAAATGAAAAATTGTTTTGAAAATCACGTTGTTACAAGTTGGTATCAGAGCCTTGGTTTGAGGGACTCGGATGCACCTTTGGGCGTATCTGAACTCAAACTGAGGATTTGAGAAATTTTCAACAATAAAAACTAAATTTTCTAAAAGAGCAAAGAGTTTTGAAACAAACAGATTAGAGCAGTGTGTACGGTCAACCAGCGCCCGAACGGTGAATCCCCAAAATACCCTTACATTATGTGTTATGAGATATGCTATGTTATGTTATGCATGCTAGAGTAGGCTAGGTATTCATATTAGGACTAGAGTGGCCTGATTTGTGATGCCTTAGCCTAGGAGATTTCTGCTACTATGAGATGCCTTGAGACCGAGTAGGTAGCAGTTAGGAGCTCATGAGTGGTCTATCGGAGGGTAGCCAATGCATAGTGAGAGTAGAGTACTTGCAATCCGGGATCCAAGGAGGAGGACTTGAGGTGAATGCTAATACGGTGTGGTCAGTAGTATAGGGCCCGTACTATTGAAGACACCGGATCAGTATGCAGCCCAAGTAAGAATCCTTTGGGTATTGGAGGACGAGTAGGGTTGTGTTATCGAGTGCGAGTATGCTCGATCGAGTCTCTGATATATTTATTTTGTATTTCAGAGGCATCATGGTTGGGACACGACACACACCTGAGAGTAGTGGGGTCAGTGACAAGGAGATCCGTCGTTTGATTCATGAGGAGGTGGCTAGTGCCATCCGGGCTGAGATTCCAGAGATGTTTGAGGACATCAAGACCACACTGATTGAGACCTTTGATGAGCGGTATGTAGCGGTGACTGAGGCTGCAGTTGCTGCAGCTACTGCTGATGTGGCTGCTGCCAGACCTCAGGGAGGTGACTCGTTGTTGTTTCGGGAGTTCAGCAACACGAAGCCACCAGAGTTCGATGTGGCGCAAGACCCGATTGCTGCGATGAGATGGATCTCTGAAATCGAGGGATGTTTCTATACGTGTTCTTGTCCAGAACACTTGAGGGTGCGGTTCACTCTGAACCAGCTCCGCTTGGGAGCGAAGGATTTGTGGAAGTTCGTGACGGCGAGCTTCACTCTGGCAGAGATTTCTGAGGTGACCTGGGAGAGGTTCACCACCATGTTCAGAGATGAGTATGTTCCCCCGGTGGAGAGGGAACGATTGATTCAGGAGTTCTTGACCCTCAAGCAGGGTACTGATTATGTTACAGTCATTACCAGGAAGTTTTAGGAGAGGGCGATGTTTTCCCTTGAGCAAGTGTCTACTGAGCAGGCTCGCATGAGCCGATATCTGAGTGTTTTGAGGAGAGATATTCGAGAGTTCGTGGTGAACTTGACTTACCGTACATTTGCTGAGTTCCAGGAAAATGCCCAGAAAAGGGAGATCGAGTTGGAGACTCAGGCCAGGGTGGAGGCCGAGTCCCAGTGGATGGATCGGCGGAAGGCTTAGTCTCATCCAACAACCAAGTAAGTTAAGCCCGCTGATTCGAGATCTAGGGGCGTGAAGGGTCGGACTTGTGGGAAGTGCGGCAAGAGTCACGAGGGGTCGTGTCGGGTTGGAGTATGCTACAAGTGCTGGAAGGAGGGGCATATCACGAGGGATTGCCCCAAGGGATTTTCGGTTTGCTTCCATTGCAACCAGACCGACCATCGGAAGGCCGAGTGCCCTCAGCTTCCACAGGGATCTGTGCCGGCGACCAGGACTACTGAGGTTCGTCCAGTGAAGGCTGAGGCGCCAAAGGCTCGTGGGAGGGCCTTTCAGTTGACAGCGGAGGAGGTCCACGCAGCACCCGACGTTGTGGCCGATATGTATTCTTCTCTCTATTTATTTAAGTCTGAGATATTATGCTTATATTATGTTATGCGTAGGTACTTTTCTTGTGAATTTTGTACCTGCCTTAGTGCTATTTGACTCGGGAGCGAGTCGATCTTTTGTGTCATTAGCCTTCAGTCACCATATTAGTATTTGTCGAGAGGCCTTGAGTCGACCTCTGCGAGTTTCTATAGCTAATGAGTGAGCAGTGTATGCCACAGATGCGATTCGAGGATGTATCCTTGAGATCTTTGGTGTGGAGTTCCCGATAGATCTGGTTACGATTGCGATGGGGGATGTGTGTGTTATAGTGGGCATGGATTGGTTGAGCCAATTTGGAGCTATTATAGACTGCGAGCGTCAGTTGGTGACAATACAAGACCCTAGTGGGGGAGTACTTATGGTGTACGGAGAGGGTACCCATCCTGAGTCAACATTTTGTTCAGCTGCTAAGGCGAGACAGAGTTTACAGCAGGGCTGTAGAGGATTCGTGGCCTATGTGATGGACACGCGAGTGGCCGCTGGGAGGCCAAGTTCAATTGATGAGGTCCCAATTGTGCGGGAGTTCCCAGACATTTTCCCTGAGGAGTTGTCGGGCGTGCCTCCCGAGAGGCAGGTGGAGTTTCATATCGACTTGGTGCCAAGGGTGACACCTATTGCCAAGGCACCCTATTGCCTTGCGCCGTCCGAGATGCAGGAGTTATCCTCGCAGCTTAAGGAGCTGTTGGGAAAGGGGTTTATTAGACCAAGTAGCTCACCTTGGGGAGCGCCAATCCTTTTTGTCAAGAAGAAGGATGGTTCACACTGGATGTGTATCAATTACCGGGAGTTGAACAAGTTGACGGTCAAGAACCGTTATCCGTTACCAAGGATTGACGATCTGTTTGATCAGTTGCAGGGGTGTCTTGGTTCTCCTAGATAGACTTGAGGTCGGGATATCACCAGATGAGGGTCTGGGATGAGGACATCCAGAAGACAGCGTTCAGAACTCGTTACGAGCATTACGAGTTCGTGGTGATGCCATTCGGGCTCACCAACGCACCAGTAGCGTTCATGGATCTCATGAATCGGGTGTGCAGGCCGATGTTGGATCGATCGATGATTGTTTTCATCGATGATATCTTGGTATATTCGAAATCCAGAGCGCAGGATGAGGAGCATTTGAGGGAAATCCTCGGAGTTCTGGGATCGGAGAGGCTTTATCCAAATTCTCCAAGTGTGATTTTTGGTTACGGGAGGTCCACTTCCTAGGGCATCTCGTTAACCAGCAGGGGATATTGGTCGATTCGGCCAAGATTGAGGCTGTGATGAGCTGGGAGGTGCCGAGGTCACCTACAGAGATCAAGAGTTTCTTAGGGCTAGCAGGGTATTATCGGAGATTTATCAGGGATTTCTCCAAGATCGTCGTGCCAGTCAACAAGTTGACCCGGAAGGGTGTTACTTTTTCTTGGGGTCCAGAGTAGCAGACCTCGTTCGAGACACTTTGCCAGAGATTATGCGAATCCCCGGTGTTGTCCCTTCCGGAGGGAATGGAGGATTTCGTGGTGTGTTATGATGCATCAATATCAGGGTTGGGAGTAGTGCTTACGTAGAGGGGGCATGTGATAGCATATGCATCGAGACAACTAAAGCGTCATGATTCGAGGTATCCCACTCACGATCTGGAATTGGGGGCAGTAGTGTTCGCCCTCAAAATCTGGCGGCACTATTTGTATGGGGTTCGGTGTACGATATTCACGGACCACAAAAGATTGAAGTATTTGATGGATCAGCCCAATCTGAACATGTGCCAGAGGAGATGGCTGGATGTGGTGAAGGATTACGACTGTGAGATCTTGTACCACCCAGGCAAGGCTAATGTTGTAGCCAATGCCCTGAGCCGAAGGGCAGAGGGCGCCCCGATACAAGATGTTTGCATGAGATTGACAGTGATGAATCCGGTATGGGGCACCATTCGAGGGGCCCAGGCAGAGGCCCTGAGACCGGAGAACCACAAGAGAGAGCGAGTGATCGGGCAGGTATCAAAGTTTGTTACCGATAGTTGAGGACTTATGACCTTCCAGGGTCGGGTTTGGGTACCGTTTGTGGGCGAAACGCGTACCGTCTTGATGGAGGAGGCGTATAGATCGAAGTTCTCGATCCACCCCGGGGCCACTAAGATGTATTTGGACCTGAAGAAGGAGTATTGGTGGCCATGTATGAAAAGGGATGTTTCATGGTTCCTAGAGAGGTGCTTGACCTATCGCAAGGTTAAGGCCGAGCACCAGCGCCCGCATGGTATGTTACAGCCGTTAGAGATTCCCGAGTGGAAGTGGGAACAAATTACCATGGATTTTATCACCAAATTGCCGAGGACTGCTGGGGGTGTCGATGCAATTTGGGTGATTGTGGACAGGTTGACGAAGAGCGCTCATTTCCTTGCCATCAGTGAGAGCTCTTCTACAGAGAGGCTGGCAGAATTGTACGTGAAGGAGGTGGTATCGCAGCATGGAGTACCGATCTCGATTGTCTCAGATCGAGATGTGCGTTTCACTTCCAGATTTTGGAAGAAATTTCATGAGGAAATGGATACGAGACTGTATTTTTGTACCGCGTACCACCGACAGATCGACGGGCAGAGCGAGCGGATGATTCAGACACTCGAGGACATGCTTCGGGCATGTGTACTGGATTTTGACAGGAGTTGGGACACGTACTTGCCCTTGGCTGAGTTTTCCTATAACAACAGCGATCACTCGCGCATTGGTATGCCACCTTTTGAGCTGTTGTATGGAAGGATGTGTCGTACCCCCATTTGCTGGGGCGAAGTAGGACAGCATGTGATGGGTAGTATAGAGATAGTGCTTCAGACAACAGAGCATATACAACAGATTACACAGAGGTTGACGACCACTCAGAGTCGCCAGAAAAGTTATGCAGATAGGCGACGATCCGAACTCGAGTTCCAGGTCGGTGATTTTGTGCTCCTGAAGGTATCTCCTTGGAAAGGAGTGATCCGATTCAGGAAGAGGGGCAAGCTGGGACCCCAGTATATTGGGCCGTTTAGAGTGATCGTGAGGGTGGGCAAGGTAGCATATCGCTTGGAGCTACCTGCGGAGTTGGACCAGATTCATGATACCTTCCACGTGTCGTAGCTCAGGAAGTGTATTGTCGATGAGTCGGCAGTGGTTCCCTTAGAGGATATCCAGGTGGGCGAAAGTCTAAATTATGCTGAGAAGCCGATCGCAAGCTTGGATTGGAGGATCAAGGTTCTGAGGAACAAGGAAGTGCCCTTGGTTCAGGTCCAGTGGTAACATCAGAGAGGGTCTGAGCTGACCTGGGAGCCAGAGTCAGAGATGCGGGAGCAGCATTCGAAGTTGTTCGCAGCATAAGACTTCAAGGGCGAAGTCTGGTTTTAGTGGGGGAGAATTGTAACAGCCCAAAATCCAGGTAAGCTTATGACCCCTTGTATTTTGGAGAGTTGGCATATTAGTCCCTCAAAGTTGTATGCTGGATTAGTGAGTATGTTGGGCGTACTGAAGTGTACGCTGCGCGTACTCACGCACTTAAATTGGACGCGGACTCGCCCAGGTACGCTGGGCGTACCTAGGGTTACGTTAGGCGTAGCGAGCCCAGATGCAAACCCTAATTCCTGGCTTTTGCACTATAAAAGGAACATGTAGTCCCTTGCCCTAGCCACCATATCCCCTTGAGTGAGTCCTTTGAGAGCTGAGATTCGTGCTTTAGCTTGTGTGTGTGTTTTTGAGCTTGAAGTTATCATTTCAAGGTGAAGAAGGAGAAGAAGGAGCCATTGTTGGAGCTAGAAGTTGAAAAACAAGTGTAGATCCGAGTTCTACAGTGGTTGGAGATCCTTTCTGAGGTAAAAATCTCAAATCTTTCCTTGTTCTTCATAAGTTTTGCTTTTTGGACAATTTTAGGGTTTTTGGTTCAAAGTTGGAGACTTTATGTGCAAAGAGTCTCCATAAGCTTAGATCTGACCTTTTCTAGTGTATAATGTGTTGAGGAGTCATAAAAATCTAGTCTTGGACATGGATCTTGTGTCATGCATGAGTTATAGTCTCATTATGGAAAGAGGAAAGGTGTTTTGAGCACAAAGTGACCTTTACACCCATGCAAAGGCTTAAAGGTTTCAACTTTATGGATTAAGTCACATTAAAGGAGTCAAATATGAAGTTTGGATGTAAGTCTTAACTGATTAAGACCTGAATGAGATGGATAATGAAATTGGGCATTACGCTGGGCGTAATCCCAGTATGCGCAGCGTATGCAGCTGTGCACCCCGTTTCTGTGAAGACTCTGGGTATGCCTAACGTACACGTTTGGTACGCGCAGCGTAACCCGGGGGTGACTTTTGTTGACTTTTAGGGTTGGTCAATTTTAGTGTAACTGAGCCATGTAAGGGGTAAAATGGTCTTTTACTTTCCTGGGAGTGATTAGAGGGAATGGTCTAGCCTAGGGAAATGTGCGTATGTTGAGTGTTATTACATATGATTAGGCAGAGGCTAGATCTTATCCCACGGAGTCCGAGATTTCTGAGATTTACGAGTTAGCGAGCTACACGTGGTGAGTCTTCTCACTATACGTTACCTAGAGTGGTATTTATGTGGACCGGAGGCTCTTATGTGTTATGTATGAGATTATGTGAATCTATGTGCTATGTGATATTTGCATGTTATATGATTGTATAGACCGGACTGTAAGCTCCAATGATACAGACCGAACCAGAGGGTCCAACGATTCAGACCGGGCTGGAGGGCCCAACGAGCTATGGGACTGGAGGGTCCCGCTGAGACACATCGACCGGAGGGTCGTACTGTACCCTCGAGTGGCGTATGTGTTGTATATGGTATTTTGAGGAACACACTAAGCAATTATGCTTATAGTCGTTGTGTTATGTGTTTCAGGTACTAGCGAGGACCGTGGGAAGGTGCCGGTGTGACTCGTACACACTATAGGAGGGATTTGTTTTTGTGATCTTGGGATATGTTATGTTTTGATAACTATGGTTGAATACTTTTGAGAATATTTTTATATAAATTTGGTTGTTGAAAAATGAAAATTTGTTTTGAAAATCATGTTGTTACACCCATGTAAGAAAGCAATTTTTACATCCATCTAATAGACCTTGAAGTTCTTGATTGAAGAAAAAGCACGAAACAGTCTAATTGCCTCAAGTTGAGCAATGGGAGCAAAAGTTTCATCATAGTCCAAACTTTCTAGCTAACAAAATCTCCGTGCCACCAGTCTAGCCTTGTTTCTTACAACAATCTCATCTTTATCCATCTTGCTTTTGAAAACTGAACAAGTACTGATGTTAGTTTTTTTGTTAAGGCTCAGGGACAAATGTCCGTACGTGATGACGTTCAAACTCATTCACTTCGTCTTATATGGACTTTCGTCATAATTTCGTTCACCCTTTAATCCATCAGGTTTCCCAGCCCAAAAACCAACTATCACCCATTTGACAGTTTAAGCCCCTATATTTAATTAATCTATTTTGGCCACCAAATTAATTCCTAATTAATTTATGACTAATACTAATTAAATAATATGATTTTCCTTTTAATATATTAATAAATCATAATTTCCTCTCTCTCTCCATAAATTACCTGGTAAAGTTGCTTTGGAGAAGGCAACCCAAAAGGACCATGCACAACCTGGTCAAGTTCATACCAAATATAGTTTCGGGCTTAGACACTAATCCAACAGTCTCCCACTTGGATAAGTCTGATAACTATATCTCACATAAGACTTCAGGATCCGATTAGCAATCGTATCTCTTATACGTTGTTGTCAACTCTGATCAAAATCCTATCCTTTAGATAACGGATCGTATAATCCTCTGTTCTAGATATCATGCTGACAATCACATGGAACATAGTCATACTTATTATTCAGCACATTGTTCCTCGATCTCCAATTTGTTTGACATGGAACCTAGTTGAACACATCAACTTTGTCCTGACCGAGCCCAGCACATAACTCAAACCAAATCATCAAGTGGCCAGATATCGTTTTCATCCTCTTGGAATAAAACGAAAAGATAAACTTCGACTCATATGCTTTTATTATTCACTGGCTAACTCATACACAACAATACGTTCTATAACATCAAGTTACTGATGCGTTTACCCATTATCAATGCACAACCAACCAACAAATAATAACCATATCTCTAGGTTTAAAGATTATATGATATTATCGTCTTGCGATCACTCGTGAGAAATTCCATGAAGTGATACCAGCAAGCGCGTGTTTATTCCAATGCTCAAATCATACTTCATAAGCACTCATGAACTTTGCAGCAAACCTTTGTCATGCCTAAAACCTTTTAGACAATCTACAAACAAATTCATGACAGTCTTCTTTCATATCTACTTCCTGATGGGTTTTGAGCATTCTAACACTTCCTAAGTGTACATGCAACCCTAATAAACCTTGGATCTATGTTTGTCTAAGATACATGCAAATAATTATTTTTCCAAGGTTCATATCCTAACTAGCATGGCATGGGGAACATGAATCAAATAAAGCTAGTAGAAATACTTACCTTGTAGTAGTAGTTCATTGCTTGGAGTTTTAGAGCCTAGCACCAATAGTGTGGATGCCTCAAATGGAAATCACAAATCACCACAAACTTGGAACTTTGAGAGAATAGTCACTACTATCTTGAAATCGGCCCTCACCTCAACAAGTGTCAACTAGTGTAATTTCAAGAACCAAAGCCTCATTTATATAGTGTGGTGTATCAGGGTTACTTCCATGTAAACCCTAATACCCATGTCTCTTCATTTCCATGAGATCCATGGGTTAAAGCTCCATGGAGTATCCATGGACTTTTCCATGCAAGCCTAGCCCATTCCAAATAAGCATTAGCCCACACTATATAAATATAGAAGCCCTTATTTAATTAGTAATATCTTTGATCTCTAAATTAATCCTAGATTAATTATAGATCAATACTAATTAAATAATATGATCTTATATTAATATATTAGAACTTATAATATATTAATAAATCATAACTTGTACTATTCTCAAATATTATCCATAAATTGTTCGGGTGAAGTGCAACCCAAATGGACCATGCCGGGTCGGGTCAAGTACATACCAAATATAGTTATGGACTTAGACACTATATCCAACAGTCTCCCACTTGGATAAGTCTAATAACTATAGTTGCAAGTATGACTTCAGGAACCGATTAGCAATCGTAGCTCTTTAAACTCTGTTGAACTAGAATGCGCCATATAGATAAGTGATCATATAATCCTCTGTTTAAGATATCATCCGGACAAATACATGGAACATGGTCTTACTTATTGTCCAACATTCGTTTCCCGATTTCTGATTTGTTTGTCATAGAACTTAACTGAACACATCAATTTAGTTCTGATCGGGCCCGATACATAGGTCAAAACACAATCATCTAGGGGCCCAAATATCAGCTTCTAATCCTAGAAGGAACAGATAAACTTCGACTCATATGCTTGTTCTACCACTCATTGAATTATACACAAAGGCACGTTTTATAACATCGAGTTACCAATGCGTTTTCGTACAATCAATGCATAATCAACTTGTAAGTAACACATCTTATCTATAGGTTTGAAGACTTATATGATATTACCGTCTCATGATCACTCGAGATAAAATTCCATGAAGTGATTCCAGTGAGCGTGGGTTGAGTCCAATGCTCAGAACTTATGAGCACTCATGACTGTTGTAGCCATGTCCAACACCTTAGACCTCTGCAACCAATCATGACAGTCTTGATTCATACCTACTTCCGACATATGACCGAGTGTGGAGGTTTGAATAATATGATATACCAAACATAATTATTCTGGAAGTCAAAACATGCAAAAGAAATATAGTAAACGATTGACAAGAGATAGCAACACTTTACTCATAAATAAAACACCTTTTATTCATCATCTAATGTCAATTACACTTTACAAATTTCATAATTTATCTAATTACTAAAACTTATATCATCCTTCAGCCCTATGCTCCGAGCATGATGGAGATGCTTAACCCTACTCAGTCCCTTCGTGAGGGGATCTGTTGGGTTCTCATCCGATGATACCCTCTTTGCCACAAGGATTCCTTCTTTTATTCGATGTCTGATGAAGTGATATTTTCTGTCAATGTGTCTGGATCTCCCATGATCTCTTGGTTCCTTGGCTAAGGCAACCGCACCATTGTTGTCACAGAAAATTTCCATTGGCTCTTTTATAGCTGGTACAACTCCAAGGTCTCCAATGAAGTTCTTTAGCCATATAGCCTCCTTTGCTGCCTCGCTTGCTGCTATATACTCTGATTCACAAGTAGAATCAGCCACTGTCTCCTGCTTGGAACTCTTCCAAGTGATTGCTCCTTTGTTTAAGGTAAAGACTTAGCCCGACTGAGAGCGGAAAGTATCCCTATCAGTCTGGAAGCTAGCATCACTATACCGTACAACTCTCAAGTCATCACTCCCACCGAAGGTAAGGATCCAGTCCTTAGTCCTTCGCAGGTACTTGAGGATATTCTTTACCGCAGTCCAATGTTCCTTGCCAGGGTTCCCCTGATACCTGCTAACCATGCTCAAAGCAAAGGCTACATCAGGTCGAGTACACGTCATAGCATACATGATCGATCCTATAGCTGAAGCATAAGGTAGTCGACTCATTTCTGCTATCTCAGCCTCAGTACTAGGGCTTTGTGTCTTACTCAATCCGGCGTTACTCTGAATGGGTAACTCACCTTTCTTGGAGTTATGCATGTTGAATCTTTTCAAAACCTTCTCCACATAGGTGCTTTGACTAAGTCCAATTAGTCTTTTACTCCTGTTTCTCAAAATCCTTATCCCTAGGATATAGGCAGCTTCACCAAGGTCCTTCATAGAGAAACACTTCCCAAGCCAGGACTTTACTTCCTGTAGGGTTGGGATGTCATTTCCTATGAGTCGTATGTCATCCACATATAGTACCAAAAAGCTAACTATACTCCCACTAGCCTTGACATAAATACAAGATTCATCTTTACTCCTAGAAAGGCCAAATTCCTTGAGCTTTTCATCAAAGCAAAGATTCCATCTGCGAGGTGCTTGCTTGAATCCATAAATGGATTTCTCAAGCTTACACACTCTATTAGGGTATTCGTTGCGGATAAAACCTTCTGGCTGACTCATGTAAACATCTTCAGTCAATTTCCCATTAAGGAAAGCGGTTTTGACATCCATTTGCCAAATTTCATAGTTATGAAATGCAGTTATGGCTAACATAACCCTAATAGACTTGATCTTGGCTACTGGAGAAAAGGTCTCATCATAATCCACTCAAGGAATTTGAGAGAAGCCCTTTGCAACCAGTCGAGCCTTATAAGTGTGTACATTACCATCCATGTCGGTCTTCTTCTTGAAGATCCATTTGCACCCTATAGTCTTACGACCTGGTACATTCTCAACCAAGTTCCAAACTTGATTGTCATACATGGATTGTATCTCGCTATCCATAGCCTCTTTCCATTTAGCAGACTTGGGGCCTGCCATGGCTTCCTCGTAGTTGTTAGGTTCATCCAGACCTACTAGTGTCTCATCACTAATAAGTGTCTCACCTTCTACAGTAATATGGAAACCATAGTAATGCTCAGGTGCATTCCTAACTCTCGTGGAACGCCTCAGAGGTACAGATTCGTCAATTGGCTCAACAGGAGTTTCCTCCTCAAGTTGAGGGCTAGTGTTTGAAGTTCCTTCACCGCTTGACTCTTGAAGTTCTTCAAGGTCAATTTGCCTCCTACTATCTCCTTGGCTTATAAATTCTCTCTCTCGAAAGACTCCTCTTCTTGCTACAAAGACCACATTATCACTAGGTCTATAGAAGAGGTAACCAAAGGATCTTTATGGGTAGCCGATGAAAATACACCTCTCGCTTCGGGGTTCTAGCTTATCATGAGACTCGCGCCTCACAAAAGCTTCGCAACCCCAAATCTTGATGTGGTCTAGTTTAGGTACTTTACTATTCCACATCTCGTGAGGAGTTTTGGCAACTTTCTTTGTAGGGACTAGATTAAGGATATGGGCGGCAGTCTCTAAGGCATACCCCCAGAATGAGATTGGTAGCAAAGCTCGACTCATCATGGAACGAACCATGTCCAACAAGGTTCGATTACGCCTCTCAGCTACACCATTCAACTGTGGTGTCCTGGGAGGTGTCAATTGTGAGACAATCCCACATTCCCTAAGATAGTCGAGGAACTCTAAACTAAGATACTCACCACCTCAATCGGATCAAAGCATCTTAATGTCCCTGCCCAATTGATTCTCGACTTCCTATTTAAATTCCTTAAACCTTTCGAAAGTCTCCGACTTATGCTTGATTAAGTAGACATATCCATATCTACTATAATCGTCATTAAAAGTCAAATAATAACGATTAGCATCCCTTATGGCATATTTGAATGGTCCACACACATCTGTGTGTACAAGGTCCAACAAACCTTCACCCCTCTCACAAGACCCTGTGAAGGGTGAATTTGTCATTTTTCCAAGTAAGCATGATTCGCAACTATCATCCGACTTTAGGTCAAACGACTCCAAGACTCCCTCCTTTTGGAGTTGGCCTATGCGTTTCTTGCTTATATGTCCAAGACGACAATGCCATAGTGATTCTTTATCCAAGTTATTATTATTAATAGAATCAATACACAATACATTATTTCCTAAGTAATCAACCATAGATATTGTTTCATACACGCCATCACAAGGTAATGCTTTAAAATAAAGAACATTATTAAAGAAAGCATCAATAGAACCAACTTCATTATTAAATGAAAAGGTAAACCCTTGTTTATACAATGCATGAAAGGAAATGATATTTCTTGCCATTTCTGGGGAATAACAACATTTATTCAAATCTAAATTTAACCCACTACTTAGCGACAAAGTATAAACTACAATCTTCGTGACAGGTGTAACTTTCCTATTCCCCATGATTAAGTTTATCCTTCCTTGCTCCACATTCTCACTTCTTCTTACTCCTTGTAAATCAGAACAGATATGAATACCACAACCGGTATCAAGGACCCAAGATTTAGATGGGGTGAGTTATTAGAAATGATAGTGTAAATACCTGCATGGTTGGGTTTAACTTTCCCATCCTTCACATCTTGCTGGTACTTTAGGCAGTTCCTCTTCCAATGTGCCTTTTCATGGGAATAGATGCATTCAACCTCTTTTGGGTCAGAAGAAGGAGTGATGAAACCTTTCTTCGTTCCACTTGAAGAAGAGCCATCAAGGGTCCTAACCTTGGTACCCTTCGAAGAACTCTTTCTCTTCTTCCCTCATCCTTTCCCGATTGCCAAGACAGGGGTGGAGTTGGTAGGAGTAGGAGTAACAATCGCCTTACCCTTAAGACCACTTTCCGTGGTCTTTAAGAGTCCTTGAAGTTTGCTGAGTGTGACCTCTTCCTTGTTCATGTGGTATGTCATGCGGAATTGATCATAACATGAAGGTAAGGAGTGCAAAATGATATCTATTGCAAGCTCCTCAGGGAAGTTCACATTTAGCTTCAGCAAACGGTCCACAAATCTTTGCATTTTCTGCATGTGGCCCGTGATGGGTTCACCATCCTTCATGCGAGTTGTTATCATGGAGGAGATGATTTCATACCTCTCTTGACGAGCACTTTGATGGTATCTTTCCATCAAGTCTTGGTGCATCTCAAAGGGGTAGAAATCTTCATAGGACTTTTCGAGATCAGCAGTCATAGTGGCCATCATGATGCATGCCACTTTCGTGGCATCCCTTTCATGTGCCCTAAATTCAGCGATCTCTTGAGGAGTAGCAACTGTCTCATCAATCTCCTTAAGCTCCTTATCGAGGACATATTCTTTGTCCTCGTAGCGGGTAATCATTCGGATGTTTCTGATCCATTCATTAAAGTTGGATCCATCAAAAGTGACTTTCCCACACAAGTTCATAAGAGAAAAGGAGCCATTAGGATTAGAGCCAAAAGCAGCGTTGTTTGCAGACATCTTGTATGAGAAGAAAGAAAGAATTAGTTTAGATATAGAGATAGTCCTTAATAAAACACCCAAATGTAGTATTAAGGCTAGGACCCAATCACAATATATTATACTTAGAAGAGGTATGTCGTAATCTAAGTAATAACATATTTGAAAGGTAGGTGAATGACGATTCACAAATTTCCACCAAAGTTGAAATATTAAAATATTTAATTTGGTTCTAAGAAAATCCTAGATTCTTTTGAGATTCAATGAACTTTTCAAAGGCATGTTTCAATCTCGAGTGTGCCCTCCAAGTTTTGTGACTGGGATGCCGAGGATCACAAAACGAGGTGTGAAGTAACCATGCAAATTACTTGGTACCCTTAACAAATTACCCCTCAATCGATGTGTTGGTTAACCACACACGCTCCATCGATACTATGATAAATATTAAGTCACCCTTTACCTATCTTGTTAAGTCCAAGTTAGTGTGCCAGTTAACCACACACGCTCCACTAACGACTTAGACAAAGCGTAAAGTGTAATTTCATGGATTAGCACCTTATTCACATTTTTCCTAAAGTGACTAAGATTGTGAATTTAATAAAACATTTAGTTACTTTATAATATTCATCATACTTTTAATGAGAATTTATAAGTCCTTGTCTTACCCGTTCAGCTAACGACCCTCCACCAGTCAAGCAAGCGGTGGGTGAGAGTGGACACCCATTAAGTTGCCATTTTATAGGCAACAACCTTATACCTACCTTATGGACCGGCTTCGTGAATGAGGCGTACTAGTGGTAAGACGACTTTGTTCTTATATATATATATATATATATATATATATATATATATATATATATATATATATATATATATAATTATTAAATCATAATACTATAAGTATAAGGGTTGAATTTTAAGTTTTAAAATTCTAAGGGTTGGAACTAAAGTTGTTAATATGACTTTACTTGTTCCAAAACTTGAGGGCGAGTTTTGTAAACTTTCAAAACTTTTCATTTCTTGTAACTTATGAGTTTAATAGGGTAATAAAATGAAGACTCTTCATTTTTCTAACTCTTGTGTTCTTTTAATGGTTTTAATTCAAGTGCGACTCTTGGTTTTCCATAACTTGAGGACAAGTTATGGACTCCATTAAAACACATAATGATCATGAATTAATCTACCACATAGGTTACAAATAATTCCTATGATCATCTAAACATCATAAGATCAAGAACATGAATATGAACACTTTCATGAATCAAAAATTACACATAAAACTTTGTAATGTTGATAACAAGTTGTTGTAAATGGATTAGCAAAGACATTACAACATCTAAAACGAGTTTTCAAGTACCAAAACAGTTTAGGGTGATGTTTCTAGTCCATTTCCAGCAACTAAAGTCGAAAATCTGCACTCTGTCGCTCCTACTCGCCGAGTGCATGAACCTACTCGGCGAGTAGGTTGAAGATACACATGAACTCAGCGAGTCCCCCCATGGACTCGGTGAGTTCATCAGGCAGATAGCAAGTTTTTCGACTTTTTCCAATATATTGCATCAAGTATCAAACAAACAAGCGTAGGCTCTGATACCAATGATGGGTTTTGAGCATTCTAACACTTCCTAAGTGTACATGAAACCCTAATAAACCTTGGATCTATGTTTGTCTAAGATACATGCAAATAATTATTTTTCCAAGGTTCATATCCTAACTAGCATGGCATGGGGAACATGAATCAAATAAAGCTAGTAGAAATACTTACCTTGTAGTAGTAGTTGATTGCTTGGAGTTTTAGAGCCTAGCACCAATAGTGTGGATGCCTCAAATGGAAATCACAAATCACCACAAACTTGGAACTTTGAGAGAATAGTCACTACTATCTTGAAATCGGCCCTCACCTCAACAAGTGTCAACTAGTGTAATTTCAAGAACCAAAGCCTCATTTATATAGTGTGGTGTATCAGGGTTACTTCCATGTAAACCCTAATACCCATGTCTCTTCATTTCCATGAGATCCATGGGTTAAAGCTCCATGGAGTATCCATGGACTTTTCCATGCAAGCCTAGCCCATTCCAAATAAGCATTAGCCCACACTATATAAATATAGAAGCCCTTATTTAATTAGTAATATCTTTGATCTCTAAATTAATCCTAGATTAATTATAGATCAATACTAATTAAATAATATGATCTTATATTAATATATTAGAACTTATAATATATTAATAAATCATAACTTGTACTATTCTCAAATATTATCCATAAATTGTTCGGGTGAAGTGCAACCCAAATGGACCATGCCGGGTCGGGTCAAGTACATACCAAATATAGTTATGGACTTAGACACTATATCCAACACTTCCAACATATGAGCGACTGTGGACTGATTGAATAATCTTATTATTCAGGAAGTCAAAACATGCAAAATTGAAACAATAGGTAAATAATCAGCACAAGATAGTAGCTTTACTCATAAACAATACACCTTTATTTATTCATCAAATGTCAAGTACAAATTATCTATTACACATTTCCTATTTATCTAATTTAAACTTATATCGTCCTTCACCCTATGTTCCTCGCATGCCGCAAGTGCTTAACCCTACTAAGTCCCTTTGTAAGGGGATCTGCTGGGTTATCTTCTGACGATACCCTCTACACCACGAGGGGTCCAGCTTCTACCCGATGTCTAATGAAGTGATATTTTATGTCGATATGTCTGGATCTGCCGTGATCCCTTAGTTCCTTGGTCAAGGCAACCGCACCTTCATTATCACAGAAAATCTCCATAGGCTCCTTTATGGATGAAAAAACTCCAAGGTCTCCACTAAAGTTATTCAACCATATTGCCTCCTTTGATGCTTCACTTTCCGTAATGTATTCTGATTCGCACGTTGAATAAGCTATCGTCTCTTGCTTGGAACTTTTCCAACTCACTGCTCCTCCGTTAAGGCTAAAGACCTAGCCAGGCTGCGATCGGTAATTATCCCGATCAGTCTGAAGACTAGCGTCACTGTATCCTCGTACCCTTAAGTCATCACTCCCACCGAGGACTAGAAACCATTCCTTGGTCCTCCGAAGGTACTTATGAATATTCTTAACTGCAGTCCAATGAGCTCTACCAGGGTTTCCCTGATATCTGCTCACCATGGTTAAAGTGAAGGCCACATCAGGGCGAGTACAAGTCATAGCGTACATGATTGAGCCAACTGCGGAAGCGTAAGGTAGTCGACTTATCTCTGCTATCTATGCCTTTGTACTTGGGCTCTGAGTCTTACTCAGCTTGGTATTGCTTTGGACTGGCAATTCCCCTTTCTTGGAATTTACCTTCCTAAAACGTTTTAGTACCTTATCCAAGTATGTATCCTGACTGAGTCCTATCAGTCTTTTACTCCTGTTTCTTACTATCCTTATTCCCAGAATATACGCAGCTTCTCCGAGGTCCTTCATAGCAAAGCACTTCCCATGCCAGGACTTGAATTCCTGCAAGGGTGGGATGTTGTTTTCCTATGACAGGAGTTGGGACACGTATTTGCCCTTGGCTGAGTTTTCCTATAACAACAGCGATCACTCACACATTGGTATGCCACCTTTTGAGCTGTTGTATGGAAGGATGTGTCGTACCCCCATTTGCTGGGGCGAGGTAGGACAGCATGTGATGGGTAGTATAGAGATAGTGCTTCAGACGACGGAGCAGATACAACAGGTTAGACAGAGGTTGACGACCACTCAGAGTCGCCAGAAAAGTTATGCAGATAGGCGACGATCCGAACTTGAGTTCCAGGTCGGTGATTTTGTGCTCCTGAAGGTATCTCCTTGGAAAGGAGTGATCCGATTCAGGAAGAGGGGCAAGCTGGGACCCTAGTATATTGGGCCGTTTAGAGTGATGGTGAGGGTGGGCAAGGTAGCATATCTCTTGGAGCTACCTGCGGAGTTGGACCAGATTCATGATACCTTCCACGTGTCGCAGCTGAGGAAGTGTATTGTCGATGAGTCGACAGTGGTACCCTTAGAGGATATCCAGGTGGGCGCAAGTCTAAATTATGCTGAGAAGCCGATCGCAAGCTTGGATTGGAGGATCAAGGTTCTGAGGAACAAGGAAGTGCCCCTGGTTCAGGTCCAGTGGTAACATCAGAGAGGGTCTGAGCTGACCTGGGAGCCAGAGTCAGAGATGCGGGAGCAGCATTCGAAGTTGTTCGTAGCATGAGACTTCAAGGGCGAAGTCTGGTTTTAGTGGGGGAGAATTGTAACAGCCCAAAATCCAGGTAAGCTTATGACCCCTTTTATTTTGGAGAGTTGGCATATTAGTCCCTCAAAGTTGTATGCTGGATTAGTGAGTATGCTGGGCGTACTGAAGTGTACGCTGCGCGTACTCACGCACTTAAATTGGACGCGGACTCGCCCGGGTACGTTGGGCGTACCTAGGGTTACGTTAGGCGTAGCGAGCCCAGATGCAAACCCTAATTCCTGGCTTTTGCACTATAAAAGGAACATGTAGTCCCTTGCCCTAGCCATCATATCCCCTTGAGTGAGTCCTTTGAGAGCTGAGATTCGTGCTTTAGCTTGTGTGTGTGTTTTTGAGCTTGAAGTTATCATTTCAAGGTGAAGAAGGAGAAGAAGGAGCCATTGTTGGAGCTAGAAGTTGAAAAACAAGTGTAGATCCGAGTTCTACAGTGGTTGGAGATCCTTTCTGAGGTAAAAAGCTCAAATCTTTCCTTGTTCTTCATAAGTTTTGCTTTTTGGACAATTTTAGGGTTTTTGGTTCAAAGTTGGAGACTTTATGTGCAAAGAGTCTCCATAAGCTTAGATCTAACCTTTTCTAGTGTAAAATGTGTTGAGGAGTCATAAAAATCTAGTCTTGGACATGGATCTTGTGTCATGCATGAGTTATAGTCTCATTATGGAAAGAGGAAAGGTGTTTTGAGCACAAAGTGACCTTTACACCAATGCAAAGGCTTAAAGGTTTCAACTTTATGGATTAAGTCACATTAAAGGAGTCAAATATGAAGTTTGGATGTAAGTCTTAACTGATTAAGACCTGAATGAGATGGATAATGAAATTGGGCATTACGCTGGGCGTAATCCCAGTATGCGCAGCGTATGCAGCTGTGCACCCCGTTTCTGTGAAGACTCTGGGTATGCCTAACGTACACGTTTGGTACGCGCAGCGTAACCCGGGGGTGACTTTTGTTGACTTTTAGGGTTGGTCAATTTTAGTGTAACTGAGCCAAGTAAGGGGTAAAATGGTCTTTTACCTTCCTGGGAGTGATTAGAGGGAATGGTCTAGCCTAGGAAAATGTGTTGATGTTGAGTGTTGTTACATATGATTAGGCAGAGGCTAGATCTTATCCCACGGAGTCCGAGATTTCTGAGATTTACGAGTTAGCGAGCTACACGTGGTGAGTCTTCTCACTATACGTTACCTAGAGTGGTATTTATGTGGACCGGAGAGTCTTATGTGTTATGTATGAGATTATGTGAATCTATGTGCTATGTGATATTTGCATGTTATATGATTGTATAGACCGGACTGTAAGCTCCAATGATACAGACCGAACCAGAGGGTCCAACGATTCAGACCGGGCTGGAGGGCCCAACGAGCTATGGGACTGGAGGGTCCCGCTGAGACACATCGACCGGAGGGTCGTACTGTACCCTCGAGTGTCGTATGTGTTGTATATGGTATTTTGAGGAACACACTAAGCAATTATGCTTATAGTCGTTGTGTTATGTGTTTCAGGTACTAGCGAGGACCGTGGGAAGGTGCCGGTGTGACTCGTACACACTAAAGGAGGGATTTGTTTTTGTGATCTTGGGATATGTTATGTTTTGATAACTATGGTTGAATACTTTTGAGAATATTTTTATATAAATTTGGTTGTTGAAAAATGAAAATTTGTTTTGAAAATCATGTTGTTACACCCATGTAAGAAAGCTATTTTTACATCCATCTAATAGACCTTGAAGTTCTTGATTGAAGAAAAAGCACGAAACAGTCTAATTGCCTCAAGTTGAGCAATGGGAGCAAAAGTTTCATCATAGTCCAAACCTTCTAGCTAACAAAATCTCCGTGCCACCAGTCTAGCCTTGTTTCTTACAACAATCTCATCTTTATCCATCTTGGTTTTGAAAACTGAACAAGTACTGATGTTAGTTTTTTGTTAAGGCTCAGGGACAAATGTTCGTACGTGATGACGTTCAAACTCATTCACTTCGTCTTATATGGACTTTCGTCATAATTTCGTTCACCCTTTAATCCATCAGGTTTCCCAGCCCAAAAACCAACTATCACCCATTTGACAGTTTAAGCCCCTATATTTAATTAATCTATTTTGGCCACCAAATTAATTCCTAATTAATTTATGACTAATACTAATTAAATAATATGATTTTCCTTTTAATATATTAATAAATCATAATTTCCTCTCTCTCTCCATAAATTACCTGGTAAAGTTGCTTTGGTGAAGGCAACCCAAAAGGACCATGCACAACCTGGTCAAGTTCATACCAAATATAGTTTCGGGCTTAGACACTAATCCAACAGTCTCCCACTTGGATAAGTCTGATAACTATATCTCACATAAGACTTCAGGATCCGATTAGCAATCGTATCTCTTATACGTTGTTGTCAACTCTAATCAAAATCCTATCCTTTAGATAACGGATCGTATAATCCTCTGTTCTAGATATCATGCTGACAATCACATGGAACATAGTCATACTTATTATTCAGCACATTGTTCCTCGATCTCCAATTTGTTTGACATGGAACCTAGTTGAACACATCAACTTTGTCCTGACCGAGCCCAACACATAACTCAAACCAAATCATCAAGTGGCCAGATATCGTTTTCATCCTCTTGGAATAAAACGAAAAGATAAACTTCGACTCATATGCTTTTATTATTCACTGGCTAACTCATACACAACAATACGTTCTATAACATCAAGTTACTGATGCGTTTACCCATTATCAATGCACAACCAACCAACAAATAATAACCATATCTCTAGGTTTAAAGATTATATGATATTATCGTCTTGCGATCACTCGTGAGAAATTCCATGAAGTGATACCAGCAAGCGCGGGTTTATTCCAATGCTCAAATCATACTTCATAAGCACTCATGAACTTTGCAGCAAACCTTTGTCATGCCTAAAACCTTTTAGACAATCTACAAACAAATTCATGACAGTCTTCTTTCATATCTACTTCCTGATGGGTTTTGAGCATTCTAACACTTCCATCTGCGAGACGCTTGCTTCAATCCATAGATGGATTTCTCAAGCTTGCACACTCTATTGGGGTGCTTCACATCGACAAAATCCTCTGGTTGTTTCATGTAAACATCCTCAGCTAACTTCCCATTAAGGAAAGCAGTTTTAACGTCCATCTGCGATATTTCATAGTCATGAAACGTAGATATTGCGAGCATCACCCTAATAGACTTTATTTTCGCGACTGGTGAAAAGGTCTCATCATAGTCAACTCCTGGAGTTTGTGTAAATCCCTTCGCAACCAATCGTGCTTTATAAGTGTGTACTTTCCCATCCATGTCCATCTTCTTCTTAAAGATCCATTCGCACCCGACCGTCTTACGACCTGGTACATTATCAACCAAATTCCAAACTTAGTTGTCGTACATAGACTGAATCTCACTATCCATTGCTTCTTTCCATTTAGCAGACTCCGGGCCTGCCATGGCTTCCTTGTAGTTGCTAGGTTCGTCCAAATTTACTAGTGTACTATCACTAATAAATGTATCCCCTTCAGTAGTAATATGGAATCCATAAAACCGGGGTGGAACACTAGCCCTACTTGAATGTCTAAGAGGTAATGACTCGTCAACAGGTTCAACAGGAGATTCCTACTCAGGTTGATCGCCAGTGTTAGAGGTTCCTTCATCACTCGACTCTTGAAGCTCTTCAAGATCGATTTTCCTTCCGCTGTCCCCTTGGCCTATGAGTTCTCTCTCTAGGAAAACCCCTCTCCTTGCAACGAAGACAACATTGTCACTCAGTCTATAGAAGAGATATCCGAAGGACGTTTGCGGGTAGCCGATGAAAATACATCACTCATTACGAGGTTCGAGCTTGTCGTGAGTCTCTCGTCTTACGAAAGCCTTGCAACCACAGACCTTGATATGTGCCAACGAGGGAGCTTTCCCTGTCCACATCTCGTGAGGTGTTTTGGTAACCTTCTTCGTGGGAACTAGGTTAAGGATATGGGCAGCAGTCTCTAAGGCACACCCCTATAAAGCTATTGGTAACGAATTCCGACTCATCATAGAATGAACCATGTCCAACAAGGTCCGATTACGTCTCTCAGCCACACCGTTCAGTTGTAGCGTCCTAGGAGGCGTCAATTGCGAAACAATTCCGCATCCCTTTAGATAGTCGTGAAACTCAAGACCTAGGTACTCTCCTCCTCGATCAGATCGAAGCATCTTGATTTTCCTGCCCAGCTGATTCTCCACTTCATTCTTAAACTCTTTGAACTTTTCAAAGGTTTCTGACTTTTGCTTTATTAAGTAGATATATTCATATTTGCTATAATCATCTGTATAAGTCATGTAGAAGTGGAAAGCATCCCTTGTGGTGGATCTAAAGGGACCACAAACATTTGTGTGTATGAGATCCAATAGACCCTCACCCCTTGAACAAGTGCCAGTAAAGGGTGACTTGGTAATCTTCCCAAGTAAACAAGACTCACACGTGTCATTGTCCCTAAGGTCGAATGACTCCAACACTCCATCCTTTTGGAGTTGGGCTATGCGTTTCTTGTTGACATGGCCAAGGCAACAATGCCACAAGCATGATTTGTCCAAACTATTGGACGTATCAATATTTAACACAAAATTTCCTAAGTTGTACACAACCAACACAGATTCATATATTCCATTACAAGGTAGTGCATTAAAATAGAAAACACCATCAAGAGAAACATTAATAGAACCATTACTATTATCAAATGAATATCGAAACCCTTGTCTATATAATCCATGAAAAGAAATGATGTTCGTTGCCATGTCTGGCGAATAGCAACAATTATTTAAATCTAAACCTAACCCATTACTCAACACTAAGGAATAAACTCCAATCTTGGTAACTGGTGACGATCTTCTGTTTCCCATGACCAAGTTTATCCTTCCATGCTCCACTTCCCTACCTTTTCGCAGGCCCTACAAATCAGAACAAATGTGGAAACCACATCCAGTATCAAGAACCCATGAAGTAGCAAGTGATGAGTTATTAGATTTAATTGAATACATACCTGCGAAGGTGGGCTTTATCTTCCCATCCTTAATATCTTGCAAATATTTTGGGCAACTTCATTTCCATTGGCCCTTAGATCTCATGGCAGTAAAAGCACTCTGCATCCTTAGGGACAGAAGATGGTTTAACGGAACCAACTTTGGTCCCACTAGAAGAGGAACCATCTTGGGACTTCCCCTTTTGGTGGCTCTTAGAAGGAGCCTTCCTCTTCTTACCCTTTCCCTGCCCAATTGCTAATATAGGGGCCGATTCAGTAGGAATAGATGCAACAAATTTATCCTTTAGGTTCCTCTCAGCAGTTCTCAACAACCCTTGAAGCTTGCTCAAAGTGACCTCCTCTTTGTTCATGTGGTAGGTCATTCTGAACTAGTTGTAGCACGAAGGCAAGGAGTGGAGGATGATTTCGATAGACAAATCCTCATCAAAGTTAACATTTAACTTTAGAAGATGATCAACATACCTCTGCATCTTCTGCAGATGCGAGGTTAGGGATTCTCCACTCCCCATCCTAGCGGTGATCATGTTAGTGATGATCTCATAACGCTCTTGCTTCGCGCTTTGGTGGTACCTATCCATTAAATCTTGATGCATCTCGCATGGATACATGTCCTCGTAGGACTTTTGGAGTTCTGCATTCATAGTCGCGAGCATGATGCAATGAACCTTCATAGCATCACGCTCATGTGCCTCAAAGGCAACAATTTCTTCAGGGGTGGCAATGTATGGATTGATCTTTTCAAGCTTCTCGTCGAGGACATACTCCTTGTCCTCGTAGCGAGTGATCATCCGAATGTTTCAGATCCACTCGTTGAAGTTGTTGCCATTAAAGATCACTTTCCCACACAAATTCCTGAGTGAGAATCACCATTAGCCGCAGGAGCGTTGTTCTTGTTTGCGTTAGACATCTGAAAATAGAAAGGGACAAGTTTGATTAGAATGAATCCCCAATTAATCACTGAAATGAGAAATTAGGGTTAGGATCCAACAACATTATTTACAACTTAGAAAAGGGATATCGTAATCTAAAAGCAAATAATTTGAAGGTAAGTGAATGACGATTCACTAATTTTCCACTATGAAAAACAAAAGAAGATTATGTTTTAAATGTTTTATGAAAAACTCCTAGATCTTTGAGATTCATTTAACTTTTCAATGGCATGTCTCAATCTCGATGTGCCCTTCAAGTTTGTGACTAGGATACCGAGGATCACAAACAAGGTGTGAATAACCATGTGAATCAACATGGTGCACTCAATGTCACTATCACCTAATCAATACGCCGGTTAGCCACACACATTCCATTGATCTATGATAAACATTGAGCCACCCGTTGCAACCAATGTCAACCCCAAATTAGTGTGTCGGTTAACCACACACGCTCAACTAACGTTTGACAAGGGTACGAAGCGTAATTCCATGGAATAACGTCATTTTCACATTTTACAATAAAGTAACTAAGATTGGGAATTTGAAAAACATTTAGTTACTTGTAATATTCATTATACTTATAATGAGGAATTAAATGCCCTATCATATCCGTTCGGCTAACGACCTTCCATCAATCAAGGAAGCGGTGGCTGAGAGTGGACACCCATTAAGCGCCATTTTATAGGCAGCAACCTTATACCCCCCTTATAGACCGGCTTCGTGAATGAGGCCTACTAGCGATAAAAGTAGCTTATTCTTATACATATACATATATATATATATATATATATATATATATATATATATATTAATCTTATAATAAATAAAGTATAAGGTTAAATTTTAAACTTGTAAAATTCTAAGGGTTTGAAATTTAAATAATTCAAAATTAAACTTTTAATCAAAAATTTAAATTCCAAAAGTTGAGGACAAGTTTTGAACTTTTCAAAACACAAAGGATCAAATAACAAATAATATAAATTAAACAATTAATTTTGTGATTATCTATATATGACCTAATCCAATGTTATTCATAAGATAATTACCAAATAATTTAAACAATCAACATTTATCATATAAAGAAACTATTATTCAAATGATTTGAAATTATCTTTTGTTTTGGTAAGGATAATCATTTAAACACAATAAAATTCGGATTTTATCATTAAAAAACAGCTTTGGCATTTATCCTTTAGCAAAACAACAATAAATCCCGAAAATCTTTTTGTCTGACAGCTAAACTCGCCGAGTCTACCTTGGAACTCGTCGAGTTCAACCTGCTCGTCGAGTTCCTCATGGAACTCGTCGAGTTCATCAGGCAGTTAGCAATAAAAAACGATTTGAAAGCTTGAACAAATAAACTAGGCATCAATACAATAGAAACCAAACCAGTCTCTGATAACACTAATGGGTTTTACACACAAGAACTTTCCTATGTGCTCATGCAAACCCTAATGTTTGGATCTAGGTTTCTCTATTGTACATGCATTGTATCCAAGACTTACAAACCCTAATCTAGCATACATATTTCGAAAATATCAAGATATACCAGATCTAGATGTTTACCTCTTGAAAAATCTTGGATCTTCTTCTTCTTGGAGCTTAGAGTCACAAGTGTAACTCCTCTAATGGCTTACAAACACCACACAAGCAAGAAGTCAATATGAGAGAGGGAAGAGATGCTAAAAATCGGCCCTAGGGTTTCCTTGGAATCAAGTGGCTGAAAATTGCATGTAGGGGTCTCTATTTATACTGTAGGTTGCTAGGGTTTCAGTCAAAAACCCTAATGGACAGCTTAATCACCAAGCAGCCCATGGAACCTTCTGGAATAAGGCCTATGGATGAAATTATGATTTCAATAATAATTTCGTTCAACCTTTAATCCATTAGGTTTCCCAACCCAAAAACCAACTATCACACATTTGATAGTTTAAGCCCCTATATTTAATTAATCTCTTTTGGCCACCAAATTAATTCCTATTTAATTTATGACTAATATTAATTAAATAATATGATTTCCCTTTTAATATATTAATCACATAATATATTAAAAAATCATAATTTCCTCTCTCTCCATAAATTACCTTGTCAAGTTGCTTTGGTGAAGGCAACCCAAAAGGACCATGCACAACCGGTTCAAGTTCATACCAAATGTAGTTTCGGGCTTAGACACTAATCCAACAAGTTATCGATTCAGTTGATGATGCAGAGGTATGTTAGAAATAGCAACCTACTTTGATTTCTTCCTTTTACATCATTGTCCTTTAAAGTACATTGCATGTATAAGAAACATTGAAACTATTTCTTACATTCAGCCCAATACAATTTTTGTTTTTGTGTCAGGTGAAAGTGGGAGGACAGGTGCAAAATAAAGGGTAGGCAATAGAAAGAAATGAAAGTAAGTGTTGTGTGATGTTGTAATAGAAAGAAATGAAAATGAGATGCCATAATAATCAAATAAATGAAATTATATTGCTATTTCTTACATTTAGCCCAATAACATTGTACATTTGGCTCAACCCTTCCTAACCATACAATTGAAACAACAAGATTCTAATAGAAAGAAATGGAAGTATGACGCTATAATAACATATAAATGAAAGTACATTGATATTGATTGCATTAATCTTAACAACATTATATATGGTGGACATTTGAAAGTGTTGACAAAGACAATAACACATTGTTTGAAGAAGTGAGGATCATGGTTTTAAAATAAAAGGTGGAGCAGTTGGAAAAAAAAATCCTACACTCAATGTGAAAAGCACTCCTTAATGCCATGAGAGGTTAAACTTTCTGCACATATAATAT
Organism: Lactuca sativa; assembly: GCF_002870075.4. NCBI lineage: Eukaryota > Viridiplantae > Streptophyta > Magnoliopsida > Asterales > Asteraceae > Lactuca > Lactuca sativa. The sequence continues at coordinate 62,077,038 of NC_056628.2, forward strand.
CTATATTACTTTGTATCTGTCTGCATTAGCCCGTTATAAATGTCCTATAATTTTTGTATTATTTTTTTGTTTGCATTTTTTAGAAAATTTGTAGCCTTTATTATATTTTGATTGGACAATCGGAGACACCTAAGAGATGTATATTTTTAGTGGCTTTTTTCTTATACTAAATGACAAATGAAGGAAAGATAGTAAAAAGATAATTCAAGTTGAAGGAGGGTTGGTAGTAAAGGAGTAAACATTTGGTTATGATTGCATATTTTAGGGTATATTGGAAAAATTAGCTATAATAAGGGAATAAAATGTTAAAATAACCTCAAATAAGGACCAAAATTGTAAGATGGAAAAATAAGCTCTAATCATTGGTCTCTATTCAAACTAAAGGAGTAACACAGGTCCTATTCAAAGTAAAATATGTATAGTTTTAGGACAAAAATTGGAAAAATCAGCTATGATCGGGGATTAAAATAGTCATTTCGCTTGGAACAATGACACAACATGTTACAATAACGGCCTATATGTATAGTTTTATGGTACACACTTTTGCGTATCATAAATCACTGTGTGTCATAGTTTGCGCGTCATTAAAGGCCTATATTCTAGAAGTGAACCTCAAATAAGGACCAAGAATGCAAAGATAAAAACTTTCTGGGACCAAAATTGAAAAACATATATACTCATGGATCAAAATATAATTAAATCATAATCTTATGTTTCTTTTCTTCAGCAGGGTGTTAAGATAAATGATCCACAAGCGTTTAATGACCAAGAGGTGGAGGTTTGGTCGCGTGTTGTGTGGAAGCCAAAATGGGCAGTTACATTTTTGATGTTAAAAGGAAATCGATGGAAACAACAACTATGTTTTTCAAAAATCTAATTTGGGCATTAGAGGTCGTATTGTTCTTATTGAAGATGTGTCACTTGATGGAACTTAGTTATCAGTTCACTTGATGATTTCGAGTTATGTTAGAAATAGCAATGTACTCTCATTTACCCCAACCTAACCTATTTAATGAGCAGGTTGAACCTGAGTTGATCTATTCAAATTTCCAATAATATATCCTTGAAAATCAACTAATCCTTCAAACACAATTACATAAAACTTAAAAACTCCGATAATTGTTCACGTTTGAAAATAATACAACGATAAGTCTCTAGTAGAAACACAAATAAAGTGTTTACAACCATAAAAACATTATACACGTTTAATCTTTAAATGCTAGACAGCTCAACTTTCAATAATGATCACCAATCCACATTTTTTGAGTAGATAATATTAAAAAAATTTAAGCGGGTTCGCTAGCTGTAAGCAGATTGAGAATTTTAACCCTAACATAGCCCATTTAATTAAATATATTAGATGGGTTAAGCCGTTTAGTTAAACGTGTTAAAGATCTCAACCAAACCAGCTAATTACCAACCCTAAATAAAGGGTGGATGATTGAAAGTGTTGATAAAAACAAAAGTCTGTTACCTAAAGAAATGAAGATTGGGGATTTCAAAATTAATATAAATGGAGCAATTGGAAACATCTTATAGTGAACCTAGGAAGCATTCCTTGAAGCCATGAGGTTAAACTTTTTGTATATTTGATTCTAACCATATGGTGCTAATATGACGTTCATGTGGATTTTCTCTTTTATTTAATTCTTATTTTATTAAACGTTAAATTTATTTTAATATAAAAGAATAATTAATATGTATATTTTTATGTATTGAAAACCTTAGAGTGATATTATGGGCAAAAAGTGCAAGTTCAAACGGTACCTATTACCTTTTATTCTCAACCTTTTCTTTCTAAAAAACTTGTTCATCTATAGTCATCTTTGGGTCATGCGTTGCAGATGCAATAGAGGCCGTTTGTTGCAAATACAATAGAGAACTCAATAATAGAAATGATAAACTAGAGTAAATTAAGCTTTCAATTTCCATTTATAACTTTTTTTTTTTGGGGGGGGGGGGGGGGGGGGGGGGGGAGGGAGGGGGAGGGGTGAAATTTTCGGTTGCTCATTTATTTCGGAATCATTGATGCAGAAAACCGATGCTAATCATGTTTTCCATTGCGAAATATAATGGAAGTGCCAAAGTATGATATCTAATGGATTTACCATTACACCGTTACTAAACAGGTTGTTCGTTTCAAACAAAATTGATTTGTATCAAACTATTTTTTTTCCACAATGGTCCGGTTCGGTTTCCAATTTTTTTAGTGTGCCTCTAATTTTCATTGTGTTTTTTTATGCTAGAATGTATGATTTTTTTAGGATATATTATTTCATACAAAACAGGGAAAATGGCCACCCATGGTGTTGGTGGCAAATATATTGATATGGGGGATTTAAAAACTCCAACCAAATTACATTACATTACATACTGGAAAATAAGAAATCAAAAATAAAAACTAGATGACAAACTACGTGTGTCTAGCCTTTTGCAAACTTGAAACGAACACAACCACTTTCACATAAACCCAATCTTTGAAGCTGTCATAAAATTGAAAAAATGCACGTCTCCCTCGACGGTTGAGAAGTAAAGCGCCACATGCTATCCAAAATCCAGTAGCAAAACCAATGCCCACACCAGTATAAAACCATCCCCAGAGTTCATCATTTGTGTCTTCCCCATCACCCTCACCTTTACCAATAAGAGGTGGTACTTTTGATTCTTCATCTAGAGGACAACTTTTGGTAAGAGGAGGTCCACATAGACATGCATTTCCATTGTATCTTGATGGTTGAAAGGATTGGAGTTGAGTGCTGGTTGGGATTCTTCCAGACAAGTTATTAAATGACAAATCTAGGTCATTCAATAAACTCATCTGAGACATGCTTGATGGTATCCTCCCTGATAAATTGTTTCTGGATAAATCCACCGTTAGAAGCTTTTTCATCTCACCAATATGCTGTGGAATCTCTCCAGATAGAGCATTCATTGAAAAATTCAGGGCAATCAAATCTGAAAGATTGGTAATTTGATATGGGATTTGTCCTGTTAAGTTGTTGCTTGACAGGTCAATGCTCTTCACCAATTTCAGAGTACTTAAGAATTCATGTTCACCTCCTTGCCACTGAATCATTGCATGGTCAACATATATCCCTGATGCATATACAATATTGTTTATACTTGTTTGAAAGTATACATCTTGTAAGATTCCTCCTTGGTGAACCATGCTCGTAAGATTACTCAAACATGAGGGGATGGTTCCATGAAGATTGTTCATCGACAGGTCTACAATTTGAAGATTACCTAACTGACATAACTGTAAAGGGATGGTTCCAATGAAGTTGTTTGATCTTAGGATAAGAACATACAAACCTGATAAGTTTTCCCCAATCCAGACAGGCACATTACCAGAAACTTGTTGGCCCTCAAATTCAACGAGATTAAACCCGTGCAATTTTTTAAGGACAAAGGCAATTCTCCAGAGAAGTTGTTCTTGAATAAATACAACACCTGGAGTTGTATCAAAGATCCAACAGAGGGAGGAATCCGTCCAAAGAGATTGTTGTGTCCAAGATTAAGAACTTGTAGTCCTTTGAAACGCCACAAACAGTCCGGGAGTTGTCCGATTAATGAGTTATGAGAGAGGTCAAGAAATGATAAGAACCCATCAACAATTTGGCATACAAATGAGATTCCCCCAAAAAATTTGTTTCTGGAAAGATTTAATAAGAACAAGGTGGAAGGAACATTCGGTATTGGACCATAAAAGTTGTTGGAACTCAAATCTATCTCTGAATATTTGGCAAAATTTGATGATAAATCTGGTACTTTCCCGCTAATGTTGTTGGAAGAGAGATTCAGATATTCTAATTGAGAAGGCCACATGTCCCAGAACTCCAGAGGAGTTGTGTCTGAAATTCCAGTATTGGAAATGCCAAGAAAGGTAAGATTTTTGTGTGTCTGAATCCATTTGGGGAAGAGAGGCCCTACCTTGCAAGACCTCAGATCAAGATACTGAATATAAGAGATGTTTGACAAGTGATCTGGGGAAGGAACTGTAAGATTATTAGAAGAAAGGTAAATAGTTCGGAGCCTGGGTAGTTCCCACAGTTTCTCACTTATACTTCCATTTAACTGATTATCAGATAGGTACAGAGATTCTAGGGATGCAAACTTCTGGATCACATCGGACAGTGGCCCTGTAAATTGGCTTCCTTGAGCAGACAACTTTTGTAATGAAAGGGATGTGCATCCAGACAAGTTGTTGAGAAAATCAGGAAATTTGACAGCAGCAGAGTTGTAGAAGGATAAAGTTTCCAGACTACAGAGGTTACCAAGATATTTGGGTATCCCATCTAACATATTATCAGAGAGATAAAGTCCATTAAGCTTATTGCTGGTTAATGGGAGCAACCAACGATACATGGATGATGTGAGATTGTTGTCACTGAGATAAAGGGTATGAATAGATGAAGAAGAAGAAGAGTTGAGAAAAGAAGAATATGGATACATAACCTGTGACAGCTCACATCTCCCTAAACTTAAACGCAACAGTTTTGGGAGACTCGAAATTACACCTACCCAATTATTTGCATTCGCAAGGGAAATCCCATCCATTCTCAGATCCTCCAAATGAGAGAGATGAGACAACCACTCTACCTTTTCAACTCTACAACTTCCAGCAGAATCAAGATGAAGGTATTGCAAGTTGGTGAGGTTTCCAAACTGTGAAGGAATGGTTCCATAAAGAGAGTTACTGGAAAAGGAAAGGTGCCTTAACTGGGTCAAGTAACCAATGGACCTGGGAATAGCTCCATGAAAAGAATTGTAGGAAAGGGAAAGGTACCTTAATCGAGTCAAGAACCAATGAAAGTGGGAATGGTTCCATGAAATGAATTGTCAGAAAGATCAAGAAGATTCAAGTAGGTTAAGTTAAGCAAGGAATGGCTAATCTCACCTCCAAGACCATCCTGTGAAAAGAAGTTGTTGAGTTCAAGCTTTGTGACATGACCAGTTTGGTTGCTGCACTCAACTCCACTCCATTTACAGCAGTCATGTTGGTCAGATCTCCATGTAGAGAGAGTATCATAAGTGTCGTGAAGGGGAGCTTTGAAGAGAAGGAGCGCAAGTCTCTCATTATCCAAACACTTTTTCATATTAACACGATTTCTATCATCTCCTCCTTCTCCCACTGCTACCAATTGGCTGGTAGTTGCAGTCACAAGGAGTACCAAGAAAAGTGAGAAAACTATAGAAGCACAAAGATTCATAATTTAATTAAAAATGAAAATCTTGGTGATTTTTGGTTTGTAATGATGCCTGCCTATATGAACTGCACCCGTGAGTGTTTATATAGTCTCAACTGTGAGCATAACTGATTCTAAACGGGTGGCCTTGAATTAATTGTGTCGGGGATACAATATTTAATTCCCTTGAAATTAGAACCAAACTATAAGAAAAAATCAAAGATGAAGATTTGAAATAAACTGCCCCTAACTAGTCGTTCAAAGACTTGCAAGTCTTGACAACTTTCATATATTATCAATATCTTATCCGATCTTTGTGATATTTTCAAAGACTTTAAAGTGATGTTGACCATAACCTTTATTAAATACAAACATATTAATTCAAAAAAATTTTATTAAAGAATGTTAACGCAAACATTGAACTGACCCCCAAATTAACAACAACTATTTCATAAATCTCGTATTCCCATTCCATTGTTAAGCAATTTATGTGTATGCTATCCTATGAGTATTTTTATGAAATCAGTTAGAAAAGTTTTAGCAGAAACAAATCTAATTTATCATATTAATTCAAAAAATTTCGAGCAGAAACAGAAACATAAACTCACTATTCAACAGAAAAGAAAAAACAAAATCAAACAAAAATCAAATGAAAAGTCATTTAACAGAAAAAATAGAAAACAGGGATGAAGGAAGAAATGCGTTGAATATTAGTGATGACCAATAATTTACCTGACGGAATACCAAGAAGATGACAAAGGTAGGCGGCGTCTTCGACGACAGTGGAAGCGACGAGTTCCAAATTAATTGGCTTTTACAAAAAAAGTTCTAAAATTTTGAACCAAAGTTTGTTTAGTCCTAAATTAATTTGTTTTTACAAAAAGTCCTAAAACTGACAAAGGGTTGCATTATGACAATTTTCTACTTGTTAGAACGAGTAACAAATTAATTTGAGACCGATTCGTAAATTAACCTAAAATATTGAAATTTTTTTATTAAAAAAAATTATTATTTTTATTAATTTATCATATTATTTTTATTATTTTATTCTGGAAAATCTCCAGAAAAATTCTAATATTTTGGAAAAAAGATTTTAATAAAGTATTAAATTTTACTTTTTGAACAGAAAAGTCCCGACTTTGTAACTTTTTGAATAGAAAAACCCAAAAAACCGACTAATTTATCCATTTTAGCCACTTTTGACCTGTTCGGCAAATCATTGAACAAAATCGTTAAATTTTCCAAAATAAATGGGGTTTGTCTGCAAATTTCGTCAAAACTTATCATTATTCTAACATTACTAGAAACTTGAGTTTCAGCTATGGATTTTGCTACGGATTTGTTCTCTAGCAAAATTTAGACTTATAGCTAGGGAATTACGACGGATCTACCATGTTTTTGATATGTTTTTGATAGTAATTTTATTTATTTAACAAGTGGAATATTAGTGAGGCTTTACCGAGGGATCAGCTATGGATCTCGCAAGTATTTATCGATGCACCACTATCCCTCGCTAATCAGTCGAAAAATGAAGGGCCTTAGCTAGGGTTCAACGACGGATAAAAAATTGTGCCAGCCGGTACGCATTTAGCGAGAGAACATCGACGGAAACTATATTGTGGGTACGCGCGTTTTCTTTTTTCTATAGCCAATCTCTAGCTGAAATTGGCATAACCCAGTTCCATCTTCACGAAATGCATTGAAAATTCTGGTACGCGTTTCCTCTGGACTCTGGACATGAATTTTGAACAGATGATGGCATAGAAGTTCCTTTAATCTATTAACCCACTTCCATCTCACAATCTCTGTTTGAACAGATGACAATGACGGCACTACTCACCCGATTCCGGCAACCTCCGCATTTTTAAGCTGAAAGTATTCTTCCTTAGCTTTCGGATTCAGGTAAATCTCATCCCTATTAGGTTAGTTTTAGTTCAATTGCACAATATACTTTGTTAGGGTTTAATTTCTCATTTTTTTCTTTTTCAATCGATGTCCCTCTTATCTCTCAGCATTATATACATGAATAACCTAGAAAGGTAGAATTAGAACTTGATTTAGGGCTTGATTCATCATAGTTTGTCATCCAATTTATGAGAATTTAAGGATTCAGGAACACCAGTAGTCAAAACCTTTAGGTTTTCCCCAATTCTCTTTCATATTTAGGAGGTGGTCTCTCTGATAAGTCCTATTCCCTTTTGAGGTCTTGAAGTTGATGTGGTTTCTCTGATAAGTGCTATTCCCTTATGAGGTCTTGAAGTTGATGTGGTCTTGAATCATGATGTTGACTTCTACTGCCAGTTGCTGCTTCACTTGGAGCCATGTTAAGGCCAGTGGTACTTGTCATAGGAGCAATAACAGCATATACAGATTTTGAAGCCAACACTCTCATCTTCATGCATCTATCTCTCATCAAACCATGTTTCATCTTATGCCCTTGCATCCACACATTTTCACAGATCCTCTCAAGGGCACAGAATCATAATCTTCTTCTTCTACTTCATAGAAAATTACCAAAATACCCCCCGAAAGACTTGTTATAGGATGCTCACAGGTTCATCATCTGATTCTGATTTTTGCAAACACTCTTCTGGATTGGCATAAAAGTAATCTTCTTCTTTGGGTTTATCTGAAATAACCAATCTTTTTGTGGGATTTCCCATTCTTTCTTGATGTAGGGTATTAAATAATCTCAAGGTTGACTAGCATTTACCCTTTTCTCAAGGTTGATCCCACTTTTTCTAGTAACAATTGAGACTTTTATAAGCAAAATAAGAGCATTTCGAATCTCCATGTAAAATAAATGACCTTTCAGCGTACCTTTCAGCACAAAAGAACACATTCAGAGAAAATATGATGTGGGTTTGCGTATAAATTGGAGATGATTGTGGTTGTTAGATAAGAAGGATGAGGAGTATTCAAAGGAGGTGTAGAACTCGCGTAGTAGCAGTGTGTTGAAGATTGTTTAAATATAATTTAATTTAATGAAAGATGTTATATATTATAAAACTATTGGTTGACCTTCTTTCTTGTTATTCTATTTTAAAATTATAAGTCTAAAACATGTGGATTCAAGTTCATGGTCAATTTTTGTGGGTCAACCATTTCTTTTTCTTGGGTGTACCCCACAAATTCTATGAAAATGAAAACGAAGTTGTTTATTTTGCTATTATTATTGACGACAAGTATGGATAGTGAACTTTTTGGAATTGTTTTTTTTTCAATATAATAAAATAAATTAACAATAGTCAATATACCTTTTAATATACAATTTTGACACACAAATTATGATAGATATTGATTAACAAATTATAATAGTCAATGTACCTTTTGATAGCTAAAGGGTCCTTCGCAGCTTCACCTATTGGTGTTGGATGTTTAAAATTTAGATATTTACTTATATGATATTGATTAACATGTATTTTTATCTGGAATACTCACTACCCCTGAATACTCACAATTTCAAGAAGCCAATCCAAGAAATTTTTCAGTTTTGTACTTAAGGTCTATATGTTTTCAATCGAACCCCCTGCAGCTGAATAAAGAAGCTTCAGATTATAGAAAATTTGAAGTAGATATTTAATTCTTGAACTTTTTTTTTTTCTTTTTTTTTTTTTTTTTTTTTTTTTTATCAATTCCACTCATCATACCTGAAGTACAAGGTTGATCAACTAGTTTGTTCCTGATTTGTATTGAATATTCTTCTTCAAATTTTATAAGCCCCTCGAGCAAAATACTTATATAAAGATACAAGTTTCTTTGTATCAAAGACTTGAGTTCTTCACGCTCATTTTCCAAAAATGGGATTTTGTAAAGAGTCTTGGCCTGATAAAAAGATTGATCTTGATTCCTGGCTGAAACTCAATTTGTCCTAGTCAGCATCCGAATTAAAAAAAAAAAAAAGTACAAAGACCTTAAATATTTATATAAAAGCTACAAACCTTTTCCCACATATTCCCTTTTACTTGTTTCTGTCCCTCTTCTAGATCTGATCCATCAGGACCTAACCAAAAATCAGTGCAATCTTTGTAATTGATCCCTACAAACTGCATATTTCAAGAAAGTTACATATTGACCATTTTTTTAAGGACACTGACCTTCAACATTTTGAGCTCCGTTTTAGTAATCACCCGATTGTTTATCTTTACTTTTGTGTTTCCATTGCTAGCATTTTCCATGATTGAACCACCAAGTGACAGTTGAGGAGTAATTCTTTGAGGACAAGGCTTTGTTGTTTTCATCTTTTTGTTGAATAAAAATAAAATATACCTTTTTTGCCCTTGCTTCAGCCTTCCTCTGTTTTTGCCTCAGTTTCTTCTTTTGTGAAGCAGGCATTTTTGCTAGCTCATCATTTTCTTCAGTTGATTATTTTTTTATCAGATGTTATATCAAGTTGGTAGTCACATTGTAACTAAATTCTTTATAATATGAACTGTGATTTATATTTGATTAAACATATAATTAAATCCCAATACCCTTAGCAACAGTGCCTGCGGTAAAAAAAATTAATAATAATAAAAACCTTTTTTTTTATCCGTTATCTGCTTCTCTTTTTTACTGTATATCTTTATTGATTTGTGATCCCCTTTCCTAAAATGAAGAATTGAATTGATGTTATTGATTTGTGGACTAATAAAAAAACAACCCAGTACATATTAAAAGTGACATGACTTAGGAAGAGTTAAGTTTTCTTGGTTATGAGTTTGGCCACAGCATTTCTGTTATTGACATTTGTAGCCCCTTATAAATTAAAAACTTTTGCTCCATTATTTTCAGGAGTTGTCACTTTTGTTCCCTGTAACTTCATGGGTAGCCAATTAAAACCCTCTGACCCATGCAAAGCATGGGTCACTCCACTAGTTGAAATTAAAATTAGGTACAAGAAATTAATATATATAAAAAATTATTTTTTTTGAAAAGATTGTATAGTATTACGTTAGATAACAAAAGATATGCAAATGACACTTTAGGTCCCTGTAGTTTTAATATTCTGGAATTATATTTTTCGTCCCTGTAGCTTAAAATTTTAGGAATTACACTTTAGGTCCCTGTAGTTTAAAGCAAAAGACACTTTTGGTTCCTATAGTTCTAGTTTTCCAGAATTATCTTTTTGGTCCCTAAAGTTTTTAGTTTGTGGGAATTACATTTCTGGTCCTTGTAGTTTATTTTTACAAAATTACATTTTTAGTCCCTGTAGTTTTTAATTTGTAAAAGTTAAATTTATGGTCCCTGAAGTTTTAAATTTCCGGAATTACAATTTTGGTCACTATGAAAGAGGGAAATAAGCAAGACACTTTTGGTCCCTATAGTTCTAGTTTTCCAGAATTATCTTTTTGGTCCCTGAAGCTTTTAGTTTGCAGGAATTACAATTCTTGTCCTTGTAGTTTTAATTTTCCAAAATTACATTTTTAGTCGCTATAGTTTTTGGAATATGATTGCATAGTTATAATAAAAATAAGTATTTCATATTGTATAATTGTAGTTTCCAAGGATGCTTTTAGTAATGTGGATATGATTGCATTATCTAATTTCTAAATAGTAGTTATATATTTGGTTGTAGCTAGTCATTATGTCAACACGTAGTGATAGAGACTGGATGTACAAAAGGTTAGATCATGGGTATCTTAGCACAACATATCATGCATCCGTCAAAGGATTTCTGGATGTTGCTTTTTCGAATGAAGCAACCGTTGATGGGGATTATATTAGATGTCCTTGTTTTAAATGCAAGAACATGTATTATAAAACAAGAGGTGATGTAGAGCTTCACTTGTTACAAAATGGTTTCACTCCTAATTACATAACTTGGTGGGCACATGGTGAAAGAAATACGATATCTCAGCATGAGGAAGAATCTTCTAATCCGATGCAGGATCCGATGGAAGATGATGATGATGATGATGATGTTAATGGGTGTACACAAATGTTGATGGATGTAATGGAGGAACGCCCGAATCCAACTGCCAAGGGGTTCTATGATATGTTGGAAGACGCTGATGAACCTTTGTGGGATGGATGTGAAAATTATTCAAAATTACAAGCTGCAACAGAGTTGTTGCATTGGAAGTTAGAATACAATATATCTGAGGCTGCCTATGATCACATACTTCCTATAATTAAGCGGATGCTACCCAAAGGTGAGAAACTAGTTGAGAACTTCTATGAGACGAAGAAGCTTTTGAAAATAGTTAGACTCCCAGAAAAAAAGATCCATGCTTGCAAAAACCATTGCATGATATTCTATGGGGCAGATTCTGATTTGACTAAGTGTCGAGTGTGTGATCATGATCGGTACAAGAGTGGCAGACTGCCATATCTGGTTATGAGGTACTTGCCGATTGCTCCTAGACTCCAAAGGTTGTATTTGACAAAAAAGACGGCAAAACAAATGACATGGCACTATGAACATCAAACAGAACCGGGTTTGATGGTCCATCCAAGTGATGGTGAGGCTTGGAAGCATTTCGACTCAACCCATCAAGAATTTTCAAGTGAACCACGTAATGTTCGCCTTGGGCTATGCACCGATGGGTTCAGTCCAAATAACTCAAATACAACCCCGTATTCATGTTGGCCTGTTTTCCTTTCAATTTATAACTTGCCTCCTTGGATGTGATTAAAAGAACCATATGTTCAGCTAAGCATAGTTATTCCTGGAAAAAAGAACCCAGGTCAAAATATAGATGTGTTTCTCAGGCCGCTAATTGACGAGTTAAAGATGCTATATACAGACGGTGTTGTCACTTATGATGCTTCGACTAAATGCAATTTCACAATGAAAGCTATACTTCTTTGGACAGTTAGTGACTTTCCGGCTTATGCAATGTTATCGGGATGGAGCACACATGGCAAGTTAGCATGTCCGTATTGTATGGGTGAGTCGGGGTCGTTTCGGTTACACCATGGTAGTAAACCATGTTGGTTTGACTGCCATCGAAAATTTTTACCTGAACAACACACATATAGGGGTGACAAAACAGGATTTTTGGCTAATAAGGTTGAGAGATCTAGCCCCCCACCAATATTAACCGCTGATCAGATTTGGGAGCAAGTACGACACTTTCCAACTGTTTATGAAGGCAAACCTTTTAGAGCGAAGAATGCAAAATTGCCTGGTTTCGGGATTACTCATAATTGGGTTAAGAGGAGCATCTTTTGGGAGCTACCATATTGGCGGAAGTTGTTAATACGACATAACCTTGATCCCATGCACATTGAGACAAATGTGTTTGAAAATCTTTTTAACACCGTGATGGACACTCCGAAAAGCAAAGACAACATGAATGCAAGAAAAGATATAGAAATGTATTGCAATCGAGTGCAATGGCATACATGGAAGAAGGGAAATAAGGACATGAAAAAGAGAGCATCGTTTGCTTTGAGGAAAGAACAAGTAGCTAAAATATGCCAATGGTTGATTAAACTTAAATTCCCGGACGGATACGCCTCAAACTTGGGGGGGTGCGTTAATGTAGATGATAATAGCTTTTACAAATTCAAGAGTCACGAGTGCCATGTATTTCTTCAAAGATTGTTGCCTATTTCTCTAAGAGGTATGGTGCCAAATTCAACATGGGATGCAATTACAGAGTTGTGTACATTCTTTCGTGTAATATGTTCAAGGGTGTTACGCGTAGATGACTTACAACGCTTGCAAACTACTATTGTTGAAACCATTTGCAAGTTGGAAAAAATATTTCCACCTGGATTCTTTGATTCAATGGAGCATCTTGTTATCCACTTAGCTCGAGAAGCTATGCTTGGTGGTCCGGTTCAATATAGGTGGATGTATCTTTATGAAAGGTAAATTTTTTTCACCATACAAAATATTCTACCATAAAACCTATGGAATTTCTAATAAGTCTTTTCCAACATCTTTTTAGGAAGTTGGGATCAATGAAAAGAAAGATAAAAAAACCATGCGAAGGTTGAGGGGTCCATTGTTGAGGCTTACATGATTGGAGAAATATCGACTTTTTGCTCACAATACTTTTTGCCTACAATTGAAACCCGGTTGAATCGTGAGTCGCGTAATTTTGCCCCAGACATTCCTAGTTATACCATGGTCGACTCTCGATTAAGCATTTTCAAAGTTCCATCTCGAAGATTATTCGAAAAAAGTGGCCAACGGAGGCCTTTGACAGATGATGAGATGCGTATTGCTCATAATTACATCTTGATCAATTGTGTTGAGGTTCTACCTTTTTTAAGGTATGTCAAGTTATTTATTTTTCCTTGATATCGTGAATCTCTAAAATGTTTGTTATTTTTTAAGGTTGTTTGAAAATTATGTGATCCAAAGCCAACCTGATATGGATGATGGAGCATTTGAAAGGTTTAGGGATCAACACTTTGCTAAGTGGTTTAAAGATCATGTGAGTATGATACGGAAAATTTTGTATTACCAAAGTGTCTTCCCCGTGAATTAGTTAACAAATGAATTTATCAATGTAGGTTTTTCAACAATCAAATGATATCAGTCAACATCTGAAATGCCTTGCACGAGGACCATTACGACATGTTAGGTCCTATAAAGGATACTTTGTCAATGGTTACAAGTTTCATACTGAAAAATATGGTGATGGAAGGGTTACACACAATAGTGGTGTATGTGTAAGAGGGACTTGTTACAATGAGACTGAGTGTGACTATTATGGGTTGTTGGATGAGGTCTTAGAAGTAGAATATTAAGGCATAGGGCGTTGCATCGTAGTATTGTTCAAGTGTATATGGTTTAACCCTACTGAAGGGGTACGTGTGGATCGAAAGCATAATTTGGTTGATATTAAATACAAATCAAGGCTAAGAAATGAAGATCCGTTTATCCTAGCGTCACAAGCAGAACAAGTGTATTATGCACCATATCCTGCAATGAAGGATTTGAAAGATTGGTGGGCTGTCGTCAAGACGAAACCAAGGGGTGTATATGATCTACGACAATGTGTTATTGAAGAAGATGATGATGAGAATGAAGAGGACCAATTCTTTCAAGAAAGTGAAGCAATTTTACCTTCTACAAGTAGCGGTGCAAATGAGGTGGCAGGACCCCTTTCTCATGTAATTGAAGGAGAAATAGAAGAAGTTAATGACAATGACATTGAGAGAGAAGAGGATGAAGAAGTTGATGATAACTTGGATGATTCATCCCAAGATGATATTGAAGATGAAGACAACATATGTGATGATAATTCTAATGATGAGTAATTACTAAAAATGTGGAATGAAACAATGTATTTGGAACTATATATTGCCTAATGGACCTTATCAATAACTTTTTAGCTAAAATGATCGTTTTCTTTTTTTATATACATTGCACTTTCATTTATTTGTGTATTATAGCATGTTACCTTCTCTTACTTCTAAAATTTTCTATTATAATACATACTTGTTCTAACCAATAGTTTATTAATTCTTGATTTTAAGGGTTATTTTTTGACTAATGGCGCCACGAGGAGCCCGTGGTGGTGGTCGTAGTGGTAGTCACATTGGTGGTCGTGATGCTAGAGATAGAAATGCATCTGAATCACACAATAATGCAGAAAGTCAACCTTCTTCTTCAGTTAGAGGATCAAACATCTTGGAACAAGTTCCAAGTAACCCATCAAAAAGGAAGTTCATTGAAGTCGATTCTGAAAAGGAGTACTAATGTTAATTTTACAATTGTTTATGAAAATGAATTTACTTGTTAATGATAATACTAATGCTAATTTTTTAATTATTTATTTTTTGCAAGATTTACGAATCAGATTTCAGTGATCAGAGCCATCGCATGTATACTGAAGACGATGTTTGACGGCCCATGGACCTCATGGAAGAAGGTTGACAAAGAACATCGTGATGCAATGTGGGAACACTTCAAGGTTTGTACTTATTATTTTTATGATTTATCAAAGTAAAACTTGGTGTAAAATGGAAAAGATAACTGTATGCGTGATCTACATGTAGGGTTTGTATGTCTGGCCCGAAGCGACTGATGTTCTTGCTCGCAAGGTATGGGAAGACTGTATGAAGAAACGATTTCCTGACATAATGCGAAGAGCACGTGAAGAATCTTTAAAACTTGCCAAAGCTGCAAATGTGAATGCCTCACTAGAAGGTGATTTAAATTTGCTAAAGGACTATCACCCAAATTGGATTAAAAAGGAGTATTG
This sequence comes from Lactuca sativa, assembly GCF_002870075.4. Classification (NCBI taxonomy): domain Eukaryota; kingdom Viridiplantae; phylum Streptophyta; class Magnoliopsida; order Asterales; family Asteraceae; genus Lactuca; species Lactuca sativa. The sequence continues at coordinate 62,092,378 of NC_056628.2, forward strand.
GGAAAAAATGATCAATGAAGTGTGGACCACATCCAAATGGAAACGTTTATCACAATCAGGAAAAAATAACAGAAATAAATTAGAAGATGGCTCTGTTTCCAAACATACAGGGGTTCTATATCTATTCATCAACATAAGAAAAGAATGGTAAGATGTTTGCATCTCACCTTAGTTTCCACTTAGACTATTGAGTTTTTGTTTTGTTTTTTAATGTATTACTAATGGATTTTGTAGCAAGCAACACTTAAACGCCCTCCTACAGGAGTTGAACTTTATGCAAGGTTGCACACTAAACGGTCTACTCAAGAGTACATTACACCAAAGGCAGCTAAAGTTAAGGTATTTTCAATTCTTTTTTAGGAAACAAAACTTCCTACTACTCGGGTTAATGACTTTGTTAAAGCAAAAAATTGTCAAAAAACAAATCTTTCGTGAGTAGTAATCAACTTACAAAAGAAAAGAAACAAATTATTATCTCTAAATGTTTTATCCTCTGCCTAGTTGTAATTAAGTATTTTGTAAGTAGTAATCAACTTTATAAAATGTTTGAGTATTAATTAAGAGGAGGCTTATGAAGTAGTTCATTCCATTCCTTAATTATGAATTTAATGGAATGGAATGAACCATTCTATTCCTTATTTCATGTTTCTGTTGTTTCATATTTTTTTTGCTATAATAGGAGGCTTATGAAAGTGCTATGGTGGCTAAGTTTGGTGATGATACTAGTTGCCACCCCCTCTTGGATAATGAAACATGGTGTGATGTTTCCGGAGGAGTCAAGAAAGGAAGAATATATGGATTCGGATCTGTGTCTGATCCAGCGAGCTTTTTGGAAGGAACATCTAGTACAATAACATCCCAAGAGGTACTTTATAAAAATTTCCTATCATGGTATTGTACTTACAAAGTTTCCTATCATGGCATTGTACTTATAAAGTTTCCTATCATGGTATTGTACTTACAAAGTTTCCTATCATGGCATTGTACTTATAAAGTTTCCTATCATGGTATTGTACTTACAAATTTTCCTATCATGGCATTGTACTTACAAAGTTTCCTATCATGGCATTGTACTTTAGGTTGTCTATGAACGTGTACGAAACGAGATGCGTGGGGAAATGGATGCTAAAATTGTAGAAATGGAAGCTAAACATCAACAAATGCGTGAGGAAATGGATGCGAAAGCTGCAGCAATAGATGTCAAACAACAACAAATTGATGCAAAATATGAAGCAATGGAGAAGATGTATGCAACCTTGCAAAATATGTTAACCATTAGTATTTGATGTTTTTGAATGACTTGTTAACCTTTTGTATTTGATACTTTTGATTGTTTTGAATAATGTTTTATAGGAATGTGAACCAAAGATGATTGGATGGACATGAAATGAAGAGAGCATCTAAAATGTTATTTTGAAATTATGTTTTGTGAAAACTCATTTCCCGATGCATATTTTGGATTTCTTGGTGCTAAAATGTTATTTTGAAGTTAAACCTTTAGGAGTTTGATGTTATATGGATAGTTTTGGTTTTGGATGTTTTTTGAATGATACTTTGGTAAACTTTGATAGTTTTGGTATTGTAATGTTTGGTTGCATTGTTATTTGATGTTTTTTAGTATAAAATTTGATGATTGTAGTATTTTTTTCTTTTAGAATCATAATAAAAAAATGATATTACAAGTTCGCGTCGGATTGGTGAGAATAAAAAAAGTATTTTAATGCATCAATTTTGCGAGGGATTAGCTACGGAAAAAATATCATGTCTAAAGTTTGCGATGGATCAGCGACGGAACAAAAAAAAATTAATGTATAAATTTTGCAAGGGATTAGCTATGGAAAAAAACCATGTCTAAAGTTTGCGACAGATTAGTGACGAAAAAAAAAGAAATCAATATATGAATTTTGCAAGGGATTTGCTACGGAAAAAAACTGATCACTGAAATTTTGCGACAGAAAAGCGACGGAATGACTTTATCAAATTTTGTCGCTAATGCCCTGAGTAAATGTGTTGAGTGACATTTAGCGACGGATATTCTGTCGCTACATCTGTCGCAAGGAAAAACCTCGCCGTCGCTAAAACCCTCGCTGAGAAATTAGCCACCTATTAATTACCTATGGAGTGAGTCTGTCACTGATCCATCGCAAACAACATTTAGCGACGGAATAGCGACGGATACTTTCGTCTCTAAAACCCATGTTTCTAGTAGTGTAATAAAAGAATAAGTTGATTGTCCTTTTGCCACGTGTCACATTATTAGGCCTCATAATTAATGTTATGTCACATGTCAATATTTTGGTTATCCATTTCAAATTTCAAAATTTAAAATTTTTCACTCTAATTAAATTAAATTAAATTAAATAACATTATAACTATAATTATAATAAAATTAATAGAAATTATAAAGTCACGTATTTATTTAAATGGGAGAATTTCATATATGCCCCTCTTAAACCTCAAAATATCATATTTGCCCAGTTTAATTTCTTAATATCATATTTACCCTTCATAAACCTTCAAAATATCATATTTGCCCAAATCCTTTTTTATAATGTTTTTAATATTGTATAATCATTTTTTAAAACTTAAAATTACTATAATAATTAAAAAATTTAACGATATTATCCTTACGTCTATGATAATGGAATGTGAACATCTAAATTGTTGAATGTCGTCCTCTTGACAAACAAAAATATTCATCTTCAATCCTTTCTATGGAATCTATATTTTGATTGTTTAGTTTTTTTGTTGTAGATGAAGGATATTTTAGATATTACCATTGATATTTGATGTTTAAAAAGTGCATATACGATATTTGGATATTTAAGAAGGGCATATATGATATTTTGATTTTTAAAAATGACATATATGATATTTTGAAATTTTATGAATGGTAAATATAATATTTATAAATTTTATGAAGGATATATATGATATTTAGAAATTAACTTGGGTAAATATGATATTTTGATGTTTAAGAAGGGCATATATGAAATTCTCCCTATTTATATCATCGATTATAATTTATATAACTAAAAATATATATTTTAATTAATAATTTATTTAAAATAACTGATTATTAATTTTGAGTTTTTACTATGAAAGTTTAATTAATTTTATAACCGTTGTTCCCACGGGTTATAAACTAGTATATAATGTATAAACATAATTTTTTACCTATTATATATCTATTTTTATGTATTTATGTACTTTTTTAAGTTTTTATATGTATATGTTTATGTATTTTTATGCATTTCAAATGTATAAGCAATTTTTTTATATATTTATATGTATTTTTAAGTATTTTACATATTTTATGTCTTATTAATATATGTATTACGTATTTTTTTTTTTCGTATTTATGTAATTTTTAAAGTTTTTATATGTATATGTTTACAATTTTTATGTGTTTTAAAATTTTAAAGTATTTTTTAATGTATTTATATGTATTTTTTAGCATTTTTTATTTATTTTTATGTGTTATTCTTTAAACATTAGGGATTATGTATTTTATATAGATGTTTATGTATTTTAAATGTATAAACATATTTTTTACTTATTTATAGTTATTTTTAAGTACTTTACATATTCTTATACGTTTTTTATGATGGGTTTTGGTCATAAGAACATCATATGTGCTCATACAAACCCTAATGCTTGGATCTAGGTTTCTCTATTGTACATGCAAGTTATCCAAGACTATAAACCCTAATTCTTGCATACAAGTAATCATATTTACATAAGAATCGGTTTAAGACGTTACCTTGATTGTTATGTAGCAATAACAATCCAGTTCCTCCTTGTATTGACTTTAGAAAGCTTAGAGTCACAATGTCACTCCACTAATGATTCACAAACACCAAGAGCAAGAGGATGAAAAGGATAGAGGATGGAGGCTGCCCTAAAACGTGTGAAACCCTAGAAGGATGCTTAGCCACGTTTTTGGGTCATAAGAGATCCATATATATATAGGAGGCTATTAGGGTTATCTAACAAGGAAACCCTAAATTGGATGCTTAAGCCCTAAGCAACCCATAGATTCCTTTCCTTAAGGCCTTGGACGATTTCCTCATGGGCTTTCCATAGAATTCGTCCACTCCTTAATATAAGGCAATCCATAGCCCAAATTGCAATTATCTTATAATTACAATTCCAGTCCCTTAAGTTTAATTAATCTCTTTAAGTCACAAAACTAATTACCAATTAATTATTGACTAATATTAATTAAACAATATGATTTCTCCTTTAATATATTATTCTCATAATATATTAATAAATCATATTTAATCATTTCTCTCCATAATTCATCCTATCAAGTTGCTTTGGTGAAGGCAACCCAAAAGGACCATGCACCATCGGGTCAAGTACGTACCAAAATAGTTATAGACTTAGACACTAATCCAACAGTCTCCCACTTGGATAAGTCTAATAACTATTATGCGTAAGACTTCAGATCCTGGTCTGCAATCGTAGCTTTCCAAAGCCGCTGTCAACTCTGATCTTATCAGATACGCGTGTCCTTTAGATAAGGGATCATATATTCCTCCATTCTAGATATCGTATGAGATATGATTTCAAATCATTCTCTTTGTACTATTTCTCGATTTCCGATTTATGACGACTGACTAATTGAACAAATCAAATTAGCCCTAGCCCGGCCGAGCATTTACGTTTGTCATCACAAAATCATCGAGGGGCCCAAAGATATCGCTTTTATCCTACTTGGGATAAAAGGAACGGATAAACTTTGATTCAATGCTCGCTTGTACTCACTCACCGAATCACACACAACAATATGTTTTATGACACCAAGTTACTGGTGCGTTTACATATTATCAATGTGCAACCGATTTGCAAGATACAACTCACATATCTCGGTTTCAAGAATATAAGATGTTATCATCTCACCAATCACTCGTGATACAATTCATGGAGTGATCCAAGTGAGCGTGCGTTTAATCTAATGCTCAAATCATATTCGTAAGCACTCATGAACGTTGCAACAAACATTTGCTTATGTCTAATACTCTTTTAGACATTCCACACACCAATTCATGACAGTCTTCATTCATACCTACTTCCAACATATGAACGACTGTGGCCCGTTCGAATTATTTGACTGTTCTTAACCAATTAAATTATTCAGGAAGTCAAAACATGCAAAGTGAAACACAAGAATAATACTAATCCCATATGGCCTCAACCCTTTGAGCATAAATAAAACACCTTTTATTTATCACCATATCGATTACTCATTATTTTTTCGGGTAATCAACTTCTTACTTGAATTATTACACTTGTCCCATGCTATTAGCATGCACACAATGTTTACCTATGGTTCTTACTTTGTGAAATAGATCAAATTGAACACATTTCCAATCATTCTCATTTCACAACTCCAAATCCTTTTTTTCATAATTGAAAGAATATCAAATTCTTGCTACTTATAGAATATGCTAGATTCTAACAATTTATGCAATGATCCTTTCGTAATGTCACTGCACCAAAGTCACAAAGACTATTGCCAATGATATTACAAAGTCCTCTATCGGAGATTGTTACAATATAATTCCATAGATATGATGTCTCTCACTCAAGGTACGTTCCTTTGAACATCCTTTTGCATAAAAGTTTCTAATCTAGACATAGATTTTCAATATTCAATTCCCAATATGGAAAACTTTCCATACTTACCATATGACAACTCATTCTCAATAGAATCTTATCTATGAAAAAATAATGTCAATATGGTCCATCCAATATCATGCTTCCAACTACTCACAAGCGACCAATCCTCGGCGAACTTTGGATTGTCCTTTGATAGTTGTCTAATTATCTTAGTCAAAACCGATTCTTGTCCTTTTTCCCTCTAAATGCGCTAGACATTTAAAAATTTTAGAATGGTCAAATGTTATAGCATTTGCAATCGATCCTATACCCGAAGCGTATGGGACACGATGCATAATGTCTTGCATAAAGATATGATACTTTATCAATCTTCTTCCATAATATTTTATTTGTTATGTTCTCAAAATTCGAACTATGAAGAGGAATGCCATAATCATAGTCAAAAAATTGAGAACACACTATGTACCTTTGACTAAATTTATTAACATTCCACAACCTAAGCCTTTAGATTTGAAATAAAGCATAATATTCTCTCCCTTAATTATAGCAAAACAACTTTACATCCTTACTACTTTGCAAAGTATAACTCTTGTTTTCTATAATTAATATTGCTAACTTGCAATATTGGCCTTAACAATCATACAATCATAACATTTATGCTCCCACTATCATGATGATTATTATAAAACATAACACTTATGCTCCCACTAGCTTCGACATGTATTCATAAACATCTTAACTTTTAGAAAAACAATACCTATTGAATTTCTTAAGTCAATGTTTCTAATACTTAGTGCTTTGATAATCTTTTATCAAAGCTTCTTGAACTTATACACCTTTGCCTTAGATAGTTCATATGTGTGTCTAAAAAATTAAGACTAATTGCCAAACCTCACAACTCAAATCATGGAAAGGGATACCGTAACCATAATCGAATTTGAGAATGTAATTTTACAATCACTATCTTTTTAAAATCTTTCTTAGTGAAATCATTTCCTCACAATCATTTTCATGAAGGAGGAAATCTTATGACACTTAGATTTAAACGGTGTATGTGTTCCTAACCATGTGAATTTGTTAAAACCAAAGTTTATGACAAATTCAAACTCATATGGACCGAACTTTCTTAATCTTGATTTCTTGCCTTATGGTAGCACAGCTGCCCACCATGTCTTCCAAGTGGTTAAGCAGTTCACCTTTGTCTATCAAAGTACTTTCCATTGATTAAGGTCCTTGCCTTTTATGCATTCAAACGAGAACTTAAAGGACTCATATGCACAATTAACTCAATTGGAATGTCATAGAAAACAAAATTGTGTCAACACGATAGGTAGTAAACCTCAACTCGTGTGCTAGTGATGATCCATATGGTTTATTTGATTTGTTCTTGAAACCTTTCAAGACAATTAAGACTCCCATTGACTCCTTGACATATAAAATTCTCTTGTCAATAAACATTTCTTGACAACCAAATATTTAAGACTTAGTGTAGTTTTTATCAAAACATAACACTTCATAAAATGGTCCTAGTTGGTATTTGTCTTATCCAAGACATCACAACTTTCCACATTTGATGAATGTCAAAAACCTTCTTAATACTTGTAACTTATTGCCACAATCTTAACTTTAAGACTTGTTATTGGAACGAAGTATGATTGACTTTTTGATTTAACCATTTCTTCAATCCTTGATTCCTCTTCTTAAACATACAATTGTACTAAGACTCAATTAGAGGATCAATTGAGATATGGTTCTTAATCATTAAGACCTATTATAAAGTATAAAAGGTACTCTCCCCTCTTCTTAGAATGGATAAACTTTTATCTTTCTGCCTACTTGATTCTTCTTATTCGTTTTGCTATTGATTTAAACCTTTTTAATCAATTCCGAATTACACTTAATCTTATAAGTATAATCATATTTACTAAACCTTTAGTAAATCATGACGAATATCTTTGTTACTCTTATGGTGAACTTGATCAACACACAACTTTGTGTGCTTGATCTCCTAGTCCTTCACTTGACACTTTGTCAATGAATTAGTCTAATTTCCAAATATGAAATTTCTCATTCTTCGTGCAAGCAAGTTGCATGATTCCAAATTTTTGTCCAATTGAAACTTGGGCGATAAGAAACTCTCCCTATTTGGTAAATTCTCGACTTTTCCATAAACACCATAAATAAGAATCATATCCATTTGTTGTAGAAATATCTAAACACCAATTTTCATAACGATTTCATTGCAAGGAAATAAACAAATAAATAAATAAGTCAAACCAAAATTTATTTTATTTATAAAAGCAGCGGAAAACATTTGTCCTTACAATGCAAAATCCATTGAAAACTATGTATTTCAAAAGGAAAATTTCTAACAACTCTATCATATCTAATCTTCAAGTCCATGTAATCAAGATCCATTCCTTGTGATTAGATGCATCTTGCTCTTTCACCAAGCTTCCTTTCTTTTCACCGATCCTGCAAAACATTCAAATGCAATCTTATCACATCATGTATTAAGAATCAATGAGCCTGTAACTTAGGTCAATGAGGTTGTCGTCATGATCCATCATATAATACTTTCTTTTGAACTCATTATATGATTCATGAAGTGACTGCAAAACCCAATTCACAGCCAACTCATCCGGGAATGACACACCCAGCATTATCAACCTATCAATGTGTGATTTCATTCCTAGAACGTGGGCACACACGGGTTTACCATCTTCATGTTTCATTTCCAATAGGGCTTTAGTGATATTGAACCTTTCAATTCTTCGATCTTGTGGGTTAGGGAGAACAATTGGAGGAGGTGGAGGAACTGAAGCATGATTTCTTGTTCCTCGATCGAATCGTGGAATACCATCTTCATGTGAAATGCTTGTTCCACGAGATTTGGGAAGACCATAGTTGTCGAAGTTAGACATCTACAAAAAGGGAGAAACAAATTCAAGTTAGTTGATTGATTGCGTCCTTAGTAAATCACCCAAATGAGATACTAAGGCTAGGACACAACACAATATTCCACAACTCGGGAGAGGGATGCCGTAACCCTAATTGCAGAATATTTGAAGGTAAGTGAATGATGATTCACTAATTTCCACCATGAAAACGAAAAAAGAAATTTATGTTTTAAATCTATGAAAACTCCTAGATCCTTTGAGATTCATTGAACTTTCAATGGCATGTTTAAATCTCGATATACCCCTCTAGTTTGTGACTGGGATGCCGAGGATCACAAAGCGGGTGTGAATAACCACGCAAACTTACATGGTGCCCTCACATGTTACAGTCATCTATTCGATGTGCCGGTAAACCACACACGCTTCACCGAACTATGACAAACATTGAGTCACCCTTTGCTACCTTTTCTTAGAACCATTTAGTGTGCCGGTAAACCACACACGCTCCACTAATGTCTTCGCAAGGGCACAAAGTGTAATTTCATGGAATTGCATCAATTCACTTTTGCCTAAGTAACTAAGATTGGGAATTTGTAAAACATTTAGTTACTTTTATATTTCATTATACTTATAATGGAAGGTTTTGTCCTATCCAACCCATTCGGCTAACGACCCTCCACTAGTCAAGAGTGCGGTGGGTAAGAGTGGATACCCATTCAATTGCCATTTTATAGGCAATTTCCTAAAACACCCCTTATAGACCAGCTTCGTGAATGAGGCCTACTAACGGTAAGACTGACTTTTATTCATACATATATATAATTTTAGACTTTTAATGTTATATATAGTATAGGGTGTATTTTACACTTTTAAAATACTAGGTGGTTAAATTTAACAATTATACTTTTAATTCAATTAAATTGTAAACCTAAATTTTTATGGATTTATTAAACTTCTTTTAATTATACACCTTAATTAATTAATAAAACCATAAGGGTGTGATTTGAAATTTTCAAAACATTACTAGGGTTTTAGAATTTAACATTCCTAATTAAACCTTTAATCAACTTTTAAATTCCAAAACTTGAGGGCAAGTTTTGAAACATTTCAAAACATTAGGGTTTAGAATTTAAATATACATCAAAATTAAACTATTAATCAAAATTTAAATTCCAAAACTTGAGAGCAAGTTTTGAAACCTTTTTCAAAACATTAGGGTTTTAACTATTTAAATTTCAAAACAACAAAACTTTTGGGTTTAAATTTAAACTGTAAAACCTAAAGGGGAAAATATGAAACTTTTCAAAGCACAAGTATCAAATAACAAATAATCTAAGTTAACATTTAATCACATAATTATCCATATTTGATTTATTTAATGATTTCTTGCAAAGCAATTTACCAATTTAATCAAAATAATTAATCAATTATCACATAAGGAAACAAATATTTTATTAATTGATAAATATCTTTAATTAGATCAAGAATATAGTCAAATATATCATAAAATCGGATTTATATTGATCTAATATGATAAGGCAACTATCCTTAAGCAAAACAGCAAGAAATCCTGGATTTCCCTCCATCTGACCAGCCGACTCGCCGAGTTAGGAATGGACTCGTCGAGTCAGCATGAACTCGGCGAGTTCATCTATGGAATCGGCGAGTCCAGCCCCCAGAAACACAAAAATCAAATTTTCAATCATACAAAGCATCAATACAAAAGAAACCAATCTAGTCTCTGATACCACTGATGGGTTTTGGTCATAAGAACATCCTATGTGCTCATACAAACCCTAATGCTTGGATCTAGGTTTCTCTATTGTACATGCAAGTTATCCAAGACTATAAACCCTAATTCTAGCATACAAGTAATCATATTAACATAAGAATGGGTTTAAGACATTACCTTGATTGTTATGTAGCAATAACAATCCAATTCCTCCTTGTATTGACTTTAAAAAGCTTAGAGTCACAAATGTCACTCCTCTAATGGTTCACAAACACCAAGAGCAAGAGGATGAGAAGGAGAGAGGATGGAGGCTTCCCTACAACGTGTGAAACCCTAGAAGGATGCTTAGCCACGTTTTTGGGTCATAAGGGATCCATATATATAGGAGGCTATTAGGGTTATCTAACAAGGAAACCCTAAATTGGATGCTTAAGCCCTAAGCAACCCATAGATTCCTTTCCTTAAGGCCTTGGACGATTTCCTCATGGGCTTTCCCATAGAATTCGTCCACTCCTTAATATAAGGCAATCCATAGCCCAAATTGCAATTATCTTATAATTACAATTCTAGTCCATTAAGTTTAATTAATCTCTTTTAGTCACAAAACTAATTACCAATTAATTATTGACTAATATTAATTAAACAATATGATTTCTCCTTTAATATATTATTCTCATAATATATTAATAAATCATATTTAATCCTTTCTCTCCATAATTCATCCTATCAAGTTGCTTTGGTGAAGGCAACCCAAAAGGACCATGCACCATCGGGTCAAGTACATACCAAAATAGTTATGGACTTAGACACTAAAGTATTTTTTAATGTATTTATATGTATTTTTTAGCATTTTTTATTTATTTTTATGTGTTATTCTTTAAACATTACGGATTTATGTATTTTATATAGATGTTTATGTATTTTAAATGTATAAACATATTTTTTACTTATTTATAGTTATTTTAAAGTACTTTACATATTCTTATATGTTTTTATGCATTATGTATTTGTGAATTTTTTTTAAGTTTTTTATATAGATGTTTATCTATTTTAAATGTATAAATATATTTTTTTACTTCAAGTCATCTTCACCATTTCAGTCAATTAGTACAGCTTTTTCGAGAATGTCTAGATGTTTTCCTACATACCCACATACTTTAAGCTTTTTCCATTTGCTTATCTTGAAATTAAAGACCGAATGGAAAAACTTAACATATGTGGGTATGTTGGAAAACTATCTAGACATACTCGACGAAGCTGTGTGAATTAGATGAAATGGTAAAGATGACTTGAAGTAAATATATTATTTTTTAAATTCGTTGCTATTAATATTATATATATATATATATATATATATATATATATATATATATATATATATATATACACACATGTATTTATGCATAAAAACTATGTATAATTATAAAAATACATATGAAAAATATATTTATATACTTTAAAAATGTTTTTTAGGTATAGATATATATGGTACATCATCTTATTTTAGGTTTCCGTTCCAATAAAAATGGAAACTTCCATAAATTGTGAATCGCCAATTCCTAGGGTTCCTTCCCTCCCTGAGTATGATTTTCCAAAAGATGAAAACTAAAACAAAGTAAAGAGAAGAAGAATAAACATATGACAAAAGGAATCATTGTAATCCACAATGGTATACGTTTCCATTTATAATGGAGAAAGGGTGATGCTATGGCTTTCCGAGAAAATGAACTTTATAAGAATATTATAGTCATCGAATCCATCTTGAAACATCTCTTCATCTTAGACCATCACACACTTAACATGTTGGGAGAGGTAAATGAAAAGTTAAGAAAGGGACGGAGGCAGATAAAAGCGTTGATGGTGATGTTGTCACACCCTCGAACCAGACGGTGGAAACGTCTGAGGGCTCGGGTGACTATCAATTGAAATATCATCACATTGAATATACATGAAACATAACATAAACATCACCATGCATTACATAATACAATTTTCATTGTTCACATCAAGTACATTGTTTGACGTTACATATTTCAAAACATAAATTGCATGATAGTCGACATTACACAAAAGAAATTTCCAAAACACACTTGGTGATTCTTCCGCTTAACGGCTACATGAGAATACAAGTTATTTTCAAAATTGCCAACATATATAATGTTTGTGAGTTCATAAGAATGTTTGACTGAAAGATTTTGTATTGTTTGTATAACCCAGAAAATCCGATATTTTTCAGTAAATTGTATGAAAATGATGAAATGATCGAGTATAAATGTATGTCTGGTTTCCATTGTAAAACATGTATAAGTAAGAAATTCAAAAAATTTCCTGTATTGTATTTGTTGAAAGTAGGAGGTAATGAATGATAGTATTTCCCTAGAAAATCCGATATTTTCTGGTTTATATAAGTGTTGTAGTCCTTGTATTACAGCATGAATTGTTTTCGTATTATCATGATTTAAGCACTTTGATTCCCGTATTGTATCGATGGTAATGGATCTTTACATAAGTCGTTATAACCATGCATGATAATGACTAATTCGCCTGTCTTAGAATTTTTCCAAACACCGATTTTGATCAAAATTTTGTCACCCTAGACTCGCCTAGTCTAACTGTAGCGAACAACTTAGGTGTGGGGGAGTCACCCTCATGTAGATATATAAACAAACTCTTGCTTCCCCTCCAAGAGACTCTGATGATAACTACAGGCTACGGCCAAACACTTAATGGTGCTAACCGATAATTCTCACTAGATCCCAATGATTGTCACATGAATATGTTTAATGTTACACGTAGTTTGATTTACAGACACCTGATGATACTTGAATCTGAAAGACATGGCCCAACAAACATGAATAAGGACAAATGTGGCCCGTTAGACATGTAAGTTATTTCTAGGCTTGATGGCATGCAAAGGGACACGTTGAAGCCCATTAACCATACAATGAATCTCTCCGGGCAAAATTAACATCCGAATGGGCCACTAAGGCCCAATAACATGTAAAAATTAATTTAGGCCCATTGAGCATGTCATTGGGTCACTAAGGCCCAATAGACATGGATTGAATATATTGGGCCCAAAAAACACGCAAACGGGTCATGAAGGCCGAATAAGCATGTATAGGAAGTATTAGGCCCAATATTCGTACCATTGTTCTATTTTTATATATTTGTTGTGGTATAGTGTTTCTAGACGAAGCATTAATTCGTGATGTTATAAGATATGCCATGTTTGATTTATAACGATATATTTTAGTTTATATATATATATATATATATATATATATATATATATATATATATATATATATACCATTTTAAAACCCTTATGTTATAAATGTTTACATCCTTGGTCCAGTTGTTCAATAATTAACACATTTGACCCAAAATATTTATTTGACCATTTCAGCCCCTTTTTCACCGAAAATTTTGTTTTTAACCCTTGTTTAGATAAAATGACATTTTTAGTCATTTTTTATGAAAATAACATTTTTAACCCATTAGACCATCAAACTTAGCATTTTCAGCCCATTTATAAATTCTTTTTACAATTTCTGCCCAAAATACGTTTATTGACATTTCCAGCCCTTATTTTGTAAAAATTTACATTTTTGGCCCAATTTCTGAAAACTTTACATTTTTGGCCCAATTTAGAAATAGGTGTCATTTTTAGCCTTTATTTTTATTCATTTCCTGTTTTTGGCTCAAGTTTTGATGAAACAACATTTTAACCCCTAAAAACTCACATTTTTCGCATTTTGGGCCCAAAAACCGTAAGGCCCAATTTTTAAGCGCATTATGTTAAAATTTACATCTTTGGTCCTTTAAAAAGGGTGATTATCATAAAAATATAATTTTATGCAAATATGACCTTTTTGATCCTTATAAAACCAAAAATGTCACAATTTGTCCTCATCTTTTGTTTTTTTTTTTGTCAAAAATGATCCTTAAATAAGATTTTTGTTTTGTTTTGTATATCTTGGATATGCATTATGTCGCACCCCAAAACAGATGGCGAAAACATCCGGGGGTGGAGGACTTCATTTGTAGTATCACAACACATGAATTATAGTAATCAGAGTACAAACAACCACTGTATTTAAAAAGTATAAGTATTTACATGTGTTTCATCATTGTATACTGAAACCAAATAGTTATACAAAAGAAGAAGATCAAACATAAACAACTTTATCTTCTCAAAAGCACGGGGAGTACCAGTCTACTGGTCCCTGAGAACACAAGTAATTTAAAAAGAGAGTATCAACATAAAGTTGAGTGAGTGCATAAGTATTTATGTTTGAAAGAATGTTTTCTGTTTCTTGATTATGTAAACTGTTCCTGAAAATCCTATATTTTCTACACTATATGAAAAGTAATTTTAATTACATAAAACAGTTATGTTTGTAAACCAATGTTTTGTATATGTATTTCTTTTGTAAACTTGTATCCAAGAGTGTGCTTGGTTTCATCAACTGTTATTGTAAATCGTAATGTAATACTGTAAATTGTATCTTGTAAACCAGTACTTTGAAAATGTACTTAGGTTTAGTTAATTATACACTAACATATTGTTAATATCTTTTATATGAGTTATTATAACCATACTGACTAGATGGCCTGACCCAAAGCTATGAATGCGTTGAAAACTATTGGTAACAATTTGTCACTCACAGGCGTGTATGCCTGACTGTAGCTAGCAGTCCGAGTGTGGGGTTGTCAATCCTAATATAGATCTATACACACATTGTTTCGATCCCCGGTTGGAGATTATGGTTATCATGTCAGGACTTTAACTATATTGTTTAGATAAATTAAAAAACTTGTATCAAATGACTCATAAAAAGCATATAAACGTTACATGTATAATAATTATGAAAACTCAATCATTCTGAAATAAATGACTGATAGTATGTTCTTGAATTAGTATTCTTAACATGTATCTGAAAGATGTATACCCTTGAATAATTTTGAATCAAACCTTTTTTCTTGTCAAACTATGTACTTTAGTATACTTGAATTATGAATTAATGTTTTGCGAATCATAAATTATATCTATTATAATTTATATGTACTTTCTGTGTTGATAACGAGTATTCATGAATGCAACCCCTTGCTCAACATTTTACAAAGGGTAATTGAAACTTAATAAACTAACTTTTATACTTGTTTACATATACAAATATATATAAGTAAAATTTAAATGACATTCTGACAAATAACTGATGCTTATAATCCCACATCCAAACACGGAAAAGGAACCAAAGTGGGTTATCAGTCCTAAGCTTTTTAAATCTTATATATATATATATATATATATATATATATATATATATATATATATATATACACACACAAGTATGATTTCTGGGAGAAATATATGTTTATAAAAACAGTTAAAAGAAGTTTGACAATTTGAAATACATTTTGGTGACTTGATGTCATTTTGAAACAATCATTGAAAACCATTTGATTCGATGATATCTGAATTCCATTTTGATAAGATATTTGAAACCATTTGTTTATAACACAAAATCTTTATGTTAGACTTGTATTCTCCCCCCCCCCCCCCATTAAACAGTAAAAATTATGAAAATACGGGGGTAGGAACTCACCTGTAGTGAGTGATTCGAGTGAAAGGTCAATGTAGGATGCTAAGTGTCAAGTGAAGTCTTGAACACAAACAGATCATATTAGCATATAATGATACATATATGGATATAATTAGTGTATATACAACTAATTATGATAGAAAACCACTTTAGGGACTAGCAAACACTTGAATTGAAGTGTTACAATCACATGTGATTGACTAAAAGGGGTTTACGACCATACAAGAGAGTGTACAACCAGGGAGTTTACGGCCAATGTATGTATGGCCAGGGAGTGTACGGCCGTACACTCATTGAAGAAACATGCAAAAAGGGTTGTTTATGGTCCTAACTAGCATCCAGGAAGTGTGTTCTGATCCATGCTTAGCTTAAGGGAAGTTTATGGTCACTTTGAGCCTTAACAAAGGTGTGTACGACCACATGAGGTGTGTACGGATGTACACCCTTGATGTTCTTGCAAATATGTCGATTTTTATGATGAATATCAAGTGTTTCTAATAGATATCAAGCTATGGAAGGAATACTCACGTTTTAGAAGCTTGAAGGGGTGTTTAAGGTCTAAGAACTAGTGTGTATTCTTGGTGTTCTTGAAGATCTAACCTAAAAGATGAATTTCATGGATGAAATCAAAGGGTGATACTAGATATAACCATGTATAAACTAATCAAATGATGAAACACTAACTTATTTGAAGATCCAAGTGAAGAACCTGATGATAGTTGAAAGAGAATCCGAAATCTTAGCTTGAATGTGTGAAAAGTGTTTAAAAATGGCCAAGTCTGACTTATATAGGGGGAGTGTACGGCTAGAAGGAGGTGTACGGCCGTACACCCATGTGTATGGCCACACACTCCTCTTGAAGGAGTGTTTGGCCGCAGTTGCATGCTATGACTTAGGGTAACTCATCCCCAAACTCAAACCTTGATTGTACTAGGCTTAGAACACCCAAAAAGATCCTAAAAAGTGCTAAAAGATAGCAGAAATGAGTCTGACTATGATTGAATTGAGTGACTGTACAAGACAGAAATTTTGGGTTGTCACATTATCCCCTGGTTGGAGGGAATTTTGTCCCGAAATTAGAGTTTAACCACTTAAGCATTTACAAATAACTAAGTAAAAATATGAGGATATTTCAGTTTTATTTGATCCTCGCGCTCCCAAGTGAATTCAGGTCCCCGCTTGGCGTTCCAACAAACCTTCACTATAGGAATATGGCTTTGCCTTGTTTTCTTGACCTCTCGGTCCATGATCTCTACTAGCTCTTCCATGAAGTTGAGGCTCTCGTCGAGTGGAATTACAAGAGTCTCATCGGACAGACACTTTTTCAAGTTTGAGACGTGGAAACCAGGATATATGTTACTTAATTCTTTAGGTAGTCAGAGTTTGTAAGCTACTGGACCGATTCTAGAAAGAATTTCAAATGGTCCTATATACCTTTGATTCAGCTTGTCACGCTTTCCAAAGCGTATCATGCATTTCCATGATGAGACCTTTAACATGACGCGGTCACCAACCTGGAATTCCAAAGGTTTTCTTCTTTTGTTAGTGTAGCTTTTCTGTCTATCTCTGTAAGATTTAAGTCTCTCCCGGATTTGTAGGATTTTCTCCGTAGTTTCGCAAATGATTTCCGGACCAGTGAGAGCACCGTCAGGAACTTGACACTTCAGGCCAGCACAGAGGTGATCTACACTTGCGGCCATAGAGAGCTTCGAAAGGAGCAACCTTTATGCTAGTGTCATTACTGTTATTGTACGAGAATTCGACAAGGGGTATATGAGTACCCTATGCCTTTCGAAAGTCTATCACGTAAGCTTGTAACATTTCTTCTAGAGTTTGAATTGTCCTCACACTTTGTCCGTCAGTTTGTGGATGGTAGGCTGTACTCATGTCTAGTCTAGTTCCCAAAGATTTTTGTAGAGACTACCAGAAACGAGAAGTGAATCTACTATCTCAGTAAAAAATAATAGATATTGGCACACCATGCAGTCTAACTATTTCTTTGACGTAAGTTCTTGTTAGCTTCTCCATCTTGTCGGTCCCTTTGATTGGTAAGAAGTGTGCGGATTTGGTTAATCTATCGACGATTACCCAAATAGTATCATAACCACTCGATGTCTTGGGCAACTTGGTTATGAAATCCACTTTGATCCATCAAATCCTAGTGCATCTCAGAAGGGTAATATTCCTCATAGGACTTTTGGTGCTCGGCTGCCATTGTGGCCAACATGATACATGCTACTTTAGTGGCATCTCTCTCTCATGTCTCTGGAATTCAGCGATCTCCTCAAGAGTCGCAAATGACTCATCAAGTTCCTTAAGCTCCTTGTCGAGGACATATTCCTTGTCCTCGTAACGAGTGACCATCTTGATGTTCTGGATCCAATACATAAAGATGGAACCATCGAAGATGACTCTCCCATAAAGGTTCATGAGAGAGAAGGAGCTGGTAGGGTTTGAGCCATAAGCAGCATGGTTGGAAGATATCTGAAAAGAAGAAAGACAGGTTTAGATTAGATATAAAGATATTCCTTAATAAAACACCCAAATGTAATATTAAGGCTAGGACCCAACACAATATTTTATAACTTAGAAGAGGGATGTCGTAATCCAAGCTATAAAATATTTGAAGGTAGGTGAATGATGATTCACCAATTTCCACCATGAAAAACGAAATAAATTATTAGGTTTTAATTGGTTTTGAAACTCCTAGATTCTTTTGAGATTCATTGACCTTTTTAATGGCATGTTTCAATCTCGAGTGTGCCCTTCAAGTTTTGTGACTGGGATGCCTAGGATCACAAAACAAGGTGTGAAGTAACCATGCAAATTACTTGGTACTCCTAATGTTTATCACTCAACCGATGTGTCGGTTAACCACACGTTTTCCACCGATCTATGATAAACCTTAAGCCACCCTTTGCCTACCTTGTTAAGTCCAGGTTAGTGTGCCGGTTAACCACACATGCTCCACTAACGACTTAAGCAAAGTGCAAAGTGTAATTTGATGGGTTAGCACCTTATTCACATTTTTCTAAAGTAACTATGATTGGGAATTATAAAAACATTTAATTACTTTACAATCATCATACTTCGAATGAGGATTAAAGTCATTGACCTACCTGTTCGGCTAACGACCCTCCACCAGTCAAGGAAGCGGTGGGTGAGAGTGGACACCCATTAAGCTGCCATTTAATAGGCAACAACCTTATACCCCCCTTATAGACCGGCTTCATGAATGAGGCCTACTAACGATAAAACGACTTGTTCTTATATATATATATATATATATATATATATATATATATATATATATATATATATATATAATTACCTTATAATATTATAAAGTATAAGGGTTGAATTTTAACTTTTAAAATTCTACGGGTTGGAACTAAAGTTTTAAAGTGACTTTACATGTTCCAAAACTTGAGGGCAAGTTTTGTAACTTTCAAAATTTTTCATCTTTCATAACTTATGAGTTAATGGTTTATTAAAATGTGAGACTTTTCATTTTATGTAACCTATGTGTTTATTAATGGACTTTTAAAAAGAATGACTTTTGGTAATCCATAACTTGAGGACAAATTGTGGATTCCATTAAAACACATCAAGATCAACAATTAAACTAACAGACTATTAACACGCTGTCGTGCACGTATAAACAAATAAATTTATCACTACTGGTTGTACTAAAAATATAGCACAGGGAAGCAGGGTCGAATCCTCAGGGACACAGCCTAAAAGTCAATGCCATTTTGCATCAGGCACATCTAGTCAAGAAACAGAATATAAAAGGGGGGGTTTTTGATTAAAACTAATAACTAGAAATGCAGTGATAATAAAGTAAACGAAAATCAATAATGAAAATCGTTTCAGCTCTGCTGTGACTTTCCTAATCATGCAACTGATCCATATCTGATTATTTGAGATGCGTTTTATCTAAGCTGATACTGTGTAACAACCCGAAATTTGTTCCCTTGCCGTAACCTTTTCGTCAATAAAACTCGTCTTAAGCGAATTGTTCCGATTTTGTCTTTGGGCTAGGTCAACTAAGCTAAAACTTTTATTTTGACCTTGTAAGTATCTAAACATGTTGGAAACATGTGAAAACATCCCAAACTAGTAATTTGAAAAATTATAGTTTCGACCATATCGGGTAACAACAACTTAATCGGGTGCGACCCAAAGCATCGGTTAACGTCGGTATCGGGTAGAATACCACCGTGTATCGAAGTCAAACCATATTTAAGGTGAATTAAGACTCATTTGGAGCCTTTTCACTCTCTCTCTAACCTCTCTCTTCAAATCCAACTTGTTGCTCCAAAATCACTCAATTCAAGCCTCAAAACACCAAGGTAATCATCCTAACACCTAGTATAACATCCTTAGCCTTCATTTTCGTGTTCAAATCATGGAATAGGACCATAAACATGTGTTTACGGCCCTGGAACAGCCTTAGGCCGTGAACACATGTAAATGGGGTTTTTGAGCCTTAAAACTCATCCAAATCACCATTGGAGCTTAGATATGGATTAAGGACTTATTGGATTGGACTTAGGACACCTTAAACTCAACATTTGAGGAGTAAACATGAGTTTACTGCCCAAGAACAAGCTTGGTCCATAAACACCAATTCATGGGGAGTAAACTCCTTTTTGGGTGTTAAAATGCAACTTACACACCTCATAAGCCTTGGAATAAATCCTAGAACCAACCAAAAATTATTTGGGGACCTTAAACATAAAAAAAACCTTTCATTTGAGAGTTTACGGCCATAGCATATGCTCCAAGGCCGTAAACTCCTGAATGTGTGTCATTTGATGCCCTAAATTCACCCCAAGTCTTGTAAAATTGAGTTGAATCATTTGTGATTAATCTTTGACCTTCAAAACACTTAAGAATGATGTGGGTGAGAGTTTATGGCCGTAAACACTTAGTTTACTGCCATAAACTCATCTATTGGTCCATAGGGTTAATTTCATTCCTTGATAACGCCCAAAAACCAAACCTAGCAACACCCTTCATGCCATTTAAGGCCATTTAGCACATAAGAATACCCACCATGAGTTTATGGCCGTAAACTCATGGGGATGTGGTGTTTAGGGCCGTGAACACTCTTTAGAGTTTACTTTTGAAGAGTAAACTCCATATCCTATCCATTCATGTCCAGAAAAGCCACCCGGGTCACTCCAAACGCCTATTTTGAAGTGATTTCACGTCTTGGAATGTTTAAGTGTATCTAATTAGTAAGTTAAATCTAATTAGATATATTTGTGTATTATTTAATATTACATAGGAACCTCGCTCGTATTCAAGCCTCGATTCGACGTTTAGCATCCCAGTCGTCACATTCCGCATTCGGTTAGTTCATACCCCTACCCTTTTTCAATGGTTTTTCAATGTTTTCAGGGGGGAATACAAGCAAAAGTACAAGAATATCTTGTACTTAAACATTTTTATATCATTAGAAATGATCCATATTTCATTTGCTTTTAACAATTGAAAACGTATTAATCAACTATTTAACTTGCAGAACCAGTTACAAACCAATTTCATATCTTATTATATGATGTTATATTATATATCTCACAAGTGATTTGTATCATTATATTATTGTTAAAAGCATTAGATTAGTTATATGTTTAGTCCTCGTTAACACTCCACAGAGATACGCGAGTGGAGGATCGCCTTTATAAAAAGAACACAGAACAAGACTTTTAGCATTATTACTTGAAAATTGTTAATCCTATATAATTGGAGACACGTCCTCGATGAACACTCCACAGAGATACGCGAGTGGAGGACCCTCCCCATAACCAGAATCTCTTAGATAGGGAGCGTGACTTGAGTGTATAGATCTATACGGGGCTGACTACCCCTCACCTGGCTGCTAGCTACAGCCGAACCGAAATGGTTCAAGGGTGACGAAAGTCATAAAGTGATGTGGACTACTTATTGCCATATCTAGTCTATTGTATGGTTATGGAACTTGCAATTAGGATAACAGAGATTCATTTAATAGTAATAATGGATAAAGTAATTAATTTTACTTTGTTAATATTAGTTTTATATATGTGTTAAAACTAATACATCTTTCACAATTGATAACCAACATTTAGGGAAATATGGGATTTTCCTGGGAAAGACACTCATACATAACCAGAAACGTGTAACAATTTCAGATAACTAAACTGTATATTTCACAAGAACAATCATGTTTTCAGTGTACATCTTTTACATTACATTTTGGGTTGGTAAACAAACACACACTTCACAAGGTTAATCAGATTTTCAGTACACATCTTTCACATTAGCAAAATATAGGATTTTCCTGGGGTAATCACAATTCATAACCAGAACCATGTAACGTAACAGAACAACTAAACTTTACTTTTAATAATATATGGGATTTTTATTGGGTTGTAACTTTTTCAGAAAACACAAAAGGAATCTCGTACATTTTCATACAAACAAACCTCTTATGAACTAACCAGCTTTATGTTGATTTTTAAAATGTTTGTATTCTCAGGTTCTCCTTAGACAGGTACCCTGCGGCCTTTTGCAGAAGATGGAGCGTATGAAGTCACGACTTTCTTTTGTTTAAACTTATGTATCTATGAAACTTGTACTACTTTACTTTTCAACTGATGGAATGAAATCTATGTAATGTAATGTTTTGTGTTTTACTTCGCTTACTATGTACATTGGTTATAATATTCAACATGAAGTCACCTCCGCCCCGGAATGTTTCCGCCCTGGGTTTCGGGGTGTGACAGATTGGTATCAGAGCCCTTTTTTATAGTAAACTAAGTATACCAAACTTTACATGGTATAAGACTATAAACACTAAGGGGCCTAAGTGCTCTGAACTAAAAGTATACCTTAAAGTATAAGTATTTTCAAAAAGTATACAAGTATACCTAACCGTCGAAAATCGTATCTATTAGTAGAACAGAATATAAGTAAATGGGTGTTGTATGCTGCAGTTAAACCTGGGCAGTTATGTAGTCGTGTCTAGGATCAATATAGCTTGATTAACTATATTCATTCGAGACACGGCCAACATGTGCTTGGGAGTGACTGTGGAATGCGGCATACCTAAAACTTACCCAAATACCATGAACAACGAGTTGTCGTCGCGGTGAATCATGAAATACTATGGGAGTATTTCTAGATCCAAATTTGTTGTAGAGAATCCTCATTCAAGTGTTGCCTCTTGATCATTCCTTTAGCGATAGTTGTCTGTTTGATAATTCATTCCTTCCTTATCGCTTAATAGAATTATATGTCAGTCATAAAGAGATATTCTTTGTTTCTTATCTTTTGATTTAATTCAGAGGACTTACCATCCTCTTTTTCCTAATCTTTTTAGATCGAAATGTCTTCAAAGAAAGAACCCAACCCAAGGAACAACAACTCTCCGCCGTCATACTCTCGTTCGCTTGACTTCGTCCTGATTCAAACAGCTGTTACCGCTACATTGGCGGCTACAATGACAATTTTGAACCCTGGCAAGTCCAGTGGTCAGGGAAGTGACATGTACCCTCAAAATCATGAAGATGATCAAGGGCACCAAAACGAGAGTAATCAGAAAAAGAAGAAAATTTTCTGGAAAAAGCGAAAGAGTCAGAACTCCCAAGGACCCTCCAAGAGGCATGAAACTGGGATAGTCCAAATTGCTACTAATCCTGTCGCTGTTCCAGTAGTTCAAACTACCACTGTTCCTGCTGCTGTGTCTACAGCTCCAACACCTATCACTAGTTATGCTGGTAATCTCCCTTGGTGCAACAGGTGTAGTTATCACCATCATATTCCCAGCCCATGCCGTGAGATGATATGCATCAACTATGGCAAGAAGGGCCACCTTACTCGAAGCTGCAGAGCACCAGCTCAGCTAATTAGTCAAGTTTCTGGATCGAGTACCGTGCAGGCTTGTTATAGATGCGGAGAAATCGGGCATTTCAAGCGAAACTGCCCAAAAGCTGTAACCGCCAACAACGTCAACATCGCCAGGATGATTTTAGCTATAAAGCAGGAAGAGGCAGCCGCCGACTCCACCAACGTCGCTGGTACATTTCTCTTCGACAACCCTTATACTCGCATCGTTTTCGAATTTGGTGTCAAGAAAGTTCTATTAGTCATTCATTCGATTATCATGTTAAACATAGTCCTTGTCTAATAACCGAACCATTGACCATCAAGATAGTTACCGGTGAGAATGAGTGCGCTAACGACTTATTCCTAAGTTGTATCCTTACCTTGAGTAATCATTCTTTCCTCATCGACCTGATGTCAGTTTCAGTAAAGAGCTTTGATGTTATCCTTGGTATGTATCGATTGAGCCCTGATAGTGTCGATATACCTCGTTATGAAAAAGCTATTCGTCTCAATCTCCCCTCTGATCAGACCCTCATGATATATGGTATCAAGCTTAGCCCAAAACTTCACATCATTCCCTACATCAAAGCTTGAAAGTTTCTGCGAAAGAAGTGTCAAGTATTCCTAGTCCATGTAATCAGCGAGAAACAAGAAGTTAAAGACCCGTGAGCGTCTCCGAGGACTATGATATTCCTAATATCTCTCCGAATAGATCCCTAGAATTCCTCTCGAACGCCAAGTTGAGTCTCGTATCAACTTGATCCCTGGAACTACCCCCGTAGCCAAACCTCTGTATCGTTTTGCTCCAACGGAAATGCAGAAGTTATCCAGTCGGCTTAATAAGTTGACCGTCAAAACCTATATCCTCTTTCCTTAATTAGATGACTTCTTCGATAATTTCAGGGAGCCAGCTACCTCTCGAAGATATACCTTAGGTCAAGACACCATCAGTTACGAGTTCACGAGAATAATGTTTCCAAAACAGCATTCAGGACTCGATATGATCACTAAGAGTTCGTATTAATACCCTTCAGTCAAACCATTTTTCTGCGTTATGTAGTAGGCGATGAAGACACACGCGTGGATCCTCCTAAGATCGAAACAATAGAAAATTAGTCGGCACCGAAGACACCCATAGAAGACCTGTCAATTCTTGGGTTACGCCGACTATTATGGCAACCCATCCAGAAAATTTTTCCAAAATCCTCAAACCCTTAATCACTCCGACACAGAAAGGTATACCCTTTTCGTTGGAATGGAAAGTGAGATACATCATTCCAAGCATGGAAGTAAGACTTATACATCACACCTATCCTATCCCTGCCAGAAGAAACAAAGGACTCCTTTGTCCACTGCGGTGTGTCCGATCAGAGTTCAGATTATGTACTTAGACAAGAAGGAAAAATTATCGTCCATGTTTTGAGACGAACAAAAGGCACACGAAGTTAACTACACAACTCACGAATTGGAATTAGGAGCGGCAGTTCCTGCACTAAAGAATGAACAACATGATCTCAGTGGAATCGAGTACGCGAAATTTCACTGACCATAAGAGACTACAACATATCTTCGATCAGAAAGATATAAATATGAGGTGCCCTTAGCCGAAAGGAAAACTTAGACAACAAGACTAAGACATTGACAATGATCACCTGCCCCCGTTTATTTGCTCAGACCTGAGAAGCCTAGTCAGAAAACCCTCGGGACTGTTCCGGTAGCCTAGATAACCGAATGGAAATGGTAAATAACCAACATGGATTTCACCATCACGTTACCCAGTTTTCCCGAATGAGTACGATGCCATTTGGGAAAAAATGTCGATCCTTCGATAAAAATCCGTTCACTTTCTTCTGATCAGAGAATCATTCATAATGAAAATACTCATGCGAACCCACATCCAAGAAGTAGTCCGACTGCGTAGTACGCCTAATTCCATTATCTTCTGTTGAGATAACAAGTTTACCTCAAGGTCTTGGCAAGTCCCTCCAGAAAACTCACGAAACCAAGCTGGTCACGAGTACAATTTATCATCCTCAGACAATTGGACAGAGTGAGAAAGTTATTCAGGTCATGGAAAACATGCTGGGAGCATGTGTCATAAACTGCCAAGTAACTTGGGATACCCACTTACCTTTGATCGAACCCTCGTATAACAACAGTTATCATACCAGTATTTAGACTGCACCACTTGGAACCCTTTGCGGTCAAAGGTATAGATTCCTTCGTATTAGGTCGAAATAGGAGTCACACAGTTAGCTAAGAGTCGATTCCCCGATAGCACCCCCACTGATTCTGAAATCATCCGCGAAACCATCGAGAAGATCATCCGGACCCGAGATCGATTGAAAAACTTCACTAGATCGATAGAAGAGTTACACCGGTATACAACGTAAACCTTTGAAATTCCAGGCTGGAGATCATGTTCTGTTAATGGTCTCACCCTGGAAAGACTCAATACGCTTTGGAAAGCATGGAGAACCTAGCTCGTAGTACATTAGACCCTTCGAGATTCCTGTTAGGATTGATTCCATAGCTTTCAAACTCCGTGTACCTTCAGAACTTAGCAGCACCCATCCTGTACCTGGCGCCTCTATTCTTAATGAATACCTGTCTGATAAAACCATAGAAATCCATTCTAATGTGACTGAGAACATCGATATACCCAAACTTTCTGGACGAACAAACTAAGATCTTAGATCAAGTAACAAAACGTTTGAAACCAAGCCGTATCCCGATAGTGAAGGCTCGCTGGAATGGCATGCGGAGACCTGAAATCACTTGGGATCATGGAAGATTCGATGTAGTAGATATATCCACACCTTTTTCCATAATGTTGTATCTTAATTCTTGAATTTCGGGACGAAATTCCCTCTAACGGGGGGATAATGTAACAACCGGAAATTTGTTCCCTTGCCGTAACCGTTTCGTCAATAAAACTCGTCTTAAGCGAATTGTTCCGATTTCGTCTTTGGGCTAGGTCAATTAAGTTAAAACTTTTATTTTGACCTTGTAAGTATCTAAACATGTTGGAAAGATGTGAAAACGTCCCAAACTATTAATTTGAAAAATTATAGTTTCGACCATCTCGGGTAACGACAACTTAATCGGGTGCAACCCAAGGCATCGGTTAACGTCGGTATCGGGTAGAATTCCACCGTGTATCCAAGTCAAACCATATTTAAGGTGAATTAAGACTCATTTGGAGCCTTTTCACTCTCTCTCTCTCTAACCTCTCTCTTCAAATCCAACTTGTTGCTCCAAAATCACTCAATTCAAGCCTCAAAACACCAAGGTAATCATCCTAACACCTAGTATAACATCCTTAGCCTTCGTTTTCGTGTTCAAATCATGGAAAAGGACCATAAACATGTGTTTACGGCCCTGGAACAGCCTTAGGCCGTGAACACGTGAAATGGGGGTTTTTGAGCCTTAAAACCCATCCAAATCACCATTGGAGCTTAGATATGGATTAAGGACTTATTGGATTGGACTTAGGACACCTTAAACTCAACATTTGAGGAGAAAACATGAGTTTACTTCCCAATAACAAGCTTGGTCTGTAAACACCAATTCATGGGTAGTAAACTCCTTTTTGGGTGTTAAAATGCAACTTACACACCTCATAAGCCTTGGAATAAATCCTAGAACCAACCAAAAATTATTTGGGGACCTTAAACATAACAAAAACCCTTCATTTGAGAGTTTACGGCCATAGAATATGCTCTAGGGCCGTAAACTCCTAAATGTGTGTCATTTGATGCCCTAAATTCACCCCAAGTCTTGTGAAATTGAGTTGAATCATTTCTGATTAATCTTTGACCTTCAAAACACCTAAGAATGATGTGGGTGAGAGTTTACGGCCGTAAACACTTATTTTACTGCCATAAACTCATCTATTGGTCCATAGGGTTAATTTCATTCCTTGATAATGCCCAAAAACCAAACCTAGCAACACCCTTCATGCCATTTAAGGCCATTTAGCACATAAGCACACCCACCATGAGTTTAAGGCCGTAAACTAATGGGGATATGGTGTTTAGGGCCGTGAACACTCCTTAGAGTTTATTTTGAAGAGTAAACTCCATATCCTAGCCATTCATGTCCAAAAAAGCCACCCGGGTCACTCCAAACGCCTATTTTGAAGTGATTTCACGTCTTGGAATGTTTAAGTGTATCTAATTAGTAATTTAAATCTAATTAGATATAGTTGTGTATTATTTAATATTATATAGGAACCTCGCTCGTATTCAAGCCTCGATTCGACATTTATCATCCTAGTCGTCACATTCCGCGTTCGGTAGGTTCATACCCCTACCCTTTTTCAATGGGTTTTCAATGTTTTCAGGGGGGAGTACAAGCAAAAGTACATGAATATCTTGTACTTAAACATTTTTATATCATTAGAAATGATCCATATTTCATTTGCTTTTAACAATTGAAAACGTATTAATCAACTATTTAACTTGCACAACCAGTTACAAACCGATTTCATATCTTATTATATAATGTTATTTTATATATCTCACAAGTGATTTGTATCATTATATTATTGTTAAAAGCATTAGATTAGTTATATGTTTTGTCCTCATTAACACTCCATAGAGATACGCGAGTGGAGGATCGCCTTTATAAAAAGAACATAGAACAAGACTTTTAGCATTATTACTTGAAAATTGTTAATCCTATATAATTGGAGACACGTCCTCGATGAACACTCCACAGAGATACGTGAGTGGAGGACCGTCCCCATAACCAGAATCTCTTAGATAGGGAGCGTGACTTGAGTGTATAGATCTATACGAGGCTGACTACCCCGCACCTGGCTGCTAGCTGCAACCGTACCGAAATGGTTCAAGGGTGACGAAAGTCATAAAGTGATGTGGACTACTTATTGCCATATCTAGTCTATTGTATGGTTATGGAACTCGCAATTAAGATAACAGAGATTCATTTAATAATAAAAATGGATAAAGTAATTAATTTTACTTTGTTAATATTAGTTTTATATATGTGTTAAAACTAATACATCTTTCACAATTGATAACCAACATTTAGGAAAATATGGGATTTTCCTGGGAAAGACACTCATACATAACCAGAAACGTGTAACAATTTCAGATAACTAAACTATATATTTCACAAAAACAATCATGTTTTCAGTGTACATCTTTTACATTACATTTTGGGTTGGTAAACAAACACACACTTCACAAGGTTAATCAGGTTTTCAGTACACATCTTTCACATTAGGAAAATATAGGATTTTCCTGGGGTAATCACAATTCATAACCAGAATCGTGTAACATAACAGAACAAATAAACTTTACTTTTAATAATATATGGTATTTTTCTTGGGTCGTAACTTTTTCAGAAAACACAAAAGGAATCTCGTACATTTTCATACAAACAAACCGCTTATGAACTCACCAGCTTTATGCTGATTTTTAAAATGCTTGTATTCTCAAGTTCTCCTTAGACAGGTACCCTGCGGCCTTTTGCAGAAGACGGAGCGTATGAAGTCATGTCTTTCTTTTGTTTAAACTTATGTATCTATGAAACTTGTACTACTTTACTTTTCAACTGATGTAATGAAATCTATGTAATGTAATGTTTTGTGTTTTACTTCGCTTACTATGTACATTGGTTATGATATTCAACATGAAGTCACCTCCGCCCCGGAACGTTTCCGCACTGGGTTTCGGGGTCTGACATACTGAGAAAAATAACAAGCTCTAGTAATTTCTCTGTTACCTAAATTAGTTAATCAAAACAAGCTCTTGAATTAACCCTAACTTGTTACTGTTCAATTAAACAAGCTCTTAATTAAATCAGAAAAATTGCTTTAAGTTCTTTGTAAAATTCCCAATAATACCCAATACTTCTAACAAGCTCGGAAGCGTAAAGATATGATTTTTCAGTTTATACCAGACTTAAATCCCAAAACGGAACCAATCTGATACTTGTTACTTTTACCAATTAATTAGAACAATTACAGATTCTATTAACTGATTAACTGGAATGATAAAACCCTAGCTAGGTTATCAGACTAACAAGAATCAAAATCAAACATTCAATAAGAACAAAACTAAAGAATCTATATAGAAACACAAATCAAAAACCCGATCTAATGATCAATCACATGAAAAGTACTTGTCTTTTGCAGAACTGAAAACTAGGGTTTTAGCTAGACATGGCTAAAATCTGATCTAAAACAATAAAAAGAAACATTAACTACTAAATCTTACTAAACTAAACATAGGATATGATCCACAGTCTTTAGATCTATAGAAATCGCTAAAATCGGAGAAGAAACGCCGCCAAAATCGTATTTTTGTCTCCTGGAACCTCTGTAATCGCCAACTTAGGTTACAGGAATGCTATCAGGGTCTATTTATACGTCCAGCAGCAAAAACGGCGCACGTGCGATCGCATGTACACAACTTGTGATTGCAGGTTTTGAAATAAACGCGTCTGGTGCCTTTTTAATGAAGTAGGATGCTATTTTGACACTTTTTGGTCAACCTGCGATCGCATGTACACAACCTGCGATCACAGGTATTGAGTTTTCACCCTCGGATGAATTTTGGGCACAAAAGAACCTCGAAGGCAACCTGCGACCAAACCTGCAATCGCAAGGAGACAACCTGCGATCGTAGGCTATGCCTATGACGTTTGATATTTTGTCTACTTTTCAGATCATTTTGAATCACGTCAATCGGAGTTACGGTTCTCGAGATATGGTCAAAATACTGACAGGGGGTCAAAGTTGCCAGCAACATCCTTTAACTTCCGATTGCATATTCTATCTTCGTGTGATTAATTAAATCGAATGTTTCTTGACCAAAGCATCTTCCAAACATTCCTCATAATCCTTCATAAGTCCCAAGCTCTAGTTTAAGCTCCAAGCGCACATCCAACTGCTCCCAAAGCACTGCTCCACTCGAACTATCTGAAATTCACATAAAAACATGAGCAGTACGGGAATTCTAACGAAAGACATGAGCTGAACATTGTTTAAATAAATGACATGAAAATGTACAAAATATGATGCTAAAATGATGATAAAAACTACCATATAAGATGCATAAAATGGCATCTAACAAACAAACTATTTGCAAATAATTCATATGATTTTCTACACTCATAAGTTCATGAACATTCATATCAACAATTTCAAGAATCATAAATAACACATACAAAACTTGAAATTTTGATAATAGCCATTGTAAATGGATTAACATAACCATTACACCATCTAAAACAAGTTTTATAAGACCAAAACAGTTTAGGGTAATGTTTCTAGTCCATTTCCAGCAGCATTACTTGAAAAACTGCATTCAGGGCCTCCTACTCGTTGAGTGCATGAACTTACTCGACGAGTATGATGATTTTACACATGGAATCGTCGAGTCCCCCCATGGACTCAGCGATTTCACTCAGCAGAACGCATATTTTTCAGTTTTTTTTAACAAGTTTGCATCAAGTATCAAGTAAATAAGCCTAAACCCTGATACCACTAAAGGGTTTTGAGCATTCTAACACTCCTAAGGTGTACATGCAACCCTAGAAACCTTGGATCTATGTTTTACTAAGATACATGAAAATCTGATTTTCCAAGGTTCTTAACCTAACTAGAATGGAATGGGGAACTTTAAAACATAAATGCTAGTAGAAAAACATACCTTTTTGTTGCTTGGATTCCTTGAGAACCTTGTGAGCTTAGCACCTCAAGTGTAATGCCTCAAATGTCTCACACAACACCACAACACTTAGAATAACTTTGAGAGAAGTTCACAATCACTCAAAATCGGCTAGCCCTCTAGTTCTTCGCTTGTAGTGGCCGATTTTGCTAGTCATGGGGTCCTTTTATAGTTGTGTCACAAGTAGGGTTACAACATGTAAACCCTAATTGACATGGCTTTCCATATTCCATGATCCATGGGTTTATAACTCCCATGGACTATCCATGGAGCACCTTATGAGTTTTAGCCCCAATCCAATAAATCATGGATCATTAGCCCACTATAAATGAATGGATGATTTACACTATCAACCCCATATATTTAATTAGTATCTTTTTTATCACTAAATTAATTCCAAATTAATTCTTTGATCGATACTAATTAAATAATATTGTTAATATATTAGAACTTATAATATATTAATAAACCTTTAGTGTCCTTTCTCTCATTTAGTCTATCGAAGTGTTGCAATGCCATGCAACCCAAATGGACCATGCCAACCGGGTCAATTACATTTCGGAAATAGTTATGAACTTAGACACCTAATCCAACAGTATTTTCATTACCCACAAAAGTCCTTTGGATATTTGTTCTATAGACCTAGTGACAACGTGGTCTTTGTATCATGAAGGGGAGTCTTTTGTGAGAGAGATCATATGCAAGGAGGACAGTGGGAGTATAGTTTATCTTGAAGAAATTCAAGAGTCAAACGATGAAGGAACCTCTGAAAAATGCTATGTCTCAACCTGAGGAAGAAATTCTAGTAGAACCGACTGATGATTTATTACCACTTAGGCGTTCTAGTAGGGTTAACGTTCCACCTGTGTTGTATGGATTCCAAATAACGACAGAAGGCGATACGTTTATCAGTGATAGTATGTATACTAGAAAATTTGGATGAACCCACTAACTACAAGGAAGAAATGGCGGGCCCTGAGTCTTCCAATTGGAAAGAGGAAATAGAGAGCGAGATCAAGTCCATGTATGATAACCAAGTTTGGAATTTGGTTGACAATGTACCAGTTCGAAAGACAGTTGGGTGCAGATGGATCTTCAAGAAGAAGACTGATATGGATGGAAAGATACACACTTTCAAAGCTTCACTGGTTACGAAGGGCTTTACCCAAACCCTAGGGGTTGACTATGATGAGACCTTCTCACCATTAGCTAAGATTAAATCTATTAGGGTAATGCTGGCTATAGTTGCGTTTCATGACTATGAAATTTGGCAGATGGATGTCAAAACCGCTTTCCTTAATGGGAAGTTGGCTGAGGATCTTTACATAAGTCAGGAAAAGGGTTTTGTGGATGCTAAGAACCCCAATAGAGTGTGTAAGCTTGAGAAGTCAATCTATGAATTGAAACAAACTTGTCGCAGATGGAATCTTTGCTTTGACGAGAAAGTTAAAGAGTTTGGCTTCTCTAGAAGTAATGATAAATCTTGTGTATATCTCAAACCTAGTGGGAGTATAGTGACCTTCCCAGTATTGTATGTTGATGACATACTTCTCATAGGAAATGACATTCCAACTTTGCAAGAGGTTAATTCGTAGCTTGGAAAGTGTTTGGCTCTGAAGGATCTAGGAGAGGCTGCCTATATTCTAGGGATAAGGATTTTGAGAAATAGGAGAAAAATACTAATAGGACTTAGTCAAAGTACGTATTTGGATAAAGTTTTAAAACATTTAGCATGTAGAATTCCATGAAAGAAGAGTTGCCTGTCCAGAGTAATACCAAACTGAGTAAGACTCGGAGTCCGAGTAATAATGCAGAGATAGCAAAAATGAGTCGAGTTCCATACGCTTCCCCCGTTGGATCGATCATGTATGTTATGACATGTACTCGCCCTGATGCGGCTTTTGGTTTTAGCATGGCTGGTCGATATCATAGAAATCCAGGTAGAGCTTATTGGACAACGATCAAGAATATTCTTAAGTATCTGTGAAGAACTAAGGACTGGGTCCTTATGCTTGGTGGCAGTGATGACTTAAGAGTAACTGGGTATAGTGATGCCAGCTTTCAAATAGACAGTGACAACTTCTATTCTCAATCTGGTTGGATGTTTACCCTTAATGGAGGAGCAGTAACTTGCAAAAGTTCCAAAAAGGAGACGGTGGATGATTCTACCTGTGAATTAGAATACATAGTTGCAAGCGAAGCATCGAAGGAGGCCATATGGTTGAAGAACTTCATCGAAGACCTTGGAGTTGTGCCAGCCATAAAGGAGCCAGTGGATACTTTCTGTGATAATGAAGGAGCGGTTGCCTTGAAAAGGGAATCGAGAGATCAATGCAGATCGAGGCATATCAATAGAAAATACCATTTTATCAGACATTGTAACAACCCAAAATTCCGTACCATTGCTTGTAACCCTTTTCGTAACTCATTTAGATGATTCAATCGCCGTTACCAATTTCGTTTTCGATTCCGTCATTTAATTAAGTCGTTAATTAGAAATTATCTAATATGACTTAATGGGTGTTCTAATACCTTTAGAACTCATTCTAACACCTCATATTAGTGATCGGAACATTTCTAGAATCAACCATATCGAGTTACGGCAACTTGATCAGGTGCGACCAAAAGCCCCGTCTAAAGCCGGTATCGGGAAGAATTTCACCGTGTCCAAATCCCAAACACTATTTAAAGTGTTCTAAGACTTCATTTGAAGCTTTTGCTTCATCTCACTACTCTCTCTCTCTCTAACCTCTCTCCTCAACCAAAGATTCAAGGTCCAAAACATTGAATTAAGGCTCCAAATCTTTGAGGTAACATCCCCAGCTTGTTGTTTAACCTCTTAGGCCTTCAAATTCGTGTTTAATTTAACATTTTGGACCTAGAACATGTGTTTACGGCCAAGGAGCATGCTTGGGCCGTAAACACATAAAAACATGGGTTTTTGAGCAATTTAACCCTTCCAAACCATCATTGGGACTTAGATATGACCTTAAGGCTTGCAAATCCGGACTTAGAACACCCTAAACATGAATTTTGAGGAGCAAACATGAGTTTACTGCCCAAGAACATGCTTGGGGTGTAAACTCCTCATTCATGGGGAGTAAACTTATTTTCTAGTGTTAAAAAGGCTTGTAACTTCACCAATAGCCTTGAAATAAATCCTAGAATCATCTAAAAATAGTTTGGGGACCTTAAACATGTCAAACACCCTCCAATTAGGTGTTTACGGCCATGACACCCCAAGAATATGTTCCAGGGCCGTAAACTCCTAAAGATGAGTCATTTGGTGCCCTAAATTCAAACCAAGGCTTGTATAAATTATAGGAATCACATATGAGTAAGCTAAGTCCATTAAATCATCAATCTAAGGGGGTATAGGAGTTTACGGCCGTAAACTCCATGTTTAGGGCCGTAAACTCCCTTAAGTGATGTTATTGGTGATTTAATTTCCATCCCATGCCTTAGATAAAAAATTACCAACTCTTCCCAAGTGATATTGACCATTTTAGCACCATAAAGCACCCAAACATGAGTTCACGGCCGTGAACTCGTGTGGGTATGGTATAGGAGGCTGAAAACTCCATAAGGAGTTTACTCTTGAAGAGTAAACTCAATTCCCAAGTCCCACGTATCATTACACGTTCGTAGATGTCACCCGGGTCACTCCAAAGACTCGTTTTGAAGTGTTTTCGCTCATTTGAGTGTAATATCATATCTAATTAAAGTTTATAAATCTAATTAGATATAATTGTATACCATTTCATATTACATAGGAACCTCGCTCGTATTTAAGCCTTGATTTGACGTTTAGCATCCTAGTCGTCACATTCCGCGTCCGGTGAGTTCATACCCCTACTCTTTTTCAATGGTTTTTCAATGTTTTCAGGGGGGGGGGGGGAATACAAGCAAGAGTACAAGAATATCTTGTACTTAAACTCATGATTTCAGTTAAATGGTTTCATAATTTGTACATTTTTAAGAATTGAAAACCTTTTAACAAACTGTTTTAACTTGTTGAGTTGTTGTTCAAACCGATTTTCAATTCTTATTATATACTGTTATGTTGTATACTTCACATTTGATTATTCACACTTATATTGTTATAAAACATCAAACATTTGTAATATCTGTAATAAAACACCTAGGCTCGATTGTAAAAGATAGACACCATTAGAAAACATAAAACATTTGTATTGTCCTTAATAAAACACCTAGGCTCGAGTGTAAAGGATAGGCACCCTTAGAACTTAGTTAGTCATAGATACTACTTCCCTAGACGAGAAGTAAAGAGTAATCTTAAAGATTGGAGACATGTCCTCTATGACACTTCCTTGGCACGAGAGAATGGAGGACTAACCCTGTAACCAGAATCTCCAGGAGGGAGAACATGACTTGAGTGTATAGATCTATACGGGACTGACAATCCCACACCTGGCTGCTAGCTATAGCCGAACCGAAAGGTTCAAGGGTGAGGAAAGTCATAAAAAGGATATTGGCCCTGGCCCGAGTCATATCTAGTCTGAGTATGGTTAAGGACTCGCAATCAAGATTATTAACATTTTACTCTTATTTATTAGTTTTATGTACGTAATAAAACTAATGTACATTTAAGGATAATCGGACCTTCAGGAGACTTCACACACACACATTCAGGAAAACATGGGGTTTTCCTGGGGATAACATTGAACATAATCGGAACCGGTAGCAGTTCGCACACACAGAATCGGTAACAGTTGACACACACCCATGTAGGAAAATATAGGATTATCCTGAGTAATAGTTGTAACAACCCGAAATTTCATGTCACTTCTTGTATCACAACTTGTAATCCGATCCGATCAACCAAACGTTATTTTCAATTTCGTTTCCAATTTCACCATTTTATTAAGTCATTAGTTTATATTGGCCTAAAATGACTTAATGGGTGTCTTAATACATTAGAAATCATTTTAAACACCCAACTTTAGTGATCGGAATAATTCAAGAAATTACCGTATCGGGTTATGGTAACTCAATCGGGTACGTCCAAAATCCCCACTTAACGTCGATATCGGGTAGAATTCTATTGTGTCCAATTCCCGAACACTATATAAACATGTTTAAGACTCCATTTGAATCCTTTGGCCAATTTCTCACTAAACTCTTACAACCTCTCTCCTCAAGCTAGAATTAAGGTCCAAATCTCAAGTTTAAGGCTTCAAATCTCTAAGGTAACCTCCCTAGCATGTTAATCAACACCTTTAGCTTTCAAATTGATGAACTAATTGAGTTTTAGGACCAAGAACATCAGTTTACGGACAAGGAGCAAGCTTGGGCCGTAAACTCCATTAAATGGGGTTTTAAGCTCTTAAACTCCTTCCTAAACTCAATTGGACTTTAGATATGGCTATGGGACTTCAAGATTTGGACTTAGAACATTTGAAACTTTGATTTTGAGCCATTTGAAGGAGTTTACGGCCAAGGCATAAGCTTGGGCCGTAAACTCATATAAAAGGGGTTTTTCATGCCCTTAAACCCTTCCAAATCACTTCTATGGCTTAGATATGAATTATAGGACCTTGGTATTAGCATTTGGACACTTGAAATATAACTTTTGAGGGACTTATGTGAGTTTACGGCCAAGGTGAGTGCTTGGCCCATAAACTCCCCAAAACAAGGCATAATTTCATTTCTAAGGTGTTAGAAAGCCATCCAACACCACCAAAAGCCTTGGAATAAATCAAAGGACCAACCAAAAAATAGTTTAAGGGACTTAATCACATCATTTGAGGGATTTCTAAGAGTTTACGGCCAAGGCTTGTTCTTGGGCCGTAAACTCCAAAAATTTTGGTGTTAGAATGCAAACTAAACACCCCTAAAGCCTTTAGATGAATTTTAGAAGCCCTTCTATGCAAGTTTTAGACCTTGAATCACTTTGTATCAACCTATATAAGATTTTACGGCCATGAGGAGGGTCTCATGGGCCGTAAACTCCATAACACCCCTCATATGTCCCATAAAACTCATACTAGGTCTTGGAATAATCCTATTAATCACATGTGATTTGTTTTAACAACATTTAACACCATTTTCATGAAGATTAAGAAGTTTACGGCCAGGAGCCTATATTAGGCCGTAAACTCCCATAAAATAATCATTTTGATGATTTAAATTCATTCCAAGAGTTCCAATGCATTTTAGATAATCCATTCTAGCAATCCCCATGTCCATTTAAGCCCTTAGATCATCAAAACCACACCAACATGAGTTTACGGCCGTAAACTCATGTGTGGGTGTGTTTTATGGTTGTAAACTCATTTAAATATTTACTTATGGAGAGTAAACTCAAGTCCCAAGTCCCTAGTGCCATTACAAGTCCGAAGATGTCACCCGAGTCACTCCAAACGCTCGTTTTGAGGTGTTTAACCTCATTGGAGTGTAATGTTCCATATGATTAGTGAATGTATCTCTAATTGTATATATATGGACATTATTTCATTTTACATAGGGACATCGCGAGTAATCAAACCCCGAACCAACGTCTAGTATCCAAAACCGACACGTTTCCGAGTCCGGTGAGTTCATACCCCTACCCTTTTTCACTGTTTTTCACTGTTTTCACGGGGGGAACACAAGCAAAGTACAAGGGTTTTCTTGTACTCAAAACTTATTTTTTGTGTGTGTGTTTCACATTTCTTATGCTTTTAATACTGATATACGTAACTGATAACCAGTAGATCATACAATTCACTTAAACATTTATTTGTGAAATGGATTTTATAAATGGTTATGTTTTATATATATTTCACAAATGGTTTCCACATTTTATCAGTTAAAAGCATGACATTATAACACATGAACAATATAATTCGTACACTGTCTTGTCCTCGGTAACATTCCACAGAGATACGCGAATGGAGGATTATCCTATTATTACTAGTAAATTTGTTATTCCGTATGATTGGAGACACGTCCTCGGCGAACACTCCACAGAGATACGCAAGTGGAGGACTACACCCGTAACCAGAATCTCTGGGATTTAGAGAGCGTGACTTGAGTGTATAGATCTATACGGGGCTGACTACCCCACACCTGGCTGCTAGCTACAGCCGAACCAAAATGGTTCAAGGGTGACGAAAGTCATAAGGTTTGTGGACTACTTATTGCCACAAGGCTGTGGACTACTTATTGCCACAGGTTCAGTCTTTAGTATGGTTATGGAACTCGCAACTAGGATAACAGAGATTTACTAATAGTAATAATGAATCACATACTACATTTTACAGATAACCAGGAGTCAGTTTACATCTTTTACATCTTTTACATCTTTTACATTGAAAACAAACATACAGGAAAGCATGGGGCATTCCTGGGTAACCTACACATAATCAGACAAGAGTAACCAACTGAATAACATTACATCTTTTACAATAACTACACTTCAGGAAAGTAAGGGACTTTCCTGGGAATACACTGATACATTAAAGACATAAAAAAATGTGCCGGATAACTAAACCATACATTACTCTTATGAAATAATAACCAACTTTTAAGAAAATATGGGATTTTCTTGGTGTGTGTTACATTTTCAGAAATAGAAAGGAAACATAAACATTTTCACAAAACAAAACTGCTTATGAACTCACCAGCGTTATGCTGATTTTCAAATTGCTTGTGTTCTCAGGTCAACGATAGTACAGGTACCCGAAGACTTACTTGGTTAAGGATCGTGTGCGTGCAAGGCTCGTTCATTTTGTTTATATCTATATTATGTATCACAACTGTATAAACTGTGTCTTTTGTAACAAATTGTAAAACTTTTAATATATAATGTAATGTTTGTTTCACTTTACTTACTATGTACATTGGATTTGATATTTAACGTGGAGTCAACCCCGGAAATGTTTCCGCCTTTGGTTTTTGGGGTGTGACAGATTGGTATTAGAGCCCTTGTTTATAGTGAATAAAGTATACCAAACCTTACATGGTATAAAACTATAAACACTAAAAGGGCCTAAGTGCTCTGAAATAAAAGTATCTTCAGACTACAAGTATTTTCAAAAATATACAAGTATACCGAATCGTCGAGATTCGTATCTATAAATAGAACAAAACATAAGTAAATGGGTGTTGTGTATTGCAGTTAAACCTAGGCAGTTATGTAGTCGTGTCTAGGATCAATATAGCCTGGCCAACTATATTCATTTGAGACACGGCCAACATGTGCCTGGGAGTGATTGTGATATGCGGCATGCCTAAAACTTACCCTAATACCACAAACATCGAGCTAGTATCGTAGCAAACCATGAAATACTATGGGAGTATTTCTTAAATCATCGTTCATGTTAAGACCCCTGAACATTTCGTTATCGATAGTTTACTTGCTTCAATAACTCTTTCCTGCTTTACCGCTTAATTGGAGTTAATACCTATCATATCTTTCGATTCAGAGGACTTATCATCCTCTCTCTTTATTGATCTTATTAGATCAAGATGCCTCCCAGAAGAAGATCCAACTCCAACAACCCTCCACCACCTCCTCCTGAAATCGATCCCGTGTTATTTCAAACAGATGTTACCGCCGCGGTGGCAGCTGCCATGTCCCAGCTAAATACCGGTGGTTCAGGAGGTAGTAATCAAAATCAAGATGGTAATCAGGAACACCGTAAGGAGGGTTCCTATAAGGATTTCATGAATGTGAAGCCTTCTTTCTTCAATGGCACTGGTGGTGTCATTTCCTTATCCCGATGGTTCGAGAGAATCGAATCCATCTTCGAAATTTGTGCCTGTGATGAGTCCGATAAGGTCAAGTTCGCAGCTTGTACCTTCCTTGATAAAGCATTGACTTGGTGGAATGGCCGAGTCAAATCCTTAACTCTCCCCGTAGCCAATGCCATGGGCTGGGAGACTATGAAAGAACTCCTTGCCGAATATTGTCCCAGAGGCGAAATGCAGAAGCTAGAGCACGAGCTCTGGAACCTAAAGATGAAAGGTTTCGACATTGCTGCCTACACTTCCCGATTTGATGATCTTGCCCTTCTCTGCCCTGGACTAGTCACTCCTGAAAGCAAAAAGATCGAGAGGTTTATTTGGGAGTTAACCAATCCGACCAAAGGTCATGTTTTAGCTGCTCGCCCAGATACTTATGACAGTGCTAAAACTCTAGCCCAAGCTATAATTCATCACAGTGATGATATTGAGGAAGCCACCACTGCTACCCCTGAGTCGACCAAAAGCAGTGGCGAGAAAAGGAAATTCTGGAAGAAAAAGAAGGGTCAATCTTCCCAAGGCTCCTCCAAAAGACAACAAACAGTAGCAGTTCATGCTGCTACTACCCCCGTAGCTGCTGCTTCTGTTGTGGGATCCACAGCACCAACTCCTACCAACCGATATGTTGGTAACCTCCCTCTTTGTGAAAAATGCAAGTATCACCACAACCCTGGTCCCCGTCGAGAACTATCCTGTACCAATTGTGGTAAGAAGGGGCACACTGTTCGATATTGCAAAGCTCCGACTCAGTCAGCAAATCAATCCTCTGTAACAGGCGTTGGTCAAGCCTGTTATAACTGTGGTGAAGCCGGGCACTTTAAAAGGAACTGCCCAAAGAAGACTGTTGCTGGCAACACAGGAAGGGTCCTTGCTATGGGACGAGAAGAAGCAGTTGCTGATCCCAATGTTGTCTCGAGTACGTTTCTTCTCGACAACTTATATGCTAATATTCATTTCGATTCGGGCGCTGAAAGAAGTTTTATTAGTCATACATTCAAACATAACCTAAAACATGATTCCCAACCTCTAACCGAAATGTTTACCATCGAAATGGCAAACGGAGAGAAAGAGAGTGCGAGTAAGGTATTCGTAAATTGCATTCTCACCTTAAACGACCATTCATTTCCTATCGATCTTATGCCCGTATCCATAAAGAGTTTTGATGTCATTATTGGCATGGATTGGTTGAGTCCCAATCATGCAGATATCCTTTGCTTCGAAAAAGCCATCCGTCTTAATCTTCCATCGGGTCAAACTCTAGTGATCTATGGCGATAAACTCGGTTCCAACCTTCATATCGTTTCCTGCATCAAAGCTCATAAACTCCTGTGAAAGGAGTGTATTGCATTCTTAATCCATGTAATCAATGAGAAACAAGAAGTTAAAGACC
This sequence comes from Lactuca sativa, assembly GCF_002870075.4. NCBI lineage: Eukaryota > Viridiplantae > Streptophyta > Magnoliopsida > Asterales > Asteraceae > Lactuca > Lactuca sativa. The sequence continues at coordinate 62,133,963 of NC_056628.2, forward strand.
TCGCGAGCATCCCCGAGGTCTGTAATTTTCCTGATGTGTTTCCCGAAGAGCTTCCAGGAATTCCTCCCGAACGTCAGGTCGAGTTCCGTATTGACCTAATTCCTGGGGCTACTCCTGTAGCGAAGTCTCCGTATCGCTTAGCTCCAGCAGAGATGCAGGAGTTATCCAGTCAACTTAACGAGTTGCTTAACAAAGGATTCATTAGACCGAGTTCCTCACCCTGGGGAGCTCCGGTTTTGTTTGTCAAGAAGAAGGATGGATCCTTTCGCATGTGTATTGATTATCGTGAGCTAAACAAGTTGACTGTCAAAAACCGATATCCTCTTCCTCGAATAGATGACCTTTTCGATCAACTCCAGGGAGCCAGATACTTCTCTAAGATAGACCTTCGGTCAGGGTACCATCAGTTGCGAGTTCATGAAAGTGATGTGCCCAAAACGGCTTTCAGGACTCGATATGGACACTACGAGTTCGTAGTGATGCCCTTCGGTTTAACCAACACACCGGCAGTGTTTATGGATCTGATGAACCGGGTGTGTCGTCCTTATTTGGATAAGTTTGTCATAGTATTCATCGATGACATACTCGTCTATTCCCGAAGTGAAGAAGACCACAAACAACACTTGAGATTAGTATTGGAGACCCTGCAATCCGAGAAGTTATACGCGAAGTTTTCAAAATGTGAGTTCTGGATACGGAAGGTAACTTTCCTTGGTCATGTGATAAGTGAGGAAGGTATTCATGTTGATCCTTCCAAGATTAAGGCAATAGAGAATTGGTCAGCACCGAAGACACCCAAAGAAATCCGACAATTCTTGGGTCTCGCTGGCTATTATCGAAGGTTCATCCAAAACTTTTCCCGAATCGCCAAACCTCTAACCACTCTAACACAGAAAGGTGCACCCTTTTGTTGGAGTGATAACAAGAGACCGCATTTCAGACGTTGAAGAAAGCTTTGTGCAGTGCGCTTGTCCTATCCCTACCCGAAGGGACAGAGGACTTTGTTGTCTACTGTGATGCGTCTACTCAAGGTTTAGGCTGTGTACTTATGCAGAGAGGAAAAGTGATTGCTTATGCTTCTAGACAGTTGAAAACACACGAGGTCAACTATACCACACACGACTTGGAGCTAGGAGCCGTAGTTTTTGCATTGAAGATTTGGAGGCATTACCTTTACGGAACCAAGTGCACGATCTTTACTGATCATAAGAGTCTGCAACATATTTTCGACCAAAAAGACCTGAACATGAGACAAAGGCGATGGGTAGAACTACTCAGTGATTATGAGTGTGAAATCCGCTACCATCCCGGCAAGGCCAATGTAGTAGCAGATGCCCTTAGTCGAAAGGAGAATACCAGCAACAAAGTGAAGAGTCAGTCGATAACCATCCATTCCAACCTACCTGTGCAAATCCGAGAAGCTCAGTTAGAAGCCCTGAAACCTGAGAACGTGACAACTGAAGCTTTGAGAGGGATGGAAAAGAAACTTGAGATCAGAAGTGACGGAGTCCATTGTTTTATGGATCGAATCTGGATTCCCAAGTCCGGAAGATTTAGAGAGTTAGTCATGGAGGAAGCACATAGAACCAGATACTCTGTTCACCCGGGCTCTGACAAGATGTACTTAGATCTCAAAAAGCAATATTGGTGGCCAAATATGAAGGCTGAGATAGCTTCATATGTGGGCAAGTGTTTGACTTGCGCCAAGGTAAAAGTTGAACATCAGAAACCCTTGGGTCTGCTCCAGCAACCTGAGATACCTGAATGGAAATGGGAGATGATCACCATGGATTTCATCACCAAACTACCCAAGTGCTTGAATGGGTATGATACCATTTGGGTGATTGTCGATCGTTTGACAAAATCAGCTCACTTCGTTCCAATTAAAGAATCATACAAGATGGAAAGACTCGCATGGATATATATTCAAGAGGTAGTCCGACTGCACGACATACCTACATCCATTATCTCTGATCGAGATAGCAGGTTTACTTCCCGCTTTTGGCAGTCTCTTCAGAAAGCCCTTGGAACCCAACTAGACATGAGCACGGCATACCATCCTCAGACTGATGGTCAAAGCAAGAGAACAATCCAAACTCTGGAGGACATGCTTAGGGCATGTGTCATTGACTTTGGAAAGTCGTGGGACGCACATCTACCATTGATCGAATTCTCATACAACAACAGTTACCACACCAGCATTAGCGCTGCCCCGTTCGAAGCTCTATACGGTCGCAAGTGCAGATCCCCTCTGTGCTGGGCCGAGGTAGGAGATACACAGTTAGCCAAGAGTCGAGTCCCCGACAGTGCATTTACCGGTCCTGAAATCATCCGTGAAACCACTGAGAAAATTATCCAAATCCGTGAACGACTAAAGGCCTCGCGCGATCGTCAGAAGAGTTACGCTGATAATCGTCGGAAACCACTAGAATTCCAGGTTGGGGACCATGTTTTGTTGAAGGTATCGCCCTGGAAAGGCACTGTACGCTTTGGTAAACGTGGAAAACTTAATCCGAGGTACATTGGACCATTTGAAATCATCGCCAGAGTTGGTCCGGTAGCCTATAAACTTCATTTACCTCACGAACTTAGTAACATCCATCCCGTCTTTCATGTTTCAAGCCTCAAGAAGTGCCTATCCGATGAAACCCTAGTGATTCCGTTAGACGAGATTGAGGTCGATGAAAACCTCAACTTTGTGGAGGAACCAATCGAAATCATGGATCGAGAAGTCAAACGTACAAAACAGAGTCGCATCCCGTTGGTGAAGGTTCGCTGGAATGCCAAGCGGGGACCGGAGTTCACTTGGGAGCGAGAAGACTCGATTAAACAAAAATATCCACAACTCTTTCTAGGTCAATGAATTGTATGTTATCTTATTTCTTGTCTTGAATTTCGGGACGAAATTCCCTCTAACGGGGGGATAATGTAACAACCCGAAATTTCATGTCACTTCTTGTATCACAACTTGTAATCCGATCCGATCAACCAAACGTTATTTTCAATTTCGTTTCCAATTTCGCCATTTTATTAAGTCATTAGTTTATATTGGCCTAAAATGACTTAATGGGTGTCTTAATACATTAGAAATCATTTTAAACACCCAACTTTAGTGATCGGAATAATTCTACAAATTACCGTATCGGGTTACGGTAACTCAATCGGGTACGTCCAAAATCCCCACTTAACGTCGGTATCGGGTAGAATTCTATCGTGTCCAATTCCCGAACACTATATAAACATGTTTAAGACTCCATTTGAAGCCTTTGGCCAATTTCTCACTAAACTCTTACAACCTCTCTCCTCAAGCTAGAATTAAGGTCCAAATCTCAAGTTTAAGGCTTCAAATCTCTAAGGTAACCTCCCTAGCATGTTAATCAACACCTTTAGCTTTCAAATTGATGAACTAATTGAGTTTTAGGACCAAGAACATGAGTTTACGGCCAAGGAGCAAGCTTGGGCCGTAAACTCCATTAAATGGGGTTTTAAGCTCTTAAACTCCTTCCTAAACTCAATTGGACTTTAGATATGGCTATGGGACTTCAAGATTTGGACTTAGAACATTTGAGACTTTGATTTTGAGCCATTTGAAGGAGTTTACGGCCAAGGCATAAGCTTGGGCCGTAAACTCATATAAAAGGGGTTTTTCATGCCCTTAAACCCTTCCAAATCACTTCTATGGCTTAGATATGAGTTATAGGACCTTGGTATTAGCATTTGATCACTTGAAATATAACTTTTGAGGGACTTATGTGAGTTTACGGCCAAGGTGAGTGCTTGGGCCGTAAACTCCCCAAAACAAGGCATAATTTCATTTCTAAGGTGTTAGAAAGCCATCCAACACCACCAAAAGCCTTGGAATAAATCAAAGGACCAACCAAAAATAGTTTAAGGGACTTAATCACATCATTTGAGGGATTTCTAAGAGTTTACGGCCAAGGCTTGTTCTTGGGCCGTAAACTCCAAAAATTTTGGTGTTAGAATGCAAACTAAACACCCCTAAAGCCTTTAGATGAATTTTAGAAGCCCTTCTATGCAAGTTTTAGACCTTGAATCACTTTGTATCAACCTATATAAGAGTTTACGGCCATGAGGAGGGTCTCATGGGCCGTAAACTCCATAACACCCCTCATATGTCCCATAAAACTCATACTAGGTCTTGGAATAATCCTATTAATCACATGTGATTTGTTTTAACAACATTTAACACCATTTTCATGAAGATTAAGGAGTTTACGGCCAGGAGCCTATATTAGGCCGTAAACTCCCATAAAATAATCATTTTGATGATTTAAATTCATTCCAAGAGTTCCAATGCATTTTAGATAATCCATTCTAGCAATCCCCATGTCCATTTAAGCCCTTAGATCATCAAAACCACACCAACATGAGTTTACGGCCGTAAACTCATGTGTGGGTGTGTTTTATGGTTGTAAACTCATTTAAATATTTACTTATGGAGAGTAAACTCAAGTCCCAAGTCCCTAGTGCCATTACAAGTCCGAAGATGTCACCCGAGTCACTCCAAACGCTCGTTTTGAGGTGTTTAACCTCATTGGAGTGTAATGTTCCATATGATTAGTGAATGTATCTCTAATTGTATATATATGGACATTATTTCATTTTACATAGGGACATTGCGAGTAATCAAACCCCGAACCAACGTCTAGTATCCAAAACCGACACGTTTCCGAGTCCGGTGAGTTCATACCCCTACCCTTTTTCACTGTTTTTCACTGTTTTCAGGGGGGAACACAAGCAAAGTACAAGGGTTTTCTTGTACTCAAAACTTATTTTTTGTGTGTGTGTTTCACATTTCTTATGCTTTTAATACTGATATACGTAACTGATAACCAGTAGATCATACAATTCACTTAAACATTTATTTGTGAAATGGATTTTATAAACGGTTATGTTTTATATATATTTCACAAATGGTTTCCACATTTTATCAGTTAAAAGCATGACATTATAACACATGAACAATATAATTCGTACACTGTCTTGTCCTCGGTAACATTCCACAGAGATACGCGAATGGAGGATTATCCTATTATTACTAGTAAATTTGTTATTCCGTATGATTGGAGACACGTCCTCGACGAACACTCCACAGAGATACGCGAGTGGAGGACTACACCCGTAACCAGAATCTCTGGGATTTAGAGAGCGTGACTTGAGTGTATAGATCTATACGAGGCTGACTACCCCACACTTGGCTGCTAGCTACAGCCGAACCAAAATGGTTCAAGGGTGACGAAATTCATAAGGTTTGTGGACTACTTATTGCCACAAGACTGTGGACTACTTATTGCCACAGGTTCAGTCTTTAGTATGGTCATGGAACTCGCAACTAGGATAACAGAGATTTACTAATAGTAATAATGAATCACATACTACATTTTACAGATAACCAGGAGTCAGTTTACATCTTTTACATTGAAAACAAACATACAGGAAAGCATGGGGCATTCCTGGGTAACCTACACATAATCAGACAATAGTAACCAACTGAATAACATTACATCTTTTACAATAACTACACTTCAGGAAAGTATGGGACTTTCCTGGGAATACACTGATACATTAAACAATGTGCCGGATAACTAAACCATACATTACTCTTATGAAACAATAACCAAATTTTAAGAAAATATGGGATTTTCTTGGTGTGTGTTACATTTTCAGAAATAGAAAGGAAACATAAACATTTTCACAAAACAAAACTGCTTATGAACTCACCAGCGTTATGCTGATTTTCAAATTGCTTGTGTTCTCAGGTCAACGATAGTACAGGTACCCGAAGACTTACTTGGTTAAGGATCGTGTGCGTGCAAGGCTCGTTCATTTTGTTTATATCTATATTATGTATCACAACTGTATAAACGGTGTCTTTTGTAACAAATTGTAAAACTTTTAATATATAATGTAATGTTTGTTTCACTTTACTTACTATGTACATTGGATTTGATATTCAACGTGGAGTCAACCCCGGAAATGTTTCCGCCTTCGGTTTTCGGGGTGTGACAATAGTAGTACGTAACCAGAAAAGTGTAACAAGTTAGATAACTAAACTTGACGATTTACAAGAACAATCATGATTTTCAATTTATATTTTCACGTATATCAAAGTATCTTGTATCTAGTACGGGATGTTAGTCCCATGGTTTTCAAACTACTTTCCATCTACAATTCACGTATATCAAAGTATTTTATATCTAATTCGGGATAGTAATCCCATGATTTTCAATATATAGGTTTGTGTATTAAACTATACTCTGTGATATTCAATCGGTCTTGTATTTAAGAAAATATGGGATTTTCTGGGACAACCACTTTTTCAGGAAACCAAAGGAACTCATACATTTTTCACAAAACAAAACCGCTTATGAACTCACCAACTTTATGCTAATTTTCAAACCGCTTGTATTCTCAGGTTCGCATTAGACAGGTACCCGACGATCTCTTTCGGCAAAGACGGAGTGCGTAGAAGACTCGTCTCATTTTGTTCATATATACTATGTATTACATGTATAACTTACTTTTGAAAAAAAATGTAAACTTTTATATATGTAATGTAATTGTTGTTTACTTTGCTTACTATGTACATTGGATTTGATACTCAAAGTGGAGTCCGCCCTGGAAATGTTCCGCCTTCGGTTTTCAGGGTGTGACAGACATAGAGTAGAAGGACACCTCGTCGTGAAAGAGGTATCATCAGAAGAGAATCCTGCAGATCCCTTCACAAAGGGTCTGAGTAGGATTAAGCACATTCAACATGCAAGGAGCATTTGTCTGAAGGATGATATTTGTTTTAGTAGTTAGATAGATATTTAGAAACTTGTAACAGAGTAAATGTAAATGACATTTGATGATTAAATAATGGAGAATTATTTATGAGTATTGTTTACTATCTTTTATCAATTGTTTATTATTGTATTTCATTTTGCATATTTTACTTCCCAAATAATTGGATTATTCAAACATCCACAGTCGATCATACTTTTGGAAGTAAGTAGTGAATTAAGACTGTCATGAATCATATTGTAGATCGTCTAAGGGTTTAGACATAGCAATAGTTTGTCATGAATCAGATTGTATATTGTCTAAGGGTTTAGACATAACACTAGTTTGCTACAGCATTCATGCGTACTTTTGAAATAAAAATTAAAGTATTGGATTAACCCACGCTCAGAGAATTACTTCACGGAATATATCACGAGTAATTCTAAGATGATAATATCTTATAGTTTTTAAATGGAGATATATGAGTTGTTGTTTACAAGTTGGTTGTGCATTGATAATGCGTAAACAAATCAGTAACTTGATGTAATAAAACGTATTGTTGTGCGTGATTTGATGAGTAAATAGTACAAGAATGTAAGTCAAAGTTTATTTATTCCTTTTTCCACAATGGGAAAAGTGATATATTGGCCCCCTCGATGACTTGATGTTGACTTATAATGACGAGCCCGACCATGACTAAATTGATGTGTTCGATTAGTAGTTCTTTGTCATTACAAATCAGAAATCGGGAAATAAATTATTGGACAGTGAGATTGATTCTATTCCATATCGTTTGTCCACATGATATCTTGTAGAACGGAGGATTATATGATCACTTATCTTAGGATAAGTAACTGACTAGGTCAAAGTTCGACAGCGGCTTTGAGAGCTACAATTTGCTAATCAGTTTTTGAAGTTATACTAGCAACTATAGTTATTAGACTTATGCAAGTGGCAGACTGTTGGATTAGGTGTCTAAGCCCATAACTATAATTGGTATATACTTGAATTGATGGTAGCATAGTCCTTTTGGGTTGCCCTCACAACTAGCAACTAGACATGATGACTTTTGGAATAAATAATTTGTTAATATATTATGAGAATAATATATTAATTAGAAATAGTAATATTTAATGAGAAATTTATTGGAATTAATTTCTGGATTAAAAGGATTAATTAAAAGTGTAGGGACTAAAGTGCAATTGTTCAATAGTTGAACAAGAGGTTCCAGAAACTTCCTAGGGAAGGTGGTGGGCGAAATTCCCAAGGATAGTTAGTGTTTCTAGATTATCTCATGTGGATAATTAAGGAGGTGGATAATTACCAATTTGAATTAATAGTATTATATTCAAATTAGGGTTATCCAGTGTATCCTATCTGTCCTATAAATAGAACCATAGGGCTTGAGATTTTCGGCCATCTGAATCCTAGAAGGATAACTAAATTTCTAAGAGCTTCTCCTTCTCTCTCCTCTCTCATCTTCTTGCTTAGTTAGGGTGTGATCTACTAGAGGCGTGACACTTGTGACACTTGCTCTCGAAGTTAAAGATTACTAGGTTTTTAAGTGTTATTGCTATATAACAATCAAGGTATGTTTTCTTAACCCTAGTTTATAGATTTCAAAAATAGTATATACCTTCTAGGTTTTTCTGTTTGATGTTCAAAAGTTGTATGTTCAATTAGAGAAAATATAGATCCATGAATTAGGGTTGCATGCACACATAGGATTTTGTTTGTTATGCTCAAAGCCCATCTTTAAATATGCACGAGTTCGATTTTATGAGTACTACGACTTTTGTTAAGATCACTATGGCTAACGAGTTATATAATTGAACTTCGAATTTCTATTAATCACGAATATTTACTGGAACTATAAAATGGGTTGTTACAATTCTCCACCACTTATAAGGATTTCGTCCATGAAATCTAACTAAATAATTATGGGTAGTTTCTCACCATCTCTTCTTCTGGATCCCAAGTCCATTCCAATCCATTTCGGTGCTTCCACTGGACCTTCACTAAGTTGATCACTTTGTTATGAATGGTCTTTGTTTTCCTATCCAAGATGGCCACCGGTTTTTCTATGTATTTCAACCGCTCATCTACGTGAATGTCTTCCAAAGGTACAATTTCGGATTCATCCATAATGTACTTTCTTAACTGGGAGAAATGGAAGGTGTTATGGATCTAATTGAGCTCTTCTTACAGATCCAAATGATAGGCAACCTTGCCCACTTGAGCAATGACTTGAAAGGGTCCGATATACCTAGGGCCTAACTTGTCCCTTTTCCAGAACCTAATAACACCTTTCCAAGGTGAAACCTTAAGTAACACTAGGTTTCCTACTAGGAACTCAAGATCTGATCTTTGTTGATCTGTATAACTCTTCCGTCGAATCTGGGTAGTCGTTAACCTTTCACATACATGTTGGATGAGTTCAGTGGTCTTGATTACAACATCAGTGCTCCCCATGACTTGGTGGCCGATTTCTCCCTAACATATGGGCGTTCGACACTTCCTTCCATAAAGCAATTCAAAGGGAGGTCTACCAATACTAGAATGGTAGTTGTTGTTGTACGGACATTCTGCTAGCGGCAGATACGTATCCCAGCTCCCACCAAAATCAAGCACACATGCCCTCAACATGTCCTCAAGAGTCTGAATACTCCTTTTTCTTTGCCCATCGGTCTGAGGGTGATAAGTTGTGCTGATATGCAATCGGGTGCCCAACTCATCATGGCACCTCTTCCAAAACTGAGAAGTGTAACAAACATCTCTATCAAAAACTATTGATACTGGTACTCCATGCCTAGAGACTACTTCCTTAATGTATGTCTTTGCAAGCTTCTCTACCGAGGAGCTTTATTGAATGGGCACGAAGTGGAAACTCTTGGTTAATCTATCCACCATCACTTAGATAGTGTCTACTTCATGAGGAGTTTTTGGAAATTTGGTGATGAAGTCCATCATTATTTTTTCCCACTTACATATTGGGATGTCCAGAGGTCATATCTTACCATGAGGCATTTGGTGTTTGGCCTTGACCTTCCGACAAGTCAAACACCTTTTAAAGTACCAAACTACATCTCTCTTCATACAAGGCCAGCAGTAACTGTGCCTGAGGTCCCTGTACATCTTTGTAGCTCCTGGATGGATTGAGAACCTAGACTTGTGCGCCTCATCCATCAGGATTTGTCAAGTTTCCCCTAAGTATGGAACCCAAACTCTTCTATGTAGAGTCAACAACCCATGACTATCTATGTCGAAAGCTGAGATAGGCCCTAAAATTCTCTCGCTCTTCCTATTTTCTTCCTTAACTACTTTGCTCTAAGCTTGCTTGATCATCTCTAGCACTGGAGTGATCACTGTAATCCTTGAACATGCACCCTTCTTTGGTGTACTCCTTGCCTTACGACTTAATGCATCAGCTACTAGGTTGGCCTTACCTGGGTGGTAAAGGATTTCGCAGTCGTAGTCTTTCACTATATCCAACCATCGACGTTGTCTAATGTTTAGGTTGGGCTGATCCATTAGATATCTCAGAATCTTATGGTCAGTGTAAATGGTACACCGAACTCCGTACAGGTAATGCCTCCAAATCATGAGGGCAAAAACCACGGCTCCAAACTCTAAATCATGTGTCGGGTAATTAGCCTCGTGAGGCTTCAACTGTCTCAAGCCATATGCAATTACTCGACCTCGTTGCATGAAGATCGCTCCAAAACCCATGATTGATGCATCGCAGTAAACTACCATGTTGTCAACACCTTTTGGAAGGGCTAGCACTGGAGCTTCGCATAATTTTTGCCTTAGTGTTTCAAATGCTATATTCTACTCAGGACCCCAACGAAAAGCAACTACCTTCTTCGTCAGATGGGACATCGACACAGTAATCTTGGAGAAGTCTTGAATGAATGTTCCATAGTACCAAGCTGATCGCAAAAAACTTCGAATTTCTGAAGGAGTAGTCGGGATTGGCCATTGCATTACTGCCTCTATCTTGGTTGGGTCTACTAAAATACCATCCTGGTTGACAAGATGCCCAAGGATCATGTAAGTGGTCGTGTAATCCCATTAAATCCAGGAAATAACAATAGACTTTAAAGGCATCAATATTTGATTGCCTATCAAGTTACACAATCGTTAATGGAGTTCCACGATCGTGGAAAACTCTCCCTTGGCCCATAATTAACAACTTACTTATTTTGTGTTGGAGATCCTCGAAGCACTTACACAAATCATGTTAATGGATTACATGATCGTGTAATGTTCAAACATACACACTAAGGAATTACACTTTGTACGCATTACATTTACAACTCATAATTTCATCATACAAACTTGGATTTTGGCAGACTTTATATCCATGCGACTATATCAAAGCAAAGTACTTTCTTATAATAACTGTTTGCTGAATTTCTACATTTTTAGTTACAACGCAATAAGTAAAAGGGTATATATTACTAAAAACTTTTTCATTACGTAAGTTCAGTTTTCATCATATTTATACAAAGGGATAATGACTTAAAAGGGTAATATATTTTTCGATTTGTACACATTTAGTCACTGAGTTTTTTTTCGTCCACATTTACCCCTTCAACTTGTTAAACTGTACATATTTAGTCCTTATGACCGGCTACTCCAGGTTAGCCGGTAAAAATTGTCTTAATAGGATAATATATTTCTCACTTTGTACACATTTAGTCCTTAATATTTTTGTACACATTTAGTCCTTAATATTTTTTTTTTTGCAAAATAAGTCATTTTTGTTTTTGTATTTATTCAGTACTTATAAATAATTTCTTTAGGTTTTTTCTCACGACATCTTATATGGGATAGCCATATGGTGGTGGGATAGTTTAAGGTGGTCCTGCTATATGTTGTAGGCCACAATACCTGGTGCGGGTCGGCTATAAGCTATAGGCACGGAGACTCGAGAAGAGCGATTGGGTTAAGGCGACATACCAACAAACCTTGGGTATTCCATTCTGATGACTGATTAGACCTGTTGCATGTTGGCATTCCATTCTGATTACTGATTGGGCCAAGGTATTCGAATATGATGAGTGTGGGTCCGTTATGCATGATAATACGTTTGTAGTATCGGGTATTTTGAGGGAAACTTACTAAACTTTGTGCTTACCTAGTTGTTTATGTTTTCAGGTTCTATCGTTGGTCGTGGAAAGGAGAATGCATGACTGTACACACTCATCAACAATATTGAGGATTCCACATTTCTTATATTACTCTGATTTTCGATAAATGTATTTTGGAATAGACATTTTTTCTTAATAATGGATTTATAATTAAGGAGTTTTGCCTTATTTAAAAATAAAAATATTTTGTTGTGAAAACAAGACATTACACATAAATATACACAGCCCCACACACTTCAATAATGATTGTTCCACGTAAGATGTCGTGAGAAAACCTAAAGAAAACATTTATAAGTACTGAATGTGTACAAAAATAAAAATGACTTATTTTGAAACAAAAAAATATTAAGGACTAAATGTGTACAAAATGATAAATATATTACCCTATTAAGTCATTTTCCCGGCTAACATGGAGTAACCGGTCATAAGGACTGAATGTGTACAGTTCAACAAGTTGAAGGGGTAAATGTGGACGAAAAAAACTCAGTTACCAAATGTGTACAAATCGAATAAAATATTACCCTTTTAAGTCATTATCCCTTATACAAAATATATTTATCACTTATTTTGAGATTTTAAGGTCATTACAAGTACAACTAATCATAAAATGACACCTATGATAACAGTACAAAACACCATTGATCACACTACCATACACTTATAACTAGTTATTAAATTATTGGTAATCAATTATTTGTGACGCAGTTGAAAACCCATTGAATATTGAACTATATAGTAGTAACGGGAGTAACGTAAACCATGAAACCAAGAGCCTTAAATAAAGATCAAAATTGTAAGAAAAAACATTATGCAACCAAATTTGTGAAAATATGGTTGTACTTAGGGACCAAAATTGTTATATACTCTAATTAATAACTTTTTGGTCTTCGAACTGAATTGGATAGAAATTCCATAGTTAAATTTGGAACATTAACAAGTTATAATTTTCCATCTTTTAGGAGAACTTAAAAATAGTACAAGCTCATATGGTAGTATTTATTGTTTTTTATTCTCAACGGTTTCTTTCTCGAAAAATTATTCATCTCTTGTTATCCAATGTAGTTACAACATACAACTCAATAACAAAAACTATCAAACTTAATTATCCAAAAACTCATTTATTTCATTTTATATCTTCCAGCTATTTTATCAGCTATTTTTTAGCAAATAACATTTTTATCATAAAGTTTATAAGCAATCAGCTACCTTTTAGCTACTATGTCAAACATCGCTTTAACGTTACTATCTAGCCCGGCATATCAACTTTAATAACAAATATGACATGATGTCATGTGGGGCATCCATGTGGCGCTCGTATGGTGTTGATGTCGACTTTTTTTCTTTAATTCTAGTTTTATTAGATTTTAAATTTAGTTATATATAAAATAATTAACATTTATATCATATTTTATTAAAAGCTTAAATTGAAATTACTCTGAAAAAAAAAAATCACAGAACCATTGCCTTCACCAACATCATATAAATGATTTTATCACCCTCGAAGTCCTTCATCTTCTTCACAAAACTTTTGTTTCAGATTTGAATTTTTTTTTTCTTTTTTTTTAATTTAGGGATGAAGATGAAGGTAACGGAGGTGTTGGGATATACAGGAAGACGAAAATGATGAAAAATCGATGAAGATGACATCTATGACTACGGTTGTTTGTTTGATTTTAATTTCCCTTCATCATCAAATTAAAATTTGTGAAAAAAAACACTAAACTAAACTCTAATATAGGCTTCTTGTATTTGAGGGGGAATGGTTTGCATATCTAAAATTTCTTATATGGATTCAAACATTGAGTTTCCGATGTTTCGTATATTTGGATTATCCTTTTTTTGAATTTTTTTCTTCATGATTTTGTTAACCATTCGTATATTTGGATTAAACAATTGGAGATACTTTATAGATGTATATTTCTAGTAGTTTTTTTTATGTGTTTCAAGTAAATGGATAAGTAAAATTCTTTGGCTTCTAATCCCATAAATGAAGTGAAATATCAAGTAGATAAATCCAGTAAATGGTTGATTTGTGTTGTGATAACACATTAGATTACAACTAATACCAAAATGCCAATAGTGTGTCTAAATAGTGACATTATACCTTTATATAGATGATAAATAACACAAGTTAAATACTAGACAAATTAATAATTTTGAAAAAAACAAATATGTGTTATGAATTATTATTTAGTGAATGACTATTGGATTTTCTATATCCCCCATTACTCTCCATAATTAGTGAACATTATAGCAAACATTATTATGAGTTTTATGAGTGTAGTTATGCACCACCATAATGTGCATTCATATCATACATGACCTTTCATCTTCTTTGTGTAGAATAAATAATGAATATTATGTATTGTAAAGTTTGATGATTTCATCACAAATATTGGAATAAAAGTTCTCTTTATTCTCATGTCTTTCTTTATCTATAATGTATGTTGTTATTTGATCATATTTTATAACACGTTATCAGCACGACTCTACTATAAAACTCTAACTCCTTATCGCTCTTGTTATTTTCAGGTATGTATTTTTTATAATTTCACATGTACAATGATTACATATTATTTTATGAAATTTCTTAACTAACAATTCCTTAACATACAAGTATTTATTTTGATTAATATTTTCACTATGAAAAACTATATTATGCTAGAGAAAACTTTCTCTACTTTCCATGCCACCAACATGCTCATGCACCAAGAATATCATGAGAAAGATTTAAAAAAGAATCTGAATTAATCTCATGTCTTCTTGTGGCTAAACAAGAAAAAAGTTATTGATGAAAAGTCACCAATCAATCTCGACCGGTTCTAATGCATTCCCTGAAGTGAATGCAACATCATATAATCATAATAGTCATGGGTCTAATCGACATCGTGGAGGTTATCATAATTATCATAAAAATAACAAGATTACAAGTAACCACCAGAAGTTGGAAAATAGCAAAAATCCACATCCTCATGATAAAGTGGTCAAGGAAAAAAAAAGGTTGAAAATGTTTGTCATTAACGTGGAATGACCGATCATTGGTCTTGTCATGTCGCTTGCCAGAGCATTTTGTTGATCTTTATCAAACTTATCTAAAATCTAAAGAAAAATAAAATATAAAAACAAATTTTATTCAAAGTGATATTCATGAAGATCAACCAGAAATGACACATTTGGATGTTGCCGATTTTCTTGTCTACCCAGAAGGGACAAGTGGTGATATGGATGGTGATTGAAGAATAATGTGTATTTTTGTTTCATGTCATTTATTATGTTTTTATGTCATATTCATATTGTGAGAAATGATGTCATCTCAATCTTATCAATGAAATAAAATATGACTTTATTTCTCTAAGTCGAATGTTTCTTAAGTTTTATTTATTTATTTAAGAGATATGGATATTCGCAAAAGAATTGAGAAAGATATATGTCTTGCAGACAGTGCAAGGACACATAACATTTTTAATAATGAAAAAATATTTTGCTTATTTATCAATTGGAGAAGCAATGTTAATACAATAATAGGTAATGCAAAAATGATTGATGGCTCCGAAAAAGCGAATATAATATTACCACAAGTGACAATAATTACAATTGGTGATGCATTATTTTAATAAAAATCACTAAGAAATTTATTAAGTTTTAAGGATATTTGGTGATAAAGAATATCTCAAGATCACAAAATGATATCGGGTAAGAAAACTCTTTTGGAAAAATTACCTACATTGTCCTTCGGATTGTATTATACAAATATTAGAATGATTGAATCTCATGGTATTAAAAATAAAATGTATGATAACAACTTCAAAGTTTGGCATTAACGATTGGGCCATTCCGGATCAATTATGATGTGCAAAATAGTTGAAAGTTCAAGTGCTCATTCCTTGAAAAACCAGAAGATTTTTCAAGCTAATGAACTGTCTTGTGTTGCATGCTCTCAAGGAAAATTAATTTCCAGTCCATCATTGAACAAAGTTGGGTATGAAAGTCTAAGTTTCTTACAACGAATTCAAGAGGATATATATGGACTAATTCATCCAACACCATGTGGACCATTTAGATATTTTATGGTTTTAATTGACGCGTCAACTAGATGGTCACATGTGTGCTTGTTGTCTAGTCATAATATGGTTTTTGCAAGATTACTTGCATAAATAATTTGCCTAAGGGCACATTTTCCCGATTACCCAATTATGAAAATTTGACTTGACAATGTTGGAGAATTTACATCATAAGCTTTTAATGATTATACCATGTCGATTAGGACAACTATTGAACATCATGTTGCATATGTTCATATACAAAATGGTTTTGTTGAGTCGTTAATCAAACACCTTTAATTAATTGCAAGACCATTACTAATGCATTATAAACTTCCTAATCAACATAAGGGCATGAAATTTTACATGTGTTGAAAATACACTTGGTATTTAACAAACCGAAATTAATTTGTTAAAGGATGTGTTGTGTATGATTGTTATTATTTGTGGGTAGATTGTGTAAGTTTTATGCAGGTAAATATGATTTGGGTCAATGCGCGTATCTTTGATGGTTTATGGGTTGCTTCGTATATCCGAAGTATTTAATGTTGAATTTTTTGTCATTTGGAACTTAACTTCATCAGATCAAAGATATTTTCTCTCATTTTCCCTCTCTCGTTTTGTGTTAGGGTTTTCTCAGACTAGGGTTTCATAACTTTGTTAGATCTTGTTCTTATTTTTTCATCTGAGTGAGAGTGTTATTGTAGTAAGGTTTCTAGTGTAAGTTGATGTATAATCAAACTGGTTTATAGTGAATAAACTGTTCAAGTTGGGAAGTTCTTGTGTTTGTGTTTTTTAAGATGGTATCAGAGCTTTCAGGCTCCGATTTGTTGTTCTAGACGCTCGATTGTGATTTTCGTCATTAGATCGTCGATCTAAGAACGGTATTTTCTGATTCCCTTTCTTGTTTAGATCATTCTTGTTGTTGTTGATCTAGGGTTCTGTTATTGTGTAGATCTTTCCATTTTATGTTTTGTTGTTTAAGATCCTGTTACTGCGATATTGTTTTGGTTCTTGCAGGTAACAAGTGAAGGTGAAAGACTTCGCTTCTGTTGGTCTTCAAACTTCCATCATATCGATCAATCTCTAGTCTGAAATAACTCTCTAGGGGTCGGGTTTGATCACCGATAAACCCTAGTAGAGAACGGACATAGAGAGTCGATTCTTCGTAGTTGCTTCCAAATCTCTGTGAGGACTTTCTTGTTCCCTTCTGTTTTCTCTTTTGATTGTTAATATTGTTCTGATTGGGAGATCCTGGTTGTCTTGCATACACCAGTTATTTTTAGTTTCTTGCATTATAATTGTTTTTGTTTTGACACTGTACTGGTTGTCTTGGGCCCTAACATACTTGGTGACCATCTGGACATTAGATCAGTACTGTTGTCTGTTTTGATTGTGGTGTTATTTGTTGCTTCCTTACTTTGTTTTCTAAATGGCCGGTGACTCTGCTTCGGCTGGTGATTCTGGTTATACACCGAGTGGAAGTGGAAAGGATGAGTCAATTAATTTTGATGATGCTCTCTATATTCACCCATCTGATAATGCTATTACTTCAATAGTTACTACAAAGTTAACTGGAAATTAAAATTTTAGGTTATGGAAGAGTTCTATTTCTAGAGCTCTCAAAGCTAGGAATAAACTTGGATTTATTGATGGTACTCTTAAGAAAACTAGTGTTGATGAGTCAAAAAAATTTAAGTGGGATAGGGCTAATGTTGTTGTATATTCCTGGCTTTTATCTTCTATTTCTGACTCTATATATCAGAGTCAAGCTTACTTTGAGGTAACTGAGGATATTTGGAATAATCTTTTTGAAACTTATAATATGTCAGATGGTTCAGTTGTGTTTAATATACATCAACAGATTAATACTCTTAAACAAAATGGAATTTCTTTGTCTGATTATTTTAATAAACTTGATTCCTTGTGGAATGAATTTGATGTTCTTACTAGCTTGACTGAGTGTACTTGTGAGGCTTCTATCAAGCTAAAAGATCATTCTAATCTCATGAAACTTATGCAGTTTTTGTCGGACTTGATGAGTCCTATAGTCAAGTAAAGAGTCATATTTTACTAATGGAACCTTTACCTAATGTTAAAATTACATTTTCTATTCTCTCAAGAGAAGAATCTATTTAAAGAAATGGATCCTTATCTTCTCTTCAGTCTTCACAGTCTTTGTCTAAGTCTCAATCTGCTGCTTTTAATAGCAGGTTCAATAACAGATCTGGTTTCAATAACACTAGTAAAAACAAAACTCAGTCTGTTCAGTGTAAAAATTGTGGAATTAAGGGTCATACAATTGATAAATGTTACTAGCTAATTGGTTATCCTAAGGATTTTAAATCAAGGAATGAGTCTAATAATCAGAATGGCTTCAATAAAATTTTTTCTGCCAATTCCTCTACTACTACCTCAGGGAATACTATCCCTTCTACTGCCCCTGATTCTAGTGGGGATTCAGAGTTTCATCAACTCACTAAGGAGCAATACTTCAAATTCTTACAACTTATTGGTGATAGACAACTTAATGAGGAAACTTCTACCAGTGTTAATATGGCATGTACCTGTTTGTTTCAAGCTTTTAATTCATCTGTTAGTTCTCTAAAGTGGATTGTTGACTCTGGAGCTAATCAACATATGATTGCTTCTGAGTCTCTTCTTCATGACACTGTTGATTGTCTAAACTAGATCTTCTTGTTAGCCATCCTAATGGTACTTCAGCTAAAATTGAAAAAAATGGCAATATGAATTTGTCTAATTCTTTGACTCTTTTTGATGTTTTTGCTGTTCCCGATTTCAATGTTAACTTGTTATCTGTTCATAAGGTTTGTAAAGATAGTAATTGTGAGATTGTTTTTAATGAACATAGTTGTAAAATTCAGGGTTTACAATCAAAGGAGATGGTGGGGAATGGTAGAGAATCTGGGGGTCTCTATTACATCAATAGTGTACCTTCAGGTAATTCATGTAGTTTTAATCATTCTGTTTCTGTGTGTTGTGTGTCCAAATTAACTTGGCATAATAGACTTGGTCATCCTTCTGATCAAGCCTTAGGATCTCTAAGAACTAAATTAAATTTTTGTAATGAAGTACTGCCACCTTGTGATGTATGTCATAAGGCTAAGCCAACTAGAGAGTCTTTTCCTGCTAGTCAACATGTTACTACTAAACTTGGTGAGTTAATTCATTTGGATGTTTGGGGACCCTATAGAGTGACAACCTCAGAAGGGTTTAGGTATTTTTTGACCATAGTTGATGATTATTCTAGAGCTACATGGGTTTATCAGTTGAAATCAAAAGATGAAGTTTATGGTTGTGTTCTTGTTTTCTTTAATATTTTGTTTAATCAATTTGGGGTTAAAATCAAAACAGTTAGGTCAGATAATGGAACTGAGTTTTTGAACTATAAAATGAGACAATTAATGGAATCAAAAGGTATTTTGCATCAAACTTCGTGTGTTCACACTCCACAACAAAATGGAGTTGTTGAAAGAAAACATAGACACATTCTTAATGTTGCTAGATCTTTGATGTTTCAATATGGATTGCCCTTAAAATTTTGGGGAGAAGCGATTTTAACTGTTGTTTTTTTAATTAATAGAACTCCTACATCTGTTTTAAATGGATCTTCTCCTTATGAGTTAGTTTATAAAGTTGCTCCTGTTTTTGATAAACTTAGGGTTTTTGGTTGTTTATGTTTTGCAACAAAGTTGAATAATTTTGATAAGTTTTCTGAAAGAGCTGATAAGTGTATATTTCTTGGTTATGCTTTTGATAAAAAAGGTTATAAAGTGTTAAGTCTTGATACAAATCTTGTTTTTGTTTCCAGGGATATAAAATTCTATGAGTCTGTTTTTCCTTCAAGTTAAAGCATTCATCTTTAACAGATAAATCTACTGTCGTTTTAGATGATCTCTTTTCCTATGATGAGTCAATATCTTCTAGTATTTTACTAGACAATACTAATTTAGACGAATTGAGATGTGACCATCAGCTGAATGGTGCTGGTGCAGACCATAACTTGGATGAGACTTTTCCCTCTAATGTCAGCAACCAGTCTGGTGAGGCAGATGTGCCTTCATCTGATGAGGTGGTTCCAACTTCTTCTTTATTGACTGAGGAAAATGTTTCAGTTGATACTAACCCTTCTAATAGTCAGTCTTCTAGGGTCACAAGGTCAGGACGTACTATTCATATGCCCTCTAGATTTAGTGATTATGTTGTGGAAGGAAAACATAAATATGGTATAGAGAGGTCTGTTAATTACTCAGCTTTAAATTCTGAAAATCTTTGTTTTGTTGCTAATCTTAATAAAACAGTAGAACTTAAAACCTATAGTGAAGCAGTTTTAGATCCTAAATAGATAAAAGCAATGAATGAGGAAATGGAAGATCTATATAGGAATAATACTTGGGAAATTGTAGATCTTCCCAAGGGAAGAAAAGCTATTGGTTGTCGTTAGATTTATAAAGTTAAATATAAGTCAAATGGAGAAATTGAAAGGTATAAAGCTAGGTTAGTTGCTAAAGGGTACAGTCAAAGAGAAGGTATAGATTGTGAGGAAACTTTCTCTCCTGTTGCTAAAATTGTTACTGTTAGGATTTGTTTAACTTTAGCTATTCATCATGCATGGCCTTTATATCAATTGGATATAAATAATGCTTTTTATATGGTGATCTATCTGAAAATATTTACATGCAACTTCCTGAAGGATATCATTCTAAAAAGGATAATAGAGTTTGTAGATTGATTAAATCACTTTATGGACTTAAACAAGCACCTAGGAAATGGAATGAGAAACTGAGTTCTTCCCTTTCTTCATTTGGTATTGAGCAAAGTATCAATGATTATTCATTATTTGTTAAAAAGGTAAAACATGTTATAGTTATTTTGTTGGTTTATGTGGATGATATTATTATCACTGGAAATTGTAGAGATGAATTGGAAAATGTTAAAACTTTTTTAAAATCTCAATTTTTAATAAAAGATTTAGGAGAATTGAAATACTTTCTTGGGATTGAAGTAATTAAAACTGATCAAGGTATTTGTCTAAATCAAAGAAAATATTGTTTGGAATTGTTACAAGAGTTTGGTATGCTTGCTTGCAAACCTGTTAAAACTCCTTTGGAACCTAATCTTGTTATTAAGAAAGAATGTGATCTAGATCCCTCTGATTATGTGGTAAATATTACAGAATTTCAAAAATTAATTGGTAAATTGATTTATTTAACTATGACACGTCCTGATATTTCATATGTTGTCCAAATTTTAAGTCAATACATGCACAAGCCTTATAAGACTCATGTGAATATTGCTTTCAGACTGTTAAGATACTTGAAAGATTGTCCAGGGAAAGGAATTCATATAACAAAAAATGATTCTCTTAGTCTTATTGGATTTGTTGATGCTGATTGGGCCAAGTGTTTGTTCAGTAGAAGGTCTGTTACAGGATATCTTGTTTATCTTGCTGGTTCTCTTTTATCCTGGAAAAGCAAGAAACAAAGTACTGTTTCTCGTTCTTCCATTGAATCTGAATGCAGAGCTTTAGGTTCTGTAACTTGTGAAATTATTTGGATTTTAAAATTACTATGTGATTTGGGAATAATAGGTTTAAATCTAGTTAATATTTTTTGTGATAATGAATCAACAATTAAACTTGTACTAAATCCAGTTTTTCATGAGAGGTCTAAACATTTTGAAGTGGATCTTCATTTTGTTAGAGAAAAGGTTGAAAATGGTGTTATAAAAGTTAATAAGGTTGATTCTTTAAATCAAAATGCTGATGTTTTAACTAAAGCTCTTGGATCTTCTCAACATGAATATATTTCTAGCAGACTTGGTTTAATAAATGTTTTTAAACACAATAAATCATAAAATTGAATTAATGTTCAGTTTGTGGGGGGGGGGGTGTTGAAAATACACTTGGTATTTAACAAACTGAAATTATTAATTTGTTAAAGGATGTGTTGTGTATGATTGTTATTATTTGTGGGTAGATTGTGTAAGTTTTATGCAAGTAAATATGATTCGGGTCAATGCGCGGATCTTTGATGGTTTATGTGTTGCTTCGTATATCCAAAGTATTTAATGTTGAATTTGTTGTCATTTGGAACTTAACTTCATCAGATCAAAGATATTTTCTCTCATTTTCCCTCTCTCGTTTTGTGTTAGGGTTTTCTCATACTAGGGTTTCATAACTTCGTTAGATCTTGTTCTTATTTTTTTTATCTGAGTGAGAGTGTTATTGTAGTAAGGTTTCTGGTGTAAGTTGATGTATAATCGAACTGGTTTATAGTGAATAAACTGTTCAAGTTGGGAAGTTCTTGTGTTTGTGTTTTTTAAGAACATGCAACATCAGTTATATGCATAATGACAACTAGTTATCATGAGTTCTCCCCTATTCAGCTGGTTTGCGGTCAGGAACCAAATATTTACCATCCAAGGATGTTTAGATGTATAATTTATGTACCCATTTCTCCACCTCACTTCACAAAAATGGGTCCTCAAGAAGAATGAGAAATTATGTTGGATATGAATCTCCATCTATAGTAAAATATTTAAAATCATCAATTGGAGATTTATTTACAACTATGTTTGATGATTATTATTTTGGTGAATCATATTTTCCAACATTAGGGGAGAAATAAAGAAGCTGGAAAATAAAATCTCTTGAAAGAAATTGTCACTTTCGGTTTTAGATCCTCATTCAAGTCAATGTGAAATTGAAATAAAAAAGATAACTCCTTTACAAAATGTAGCAAATCAATTGCCAGAAGCATTTACTGACCCTAAGTGAGTAACAAAGTCTCATGTACCAGCTATACTTACTCCAGTTAGAATTGATATCCCAGAAGGAAAAAAAAATACAACTGCAAATGAATCTTAGGCACGCCTAAAGCGTGGAAGATCAGCCGGTTCCAAAGATAAAAATCCTCGAAAATGAAATGAAGCAAATACAATTGATGGTCCAAAAGAGAAAACATAATCTCTTGAAAAGATTAGTGAACCTCTAGAAGAGCCCAATGACATAACAAAAGAAAATAAGGTACCTGAAAAAATGAAAATGATGAGATCTCAATAAATTATGTCATAACAGAAATAAGATGGAACCGAAATAAGATAGACGTCGACGATAATTTTTCATATCATGTTCCACACGCGACTTTAAAGAAAATGAGGATCTTGAACCTAAATCTATTGAGAAATGTATGAATAGAAAATATTGGCCAAAATGGAAAGATGAAATAAATAAAAATCTTAATTCTATTACTCAACGAAAAGTTTTTGGACCTGTAGTCCATACACTAAAAAGAGTAAGAACAGTGGGACACGAATGGGTATTGGTGCGCAAAAGAAACGAGAAAAATGAAGTTGTGAGATATAAAGCAATACTTGTTGCATAAGGTTTTACCCAAAGACCTGAAATTGATTATGAAGAAACGTATTCTCCGGTAGTTGATGCAATTACATTCAGTTATTTTATAAGTTTAACAACATATGCAAAACTGGAGATGTGTCTAATGGATGTATTTACCGCCTATTTATATGGTTCACTTGAAAATGATATTTATATGAAAATCCCAGAAGGGTTTAAGGTGACAGAAGCACAAACTTCTAATTCTCGTGAAGTATAATTGGTAAAATTAAATAAATCTTTGTACAGATTGAAACAATCTGGTCGTATGTGCTTCAATTGTTTTAGTACATTTTTGTTGAAAGAGTGCTATAAAAATGATCCATTAAGCTCATGTGTATTCATAAAAAGATCCAGATAAGAATTTATCATAATTGATGTTATTGTAGATGATTTGAATATAATTAGAATTCCTAGAGAATTGGAAAATGTCACTTCTTGTTTGAAAGAAATTTTTGAAATGAATGATCTTGATAAGATGAAATTCTATTTGGGTCTTCAAATTAAGCACACAAAATGGAGTTTTTGTACATTAATATCTAGAAAAGGTGCTAAAAAGGTTTTATATGAATAACTCACATCCATGAGTAACCCGAAGGTGGTAAGGCACTTAGATGCCAAAAAGGACCAATTTCAGCATCATAAAAAACATGAAAATATTCTTGTTCCCGAAGAACTATATCTTAATGCTATTGGTGTGCTAATATATCTTACTGTTAATACAAGACCTGATAAATCTTTTGTCGTAAACTTATTAACAAGATATAGTTCTTGTCCAACAAGAAGATACTGGAATAAAGTCAAACACATTCTTTGATATCTTCGAGGTACAATAGATATGAATTTATACTAATCAAATTCATAAAATGTGAAGTTAATTAGTTATGCAGATGTGGGATATTTATCTGATCCGCACAAAGGTGGATCCTAAACATGTTATTTATTCACTTGTGGAGGTAACGTAATTTCTTTTACATTTTGTTAAACAAACTTTAGTTGCTGCTTATTCTAACCATGTAGAGATTATAGCAATTTATAAGGTAAATCATGAATATATTTGGTTAATAATTTAACTCAACACATTTGCAAGAATTGTGGTCTAACTTCTAACAAGGATGTTCCAACCATACTATATGAAGATAGTACAACTTGTATAGCTCCATTCAAGGAATGATTTATCAAAGGAGACAGAACTAAACATATATCACCAAAGTTTTTTTCACTCATGGTCTTCAAAAAGAGTGTGGCATCAAAATCTAGAAAATTCAATCTAGTAACAACTTTTCTGATTGGTTTACTAAAGCACTTCCTACATCGAAATTTGAAAAGATGTTACGAAACATTGCTATGCGATGCTTCAAGAAAATCAAGTGATGTGCTAATCAGGGGGAGTTGGAAACATATTGTACTTTTTTCCTTAGCTATGTTTTCCCACTGGGTTTTCTTAGCAAGGTTTTTAACGAGACAATTGTTTCCAATATATATTATTAATCATGTACTCTTTTTCCTTAATAAAGGGTTTTTCCCATGAGGTTTTACCGATTAAGGTTTTAATGAGGCATGATAGAATCGTCATTCAAGGGGGAGTGTTATGAATTATTATTTAGTGAATGACTATTGGATTCTCTATATCCCTCCATTACTCTCCATAATTAGTGAACATTATAGCAAACATTATTATAAGCTTTATGTGTGTAGTTATGCACCACCATAATGTGCATTCATATCATACATGACCTTTCATCTTATTTGTCTAGTATAAATAGTGAATATTATGTATTGTAAAGTTTGATGATTTCATCACAAATATTGGAATAAAAGTTCTCTTTATTCTCATGTCTTTCTTTATCTATAATGTATCTTGTTATTTGATCATATTCTATAACAATATGTTAAACCGGTCTACTCATTTTGATTTTGAGAGAAGTATAAGATTAGACTGTGATGTTCTAGCACCAAATGATATTCTTTGCAACTCTTGAGTTTCACCTTTAGAACCGCACTGCCCATCTACATCTCCATCCATCTTTTCAATTTCTTTTGGTCGGACTCCAAGTGTAGGCCTTCTCAGACAACGCCTAAGAACCCAAAAGATAGTTTGCAACCTTTTACTCGCCATATGAATAGCAAGTAGAATATCATACCAAGTAGAAACTCAAAACTATCTATAATAGCACTAACCAAAATTTCTGCTTCGTTCTTTAATTTAGAATTATCACTTAATCTTCATAATTCACAACCTTGGATAAAGATTTCACAGTTAAATTTGGAACATTAATAAGTCATATTTTTCATCTTTTAGGAAAACTTGAAAAAAATGCAAGTTCAACAGTATTTAAAACCTTTTATTCTCTACCGTTTCTTTCAGAAAAACTTGTTCATCTATAGTCATCTAGGGGCCATTTGCTACAAATACAACAGACAACTCAATGATAGAAACTATAAACTCAACAGTAAATTACACTTTCGATTTCTGTTTATAACTTCTTGGGTTGGGGGGGGGGGGGGGGGGGGGGTAATTTTCGGTTGCTCATTTATTTTGGAATCATTGATGCAAAAAAACCGATGGTAATCATGTTTTCCATTGCGAAATGTAATGGAAGTGCAATTATTACCAAAGTATGATATCTAATGGATTTACCGTTACATCATTACTAAACAGGTTGTTCGTTTCAAACAAAATTGATTTGTATCAAACTATTTTTTTCCACAATGGTCCGGTTCTGTTTCCAATTTTTTTTAGTGTACCTCTAATTTTCATTGTGTTTTTTCATGCGACGAATGTATGATTTTTTTTAGGATATCTTATTTCATACAAAACAGGGAAAATGGCCACCCATGGTGTTGGTGGCAAATATATTGATATGGGGGACTTAAAAACCCCAGCCAAATTAAATATTGCAAAAAAAAAAAAAAAAAAAAAAAAAAGATGACATACTAAGTCTGTCGAGCCTTTTGCAAACTTGAAATGAACACCACCACCTTCACATAAATCCAATCTATAAAGCTGTCACAAAATTGAAAAAATGGATGTCTCCCTCGACGGTTGAGAAGTAAAGCGCCACATGCTATCCAAAATCCAGTAGCAAAACCCATGCCCCCACCAATATAAAACCATCTCTCAACTTCATCTATTTCACCAATGATGGGTAGTAATTCTGATTCTTCATCTCCAGGACACTTTTTGGTAAGGGGAGGTCCACATAGTTGTGTGTTCCCATCATATCTTGAAGCTTCAAAAGATTGGAGTTGAGTGCTGGATGGGATTCTCCCTGACAAGCTGTTAAATGACACGTCCAGGTCATTCAGTAAAGTCATCTGAGACATGCTTGATGGTATCCGTCTTGAAAAATTGTTTCTAGATAAATCCAAAGTCAAAAGCTTTTTCATCCCACCAATTTTCTCTGGAATCTCTCCAGATAGAGCATTCTTTGACAAGTTCAGGGCAATCAAGTCATGAAGATTGGTAATTTCATATGGGATTTGTCCTGTTAAATTGTTGCTTGACAGGTCAATGCTCTTTAACAATCTTAGACTGCCAAAGAATTCAAGTTCATCTCCTTGCCACTCAATCATTGCATGGTCAACATATGTCTCAGTTTCATCTATATTCTCACTTATTCCAATTGTATAATACAATTCATCTTGTGAGAATCCTTCTTCAACCATGCTCGTAAGATTACCCAAACATGAGGGGATGGTTCCATGGAGATTGTTCATTGACAAGTCCAGAATTTGCAGATTTGCTAATTGACATAACTGTACAGGGATGGTTCCAAAGAAGTTGTTTGATCTTAGGATAACAACATACAACCTTGATAAGTTTTCACCAATCCAGACAGGCACGGTACCAGAAAACTTGTTGGCCCCCAAATTCAACGAGATTAAACTCGTGCAATTTTTCAAAGACAAAGGCAATTCTCCAGATAAGTTGTTCTTGAATAAATACAACGCCTCGAGTTCTATCAAAGATCCAATTGAGGGAGGAAGCCTTCCAAAGAGATTGTTGTGTCCGAGATTAAGAACTTTTAGTTGTTTTAAATGCCACAAACAGTCTGGGAGTTGTCCGCTTAATGAATTATGAGAGAGGTCAAGAAAGTATAAGAGCCCATCAACAATTTGGCATATAAAGGAGATTCCTCCAGAGAGTTTATTTCTGGAAAGATTTAATGATAACAAAGTGGAAGGGACATTAGGTATTGGGCCATGAAAGGTGTTGGAACTCAAATCTATCGCCGACTTCTTGGCAAAATTTGATGATAAATCTGGTATCATTCCACTAATGTTGTTGGAAGAGAGATTCATATATATTAAACGAGAAGGCCACATGGCCCAGAAGTCCAGAGGAGCTGTGTCTGAAATTCCAGTATTGGAAAGATCAAGACTGGTAAGATTTTTGAGTGTCTTAATCCATTTGGGGAATTGAGGCCCTACCTTGCAAGACCTCATATCAAAAAGATTTACATAAGAAAGGCTTGAATTATGAATTGTGGAAGGAATTGTAAGATCATTATAAGAAACATCAAGAATTTCAAGTATGGGTAGTTCCCACAGTTTCTCACTTATACTTCCATTTAAGTGACTAGCAGCTAAGTACAAACAATTTAGGGATGAAAACCTTTGGATGTCATCCAACAGTGACCCTGTAAATTGGCTGCCTGGAGCAATCAAGTATTGTAATGAAAGGGATGTGCATCCAGACAAGTTGTTGAGAAAATCAGGAAATTTGACAGCAGCAGAGTTGTCAGAGAAGTAAAAAGTTTTCAGATTACAGAGGTTACCAAGATATTTAGGTATCCCATCTAACATGTTGCTAGAGAGATGAAGGAATTGAAGACTATTGCTGGTTAAGGGGAACAACCAGCGATACATGGATGAGGTGAGATTGTTGCTTTGGAGAGAAAGGAATTCAATAGATGAAGAAGAAGAAGAAGAGTTGAGAAATGAAGAATATGGATACATCACCTGTGACAGCTCACATCCATTTAAACTTAAATGTGAGAGCTTGCAGAGACTCAAAACTACATCTACCCAGTGATTTTGTTTGGCTAGGGAAATCCCATCCATTCCAAGCACCTCCAAATGAGAGAGATGAGACAACCACTCTACCTTTTCAACTCTACACCTTTCAACATTTCCAAGTCGAAGAACTTGCAAGTTGGTGAGGTTTCCAAACTCTGGAGGAATGGTTCCATAAAGAGAGTTATAGGAAAGGTCAAGGTGCCTTAATTCTGTCAAGGAACCAATTGACCTGGGAATGGTTCCATTATGATAATTGTCGGAAAGATCAATATACCTTAATCGAGTCATGGAACCAATGAAGGTGGGAATGGTTCCATGAAAAGAATTTCCGGAAAGATGAAGATGATTCAAGTAGGTTAAGTTAAGCAATGAATGGCTTATTTCACCTCCAAGACCATGGCCGAAGAGTTCAAGCTTTGTGACATGACCTGTTTGGTTGCTGCACGTGATTCCACTCCAATTACAGCAGTCATGTTGATCAGCTGTCCATGTAGAGAGAGTATCATAAGGGTCGTGAAGGGGAGCTTTGAAAAGAAGGAGCGCATCTCTCTCCTTATCCAAACACTTTTTCATATTAGCATCGTTTCTATCATCTCCTCCTTCTCCCACTGTTATTAATTGGCTAGCAGTTGCAGTCGGAAACAGTAGCAAGAGAAATGACAAAATTATAAAAAGACAAGGATTCATAATGTAAATGAAAATCTTGCTGATATTTGGTTAATTTGTATTCAATATTGATGCATATATGAACTGCCACCATGAGGGTTGATATAGTCTCGACTGTGAAGATGATTCTAACTAGTGGGTGGCCTCCAGTTGGTACTTGTGTGGAACACACAATACTTAATTTCAATGAAATTATAACCTAACTAGAAGTCAAATTAAAGACGAAGAGTTATAATAAACTACCCCAAACTAGACTTGCAAGTCTTGACAATTTGTATTTATTATGTCTATCTTTTCCAATCTTCTGATATTTTCAAAGACTTTAAAGTGATATTGACCAAAACCTTTAAGCAAGCATTGAATTGACCCCAAAATTAACAGCAAGTGTTACATAAATCTCGTATCCCCCCTTCTTTATTAAACAAATTATGTTTATGCCCAGATATCCTATCCTAAATGTATTTAATGAAATTGATTAGAAAAGTTTCAGCAAATATCTCAACAGAAACATAAAAATAAACCCACCATTCAACGGAAACGAAAAAAAAAGAAATCAAACAAAAATAAATGAAAAGAAACGTCATTCAACTAGAAAATAGAGAAAAGAGATGAAGAGAAGAAATGCGTTGAGTACCTGTGATAATTTACGTGGTGGAAAACGAAAACCAACAAGATAATAACGGTGAATGGTGGCTACGACAGTTGGAGATAGAAGCGACGAGTTTCAACATATCTCCATAGTTAATAAATATACCTCTTTTAAACGCCACATAGCATTCTATTAAACCCCAACTATGCCACGTGTCATTACAACAAAAATCCTTTGACTGTTTTTCCCGCCTATATCCTTCATATTTACTTTATTTCGTTCCTAAAAATTAGGAATCAAATTAAGGATTGGATATG
The DNA here is from genome assembly GCF_002870075.4 of Lactuca sativa. Taxonomy (NCBI): domain Eukaryota; kingdom Viridiplantae; phylum Streptophyta; class Magnoliopsida; order Asterales; family Asteraceae; genus Lactuca; species Lactuca sativa. Next base: position 62,163,956 of record NC_056628.2, read on the forward strand.
ATCACTGAATAATTAATAAAAAAAAACTAACAAAAATAAAACCATTAATACAATCTGTTAACAATACGTTTCACCCCCAAACCATATCTACTCATCGGTTTATTCCCTAGAATACGCGTCTTTTTCCTTCAATTTCGACTTCTTTGTTTTGGAAATCGCTTCAAATTTAAAATACTTAAATCATTTATCAAATAGAAAACTTCAATTCTACCTTGTGGTTCAATGATTTACCGGTCATCTCTACCATGCAGATGATCAACTATGATTTTTACTTCAACGCACCTTATATAGCTGCTTGCACTCATCTTCCTTCGTTGATCATTTATTTGACGTTGCAGTGAAAAAGAATGAACCTAATATTAGCAAGTGATCCCCTTCCTTGGATTTCAGGTAATAACCTTCAGTTTCTCCCTCTTGACCCTAAAAGTTAAAGTTAACCTCAATTTTGGACCATTTTTTTCAAAACCCCATGAGGATTTTAGTTTTTAATGACTTAAATTCTTTCATTTTTCTCTTACCCGGTTGATTCATGTTAATGTTCTAATTTTAATTTGGTTGTTCTTTTTTCAATTTTTTAGTTATATCAGGTTTATAGAGAATCGTGTTTTTGTCATGACAGATGTCGATCGTCAAGAAAAAAAAGAGTTTTTGATGTTCATATGAGAAAACGTCATTTGATAGTAGCCATTGTGTTTTGAGAATGAACCGGTAACCCATAACCCAAATCTTCATCTTTTATTATCGTTATGCAGATATTTAGTTAAACAAAGATGTAAAAACCTGTGTTATGGTTATTACTTTGGTGGCTCATATGTATTTATTTGCTACCAGAAATTAGACGTCTTCTAAAAATAACTTTTTTTATATGATAAATAACATTGTCATTGTCCTTATTCAATCGTAATTCAATGGGGTTGAAGAGGCAGTTGGTGTAGCTAATAAATATGAATTCTGAAAACCATGCCCTTACAAATGGTAGTTTGACATCCAATGCAAAGGAAGCATGATTCACTGAAGGTATTTGGTAGAAATCATAGCATGTGAGTACTCCAAGTTTTCTTCTTTACCTTTTATATTCTCTTTTAAATGCTATGTTGTTTGTTTCATCAACATATTTGTTTTACTGATTGATTTTGTTTTAGATTAGGAATTGGATTTTTTAGTAGTTATGATTTATGAATATGGTGTGATTTATAAGATGAAGATTATGTGATGAAGTTATAATGAAGGAAGGTGTGAGGGTATGATGGATAAAATAAATATTTTAGTGGTGAAAGTGTTTTTTTTTAAATTGTGTTGGCGTGTATCTAAAGTTTTTTCATCAGTGTTGTTTTCTTTTTTCGAGTGGCAACATTAATTGTTCATATATATATATATATATATATATATATATATATATATATATATATATATATATATATATATATATATATATATATATATATATATATATATATAATTTATTTCATAAAAGTGTTTCCCATCCCTTAACATTGGAGCTTTTACATGAGTGGCTGTATATTTAAAATTTTGGAACCACAATTTTTAATAATCATAATTTATGTTTTAATGCTAATGATTTTTTATATATAAAATATAATTTAACTCTCTCCTTGGGATTATAATTGAGCTTTATGCATTATATATGAAAAATGTCATGAACATGCAACTTTTATTGGGTAAGAGTTCATTTTAGGGATTCTACTTTAAAATGATATTTTTATGCCTAAGAAATAATAAAATGCTAGAAAGTATTGATGCAAAGTTCTATTTTTAAATGCAAGAAAGTATTGATGGAAATTTTTATTTTTTGAATAAATTAAGTATATTACCATGCTTTAAGAGACAGATGAATGGAAGTATTGATGCTAGTATGTATTTTTCATGTGTTATTGAAATTTATTACAGTGATTTAATAACAAAACATGAAAGTAGGATGTATAAATTTACAAGTTAATAAAAGTATATTGTTATTTTACAAATGTAGTAAATGTAGTATTAATTATAACGTCCAATTACTAATTAAAGTTGTTTTACATATTCACCCGTGTAGTACACGGGTTATAACCTAGTTTTAATTATATTATAGGGAAAATTTCATAGTCTTTACAAATATTAATTATTATATTTATATCCTTCTTCTAAAGTTCATAATCACATGTATATTTTTTAAACTATAAAGCTCATATATATATTCTAATTAATAAATTTAATTATGTTTAAATCAAGCTCATATCTCATATCTATTCCAATAAATAAAATAAAAAATTTGCCACATGTTACACTTTAGTTTTTTTTTTTTTTTTTTTTTTTTTGCACATATCATTTTGTGGTTATTTTTACATTAGTTTTTTTTTCACGTGATTTTTTATGGTTTTTTTTTTCAATTTTATTAAATTTCACATAGTATTAAAATATTATAATGGTAATAAATGTAATAATAAATTAATATCAATCTATTAATGCAATTTTCTTTTTAATTTCAAAATTCCTAAATAAAGCCCAATTATTTCTTTTGTTTATTTATTTAAATTATTTGTTTAAATTTAAAAAAGAAATAGACATTTCAATTTTAATAATTTAATATTTTTGCCAATAAGTTCAAACTTTTAAATGTTTATACGTTTAAATTTAATTTTTTTAATAAACCCATAGTACACAGATTAATAAAACAACTAGGTGTGAGATCCATGTATTACATGGGTTTAATTAAAAAAAAATATGAAATTTTAATAATTTGAATAGTTTGAATTTATAATAAAAATAAGAAAATTTTTTAATTATTAAAACTAATGAGACTTTAATGTATTGAATACATTACATATATAAATTATTTCTAATAAATATTTTACATATATATTACTTTACATATTACATGCGGAATTTTAATTTAATAAAAAGAAAAATACAATAAAATGACAAGTGGAAAATAGAAAATTTAAAAATTCTAGAAAATGTCATTTGTCCAAATGAATCAAATGAATGAGAAGAGGACATGTGTCAAAAAAAAAAAAAAACCTTCAGATTCTAAATTCAACTTATATACTGTTGGTTTCAATCAAATAAAATCGTCAATCTATCCCACAAAATCAGCGCAAATCAGCACAATAGTTTCTTTCGTCGTTTTCTTCATCCCTAGCATTCATCGATTCAGGCAACTGATTTAGAGAGAAATCTCGATTCATATTGATTTATCGAAAATTGGCTAAATTTATCGATGGTGATGTTCTAGAGCCAGCCTCAAGAAGGCTTCAAGGTAAAATATAGATCCAAGAAATGTAAGGTCTCATTAAAAAATAGATCTAAATTGGTAGCTATTGTGCAAGCTATTGCTTTTGATGGCCGTTGCCTTCTCCTCTGACACCACTAATCCACTACTGAGTATTTCCTCTCCCTTTCTCTCTAGCTCCAAGTTGTTATCTTTCTTAACTTTAATTAGGATTTTAAAACAAAAATATGATATTACTATCTATTCTACAACTTGTAAGCTATTGATTATGTGAAACAGAGTAACCATAAGCCACTGTGATTTTCGGATTGATGATTTCTTTTTTCATCCTATCGTGGTGCGTTACTTTGAAGCATAAAATCTATTCATTTTTACATTGTGACATATACAACTGTATTAAACAAGGAAATAATGGTATGTATGCAGACAATGTGCTTGATAAAATGCTTGAGAGAAGGGAATTAAGAGCCTGTTCAAACTATGTTTTTCGGACAATAACTCTATTATATTTTGTTCTTGCCTGTTTTTCTTGGGTTGTGGCAGTTGATTGAAATATGTTCTAGTTCTTGGTTTTCTTTGTGTTTCTTTATTCAATGTTCATTTTGTAAGATGTAAAAGTACATTCAATATGATATAACTTTTAAAAATAATATGTTAAACCATATAGGTTTACAGATGATTCTTTGAAGAAACTTGAAGAAAGAGGAATTTTCATATGTTTTGTCACTAGTAGCAGGTTTGCTTCTGCCTTAAATTGTTTTTTTTTCTTCTCTAAGACTTTTAATATTAATGTAAGTAAGAGTTATTATGATGGTGTTCTCTTAGATTTCTTATGGAATTCTCAGATCTGGAATTGATTTTATATGGCTCTTGACTTTGTTGTTATTTTCTATGATATTCAACTGATTCTTGACTATTCTGTATGCTAGGAGTTCATCTGTGTTTGGAACTGGTCTTACGGATATATCTTTGACGTTTTAGTCCTAATGAATCGTTTCTATGAAGTCACCCAATTGCTTGACGAAATGCCTAAAGGGAACAAGAGTTTTGTTTTTTTTACCTGTATTCCAATTAAAGCTTTAGGTATATAGTGGTGTAGATAAATTTGTGTATTTTGGGGCTTTTTTGGGTATTCATTATGATCTTCAAACTCTCCTTACTTGCAAGTATTTGTTTATTCAAAGCTTAGGAGTTAGTGACTATCGGTACTTTATGAATTTATTTAAACCTGCAAGAATGTGTAGTTTCATAGTGCTTGTTGGTTTTTAACAAATTCATAAGTTTTATAAATGCCTATACTTTATGAAATCAATTTTTAGTATATGTGTTATGCTCACTCACGTTGTGAAATTGTCAATTTGTCTGTTTGTTTTATTATCAATTACCAAATTTTGTTTCTAATTTGCAATTTGTCTATTTTACTTCTAATGTGAAACAAATTGACGGCTTGACAGAGTTGACTAGATACTAAGTTGTGAGAAAACAAGGAGGTTGTGGTTTGGAGGACATGCATTATAAGTTTCCTCACATATATTCTTATGTGCATAATTGTTGCAACGGTTTTGAAATTGCTATGATTATTATTATGTTTTATAATTTTTTAATATTAGTTTACTTTGTCAACTATGTTTCATGTTGCAAAACAAGTACATTGCCTATTTTGATAGAATACGGAAAGTACATTCACATTTCATGCAAAAAGGTAATGAGTTATCTATGTGATGAGATAATTTTTCAACTATTTTATAATCAAAATCATATTTTATTTTTATTTTTATAACCATATTTCAGTTTGTTACCAACTTTCTATCGAGTTTTGGACCAAATCCAGAACAATATTCGGAAGAATAACAGTAAAATATTGGCAAGTTTTTCCAAGAAATAGCAATGTACATTCATATCTGGGCAAAACAGCTTCCAGATAAGACATGTTACTATGTTTACTCAATTACATACAATGGCATAGAAAGATCTAAAATTAAGATGTTTGAATACATGTAAATGAAACAATGTTGTCATTTCTTGCATTTAACTTTATATTTGAAAGTTTAGTTTGTGCTTTTTAGATCTGTATGGTTTTCAATATCAGACTCATGGTATTTTGTTTACAGGTCTTAGATTTCTATAAGCAGCCCAATTAAAGCTATTGCACTTAGGGATAGCTCTTTTGTGTCTGGTTGTCAAGCTACCTACTTGCTGGGGCATATTAAAAGTGGCCCAAAGTTCTTGCTGAAACCATAGCTTTTGAAAGTAGACTGATCGAAAGAAGTTCTAAAATTAAAAATGGAGGCAATAGGAACTGATAGTCTTTATGTTTATTTAATGATCTAATAAAATTTTCGGTCTACTATCATGGCTTTGCACCTTTTCAATTAAATTTTACTACGTTAAAAAGGTTTTGCCCTTTTGCTATGAGGACAGTGGAAAAAGTAGTAAAACTTAAAAAATGAGTAATTTATGCAGCTTGGTTAAGCATATATGTAGTTTGTGTAAATTTAATTTATTATTTTTTCAAACAAGAATTTGACATCTAGACTCTAAGGATTTTAATATTTTTGCATCAACGTGCTAAAAAGAGACGTTATTAAGCTTTTTTATTCCTTCTGTTATAAAATCCTATTGCATCCTAATATCAAATACACATTTATAATTTGTATTTGAGAACTCGCCTACTTCTGAGTTATGATTACCAAATTGTTTAGTTGGGTATTTAGGTTGTGCTTCTATAACCTAACCAAACCAACACAAGTTTAAGCAATTATTTTTCATTATATATTTTTTAGAGTTTTAATCCACCATATTCCAAGAAACAATAAAAAATAAAAAAATAAAAAAAATAAAAAATTAGGCAGGTTTCTTGGTTTTATTTTTCGTTATGTATTTTTAGAGTTATTAGATAAACAAAAATTTCAATCAATATGCACAAAAAAAATACTATGTTTGATAGATTCCACAAAATATGTCAGTATACACAAATATACAAATCGGATATTCATAACGGTGTACATATTTATTTTAAAATAAAATTATAAAAGTATTGAAAAAGTTTATATCTTTATAGTTAATAATTTTTTGTATTTGATTAGTCCTTCCGATTTCGAATTATATAAATTGTTTTTCTTTCTTAACTGTTATTTCCACTGGTTTAAAACTAGTTTAATTATAAAACATATTTAACAACCTAAATCAAAGATGATTGTACCAAAATTCCCTTTGCAAAATAACAATAAGAATTAAATAGCTTTTCTCCTCTTCTGTTCTGTATACAGACTTTGCGTTTTTTCTTCCTATTTATTCCTTCTTCTAAACCTATTGATGTTATGTGTTTGGTTTCAAATTCTTCTTGCTTTTGTGCCTTGATATTCTACTAGAGATTGACAAATCGCATACTGGCTTAGGTATATTTTTAGTTCAACAATTTGCTGTAAATTCCACTCCATATGTATGTGGAAGCTAAGATTTTGAATTGATGTGAATCTTGGTTCGTTTCAACTCCAACACTATATTTTTATCTTGATTTTGGTATTTTGTTTAATTTCCATCAATTTTTATGGAGCTTAATGTTCAATATAGATATTGAAGTGAAATTTTATTAAAATTCGTATATAATTCGAAGTTGAATGAATCTGTTTCACAATCGAAATTAAACGAAAACATTATCGTAATGGAAGGAGAAATACAAAAGTTGATGAATTTCTTTGACCGAGGATATTGTAATTAATTGTCGTTAAAATGCAAAATTAGGGGTTTTAGTTATCACTTGTGAATCTTATAGGGTGTTTGGCATTACTTTTCCAAAAAAGTTACAAAATACCAAAAGAAGTTAGAGAAATACAAAAGTTCTTTTCAAAGTAACTTTTTGAAAGTGTGACTTTTTGTGACTTTTAGGGGTATTTGGCTTATCTTTTAAAAGCTCAAAAGAATTTTTCCAAAAAGTTACAAAAAGTTAGAATTTCCTGACTTTTCCAAAAAGTTATTTTTTTTTTGTATTAAAACCCCAAAAGTTATTAGTTTGCCAAACATCTTTTTGTTTTTTTTTCTTTTACAAAAAGGACATTTGGCTGTGAAAAGCTAAGCCAAACACCCCAACCCAAACACTTTTTAAAAACAACTTTTGGTTTTGCCTCTTGAAAAGCTAAAGTCAAAAAGAACTTTTACAAAACAAACTTTTGAGCTTAAAAAGTAATCCCAAACGCCCCCTTAGTATTCATTGTGTAATATTGTTCGGTCTTTTTAAACTTTGCACAAATTGGATATCATCCTCGCACATCCAATCAATGGAAATCAATGCGGCCTACTAAGCATAAAAAGGGGAATTAAATTCAAAAGTGAGGTTCAAATTTAGAATCAGATTTTAAAGATAAGCTACTGGAGCTAAGAAGAAGAAGAAGAAGATATAGGAATTGATGAAAAAAGGGAACAAAATTATAATACGCCAATTTTGATATCCATCAAGAACACAGACTTAGGTAAAACCAAAATGGTTAATATGAAGAGTATTATGTACAAAAGAGAAGAGCACCCTAAAATCACCAATGGTGGAACTAGATAAGCACAAGTACAACTTGTGACATGAACAATTTGGTGACAAAAGCTGGAAGTTACTCATTATATTGTTAAGGGTAAAATGGTCTCAAAAGGAGAAGTGTATACATAACTCATAAATGGTGATGACACTGCAAGTTGTGAAGAATCAAGAAAGAGAAAAAGATGTAAAGGAAAGGCTACTGGTGTCATTTTGAAACCAAATACATAGCATTGATAGGTTTAGAAAAAGGAATAAATAGGAAGAAAAACACAAAGTCTGTAGCTTTTCAATAGGAAGATGTGTGCAGTAGAACAGAAGAGGAGATAAACTAAACATAGTTGAAGCTTTTCAATATTAAAAGAATTAAATCCTAAGGTATTTATTTAATTATAATTGTTAATTTGAAATGGGTATTTTGGTACGATCCTCTTTGATTTGGTTTTTAAATATGTTTTTAATAATTAAATTGATTTAAACGTAATTAAAAAATAAATTAGGATATACATGTGAAATTTATAGTTTAAGAAGGATATACATGTAATAACGAACTTTTGAATGATATAAAGGTAATAATTAATATTTGTAAGGACATAAATGAAATTTTTCAATGGAGGTATTCACGAAAATAATATATTGGTTTTTTATATGAAAGTTTATATATATATATATATATATATATATATATATATATATATATATATATATTATCATGAAATAATAGTCTTGAAATAATGATAAGTGTCTTGAAATGTTATTAATTGTATCAAAATGTGACACTTATCACAATTTGACATGGTTCAGATCTGGATAAGTAGAAATAAAAGGTGGGGGGGGGGGGGGGGGGGGGATATTTAATTCTCTACTTAAAAACACCTAAATTTATAAAGTTTATATAGAAATATTTTCTTAGAAAAAAACATCATTAATTTTTGAGTAAAATACAGTTATGGTCTTTGTAGTTTGTACGCAACACATGCCATAATTACATAGATAAATAGCATACAAACTAGTCTTCGGGCACCGCCCGACATTGGTCCATACACAACAATCATAAAACACATTCAAATAACTAACATACAATATACTCATCAGGCCCTGCCTAGCATCAGGCCCAGCCCGACATCGAGCCCCGCTCGGTAAACGTAAAACACGTAACATATGCAAGACTCACGTAGACAACAAGCATACTACACATAACAAATTATGGGTCGACATTGGTGACTTCGACGCGCTAAACATAGTGAGGAGACTCACCTCGCACTGCAGAATCACACGGACGATCCCTAGCTGCTGGCAGACCGATTCGCGAACTATCAACATCAAAACAACACCCAATTAACAATTGGGTCACAATCCATAATCAATAAATCCATACTTGGGTTAAAAAGACCATTTTACCGCTAACCTAACTTGGTCCAAGATTGAGGCCCAAACTTACACATTTAAGGCCAAAAAGCCAAATAATCAACCAAATCCCAATTATGGACCAATTTTCAAAATTGGGCCCAAACCCCTTACATGGGCCTTACCCTAAAGCCCAACCAAAACTTCTTAGTCCAAGACACTCATACTCAGATGGCCCATTGAGAACTCAAACACCCAAGCCCAAAAAGGAAGCCTAATATGAAGTCCACAAGCAAAAATCCTCTTGACTGAGTACGCAGGGCGTACTCAGTTGTATGCTAAGCGTACATGCAATTTAGCTTGTACGCTATACGTACAGACTGGTATGCCCAACCTACTCATCCATTAAGCCACGGATCCATTAAGCACTTAATTCTCAAGATCATGAGTCCAAACCACAGATCTTCTTAAAGAACATCTAGACCCATAAAGTCGTTGACTTGATGACTTTGCATGCCTCAAAAGAACCCAACATTAACTTAATGCATTAAACTTTCACCAAATGGACACCATCTCTTACATGAGGGGTTCCAAACCCTAAATGAGGCAACTTTATGCATCTAGAGCTTCAGAAACATCAAAAGTGGCAACTCATAGCTCCTGGAGTGGTACTAAACCACCGGATCTCATTCTTGGGGACCAAAATGAATGAAAAACTCATACCACATATATTTAAGCTAACCATGAACATGGTCAAAGCTTTTTACCTTAAATTGTTGGATTAGGTGTCGAAGCCCATAAATATAATTGGTATGTACTTGACCCGAGAGTAGCATGGTCCATTTCGGTTGCATATCACCAGGATAATTTGTTAGGATGAACTTTTGAGAAGAGTTTATTTATGATTTATTAATATATTATAAGTTCTAATATATTAATATGAAATCGTATGATTTAATTAGTATTTAACAAGAATTAGTTTGAAATTAATTTAGTGATCAAATAGACTAATTAAATCCATGGGGACTAATTATGGTAATTAGTGAAACATATGGATTAGGCTATTGATCCATGTTGGATTAATTTTATGTATGGATACATAAAGAGTTGGGCCACATGAACCATGGATCATAAACCCATGGGTATGGGTTAGGGTTAACCCGTGACCTTTGGAATCCTATATATAAATATGTTAATCCATAGCCAAAATCACCAACTATGTTCTTGGAGTTCATATGGACGATTTGGTGTGTAAGAATACTCTCTCAAGTCATCTAATTGTTCAAGGGTGTGTTGTGATTCCATTTGAGGCATTCATACTATTGGTGCTAAGTTTTTAAAGGCCAAATACAACAAGTTCTACAAGCTACATAAAGAGGTAAACTCCTAACTAGTATTTTATATTTTTTATATCAATTGTATGCTAGTTGTAGGCTTAATGCTTTGGAAACAATATTGCATGTATAATTAGTGAAGACATAGATCCAAAGCATTTAGGGTTGTATGTGCACCATAGGATGTTGTAGTATACAAAACCCAACAGTGGTATTAGAGCCATGGGTTGTTTACTATTATATTTGATGCATGACTAATTTTCAAAGCTGGAAAAATCGATTTTCTGCATCCTGTCTGATGAACTCACTGAGTCCATTATCAGACTCGATGAGTCCACTGATAAACACATGAAGTCGGCGAGTCCAGTTCATGAACTCTTCGAGTAGGTGTCACTGTGTGTAGAATTTCGAGTTTTGGCCAGAAATTGGATTAGGATCATTAGCCCAAACTGTTTTTTGAACCATGAAATTTGTTTTTTTTCTTAAGGTAATGATCATGCTTGTCTAATTAAAAGAGAATTGTCATAGTTTCAAGAATTTGTATTAGTTTATATGATAGGCTAATTTTATTGCAAATAGTTGATATGAATTATCTTGACCTATGATTTTAAGAAGATCATGAAAAAATTATTTGATCATTTTTGTTAGTTAAAATTATGATCTAAATGTTTTAATGAAACTCATAAAATTTTCATATGTTATGAAAATGAAAAGTTTTCTTTTAAAAGATCATTAAAAATCATAGGTTAAAATGAAAGGTCTCATTTTTTAATGGTTTTAAAAGTCTTCCATAACTTGTCCTCAAGTTATGGAACTTGAAAAGTTTTTCATTAAAACCACATTAAACTCATAAGTTATGAAAATGAAATTTTTTTGAACAGTTCAAAACTTGCCATCAAGTTTTGGAATTTGTAAAGTCTCTCTTATGAATACTTTAATTCTAAACCCTAGAATTTTAAAAGTTAAAATTCAAACCTTATGGACTTTATTAAATTTATTAAAATGTTTAATTAAAAGAAAGTTAATAACTCCATAATGCATGGTTTAAGTTTAATTAAATTAAGAGTATAGTTTAATTAATAGACTAAACCACAAGTATTTTAAAAAGTTTAAAATACACCATTATACTATTATAATATTAAAAGTTAATACTTATATATATGTATAAAAATAAGTCAGTCTTACCATTAGTAGGCCTCATTCACGGAGCCGGTCTATAAAGGGGGTATAAGGTTACTGCCTATAAAATGGCAGTTTAATGGGTGTCCACTCTCACCCACCGCTTCCTTGACTAGTGGAGGGTCGTTAGCCGAACGGGTAGGATAGGACATTAATTTTCCCTCATTAAAAGTATAATGAATTTTTAAAGTAACTAAACTTTATTAAATTCCCAATCTTAGTTACTTTAGGAAAAATGTGAATATGGTGCTATCCCATGAAATTGCACTTTGTACCTTGTTAAGTCGTTAGTGGAGCATGTGTGGTTAACCGGCACACTAATCTGGGACTAAAAATGTGTGGCAAAGGGTAGTTTGATGTTAATCATAGATCAATGGAGCGTGTGTGGTTAACCGGCACATTAATTAGGTGGTTTGTAACATTGGGTGTACCAAGCTAATTTGCATGGTTATTCACACTTTGTTTGTGATCCTCGGCATCCCAGTCACAAACTTGAATGGCACAATCAATATTAGACATACCATTGAAAAGTTCAATGAATCTCAAAAGATCTAGGAATTTCATTTCATTTAAAACCTAAAGTTCTTTTTCGTTTTTCATGGTGGAAATTGGTAAATCATCATTTACCTACCTTCAAATATTTTACAATTGGATTACGACATCCCTCTTCCAAATTGTAAAATATTGTGTTGGGTCCTAGCCTTAATATATTCATTTCGGGTGTTATATTAAGGATTAAATCAACTAAACATGAATTTCTCCCTCATAGATGTCTAGTTCAGACAACTATGGTCTTCCTTATCCTTTTGGAAAAGGCTTTCCTAATGAAGATGATATCTCACATGGCGATCAAGGTGAAAGATTAATCCCTTTGTCGTGCATTAATGGGACTGGAAATCATACTTCACTTCCTCCACCTCCTTCAATTATTCTCCTTAACCCACAAGTTCAAAGACTTGAAAATTTCAAGGTCACTCAAGCCGTATTGGCAAGCAAAGTCTATATGTGCTCACGTCTTGGAGATTTAGTTACATATTGACAAGCTGGGAGAATTGGGTGTCGAAGTCTCAAGGAAGTTGGTTGTTGACTTGGTTCTTCAGTCACTCCCTGATGACAGATCACGACATGACCCTTATCGATCTTACCTATTTGCTTATTGCTGCAGAATCAACAATGATTTGGAGCATTGGTAAATCAAATTTGATTGGGAGGTCTACTTCCCAAGTTTCCATGGAACAATCGATAAATGATTTCTTCTCCTAGGAGAGAGAAACTGGCTAAAGTCAAAAAATTTGAACTTAAGAGAAAGGTCAGTTCTGGGATTGTTTGTTTCCATTTAAAAGGACATTGGTTGCGAAGCTGCCATATTTACCTAAAAGATCGCAAGGATGGTAAAGTCAAAATGGTTGACTCTACTTCAGGTAAAGTCCACTATCTAACTCTATTAAGTTCCTATTTTGAGATTCTTAATACATGATGTAATGTATTACATTTTGATGTTTTGGAGAATCAAAGGAAGCTTAAAAGAAGAGTATGTTGATCCTAATCGTGAAGAGATGGATTTGAATAGCATGGTTCGATGAGCAGAATTTTGAGCTACTTGAGAGTTATGATATATTGCTAAGGAATAAATAACAACATATTTTTAATATGTATTTGCATTGTAAGGATAAGTTTTTTCATAATTTTTAAATTAAAAGAAAAATCTTGATTTTATCTTATTTTAAGTATCCTTACAATGACATTTGTGAAAATTGTTGTTTATATGTTTCCATTGATAGCAATATTGGAAAAATGGGTTTGATTCTTTCGTTTGTGGTAGTGTCATAATTTACCAAATAAGGAAAGATTCTCATCACCCAAGTTTCAGTTGGATAGAAACTTGGAATCATGCAAGTTGTATTGTGTGACAAATGAGAATTTTCATCTTTGGGAAATTAGGACTAATTCTTTGTTCACATGTATATGTGAGTCAAGTGAAGGACTAAGGGATCGGGTACACTTGGTTGTGCACTGATCAGGTCTACCACAAAGTACGATAAGACTATTTGTCACAATTTAATAATGTTTAGTAAATATGGTTATGCTTACAAGTTTAAGTATAATTTTGAATCATTGAAAAAGTTTCAATGTATAGCAGGACGAATAAGAAGAATCAAATTATGCAAAAAGATAAAACCTTCTCCAATCTGAAGAGATGGGAGAGTACTTGAGTATCTTGTTTTATGATTATCTTAGTGATTATGAAACCATATCACAATTGATCCTCTAAGGACATCTTAGTGCATTTGTATGGCTAAGAAGAGGAATCGTGAATTTTTGAAATGGTTAAATCAAAAGGTGAATCATACTTCGTCCTAAAATCGAGTCTTGGAGTCGTACTCCAAGATTGTAAATTGAGTGACATATCTTAAGAGTCGCACTAACTCTTGAATATTTTTTTGTCAAGTAATGTTCTTTGACAAAGTGAATCTTGTATGTCAATAGGTCAGTGGGAGTCTTAAAGATCTTGAAAAGTATCAAGAACTAATCAAGAGTATTATTCATCACTAGCGCACGACTTGAGGTTTATAACCTATCGTGTTGACATATTCTTGTTTTTGTGCACATTCCAGTTAAAGTTGACTATGCGGGTGAGTTCTGTGAGTTCTTAATTGTTTGCATAACAACTTGGATTTGTCACTAACCTTGTCTTGTGATTATGGTTATGACAAATTCACATGGATAGGAACACATACACCATAAAAATCTAAGTGTCATAAGGATTCTCTCTGCTTCATGAAAATGATTGTGAGGAAATGCGTTCACTAAGTAGATTTTAAATAGTTAGCAATTTTGATATTTGAATTTCTCAAATTCAATTATGATTACGACATCCCTCTTCATAGTTCGAAATGTGAGAAATGGCAAAAGGTCTAAACATTTGAGACTTATTGCTGTAAGTTCTAAAAATTGTTTAGACACATATGTGAGCTATTTAAGGAAATGTGTATGATTTTAGGAAGCTTAGATAAAGTCTTATCAAAGCATCTCGTATCAGATATCTGAACTTTTGTAAGGAAGTCAATAAGTATTGATTTCTAGAAATCCAGCTGATTTATGGGTACATGTCAAAGCTAGTGGGAGCATAAGTGTTATGCTAATAAGGATATATAATTATCATTTTAGTGGGAGCATGATTATTATGTTAAATGTTGCAAGGTAGCAATGTTAATTATAGAAAACAAAAGTTTCAATTCGCAAAGTTGCAGGGGTTGAAAAGTTGTTTTGCTGTAATTAAGGGAGAGGAACTTATACTTCATTCCAATTCTAAAAGCTTAGATTGTGATTTTACTCAAATTTAGTCAAATATATATATATATATATATATATATATATATATATATATATATATATGAATGTCATGTTGGAATGATTCAACATAAGGAAATTATTTATATGGAAATGTTAATCGCGTTCTCAAAATTTGATTATGATTACGACATCCCATTTCATAATTAGAATTATGAGAAAATGGCAAATAGAAAAATTATAGCAAAAGACTGGTCTAGTATCATGTCTTTATGTGAGACATCATGAACCGTATCCAATATGATTCAGGTATAGGATCGATTACATGTGCTATAATATTCATCCATTCTAAATTTTCTAAATGCCTAGGGCATTAAAAGGGAAAAAAGATTAGAACCGGATATGACTAAAATGATTAAGCAATTTTCGAGGACAATCTGAGGTTTACCAAAGATTGGTTGCTCATGGAAAGTTGGAAGTATAGTGTAACTTTGGAAGGACCATAGTGACATATTCTGAAAAGAGGCAACTCTTGTTCAGAAGTGATAGTCAAAATGGGAATATGGAAATGTTTCCATAAGTGGAAGTTATTCGTTAAATATGTGTAAGATTAGAAAACTTAATGCGAGAAGAATGTTCAAAGGAATGTACTTTGAATGTGAGACTTCGTTTCCATGGAATAGCTCTCCATTGGAATACTTTGTAATGTCTGTTGCCAAGTCTCTGTGACTTTTGTGCATAGTCATTACAAGAGGATCATTGCATATCAGTTTAGAACCTAACAGATTACAGTAAATGGAAAGAATTTGGTATTCTTACATTTACAGTAAGGATTTGGAATTGTGAAATTAGCATCATTGGAATCTTGTAAATTGATCTATTTCACAAAAAAGGACCATAAACAAACATAGTGTGCATGCTTAGAGCATGGCATAACTATTGTTTTAATTCAAGTATTAAGTTCATTATTCGAAACACTATACAATGAATAATGAGTAATCAATATGGCATTCAAATGTTTTGGGACCATATAGGATTAGTATTATTCTTGCGTTTCACTTTGCATGTTTTGACTTCCCGAATAACCAGGTTATTCAAACCATCCATAGTCAATCATACTTTGGAAGTAGGTATTGAGGCAAGACTGTCATGAATGGGTCTGTAGTTTGTCAAGGTGTTTTAGACATGGTTGCAGTGTTCATGAGTACTCTTGGAATAAGGTTCGAGTATTGGATTCAACCCACGCTCATTTGAATCACTTCATGGATTTGATCACGAGTGATCATTAGATGATAATATCTTATATTCTTCAAACGGAGAGATACGAGTTGCAGTTTACAAGTCGGTTGCACATTGATGATATGTAAACGCACCGGTAACTCAGTGTTATAAAACATATCATTTTGTGTGACTTGATGAGTAGATAGAGCAATCATATGAGTCGAAGTTTATCCATTCCTTTTACCCTTAGTGGGATAAAAGCGATATCTGTGGGCCCCTCGATGATTTAGTGATGACACCCCTAAGCACTCGACCGAGCCTGGACTGATTTGATTTGTTCAATTAGTCAGTCGTCATAAATCGGAAATCGAGAAACAACAGATGGACAAAGAGAATGATTATAATCCATGTCATATTCCATATGATATCTTGTAGAATGGAGGAATATATGATCGCTTATCTAATGGACGCATCATTGGCTAGGTCAGTGTTTGACAATGACTTTTTAGAGCTACGATTGTTAGTCGGGATTTTGGAGTCGTACTTGCAATAATATTTATTAGACTTATCCAAGTGGGAGACTGTTGGATTAGGTGTCTAAGCCCATAACTATAATTGGTATGTACTTGAGCCGAGAGTAGCATGGTCCATTTGGGTTGCATATCACCAGGATAATTTGTTAGGATGGACTTTTGAGAAGAGGTTATTTATTATAAGTTCTAATATATTAATATGAAATCATATGATTTAATTAGTATTGATCAAGAATTAGTTTGGAATTAATTTAGTGATCAAAAGAGACTAATTAAATCCATGGGGACTAATTACGGTAATTAGTGAAACATATGGATTGGGCTATTGATCCATGTTGGACTAAGTTTATGTATGGATACATAAAGTGTTGGGCCACATGAACCATGGATCATAAACCCATGGGTATGGGTTAGGGTTAACCCATGACCTTTGGAATCCTACATATAAATATGTTACTCCATAGCCAAAATCACCAACTATGTTCTTGGAGTTTATATGGACGATTTTGGTGTGTAAGAATACTCTCTCAAGTCATATAATTATTCAAGGGTGTGTTGTGATTCCATTTGAGGCATTCATACTATTGGTGCTAAGTTCTTAAAGGCCAAATACAACAAGTTCTAGAAGCTACATAAAGAGGTAAACTCCTAACTAGTATTTTATGTTGTTTATATCAATTGTATGCTAGTTGTAGGCTTAATGCTTTGGAAACAATATTGCATGTATAATTAGAGAAAACATAGATCCAAGGAATTTAGGGTTATTATATGGATTATAAGATACCTTTCTAGTGTATTTTTCAAAATGGTGGCTACGAGACATTTTGAGACTGGATCCGGATCAGGATCATAAGCTAGCAGTCAGGGTGGGCCAACAACGGTGACATAGACCACTGGTCAGATGAGACTAGAGGATTTGGATGCCAGGATTCAGGAGATCCTGCACGATGAGGTTGCTGCACTATTCAGGGCCGAGTTGTCGGAGATTTTTGGGTCTATCAAGACCTCCATGGTTGAGTACTTTGATGAGCGTTATGCAGCCATTGCTGAGACGGCTACCGCTGCAGCCTCCGCAACCATAGCAGCTGTAGGTGGTTGGGCTGGTCGGGCTTTCCAGTACCGGGACTTCGACAACATGAAGCCCCCGACTTTTGATAGGTTTTAGGACCCAATCATAGCCGGGAGGTAGCTATCTGATGCGGATGGATGCTTCTTCACATGTTAGTGCCTTGCTGACCAGAGGGTCAGGTGCGCTCTGAACCTGCTGAGGTCCAGAGCGAAGGATTGGTGGAGATTGATGACTCGGTCGTATTCTGATGAGCAGAGAGTTCCAATTACTTGGGATCAGTTCGAGGAGATGTTCCATACTCGTTACATCTCGCGGGTTGAGCGGGAGAGGCTGGCACATGAATTTCTGTATTTGAGACAAGGCACGGAGTTGGTAATGGAGATCACCTGGTTGTTTACTTAGTGGGCGATGTTTTGCCCTGAGTTTTCTTCTTAGAAGGCTTAGATGACTCGTTATCTGAGCATGATTAAGACGTACATCAGACAGTTCATCTCTACCCAGCATTGTGATACCTTGTTGGAACTATAGGAGGCCGCCAGGTGGCATGAGCTGGAGATTGAGCTACAAATGAGGGAGCAGAGGTAGGCCCCGAAAAGGCGCAACCGATGCCGAAACGGTTCAAGTCCACTGATTCTAGATCTAGAGGGCAGCATGGCCTCACTTGTAGAAAGTGTGGGAAGGTTCATGCCGGAGCTTGTCGATCCGGTGGTGTGCCGCAAGTGTGGCGGGGAAGGGCACATTGCGAGGGATTGCTACCAGTTGGCCCCGGTGCATGGTATAAAGATTTGTTACCACAGCAATTAGGTTGGTCACATGAAGACCAACTGTCCGTTACTTGCCGCTAAGACGACGAAGGCTCCAGCGCTGTCGACACTGAGGATTTCTGACGGAAGTTAGGGTAGAGCAGAGCCCCGAGGGCTTTGGGGCGTGCCTTTCAGCTGACTGCCAAGGAGGCCAGGATATAAACCGGATGTAGTAGCTGGTATGTTTCTATCCCTTATCTTATTAATTATGTTTGTTGTATGCTCATATGTTTGTACCTGTGTTAGGTACGTTCTTAGTGAACTCTCTGCCTGCTCTAATATGGTTTGAGTCGGGGGTAAGTCGGTCATTTTTCTCTTGATCATTTAGTAGGGAGTTTGGTTTTCCCTTAGGGGAGCTAGAGTGTCCGTTGCGAGTTTCTATTGCCAACGAACACGGGATTTTTGCATCTTTAGTCTATCGGGGTTGCATACTAGAGATCTTCGGGGTTTCATTTCCGATTGACTTGATTCCGATTCCGATGGGGATGTCTGTGTGATCGTAGGTATGGACTGGCTGAGTCATTTTGTTGCTATGATTGACTGTGAGGGTTAGCGTGTGGTAGTTCGAACCCCAAGTGGGGGAGAACTGGTTGTCTATGGTGAGGGCACCAGGTTGGGTTTAGAGTTTTGCTCGGCAGCCACGACTCAACAGTATATTCAACATGGGTGTGTGGGTTATTTGGCGTATGAGGTAGATACATGGATCAGGGATCAGGTCTCGGTATCTGACGTTCCAGTTGTTAGAAATTTTGCTAATGTGTTTCTGAAGGAGTTATCCAGAGTGCCTCCGGAGAAGCAGGTTGAGTTTAGGATCGACCGTGTTCCAGGTGCAGCCCCTATCGCCAAGGCGCCATACCGTTTGGCACCACCTGAGATGCAGGAGTTGTCGTCTAAGTTGCATGAGCTGCTAGGCAAGCAGTTCGTCCGTCTGAGCAGTTGTCCTTGGGGAGCGCCGATTCTCTTCGTCAGAAAGAAGGATGGTTTACACCGGATGTGCATTGATTACCGGGAGCTAAACAAGTTGACGGTGAAGAACCATTACTCACTTCCACATATTGATGATCTATTCGATCAGCTACAGGGAACATCTTGGTTCTCCAATATAGACCTGAGGTCTGGGTACCATCAGGTCAGGGTTAGGGAGGAGGACGTGGAAAAAACCGCATTTCAGACTCGTTATGGACATTACGAGTTCGTTGTGATGCCGTTTGGGCTCACCAATGCACCGGCGGTATTCATGGACCTAATGAATCAGGTTTGCAGACCGATGCTCGATCGCTCGGTGATCGTGTTCATCGACCACATCGTGGTGTATTCCAAGACCAGAGAGCAGCATGAGGAGCATCTCCGCGAGCTCTTGGGAGTTCTAAGACGACAACGGCTCTATGCCAAGTTCTCAAAGTGCGAGTTTTGGTTGCGAAAGGTTCAGTTCCTTGGACATCTCGTCAACTAGGAGGGGATTTTAGTTGATCCAGCCAAGATCGAGGTGGTATTGTAGTGGGAGGTTCCGAAATCTCGGTCAGATATCAGGAGTTTGTTAGGATTGGCAGGGTACTATCGGAGATTCATACATGATTTCTGCAAGATTGTCGTACCTCTCACTCGTCTAAAGAGGAAGGGGGTGGATTTCCAGTGGGGCCCTGAGCAGCAGACTGCATTTGAGACCCTGCGACAGCAACTCTATGAGGCGCCAGTTTTGACACTCCCTAAGGGAGTTGAGGATTTTGTGGTGTTCTGTGATGCATCCATCACCGGGTTAGGGGCGGGTCTTATGTAGAGAGGGTGGGTAATAGCCTATGCATAACGACAGTTGAAGCCGCATGAGACGAGATATCCCATGCATGATCTTGAGTTGAGAGCGGTGGTGTTCTCCCTCGAGATCTGGAGACATTACCTCTACGGGGTCTGATGTACCATATATACAGATCACAAGAGTTTGAGACACATCATGGATCAATCGAACCTGAAAATGAGGTGACGCAGGTGGCTAGACATAGTTAAGGATTATGACTGCGAGATCATTTACCATCCAAGTAAAGCAAATGTTGTGGCGGACGCCCTCAGCCGCAAGTCGGCTGGATCTTCTATTTCAGTGTTGTGTATGAGGATATCGATGGATCTCCACTGGTGAGCTTGAACAGTGAAGCTCAGGCTGAGGGTGTACGGAAGCAGAATTGGAACATTGAGACGATCAGGGCGGAGATCACTACATTTGTGTAGGATAGTCATGGATTGTTGACCCATTGCGGTCGGGTATGGGTTCCGATGTCTGGTGGGGTCAGACAGATTGTACTGGAGGACGCTCATAAGTCTCGCTTCTTTATTCACCTGGGGGCCACCAAGATGTATCGGGATCTAAGATTGAGCTATTGATGGTCGTGCATGAAGAGAGATATAGCTTGGTACATCGAGAGGTGCTTGACCTACAGGATGGTCAAGGACGAGAATCAGAGGCCGCATGGCAAGCTACAGCCTCTGGAGGTTCCCATGTGGAAATGGGAACATATCATGATGGATTTTGTCACCAAGTTGCCGAGGACGACAAATGTGTACGATACTATATGGGTCATCGTGGATAGATTGACCAAAAGAGCCAATTTTCTTGCCATTCAGGAGAGCTCTTCGGCCGACAAATTTCCCGAGGTGTACATTCGCGAGATTGTTGCTCGCCACAGGGTGTCGGTCTCTATTGTGTCAGACCGTGATGTTCGATTCACCTCCTGGTCTGGCAGAAATTCCATGAGGATATGGGCACGCGGCTGCATTTTAGTACAACGTATCATCTGCAGACTGACGGCCAGAGTGAGCAGACTATCCAGACTCTCGAGGATATGTTGTGGGCCTGCGTTATTGACTTTGGTGGGAGTTGGGACTCCTACCTACCCCTTGTAGAGTTCTCCTACAACAACAGCTTCCATTCCAACATTGGTGCTCCACCTTATGAGTTGTTGTATGGACAGAGATGTTGCACCCCAGTCTGTTGGGGTGAGGTTGGTCACAGGGTGATGGGTCATACCGAGGTAGTCCTACAGACTACCGTGATGATTCAGCAGATCAGGTAGCAGTTGCAGACTGCTTAGAGTCGGTAGAAGAGTTACGTCGACCGACGCCGATCTGACTTGGAGTTTAAGGTTGGTGACATGGTACTACTAAAGGTCTCACCCTAGTTACATTGGCCCGTTTCGGTTACTGCCAGGGTTAGCAAGGTGGCATATAGAGTGGATCTCCCGGAGGAGATTAGTCAGATCTATAGCACATTCCACGTTCCGCGGTTGCGGAAGTGCATATTCGATGACGATGCGGTCGTGTCATTGGATGACATTTAGGTGGATGAGCACTTGAGCTACGTAGAGAGGCCCATAGCTATATTGGAGAGAAAGGTAAAGGCTTTGAGGAACAAAGAGATACCTTTGGTAAAGGTATAGTGGCAGCATCCAAAGGGATTCGGGAGCATTATCCGGAGTTGTTCACCTCAACAGACTTCGAGGACAAATTCTAGTTCAAGTGGGGGAAAATTGTAACATCCCGTCTCCCAGATATGTAATTTTAAGGATTTTGTACATCACACAAGACCTACTCAACGAGTTGGAGGCCCTAACTCATCATGTAGAAACTAATCAGCCTGCATGGATTATGGAACCTACTCAACGAATTGGAGAACCCCACTCGACGAGTTGACATTGTGCATGAAATCCCTAATTTTTAGGGTTTTCACCCTATTAAAACGACCTTAAGTCCTTTAAACGGCCTCCCTTACCACCTTATCATCCAGAGAGAGAAACCCTAGCTGTTCTTGAGTGTGTGTGAGCTTTGGAGTGTAAATCTTGTGTTCTTTTGGAGGAAAATAGAAGCTTGAAGAGGTTGGATGACATCGAAGGCTTTAAATCTGTGAGCTTCATTGTTTTTACAACCATATGGAGGTAAAAAAGCCTTCACCTTGACCTCTTATCTCTTAGATCTTCTCCTATGGAAGTTTGGTGTCTTTTTATCCCATTTTGGAACCATTATTGGAAGTTGAGCATGGTTTGGAGTTGTAACTTTAGATCTGGACACCTTTAGGCCTCCTTAGGCCTAAAGACTCAAGCTTTTCTAAGCTTTGGCTATCTTCCATGCCCTAAACCCTTGTTAAGCCTCTTTTTTGCAAGTTATCCCTTTAATGCCATGAATGGAGTAAAGCTTACAACTTTACATGATATATCAGCCTTAGAAGACAAAATCTACAGTTTGGAGCCTTGGTTTGTCTTAAAAGTGTCTGAATATGTAAAGGCTGAAGAAACTTGACGAGTTGCTTAGCCAACTCGACGAGTTGAGTCGGGTTCTCCCGATTTCTGGATTCTGAGTAAACTCGGCGAGTTGATGAGATAACTCGACGAGTGGTTAGGGTTTTTCCGATATTCTAGACACTGCATGGACTCGACAAGTTGTTTTGACAACTCGGCGAGTTAACTCGGGTTTCACGGTTTTTGAGTTCTGAAGGAAGCCAACGAGTCAGTAGTTACACTCGACGAGTTAGATCAACATGGACTGTGGACCTTGACTATTGACTTTGACTTTGACCATGGTTGACCAAGTTTAAATTTAAGGGTACTTTTGGCATTCTGTAATTTTAATAAAGTTGGTCATATGGGAATTATAGTTGGTTGAGTTGGAGTTGTGTTTCGGGAGATTGACATTATCATCCAATGCTACTTGTGAGGTGAGTTCTCCTCACTATATCAGCAGGGTCTAAGGCACCAATGCCAACCCTTTTGGATTGTATCCTGGTTTATTGCTTGATGATATGATCAGTGATCTGTTAGGTCTGCATCCTGGTATATAGGATGGTACTATGCTTAGTGATCTGTTAGATCTGTATCTTGGTATATAGGATGATGATATGATTAGTGATCTGTTAGATCTGTATGACTGTCTATACATGCTAGCAAGTGTTTGATATCTATGTGTTGATTATGTGATTGCGGGTGGGTTGAGGCGGTCCTGCTTTGTGCTTAAGGCTAACAGACCCACGGCGGCTCGGATAGACTGAAAGCCCTTTTTGGGGTGTATCGGACAGGCCGAAGGCCCGGAGAACAGTCCAGAAAGGCTGAAGGCCCAGTAGGGAGGACCAAACCTGTTGAAGGTTCTAAGAGTGGGACAGATAGACTGAGGGCCCGATGCAGGCGGTCCAATCATACTGAAGACTCTGTATGCATATTGTTTGATATGATATTGTTCTGGTTTGTATGTAGTTGGTATTTTGGGGGTAACTCACTAAGACTTCAAGCTTAAATTTATGGATTATTGTTTCAGGTACTTTAGATGACCGCGGGAAGGCGAAGGCGTGACCGTACACTTCCTCACATGATATGACTTTGACTTCTAGGATACTCTGATGTTTAAACTATTTTGAAAACAATTTTGTATTATATAGTGGTTTTTGGATGGTTGAAAAAGTTTTAAATTTTTGTGAATTTCATGGATGTTACAAAGCCAAAGCAGCTACATCAACAAAGTTCTACACCTATTCACATGCAAAATGCCAAACCGGTAATGTAACATCCCAAAATATAAGACCAAAAATTTCATTTTTAATTAATTTATTATAAACCCAATTAGTATAGAATCATCCATAATATCATTCCATGTCAGAACCAAATTGTCAATAATCAAAACATGCTAACATAAAACAATATCAGAGTATAATCCCAAAGATCCCATGTGCGAAAAACATAGTGTGATGTGTTGCGATCGAGCCGGCTCCTTTCCTTTGAAAATGAAGTACCTAAAACCAAAACTGAAAACCGTAAGCACGAACCTTAGTTGGTTCCCCAAATACCACATACCATACATATCAACATGCTTCCTAGCATATTTGGGCGCTGGCCTACCCCTTCGGTCTCTTTCAACCGGATACTGTCTACTACATAAGCACATAAATCACATATTGCCATACATATCATTCATATACCATAATCAAATAAAATGCTATGTGCCAAAACATAGTCTTTCCGTTATGCCACGGGCCGCCACATGGTCTTTCTTGCCAAGCCGGGGCCACCCCCTTCGGTCTTACAGACAAGTTCCAAGAGCCACCTCATGTCCTTCTATGCAAGCATCACAAACACAACTAACATACATACTATTCTACTTAGCTAATCAGCATACAGGGTGCCTGGAGCCACCTCCTGGTCTTTCATACATAATGCCTAGGGCTAACCCTCGATTATTCCTACAATACGTAATAGTATACAGTGTGCCAGGAGCCGCCTCCTGGTCTATCATGCATAATGCCTAGAGCTAACCCCCGGGTCTTCCTCCAATACATAATAGCATACAGTGTGCCAAGAGCCGCCTCCTCGTCTTTCATACATAATGCCTAAGGCTAACCCCTGAGTCTTCCTACCATACATCAACTAAATGGGTCGGCATTGGTGCCTTAGACCCATACAAACAGTGAGGAGACTCACCTCACACTGCTGAAGTCCTGCGAATAAATCCCTGGCAGCTGGCTGACAGATCCCCAAACTATCAATCATCAAAACAACACCCAATTAATAATTAGGTTCTAATACATAACCATAAGTACACACTTAGGGTAAAAGGACCATTTTACCCCTAACCTAGCTTAGTCCAAGACCAAGGCCCAAACTCACACTTGAAGGCCCAAAAGACAAGTAATCAATCAAGGCCCATTCAAAATCCTAGTCCATACACTTAACATTTCAATGCTCTAATATATCATAATCATTAAGGCCCAATTATGGCCCATCTATGGCCCAATTTTCCAAATTAGGCCCAAACCCCTCACATGGGCCTTACCCTAAAGCCCATCCAATTATTCTAGTCCATATGATTGTTCTTGGATGACCCATTATTGGCCTAATCACCAAAGCCCAATAGAAAGGCCCAACTAAGGCCCAAGTAAGATTAGGGTTTTAACATAAAATGACGATTAGGGTTAAGTGTTTCTCACTTAACCCATTTAGGACTTAATCCATTAATTCCATCAATCTATTGGGTCATTCATGTAGTGTGGCCGGGCTTAATACATAATCCTAATCCGGTCATCCAAAATGTGAACCCCGACAGTCCAAAACCCATATATCCAATATTAGGGTTTCCAACCCACTCATATCCCAATAGGCCTAAAACTAAGTCCTTAGATAAATTAGGTTTTCATTAGGCACACTAGGGTTTCATTAGTCGGGCACCACCTACTAGCACCTCGGGTAGTGGTGGTCAATGGTGGCTCACGGCGGCGGCCACCGCCTTACAGTGGTGTTTATGGTTCTAGCCCATTTTGTCCAAGCATCCCAAACGATTCAAAACACAAACAAGGCACACCGCCACCCAACATGGCGACTGGTGGCGGCAGCCACCACCTCGCAGTGGTGGTTAAGAGTTTCTTTTTATTATTCTAGCACAAGTTACAATATTACAATGCAAAATACCGAATAGACACACACACTCATTAAAATAAACACACACAACCACCCTTATAGTGGCCGACGGTGGAACATGGTGGCAACCACCACCTCACGATGGTGGTGGTGGCTTCCTTGGTTTTCCAGCCACACAAAACTCACACACACACACACTTCAGATATAAACCCAATGCACCAAAGCACACACACAGTCACTATATATCACACACATCCACCACCATACGACGATTAGTGGTGGCAGAACGGTTGTAAACTATGGCAGTCACCATGGTCGGCCGCCATGGTGGTTGTCCTCGGTTATCAGGCCAACAATCATGCCCATATGAACAACATTATAGTAGAACAAACATACGAGTGACTTATACACCGAGATGCAAACCTCAGCCTCCCTCGGAGTGGTGAGTGTTGACCGGAGCAGCTAACAAGAACCATATGGGCGGCGGTGAACATTCTGATGGGTTTTGAGCATTCTAACACTTCCTAAGTGTACATGCAACCCTAATAACCTTGGATCTATGTTTGTCTAATTATCATGCAAAGTTGAATTCCAAGGTTATATTCCTATCTAGCATACATGGGGAACAATTTTAACTTGAATCATAGATAGAATAACTTACCTTGTTGTTGCTTGTGTTCCTTGAAACCTTGTGAACCTAGCACCCCAAGTGTGATGCCTCAAATGCTTCACACAACACCAAATGCTCTTGGAAAGACTCTTGAGATAACACACACTTGTCAAAATCGGCCAAGCCCTCTAGTTTCTTGGTGTACAACTTGTGTAGCCGATTTTGTGGAGAATGGGACTCTTATATAGTGTTGACACATCTAGGGCTACACCATGTAAACCCTAATGTGTCATGACTCTTCATTTTCATGACCCATGGGTTTGTAACTCCCATGGAGCATCCATGGAGCATCCTATGGGTAGAACCCAACTTGATAATCCATGGAGCCTCTTAGCCCACTATACAAGATATGGATGATTTACATAATCAACCCATATATTTAATTAGTTATCCTTTGATCACTTAATTAATTTCCAAATTAATTCTTGATCAAACTAATCAAATAATATTATTAATATATTAGAACTTATAATATATTAATAATCTCCAAGTGTTATTCCTCTCATTTAGTCTAACCAATTGCATGGTGCCATGCAACCCAAATGGACCATGCCGGGTCGGGTCAAGTACAAGCCCGAAATAGTTATGGACTTAGACACCTTATCCAACAGTCTCCCACTTGGATAAGTCTAATAACTATATCTCTAGTACTTCAGGAACCGACCGGCAATCGTAGCTCTTTCAAGGTCTCTCAGAACTGAGAAGATGATGGTACGCCATTTAAGATAAGTGATCATATCATCCTCTGTTCTAGATATCAGCCGGACAAATACATGGAACACTGTCTTGCTTATTGTCCAGCATTTGTTTCCCGATTTCCGATTTGTTTGACATAGAACTTAATTGAACACATCAACTTAGTTCTGACCGGGCCCGGTACATGGGTCAAAACAAAATCATCGAGGGGCCCAGATATCAGCTTCTAATCCAAGAAGGAACAGATAAACTTCGACTCATATGTTTGTTCTACCACTCATTGAATTACACACAAAAGTACGTTTTATAACATCGAGTTACCAATGCGGTTTCGTACAGTCAATGCATAACCAACTTGTAAGTAACAAATCATATCTCTAGGTTTGAAGACTTATATGATATTACCGTCTCACGATCACTCGAGATAAAATTCCATGAAGTGATTCCAGTGAGCGTGGGTTGTGTCCAATGCTCAGAACTTATGAGCACTCATGATTGTTGTAGCCTTGTCCAAGACCTCTACAACCAAACATGACAGTCTTGATTCATATCTACTTCCAACATATGACCGACTGTGGAGATTTGAATAATATGTTATACCAAACAAAATTATTCTGGAAGTCAAAACATGCAAAAGAAATATAGTAAACGATTGACAAGAGATAGCAACACTTTACTCATAAATAAAACACCTTTTATTCATCATCAAATGTCAATTACACTTTACAAATTTCCGGGTTATCTAACTACTAAAACTTATATCATCCTTCAGCCCTATGCTCCGAGCATGCTGAAGATGCTTAACCCTACTCAGTCCCTTCGTGAGGGGATCTGCTTGGTTCT
This sequence comes from Lactuca sativa, assembly GCF_002870075.4. Classification (NCBI taxonomy): domain Eukaryota; kingdom Viridiplantae; phylum Streptophyta; class Magnoliopsida; order Asterales; family Asteraceae; genus Lactuca; species Lactuca sativa. The sequence goes on from NC_056628.2 coordinate 62,192,076, forward strand.
CATCCGATGATACCCTCTTTGCCACGAGGAGTCCTTCTTCGATCCGATGTCTGATGAAATGGTATTTTCTGTCGATGTGTCTGGATCTACCGTGATCCCTTGGTTCCTTGGCTAAGGCAACAGCACTTTCACTATCACAGAAAATTTCCATTGGCTCTTTAATAGCTGGTACAACTCCAAGGTCTCCAATGAAGTTCTTCATCCATATCGCCTCCTTTGCTGCTTCACTAGCTGCAATATACTCTGATTCACAAGTAGAATCTGCCACTGTCTCTTGCTTGGAACTCTTCCAAGAAATTGCTCCTCCGTTTAGGGTAAAGATCCAGCCCGACTGAGAGCGGAAATTATCCCTATCAGTCTGGAAGCTAGCATCACTATACCCTACAACTCTCAAGTCATCACTCCCACCGAGGGTAAGGACCCAGTCCTTAGTCCTTCGTAGGTACTTGAGGATATTCTTTACCGCAGTCCAGTGTGCCTTGCCAGGGTTCGCCTGATACCTGCTAACCATGCTCAAGGCAAAAGCTACATCGGGTCGAGTACACGTCATAGCATACATGATCGATCCTACAGCCGAAGCATAAGGTGTTCGACTCATTTCTGCTATCTCAGCCTCAGTGCTAGGGCTTTGTGTCTTACTCAATCTGGTGTTACTCTGGATGGGTAACTCTCCTTTCTTGGAATCCTGCATGCGGAATCTCTTCAGCACCTTATCCAAGTAGGTACTCTGACTAAGTCCAATTAGTCTTTTACTCCGATCTCTCAAGATTCTTATCCCTAGAATATAGGCAGCTTCACCAAGGTCCTTCATAGCAAAACACTTCCCAAGCCAGGACTTTACTTCCTGCAGAGTTGGAATGTCGTTTCCTATGAGTAGTATGTCATCCACATACAATACCAAAAAGCTAACTATACTCCCACTAGCCTTGACATACACACAAGATTCATCTTCACTCCTAGAAAAGCCAAATTCCTTGACCTTTTCATCAAAGCAAAGATTCCATCTGCGAGGTGCTTGCTTCAATCCATAAATGGATTTCTCAAGCTTACACACTCTATTAGGGTACTCGTTGCTGACAAAACCCTCTGGCTGACTCATGTAAACATCTTCAGCCAACTTTCCATTAAGGAAAGCGGTTTTGACATCCATCTGCCATATTTCATAATCATGAAATGCAGCTATGGCTAACAGAACCCGAATAGACTTAATCTTGGCTACCGGAGAAAAGGTCTCATCATAGTCCACTCCAGGAATTTGAGAGAAGCCCTTTGCAACCAGTCTAGCCTTATAAGTGTGTACTTTACCATCCATGTCGGTCTTCTTCTTGAAGACCCATTTGCACCCTACTGTCTTACGACCTGGTACATTTTCAACCAAGTTCCAAACTTGATTGTCATACATGGATTGTATCTCGCTATCCATAGCCTCTTTCCATTTAGCAGACTCGGGGCCTGCCATGGCTTCCTCGTAGCTGTTAGGGTCATCTTGACTTACTAGTGTTTCATCACTAATAAGTGTCTCACCTTCTGCAGTAATATGGAATCCATAGTAATGCTCAGGTGCACTCCTAACTCTCGTGGAACGTCTCAGAGGTACAGATTTGTCAATTGGCTCAACAGGAGTTTCCTCCTCAAGTTGAGGGCTAGAGTTTGAAGTTCCTTCACCGCTTGATTCTTGAATTTCTTCAAGATCAATTTGCCTCCCACTGTCTCCTTGGCTTATAAATTCTCTTTCTCGAAAGACTCCTCTTCTTGCTACAAAGACCACATTGTCACTAGGTCTGTAGAAGAGGTAACCAAAGGATCGCTGTGGGTAACCGATGAAAATACACCTCTCGCTTCGAGGTTCGAGCTTATCATGAGTCTCGCATCTCACGAAAGCCTCGCAACCCCAAATCTTGATGTGGTCTAGTTTAGGTACTTTACCAGTCCACATCTCGTGAGGAGTTTTGGCAACTTTCTTTGTAGGGACTAGATTTAGAATATGGGCGGCAGTCTCTAAGGCATACCCCCAGAATGAGATCGGTAGCGTAGCTCGACTCATCATGGAATGAACCATATCTAACAAGGTTCGATTACGCCTCTCAGCCACACCATTCAACTGTGGTGTCCTAGGAGGTGTCAATTGTGAGACTATCCCACATTCCCTTAGATAGTCGAGGAACTCTGAACTAAGATACTCGCCGCCACGATCGGATCGAAGCATCTTAATGTTCCTGCCCAATTGATTCTCGACTTCCTGTTTAAATTCCTTAAACCTCTCGAAAGTCTCTGACTTATGCTTGATCAAGTAGACATATCCATATCTACTATAATCATCAGTAAAAGTCAAATAATAACGATTTGCATCCCTTGTGGCATGTTTGAATGGTCCACACACATCCGTGTGTATAAGGTCCAACAAACCTTCACCCCTCTCACACGAACCTGTGAAGGGTGACTTTGTCATTTTTCCAAGTAAGCATGATTCGCAACTATCATCTGACTTTAGGTCAAACGACTCCAAGACTCTATCTTTTTGCAGTTGGCCTATGCGTTTCTTGCTTATATGTCCAAGACGACAATGCCATAAAGATGCTTTATCCAAGTTATTATTGGTAGAATCAATACACAAAACATTATTTCCTAAGTTATCTACAACAGATACAGCTTCATACACACCATCACAAGGTAATGCTTTAAAATAAAGAACATTATTAAAGAAAGCATCAATAGAACCAACTTCATTATTAAATGAAAAGGTAAACCCTTGTTTGTACAAAGCATGAAAGGAAATAATATTTCTTGCCATTCCTGGCGAGTAACAACATTTATTCAAATCTAAACTAAACCCACTACTTAGCGATAAAGTATAAACTCCAATCTTGGTAACAGGTATAGCTTTCCTATTCCCCATGATCAAGTTTATCCTTCCTTGCTCCACATCCTCACTTCTTCTTAGTCCCTGCAAGTCACAACAAATATGAATACCACACCCGGTATCAAGGACCCAAGAATTAGAATGGGGTGAGTTATTAGAAATGATAGTGTAAATACCTGCATGGTTGGGTTTGACTTTCCCATCCTTCACATCTTGCTGGTATTTTGGGCAGTTCCGCTTCCAATGAGCTTTTTCATGGCAATAGAAGCATTCAGCCTCTTTTGGGTCAGAAGAAGGAGTAATGAAACCTTTCTTGGTTCCACTTGAAGAAGAGCCATCAAGGGTCCGAACCTTGGTACCCTTAGAAGAGCTTTTTCTCTTCCTCCCTCGACTTTTCCCGATTGCCAAAACCGGAGTAGAGTTTTGAGTAGGAGTGATAGCAACCGACTTCCCCTTAAGACCTGATTTTGCGGTCTTAAGAAGTCCCTGAAGTTTGCTGAGGGTGACCTCTTCCTTGTTCATGTGATATGTCATGCGGAATTGATCATAGCACGATGGTAAGGAATGCAAAATAATATCTATTGCAAGATCCTCCGGGAAGTTCACATTAAGCTTCAGCAAACGATCCACATACCTTTGCATTTTCTGCATGTGGCTCGTGACGGATTCCCCGTCCTTCATCATGGTTGTTATCATGGAGCAGATGATTTCATACCTCTCTTGTCTTGCACTTTGATGGTATCTTTCCATCAAATCTTGGTGCATTTCATAAGGGTAGAAATCCTCATAAGACTTTTGGAGTTCCGCTGTCATCGTGGCCATCATGATGCAAGCCACTTTCGTAGCATCCCTTTCATGTGCCCGAAATTCAGCGATCTCCTGAGGAGTTGCAGTGGACTCATCAATCTCCTTAAGCTCCTTGTCAAGGACATATTCTTTGTCCTCGTAGCGGGTAATCATCCTGATGTTTCTGATCCACTCATTGAAGTTGGATCCATCAAAGGTGACTTTCCCACACAAGTTCATAAGGGTAAAGGAGCCATTAGGATTAGAGCCAGAAGCATTGTTGAAAGACATTTGAAGGAAAGAGGACAAGCTTAGTTTAGATATAAGAGAGTCCTTAATAAAACACCCAAATGTAGTATTAAGGCTAGGATCCAATCACAATATAATATAACTTAGAAGAGGTATGCCGTAATCTAAGCTATATCATATTTGAAAGGTAGGTGAATGACGATTCACCAATTTCCACCACGAAAACCGCAATATTTTAGTATTAGGTTTTTGAATGGTTCTTAGAAATTCCTAGATTCTTTGAGATTCAATGAACTTTTCAAAGGCATGTTTCAATCTCGAGTGTGCCCTCCAAGTTTTGTGACTGGGATACCGAGGATCACAAAACGAGGTGTGAAGTAACCATGCAAATCACTTGGTACCCTTAAAGTTTATCACTCAATCGATGTGCCGGTTAACCACACACGCTCCATCGATACTATAATAAACCCTAAGTCACCCTTTACCTATGTTGTTAAGTCCAAGTTAGTGTGCCGGTTAACCACACACGCTCCACCAACGACTTAATCAAAGTGTAAAGTGTAATTTCATGGAATAGCACCTTATTCACATTTTTCCTAAAGTAACTAAGATTGGGAATTTAATAAAACATTTAGTTACTTTATAATATTCATCATACTTTGAATGAGAATTAATAAGTCCTTGTCTTACCCGTTCGGCTAACGACCCTCCACCGATCAAGCAAGCGGTGGGTGAGAGTGGACACCCATTAAGTCACCATTTTATAGGCAACAACCTTATACCCACCTTATAGACCGGCTTCGTGAATGAGGCGTACTAGCGGTAAGACGACTTTGTTCTTATACATATATATAATTATTAAATCATAATAATATAAGTATAAGGGTTGAATTTTAACTTTTAAAATTCTAGGGGTTGGAACTAAAGTTTTAACTTAACTTTACTTGTTCCAAAACTTGAGGGCAAGTTTTGTAAACTTTCAAAACTTTTCATTTCTTGTAACTTATGAGTTTAATAGAGTAATAAAATGAGGACTTTTCATTTTTCCTAACTCTTGTGTTCTTTTAATGGTTTTTAATCCAAGAGACTTTTGGTTTTCCATAACTTGAGGACAAGTTATGGACTCCATTAAAACACATTATGATCATGAATTAATCTACCACATAGGTTACAAATAATTCCTATGATCATCTAAACATCATAAGAACAAGAATATGAATATGAACACTTTCAAGAACCAAAATCACATTTAATCTTTGTAATTTTGATAACTAGTTGTTGTAAATGAGTTAGAAAAGACATTACACCTTCTAAAATAAGTTTTCAAGTACCAAAACATTTTAGGGTAATGATTCTAATCCATTTCCAGCAACTCAAGTCGAAATTCTGCACTCTGTCGACCCTACTCGCCGAGTGCATAAACCTACTCGCCGAGTAGGTTGAAGATACACATGAACTCGACGAGTCCTCCCCATGGACTCGCCGAGTCCATCAGTCAGACAGCAGAATTTTCGACTTTCTTCAACTTTTAAGCACAAATAACAAACAAACAAGCCTAGTCTCTGATACCACTGATGGGTTTTGAGCATTCTAACACTTCCTAAGTGTACATGCAACCCTAATAACCTTGGATCTATGTTTGTCTAATTATCATGCAAAGTTGAATTCCAAGGTTATATTCCTATCTAGCATACATGGGGAACAATTTTAACTTGAATCATAGATAGAATAACTTACCTTGTTGTTGCTTGTGTTCCTTGAAACCTTGTGAACCTAGCACCCCAAGTGTGATGCCTCAAATGCTTCACACAACACCAAATACTCTTGGAAAGACTCTTGAGATAACACACACTTGTCAAAATCGGCCAAGCCCTCTAGTTTCTTGGTGTACAACTTGTGTAGCCGATTTTGTGGAGAATGGGACTCTTATATAGTGTTGACACATCTAGGGCTACACCATGTAAACCCTAATGTGTCATGACTCTTCATTTTCATGACCCATGGGTTTGTAACTCCCATGGAGCATCCATGGAGCATCCTATGGGTAGAACCCAACTTGATAATCCATGGAGCCTCTTAGCCCACTATACAAGATATGGATGATTTACATAATCAACCCATATATTTAATTAGTTATCCTTTGATCACTTAATTAATTTCCAAATTAATTCTTGATCAAACTAATCAAATAATATTATTAATATATTAGAACTTATAATATACTAATAATCTCCAAGTGTTATTCCTCTCATTTAGTCTAACCAATTGCATGGTGCCATGCAACCCAAATGGACCATGCCGGGTCGGGTCAAGTACAAGCCCGAAATAGTTATGGACTTAGACACCTTATCCAACACATTCCAGTTGAAGCATAACACGGAAGAATGGAGAGAAGGGTCGGTAGCGTGAGAGATGGCAGCGTTGAGTGACATCCAACCTCGGTGGCAAAAGTGTTGGCCTAGAACGGTGGCGTCTGGCGGTCTTGCTCGATCGGAAACGAGAAGAAAGGGTGGTGCGGCTGGAGATTGACGAACGTCAGTAGGAAGATCCAGAGATGGTGGCAGCTGAAAAACGAGGCTAGGGTTAGGGTTATGGGTGGGTTATATATCCCGTCACCCTTTGAAACTTCTGTTGGGTTATGAGCATAACATCAATCCTATGGTGTTCATGCAACCCTGATTGCTTTGATCTAGGTTTTTCTAATTTTAACATACAACATTGAATGCCAAAGCAATAAACCCTAATCTAGCATACTTATTTCAAAATTGACATAATAAACAAGTTAGAAACTTTACCTTAATTGTTATATAGCAATAACAATCACAATCCTTCTTGATCTTAACTTTTGAAAGCCTAGTGCCCCAAGTGTTGCACCTCTAATGGAGTCACAAACACTCTTGCAACAAGATGACTTAGGAGAGAAGATTTTCGGCTAGGGTTTCATTCTTGAATGCATAGGACGAAAATCCCCTTGTATGGGGTCCTATATATAGTTGTGGCTGCTAGGGTTTTCAGGTGGAAACACTAATACCTAACTTAGGAAACAAGTTGCCCATGAACTCCTTCCTTAGAGCCTATGGACAAAATCTTATGGGCTTCCCCATAAATTTCATCCACTCCACACTATGGAGTTCATCAACCCATTTATGCAACTATCAATAATTTTCATAACAATCCCCAATTATTTAATCAGTCTCTTTTAACCACTAAATTAATTCCAAATTAATTGCTGATCAATACTAATTAAATAATATGATTTACAAATAATATATTAATCTTGTAATATATTAATTAAACCACTTTGGGTACTAATTTATTATTCATATAATAAATTCTACTCTCTCTCATCCTATCAAGTTGCATTAGTGAAGACAAACCAAAAGGACCATGCTCATAATCGGGTCAAGTAAATACCAATAATTGTTATGAGCTTAGACACCTAATCCAACAATCTCCCAATTGGATAAGTCTAATAACTTTTATTGCAAGTACGACTTCAGAACCTGATTAGCAATCGTATCTTTCAGAAGCCGGTGTCAAACTCTGATCTTATTAGTAACATGTCCTTTAGATAAGGGATCATATATTCCTCCATTCTCAAGATATCATATAAACTGAGACATGGATTTTAATCATTCTCTCTGTTCATGTGTTGTTTCCCGGTTTTCGATTTATGACGACTGACAATAGACTACAATTGAACACATCAACTTAGTCCAGGCTTGGCCAAGTGATTAGGGTGTCATCACTAAATCATCAAGGGGCCAACACATATCGCTTTTATCCAAATTTGGGTAAAAGGAACGGATAAACTTCGATTCATATGCTTTCTCTATTTACTCATCGAATCACACACAACAATACGTTTTATAACATCAAGTTACTGATGCGTTTACGTATTATCGATGTGCATCCGACTTGCAAACTACAACTCATATCTCTCCGTTTCAAGAATATAATATATTATCGTCTCACTAATCACTCGTGATAAAATCCATGAAGTAATTCAAGTGAGCGTGGGTTTAATCCAATAATCTAATCTTATTACAGAAGTACTCATGAACTCCGCAGCAGACTTGTGCTATGTCTAAACACTTTAGACAATCTACAGACGGATTCATGACAGTCTTGCCTCAATACTTACTTCTGACGTATGATCGATTGTGGAGGTTTGAATAATCTTATTATTTGGGAAGTTAAAACATGCGAAGTGAAACACAAAAAATAATCGAATCCAATAAGGCCTCGATACTTTGAGTATAAATTAAACAGCTTTTCCATATTGATTACATACTATTCATTGTATAATGTTTTGGATAATCAACTTAATACTTGAATGTAAACGCTAGTTGTCCCATGCTCCAAGCATGCACGCTATGTTTTCTATGGTCATTTCTTTGTAAGATAGATCAATTGTACACATATCCAATGATGCTCATTTCATAATTCCTAATCCTTATTACAAGCGTAAGAATACCAAGTTCTTGTCATTATTCGAATATGTTAGATTCTAACATTTTATGCAACGATCTTTTGTAATGTCATAGTACCAAAGTCACCAAGACTTTGCCAATTACAAAGTGCCCTATTGGAATTGTTACAAGTCAATTCCAGTGAAGTCTCAAATTCAAAGTACATTCCTTTGAACATCCTTCTTGCATAAAAGTTTCTAATCTACATAGATTTTTAATGTCCAACTCCCATTATGGAAACATTTCCATAATCGCCATATGACAACTCATTCTTAATAGAATCCTATCTATTCATAATAATGTCAATATGTTCCATTCTATACTTTACTTCCAACTGCCCACAAGCGACCAATCCTTAGCAAACCTTAGATCATCCTTGACAGTTGTTAAATTATTTTAGTCATATCCGGTTCTGATCCATTTTCCCTCTTAATGGCCTAGGCATTTGGAAAATCAGAACGCGTGAATATTATAACATATGCAATCGATCCTATACCTGAAGCATATGGGATACGATTTATAATGTCTTATATAAAGACATGATACATTGCCAGTCTCTTGCTATAATATTTCCATATATAGAATTCTCTTATGCTAAAACTTTTCAACATAATATTCATATATGTCCTTGACTAAATTTGATTAAAATTTCTTGATCTAAGCTTTTAGATTTGAAATGAAGTATAAGTTCCTGTCCCTTAATTTTAGAAAAACAACTTTTCAACCTCTGCAACTTTACGAATTGAAACTTCTGTTTTCTATAATTAATGTTGTTAACTTGCAACACTTAACATAATAATCATGCTCCCACTAACATGATAATTATATCCTTACTAGCATAACATTTATGCTCCCACTAGCTTTGACATGTATTCAGAAATCAGGTAGACTTTCTAGAAATTCAATACTTATTGACTTTCATTCCAAAGCTCATATTTATAATACGATATGCTTCGATAAACCTTTATCTAAGCTTCTCAATTTCCTTAGAAAGCTCATATGTGTGTCTAAACTATTTCAGAACTTATAGCAATAATTCTTAAATGTTTAAACTATTTGCCAAATCTGACAATTCTAACTATGAAGAAGGATGCCATTATCATATTCGAATTTTAGAATGCAAACATCACAATTGCTATCTCCTTAAAATCTCTCTTAGTGAAAGCATTTCCTCACAATCATTTTCATGAAGCGGAGAGAAACCTTGTCACTTAGATTTTATGGTGTATGTGTTCCTATCGATGTGAATTTGTCATAACCATAATCACACGATAAGGTTTGCAAAAAATCCAACTCATATGGACTGAACTTGTTAATTCTTAATTTCCTGTCATCAAGGGTCCAACCATTGTTTCCAAGTTGTTCAGCAGCTCACCTATATTAGTCAATGTACTCTCATTGAACAAGGTGATTTTCCTTTATGCTTTCAAATGAGAACTCATAGAACTCACATGCATAGCTAACTCAATTGGAATGGCACAGAAACAAGAATATGTCAACACGATAGGTTATGAACCTCATGTGCTAGTGATTAACTATTGGTTTACTCTTGATTAGTTCTTGAACTTTTCAAGATCACTAAGACTCCCACTAACCTCTTGACATATAAGATTCTCTTGTCAAGAAACATTCCTTGACATACAAATATCCAAGAGTTGGTGTGGATTCTTATCAAAAGAAACACTTTGCATAATTGGTATTAGTTGGTATTTGTCTTATCCAAGACATCACAACTTACAAATTTCAAATGTGCAAGAGTAAGAACATTTTTACTCTATATTGTCACTCAATTCACAATCTTGGAGTATGACTCTAAGACTGAATTTTGGAATGTCGTATGATTTATCTAGTGATTTAACCATTTCAACAATTCCCGATTCCTCTTTTTAGAAATACTAGTGCACTAAGGGGATCAATCATGATATGGTTTCATAATCATTAAGACGATCATAAAGCACGATTCAAAAGGTACTCTCCCTTCTTTTCAGATTGGAGAAAATTTTATCTTTCTGCCTAATTGATTCTTCTTATTCATTCTGCTATTCATTGAAACTTTTCCAATGATTCAGAATTACACTTAATCTTGTAAGCATAACCACGTTCACTAAACTTTTAGTAAATCATGACGAATAGTCTTATCGTTCTTTATGGTGGACCTGACCAGTGCACAACAATGTAACTAGATCCCCTAGTCCTTCACTTGACTCACATCTATATGTGAACAAGGAATTAGTCTTAATTTTCCCAAAGGTGAAGGTTCTCATTCATCACACAATACAAGTCGCATGACTCCAAGTTTCTGTCCAATTGAAACTTGGGTGATGAGAATCATTCCTTATTTGGTAAATTTTAGACACTACCACAAACGAAATAATCAAATCCATTCACAATATTGCTAACAATAGAAATATACAAACATCAATTTTTCACACATGACATTGCAAGGATCCATAAATAAGACAAAATCAATTTTTTTTTTAATTTATAAAACGCTGAAAAATTGTCCTTACAACACAATTACAAATGAAAACTATGTTTCTAAATATTCCTATACAATCTATCATAACTCTAAGTAGCAGCTCAAAAATCCGATCATCGAACCATGAGATCGAAATCCATTTCTTTGCGACCAGACTCAAATCACTCTTCCTTTAAGCTTCCTTTCTTTTCTTCGATCTTACAAAACATCAAAATGCAATCTTATCACATTATGTATTAAGAATCTACAAATAGGAACTTAATAGAGTTAGATAGTGAATTTTACCTGAAGCAGAGACATACACTTTGACTCTCCCATCCTTGCGATCTCTCAAGTAGTCACGGCAGCTTCGCATCCAATGTCCCTTCTCTTGGAAATATAAGCAAACAGACTCTTCTGGAATAGTACACGGGATAATCTCAGACTTAGCATTTCTCTTTACCATTCAGTCAAACGGTTTGACCTTGGCCGTTCCTTTTCTATAGGAAAGCGAAGACTTTTCTGGACTTCCAATGTTGCCATTGTCAATGTCCATGAAAGTTTCGGAGATTGATCTTCCATTCAAACTTTCTTGACCAATGCGCCAAATCATTGCTAATTCAGCAGCAATTAGCAAATAGGTAAGATCGATAAGTGTCAAGTCCTGGACTATTTTAACGCCTGTGTTTCCGGGCTTGCCACTTTTAGCAATGTAATAGTCTAGGTTAACCTTTGTAACCCATTTTGAAATAATAAGATTGTATTATTTGAGTATTATGTGTTTTGTGCTTAATTACTTAATTATGTGGTTTGATTAATTAAGAATAAAAATAAGCGTCAAAATTTAAGTGTAAAATAAACTTAATATCTTTGATTTATGTTGTAGTAGTTGAAACGAGGTTTCCGAATATATATATATAGAACGCCCAAATCTGACTTCGTATGAGTAAGTTATTATTTATCGAAGTTTCGGCTTAGCTGTATGCAGCCTGTTATACTCGATTTAAGATCGAGGGGTTTTTAGCCGAAGCAATCTAAATGAGAATCGAAGATCTCATTGTTGGTATCGAAGCAATAAAAAATTAGGCGAGAACGAACGTCAAACGAAGAAGTTATGAATTTATAACGAAGTTTGTCTGTCGCGGCCTATTAAAAATAAATAATAAAAATAAAGTCAAAATTAGCCGACAAAGTCTAAACGAAAGTTGTAGAGCATAGTCTCACCTTTCCGTGGATATAAAGAACGTCGAAAACGGAGTTTATATGAAGAAGATATGAATTTCCGAAGTTTATTAAATATTTTGTATTTATATTTAAATGGAAATTCGGATGCATTATCCGAAGAGTAGTCACCAGTCTGATCCGAAGTACGCCCCGCGTACTCCGAGGGATGTCGACACTCGCACTCGAGTATTTGGATACGTAAGCAGTGACGTATTCGGACCAGTACGCCCCGCGTACTCCGAGGCTCCAGCCTCCTATAAATAGGATCCGAAGGCAGCCAAGTCTTTTGCTCATTTTCTCTCTTCTCTCTCCCGTTTTGCATCGTTTTGCGTGCCAGAAATATCCCGAAGCCCCGGTATCATACTCTAGCCCCGAGGCAAGTCCTGAGATCCTGAAGATCCCGAGAAGTGCGGTTCCCGAGCCGAAGCTCTGCCCACGAGAAGTTCGATTTTTGAGGAGATCTTCCAGATCTGCTGAGGATTACTACTTCTGCAAGTCGTAGTGTTGTTCGATCATCTTCTGATCAAGTGTGTGTATACTACCTTTCATAAACATGATAATAATACAAGTATGGTTTGAGTGTATTAAGTATATTGTTGTTTATATGTGTGAATGTGTATTCACTTTCTTCTAACTCATAGATATGATTTATTCTCTATGAGATATGTGTTATGTGTGTGTGTGCCTCATCTGTTATGTGAAATGTGTGTTGATTAAAGCATGCTATACAGGTTTTTAACTATGTATACAAATGTATATTTTTTTATCTACTAATATGTTGGGTAGAACATGGGTAGATAGTTGGTGTGTAATAAACAGATGAGAGGCCTTGTTGTTGTTTGATTTAGTCATCTAGCGGAGTTTAGATGACGACCACATACTTTTCTAGATAGACTTGTGGAAACATTAGCAGGTTCGCCACCTGTAGGTGTTAATGAACTTGGGTGTTCATTTGTTGCACTCCATCCCCCTCATGGTTGCCTTATTTGACTTATATTGCTGAGGTACCCCCGAAGCATGTGTTGTCGCCCCGATGAAATATTCTTAGACTAGGTCCCTTATGTTAGTTGTTTTAGGGACATTAAAGTGAGAATAACGGGAATGGGTAGTTGGGTTATTGTTGGTTATTAAATATGATATTTATTGTGGGTTGAAAACCCTATATGCTCACCAGGCTCCCAAGCCTGACCCACTCAGTTTTAAATTGTATTACAGGAAGTGGCGGAAGGGCATGAGATGGATGAACCATCAAGTTGTTTTGTTTACAAGTATGCATATGTTTATATTTGTTAAATGACTTGTAATGTATTCGTTTATGCTTATTGGTCTGTATCGGAACATGACACCCCGAGTTTTGATTATAAGAAAATACATTTTTTGTATGAAATGCTTCGGTAAACATTGTTTCATCATGTTTTGTTTTTGGGAACAAATTCCGCAACTCTTTCAAATCAAAAGGATTTACTCTGAAAATATTTAAAAGCATAAATGAAAATCGGTCTTTTCTGGCCGAGATTTTGGGGATGTCATAGTTGGTATCAGAGCATTAGTTTAAGCGAACTAGGAATTTGTAGGATTTCTAGACTTAAACTTAGAATGCTAAGTGGAATTTTAAGATGTGTGTCTGTTGTGATTTAGACACGGGCACTAGTTTATTTTAGGAAAGTTGCCTAAAATGATTTATGTTCTAAATGTTATATGTTGCCATATATGATATTATTTGTTCGGATCTATGGTCTGTTGCCGACCGGATCTAGAAACCTTATGTGTGTAGGATTCTAAGCGTACGTCTACAATATTAGAACTAGCATGTAAACGTTTCGGAGTGATAAGGATGATTTGATTATCTATCATGATTGAGGATGTAATTTCACCTTATTCGGTGTGTAGATCAAAATGGTGAGAACAAGAAGTGGAGTTGGAAATGTTGACGAAAACAGAAATCAACCACCAGTGATTGAGCCAATACCTGTCGTAGCAGCAGCACCTGAGCCAATGACCATGGCTGGTGTGCAATTGATGATTCAGATGATGTTGGATCGTTAGATGGATGAAACTAGACGGTTGCTTCAACAGAATCGTGAAGAACTGTTGATTCGTGTGGAAGAGCCTGAATTAAATGAAGGGCACTCGGAAGGTGGAAACTTCAGTGGGTCTGTTGGTCCAGCCAACCCACCGATAGTTAGGCAAGATAACCGTGAAGGAAGGAATGATGGAATGGGATGCAAGTACAAGGACTTTTTGACTTGCAAACCATCGACCTTCAATGGAAAGGAGGATCCGATTGGGGTTATGGATTGGATCTCCGAAATGGAGCTAGCCTTCATGACTTGTGGATGCAGAGGTAAATTGCAGACTATCTATGTTGTGCGTCAATTCCGAGGTGGAGCCGTTCGTTGGTGGAACACTCTAGGGAAGACCTTAAGCCCTAATGAGCCACTGCAATTGTCATGGGCAGAATTCTTGGTGCAGTTCAAGCGCAAGTTCTGCTCGGCTCAAAATCTGTTGGAGTTGGAGAATAAGTTTTTGACATTGACGAAGGGTAGCATGTCAGTTGATGAATACACCAATAACTTCACCGATAAGATGGAGTTTGCCTTGCGTATCGTTCCAGACGAGTTGACTAAGGTGGACCGGTATGCGAAGGGACTCCCATGGGAGTACGAGGTGCCAGTACGTCAGGCACTTACTCTAGATGCAGCTATCTGGGTTGCCAAGTCTGTTGAGAACATGATCAAGGGGAGAACCACCGACAAGGTTGAGGTTGGTGAGAAAAGAAAGTTTGAGGGAACATCTGGTTCCGGTAAGAAAGGAAAATTTTCGAAATCTGATTCGAAAAAGTTTGGAGGAAAAGGAGGCGAAGCAAAGTGGTGTGATAAGTGTAAGAAAAAGCACTTTGGGAAATGTAGCGAGGATGTAACCTGCTACAAGTGTGGAAAGGTCGGACATTTTGCCAATGAATGTCCGAACAACAAAAGGATGTGTTTTGGGTGTAATGAAGAGGGGCACATTTTGAGAGACTGTCCGAAGAAGAAGGAGGCAGCAAAGCCCAACATTCCACCAAAGCCGAAGGCGAGAGCCTTCCAGATGACATTTGAAGCTGCGAAGGATGAAGCTGATGTCGCTTCAGGTACCTTTCGCGTAAACGAATTACCTGCTCATATATTGTTTGATTCTGGAGCCAACTACTCCTTTATTTCGCATGAGTTTGGTAGAAAGCTAGCTTTGCCTGTTGATAGACTAGATAATGCTTTATTAGTCGAAGTAGCTAGTGGCAAGTTTGTACCTGTTAGCCATCGTATGAAAGACATCTTAATCGACCTTAATGGGAATAAGTTTCACGAGGCGTTATTGCCTATCGAACTTAATGGTTTCGACATCGTCTTGGGAATGGATTGGCTTAGCGCCAATGATGCCGAAATTTTAGGCAAGAAAAAGATAGTTAAAGTAAACCCGCCTGGAAAAGATTCATTTATGGTGTATGGGGACAAACGGCGAGTGAATTCTGGGATCATTTCTCTAATGAAATCCAAAAAGTGTTTGACCAAGGGATGTACATCATATTTAGCGTTTGTGATTGATGCTAAGAAAGAAAAGAAGGTGATGCAGAGCATTCCAGTGGTGTGTGATTTTCCGGAAGTATTCCCCGAGGATCTTCCTGGATTACCACCTGATAGACAAGTGGAGTTCAGAATAGACTTGTTACCAGGAACCACACCAATAGCAAAAGCACCTTATCGATTAGCACCGACGAAGATGAAGGAGCTGATGATGCAACTTCAGGAGTTATTGGACAAAGGTTTCATTAGACCTAGTTCATCGTCCTGGGGAGCTCCGGTGTTATTTGTAAAGAAGAAAGATGGAAGTATGAGAATGTGCATCGATTACCGGGAGCTGAACAAGGCAACAATAAAGAATAGATATCCGTTTTCGAGGATTGATGACCTGTTTGATCAATTGCAAGGTTCGAGCTACTTCTCGAAGATCGATCTTAGGTCAGGATATCATCAGCTAAAAGTAAGAGAGCAAGATATCGAGAAGACTGCATTCAGAACTAGATATGGACACTACAAGTTCTTGGTTATGTCGTTTGGACTAACCAATGCTCCGACAGCGTTCATGGATTTAATGAATAGGGTTTGTAATCCTTTCCTTGATAAATCCGTGATAGTGTTCATAGACGACATCCTGATCTACTCGAAAAGCCAGGAGGAGCATGGCAGACACTTGCAAGAAGTGTTAGAAGTTTTGAAGAAGGAGAAGCTTTATGCAAAGTTCTCCAAATGTGATTTTTGGATTCGTGAAGTCCAATTCTTGGGTCACGTGGTCAACTAAGAAGGGATAATGGTTGATCCAGCAAAGATTGAAGCTGTGACGAAGTGGGAACAACCAAAAAGTCCCACGGAGATTCGAAGCTTTTTAGGATTAGCCGGATATTACCGCAGGTTTATCCAAGGCTTTTCTTCGATCGCTACTCCATTAACAGCTTTGACCCACAAAGGAGCTACTTATGCTTGGAATGATAAGCATAAAGAAGCATTCGAGAATTTAAAGAAGAAGCTATGCGAGGCACCGATACTTTCTCTACCCGATGGAATTGAAGACTTTGTTATTTATAGCGATGCATCTGGGGATGGATTGGGTTGTGTTTTGACCCAAAGAGAAAAGGTGATAGCATATGCGTCTCGACAGTTGAAAGAGCATGAAAAGAATTACCCGACTCATGATTTGGAGTTGGCAGCGGTAGTTTTCGCTCTGAAAATATGGAGGCATTACCTCTATGGCACGAAGTGCAAACTTTTTACTGATCATAAGAGTCTCCAATATCTCTTTAATCAGAAGGAATTGAATATGAGGCAACGACGCTGGCTAGAATTACTTAAAGACTACGACTGCGAGATACTTTACCACCCCGGTAAAGCTAATGTTGTTGCTGATGCTCTCAGTCAGAAAGTCAATCTTGAAAGGAGGAGGCCAAGAGCATTGAGAATTGAAGTTGTCTCGACCATTGTGGAAAGTATAAAGAAAGCTCAAGAGGAAGCTTCTGAGAAAAATGACCGAAAGGAGGAACGTTTGGGTAAAACGTTGGTGTTTGGTACTAACGGTCATGGACTGAAGGTATTCCAAGATCGTATTTGGGTACCTAAGTCAGGAGGAATTAGGGATCTTCTGATGGAAGAAGCTCACAAAACCATGTACTCAATTCATCCGGGTAGCACTAAAATGTATAGGGACCTGAAACCCTACTACTGGTGGCCGACGATGAAGCTTGATGTTGCAAAGTATGTGGCCGAGTGTGTGACTTTTGCGAGAGTCAAGACACAACATCAGAAACCTTACGGGAGTTTAGAACCATTGCCTGTGCCTATGGGTAAGTGGGAAGACATTGCTATGGATTTTTTCACTAAACTGCCCAGAACAAAGAATGGTCACGACATGATTTGGGTGGTCGTCGATCGATTCACTAAGAGTGCGCATTTCATAGCGGCCAGGGAGAAATGGTCTATGGAAAAGCTTGCGAATTCTTATGTAAAGGAAATTGTGAGGCTTCACGGTGTTCCGTTAACGATTGTATCGGATCGTGATAGCCGTTTCACCTCAAGGTTTTGGAAATGGCTACAAGAGGAAATGGGTACCAAGTTATGTTTAAGCACAGCTTACCATCCGCAGACTGATGGTCAAAGTGAAAGAACGATACAAACGCTTGAAGATATGCTGAGAGCGTGTACCTTGGAATTCCTAGGTAATTGGGATGAACAATTACCTTTAGTAGAATTTTCCTATAATAATAGTTTCCACTCAAGCATTAAGATGGCACCTTATCAAGATTTGTATGGACAGAAGTGTCGTACGCCGTCTTGTTGGCTTGAGGCTGGGGAAAAACAGTTTATGGGACCAGAGATGGTTCATCAAACTGCTGAAAAGTTGAAAATAATTAGGGAAAGAATGTTAGCAGCTCAAGATCGTCAAAAGAGCTATGCTGACAAAAAGCGAAGACCGATGACTTTCGAGGTTGGAGATTCGGTTTTGCTTAAAGTCTCGTCGTGGAAGGGACTTATAAGATTTGGTAAAAGGGGAAAGTTGAGTCCAAGGTTTATTGGACCGCTTAAAGATCTTCAGAGGGTTGGGAACCAAGCTTACAAGCTCGAATTACCCGAAGAACTGAATGGAAATCACAACACTTTTCATGTGTGTTATTTGAGGAAGTTCACGGGAGAAGTTCCCGATATAATTCCAATTTCTGAATTGAGAATTGATGAGAACAAAAGGTTGATTGAAGAACCAGAGGCAATTGTTGACCAAAAGACTAAGAAGTAGCGACGCAAAATGGTTGGGTTAGTGCTTGTCCAATGGAAACACACGAATGGGCCGAATCTCACCTGGGAGACGGCGAGTGACATGTTGAGTCGCTATCCGCATTTGTTTGTTGATGTGTGATTCCGGGGACGGAATCATTCTAAGGTGGAGAGAATTGTAACGCCTGTGTTTTCGAGCTTGCCACTTTTAGCAATGTAATAGTCTAGGTTAACCTTTGTAACCCATTTTGAAATAATAAGATTGTATTATTTGAGTATTATGTGTTTTGTGCTTAATTGCTTAATTATGTGGTTTGATTAATTAAGAATAAAAATAAGCGTCAAAATTTAAGTGTAAAATAAACTTAATATCTTTGATTTATGTTGTAGTAGTTGAAACGAGGTTTCCGAATATATATAGAACGCAAAATCTGACATTGTATTAGGAAGTTATGATTTATCAAAGTTTCGGCTTAGCTGTATGCAGCCTGTTATACTCGATTTGAGATCGAGGGGTTTTTAGCCGAAGCAATCTAAATGAGAATCGAAGATCTCATTGTTGGTATTGAAGCGATAAAAAGTTAGGCGAGAACGGACGTCAAATGAAGAAGTTATGAATTTATAACGAAGTTTGTCTGTCGCGGCCTATTAAAAAATAAATAATAAAAATAAATCAAAATTAGCCGACGAAGTCTAAACGAAAGTTGTAGAGCATAGTCTCACCTTTCCATGGATATAAAAAACGTCGAAAACTGAGGTCGTATGAAGAAGATATGAATTTCCGAAGTTTATTAAATATTTTGTATTTATATTTAAAAAGAAATTCGGATGCATTATCCGAAGAGTAGTCACCGGTCTGATCCGAAGTACGCCCCGCGTACTCCGAGGGATGTCGACACTCGCACTCGAGTCTTCGGATACGTAAGAAGTGACGTATTCGGACTAGTACGCCCCGTGTACTGGCGTACGCCACGCGTACTCCGAGGCTCCAGCCTCCTATAAATAGGATTCGAAGGCAGCCAAGTCTTTTGCTCATTTTCTCTCTTCTCTCTCCCGTTTTGCATCGTTTTGCGTGCCAGAAATATCCCGAAGCCCCGGTATCATACCCTAGCCCCAAGGCAAGTCCCGAGATCCCGAAGATCCCGAGAAGTGCGGTTCCCGAGCCGAAGCTCTGCCCGCGAGAAGTTCCATTTTTGAGGAGATCTTCCAGATCTGCTGAGGATTACTACTTCTACAAGTCGTAGTGCTGTCCGATCATCTTCTGATCAAGTGAGTGTATACTACCTTTCATAAACACGATAATAATACAAGTATGGTTTGAGTGTATTAAGTATATTGTTGTTTATATGTGTGAATGTGTATTCACTTTCTTCTAACTCATAGATATGATTTATTCTCTATGAGATATGTGTTATGTGTGTGTGTGCCTCATCTGTTATGTGAAATATGTGTTGATTAAAGCATGCTATACAGGTTTTTAACTATGTATACAAATGTATATTTTTTTATTTACTAATATGTTGGGTAGAACATGGGTAGATAGTTGGTGTGTAATAAACAGATGAGAGGCCTCGTTGTTGTTTGATTTAGTCATCTAGCGGAGTTTAGATGACGACCACATACTTTTCTAGATACTCTTGTGGAAACATTAGCAGGTTCGCCACCTGTAGGTGTTAATGAACTTGGGTGTTCATTCGCTGCACTTCATCCCCCTCATGGTTGCCTTATTTGACTTATATTGCTGAGGTACCCCCGAAGCATGTGTTGTCGCCCCGATGAAATATTCTTAGACTAGGTCCCTTATGTTAGTTGTTTTAGGGACATTAAAGTGAGAATAACGGGAATGGGTAATTGGGTTATTGTTGGTTGGTGAAAATTAAATATGATATTTATTGTGGGTTGAAAACCCTATATGCTCACCAGGCTCTCAAGCCTGACCCACTCAGTTTTAAATTGTATTACAGGAAGTGGCAGAAGGGCATGAGATGGATGAACCATCAAGTTGTTTTGTTTACAAGTCTGCATATGTTTATATTTGTTAAATGACTTGTAATGTATTCGTTTATGCTTATTGGTCTGTATCAGAACATGACACCCCGAGTTTAAATTATAATGAAAATACATTTCTTGTATGAAATGCTTCTGTAAACATTGTTTCATCATGTTTTGTTTTTGGGAACAAATTCCGCAACTCTTTCAAATCAAAAGTATTTACTCTGAAAATATTTAAAAGCATAAATGAAAATCGGTCTTTTCTGGCCGAGATTTTGGGGATATCACATCTATCCTATAGTAATCTTCAATGAACTCACTATATGATTCAGGAAGTGATTGAAGAACCATGTTAACAGCCAACTTCATTGAGATAGTGACTCCTAACATTCCCATCGTGTCAATATGTGACTTCATCTCCAAGACGTGTGCACACATAGACCTTCCATCTTGGTGTTTGCTATCCAAGAGGGCTTGAGTGACCTTGAACTTTTCATGTCGAAGAACATGTGGGTCAGGGAGAATTATTAGAGGAGGTTGAGGAAGTGAAGCATGATTTCCATTTCCACGATCCAATCGCGAAACATTATCTTTGTGTGGAAATCTTTTTCTAAAGGATTCAGGAAGACCATTGTGACATCCCCATTTTCACAGCTAGAAAAACCGATTTTGTTTATGCTTTGTTTGAAAATCAGAGTAATATTTTAAATAAAAGTGTTGGGGAATTTGTTCCCAAAATAATATGATAAAAATTTATTGAAGCATTTCCAAAGAAATGTATTTCATTAGAAACCTCGAGATGTCATGTTCGGTACAGATCAAAAGCATAAATAGTACAATATAAGTCTTACTACATTTATTAATATCTACAGGCCAATATCCGTAATCTCTCATCCCAAACATCATATCTATGCCCGTACGCCACTACCTATAATACAAGAAACCGAGTGGGTCAGGATTGAGAGTCTGGTGAGCACATAGGGTTTTCAACCCACAATAAATAAGTTCATTATTTTCATCAACCAAACAAAGTCGATTACCCGTTCCCGTTATCCTCATTTTACGTCCCTAAAACATCTAACATGAGGGACCTAGCCTAAGGATTTTCATTGGGGCGACAACACATGCTTTAGGGGTTCCTCAGAAATTCATGTCAAATAAGGCAACCATGTGGGGGATGGAGTACTGCTGGTGAGCACACAACTCAAATAAACACCTACAGGTTGTGAGCCTGCTAGCGTTCCACTGGACTATCTAGAATAGTCCATGGCTGTCATCTATACTCCGCTAGATGACTAGATCATCAATGTCATCGAGGCCTCTCATTATTTTATTTTATCACACAGCAACTGTTACATCTACCCATATTTTACCCAACACATTTTGTAGATATAAAATACATGTACAGTTTAAATCATTTAAAACATGTATAACATCGTTCATCCAGCATAGATAGCAAGTATACATATAATATGCACACATAGCACGTAATTTATATAAAATACTTCATATCTATGTGTAAGATGAAAGTAACTATGTACTCACCTGATAAGGTGGTGATTCTGATCTCGGACAACAATTCGTTACTCTTAAAACAATTTTCCTTGGACAAAACCTAGTATCATTACCACTAGAATTTAGTCTAATATTGACCGAGACTAATTAATAGTCTAACTATTATTACTATTATATAAGAATTAAACAATACTCTTCACCCACTATGTACAAATAGGGGCCAGACATAAAACACCGGAGGGTAGGACCATTTTGGCATATAGCACTTCTGAAATCCAACAACCCTATGCGACCCTTTAAACCAGATTCCCCGTACCGCGAGTAGTTGAAAAAGATATTATAACGACACTTATATAAGTCATAATAATAGCCCAAATAATTATTATAAGGTCCTAATAACGTTACTATAATTAAATAAAAGCTATATTAAAAATAACATAAGCGTAGCTTAGTTATAGCGGTTTTTCTCGAAAACCGGGCTTCGCTTGGAGTAGCGTTTCACAACCGAAAGACCCTTTTTCTCGGGACTCCGGGAGCCTCGGGGCTTCCTTCGGGTGTTAAGGGGTTTACCTAGGCTTAGGGGCAGGGAGGGGTTAGGGATCTTAGAGAGAGAAACTAGTGAGATAAAGATGGGAGAAATGAGTTCTTTCTTCGGCAGCCGTCACAGCTCTTTTATAGGGCGAGGCCTCGGATGTACTTTGGGCGTAGTCCTCGGCTACGCGGGGCGTAACTCGGATAAGACCGATACGTGGTGAACTTCGGATGGTGGTTTGTGGCTCGTTTTGGTCCGCAGAAGGCAGTTGTACGCTACTCATAGTTACCTCATATGCAGGGCATACTTCGGACGTTGGGCGTCCCTTCTCTACGCAGGGCGTAGGCTCTCACTCAGCTTCGAGATTTTCCATTCCAACTTCTAAAATTCGTAATTTTCGCATACGAGCTCTGTTTTCGATGTTCTGTATATCCACGCGTAGGCGGGAACGTACTCTACAACTTTCGTTTAGACTCCATCGGCTAATTTTGTCTTTATTTTAAAAGTTATATTCTTAACAGGCCGGGACAAGGTTAGTCTGTTAAAAATTCATAACTCCTTCATCCGACGTCCGTTTTCGTCTGTCTTTTTATCGTTACACTACTATTAACGAGATCTTTGGTTCTTGTTTAGGTTGTATCGGCTAAAAAACCGCTCGATCTAATATTCGAACTCCGGGTTGTACACTGCTAAGCCGAGACTTCGAAAAATCATAACTTCCTCAGACGAAGTCATATTTGGGCGTTCTTTTTATGGACTCTCTTGGTTTAACGTATTATACAACTTTCATTTAGATCATTAAGGCTAAAATGTAACGCCCGTAGATCAGGGCTAGTCAATTTAGAGACAATAAGCATCAAAAATGACTTTTTGATAGAAGAATATTTAGGATGAATAATCCTAACTAAGTTGTAGTATATGTTACAAGGTTTCCGTGCATATAAAGAACGCCAAAATCCGAGTTATAACGAAGAAGTTATGACTTGTTGAAGTTTCGTGACAGAACCGACACAACGCTGAATGACGTAAAAAGTGAATTTACGTTAGAGTGATATTTAGTCTTAGCGATCTAAACGAGAATCGAAGATCTCGTTGTTAGTAGCGAAATGACGAAAAGTTAGGCAAGAACGGACGTCGGACGAAAAAGTTATGAATTTATAACGAAATTTTCTGTCCCGACCTATTAAAAATAAATAATAAAAATAAAAGTCAAAATTAGCCGACGGAGTCTAAACGAAAGTCGTAGAGCGTAGTCTCACCTACACGTGGATATAAAGAACGTCGAAAACAGAGTTCGTATGAAGAAGATATGAATTTTCAAAGTTTATTAATGAATTAATAATTAAATTTAATTATTAAATCCCGATATTATCCGAAGACGAGTCATCGGACTCATCCGAAGTACGCCCCGCGTACAGCGAGGCATGACGACCTTCGCACTCGAGTTCTTCGGATGACGCATGCAATGACGTTTCGGACGCGTACGCCTGTACGCCCCGCGTACTCCGAGGCTCCAGCCTCCTATAAATAGGATGCGAGGGCAGCCGGCTCAATTGCTAATTTTCTCTCTTCTCTCTCCCGTTTTGCATCGTTTTGCGTGCCAGAAATTACCCGAAGCCCCGGTATTATTCTCGAGCGCCGAAGCAAGTCCCGAGATCCCGAAGATCCCGAGAAGTGCGGTTCCCGAGCCGAAGCTCTGCCCGCGAGAAGTTCGATTTTTGTGGAGATCTTCCAGATCTACCGAAGAATACTACTTTTGCAAGTCATAGTGCTGTCCGATCATCTTCTGATCAAGTGAGTGTATACTACCTTTCATAAACACGATAATAATACAAGTATGGTTTGAGTGTATTAAGTATATTGTTGTTTATATGTGTGAGTGTGTATTTACTTTCTTCTAACACATAAATATGAAGTATTTGCTATGAAATATGTGCTATGTGTTTATATGTTATTTGTCTATTTGAGATGGGCATGGAAATTGGAGTTTTATACAGGTGTTAAATGATTTAAACTGTGTAAGAATTTATATCTACAAAATTGTTGGGTAGAACATAGGTAGATGGAATAGTTGGTGACTATGGAGTTAGCGCCTATTTTATAAACCTTGGCGACAATGTGACTTCGTGCTTGTTTGATGAACCTTGGCGACTATGGAGTTAGCGCTTGTTGAGTAAACCTTGGCGACTATGGAGTTAACGCTTGTTGAGTAGACCTTGGCGACTATGGAGTTAGCGCTTGTTAAGTGAACTTTGGTGACTATGGAGTTAGCGCCAGATAACTATGGATTTAGTACTTGATAAATAAGCTTTGGCAGCAATGGAATTCGTGCCAAATTCCTTATGAACAAATGAATGAAGGATAGTTGGTTCTTAGGATAAACCTTAAGAAGATAATGGGGATGGGTAATTGGGTTGATTGTTTGTTGATTACATATAATAATTATATTATTGTGGGTTGAAAACCCTATATGCTCACCAGGCTCCCAAGCCTGACCCACTCAGTTTTCTTTTCATTACAGGTAATGGCACAAGGGTATAAGTTGGTGGACTTGACGAGAGATTTTGGATTATAGATCAGTAGTTGAATAACTATTGTAAGGTCTATTTTATATTGTTTATGCTTTTGGTCTGTAACGAACATGACATCTCGAGTTTTTATTATTTAATGAAAATACATTCTTTTCGAGAAATGTTTTGATAAATAGTTATCATATTTTATTTTGGGAATAAATTCCGCAACCGTTTTCTTTAAACGATCACTCTGATTTATAAAACAAAGCATAAACAAATCGGTCTTTTCTGGCCGTGAAATTGGGGATGTCACATAAAATTCGTTCTATCATAAATTCACTATTTACGCTTCCCGGTGCCATGTCGGTTCTGTCACGAAACTTCGACAGGTCATAACTCCATCGTTATAGCTCGGATTTCGGTGTTCTTTATATGTCCGGAATCCTTGTCACGACCACTACCACTTCATGTAAAGATATCGGGTTTATTCAAAAATTAAATTTTGACGCTTATTTTTATTATATATTTATAAACAAATAAATAAACACACAATTCACATAATACTCAAAATTTTCATCTTTATTACTTCCAAAAAGAGTTACAATAGTTGACCTAGAGTATTACATCATCTAATTAATGCTTAGTCCCGAAACATGGGCGTTACAATTCTCACACCCTTAGGATGATTCCGTCCCGGAATCATGCATCAGCAAATAGACGTGGGTAGCGACTCATCATGTCACTTTCTGTTTCCCAAGTGAAGTTCGGCCCATTTGAATGTTTCCAAAGGACTAACACTAAGTCGATCATTTTTCATCGTAACGTCTTAGTCTTACGGTCAACAATTGCCTTGGGCTCTTCGATTAGCCTCTTATTCTCATCCATCCTTAACTCTGAGATTGGAATTATGTCGGGAACTTCTCTCGTGAACTTCCTCAAATAACACACATGGAAGGTGTTATGAATACCATCTAGTTCTTCGGGTAATTCGAGCTTGTAAGCTTGGTTCCCAATTCTCTAAAGAACATGAAGGAATGGTTCCATGGAAATTGTTGATCGACAAGTCCAGAATTTGAAGTTGAGCTAATTGACATGACTGTAAGGGGATGGTTCCAGAGAAGTTGTTTGATCTTAGGATAAGAACATACAACCCTGATAAGTTTTCCCCAATCCAGACAGGTACATTACCAGAAAACTTGTTGGCCCCCAAATTCAACGAGATCAAACTCGTGCAATTCTGTAAAGACAAAGGCAATTCTCCAAAGAAGTTGTTCTTGTATAAATACAACATTTGGAGTTCTACTAAAGATCCAATAGAGGGAGGAAGCCTTCCAAAGAGATTGTTGTGTCCGAGATTAAGAACTCTTAGGTCTTTAAAATGCCACAAACAGTCCGGGAGTTGTCCGCTTAATGAGTTATGAGAGAGGTCAAGAAATGATAATAACCCACCAACAATTTGGCATATAAACGAGACTCCGGAGAATTTGTTTCTAGAAAGATTTAATACCGACATAGTGGAAGAAACATTCGGTATTGGACCAGAAAAGTTGTTGGAACTTAAATCTATAATTGAACCGTTGGCAAAATTTGATGATAAATCTGGTATTGTCCCGCTAATGTTGTTGTAAGAGAGATTCATATATGCTATTTGAGAAAGCGACATGTCCCAAAACTCCAGAGGGGTTGTGTCTGAAATTCCAGTATTGAAAAGATTAAGAAGGATAAGATTTTTGAGTGTCTGAATCCATTTGGGGAAGCGAGGCCCTAGATTGCAAGAGCTCAGATCGATAACTTGTATATAAGAAAGGCTTGACATGTGATTTGTGGAAGGAACACCTTTGAGTAGGTTTTCTGAAAGAAATACGATAGAAATCTTCGACTTTCCGATCTTTTCAGAGATAGCACTTCTAAGAGAATTGAAAGAAACGTCAAGTAATGAAAGCATAGGCAGTTCCCACAGTTTCTCACTTATACTTCCATTTAAGTGATTATGACACAAGACCAAAGATTGTAGGGATGAAAATTTTTGGATTTTATCGGACAATGACCCTGTAAATTGGCTTCCATCAGCAGACAATTCTTTTAATGCAAGCGATGTGCATCCAGACAAGTTGTTGAGAAAAACAGGAAATTTGATAACAGCAAAGTTGTTCTTGAAGTACAACTGTTCCAAACTACAGAGGTTACTAAGATATCTAGGTTACTAAGATATCTGGGTCTTGAAGGGGAGCTTTGAAAAGGAGAGCATGTCTCTCATTATCCAAACACTTTTTCATATTAACACCATTTCTATCATCTCCTTCCAATAGGCTGGCAGTTGTAGTCACAATGAGTAGCAAGAAAAGTGAAAAAATTATAAAAACAAAAGAATTCATAATGTCAATGCCAAATGTTGGTAATTTTGTGGTTTTTTGTATTGATGCCTATGTGAACTGCCCTCATGAGTGTTTATATAATAGTCTCAAATATGAAGATGAAAGATTCTAATCGTGTGGCCTCAAATCAGTGGGGCATACAATACTTAATTTCCATGCAATTTAAAACCCACCTATAAGAAAAAACAAAGACTTGGAATTGGAATTAAATGCCTCAAAGTATACGTTCAAAGACTTACAAATCTTGGTAGTTTGGATCGATTAGAGTATAGATGCCTCAAAGTATACGCTTCAAAGACTCTACAAGTCTTGGTAGTTTGGATTGACTATAGAGTATAGATGCCTCTTTTCCCATCTTGTGATATTTTGCAATTTGTATTTATTATATCTATATCTTTTCCGATCATTTGATATCTTTTTGGTATGTGATATGAATCCCAAAATGTAAAACTAATGAATCATTCAATCAAATACAAATCTACCCATGAAAATAGTAATAATATGATTTTAGGTTTAATCAGTTAATGACTATGAAATGAACTTTCTCACTTAGATTAACTAGAACATGTATCCATTCCATAATACTCATGGTATTTTACATTGTTAAAAACGATATTAAGATGATTAAAAACACATTTGATTTATAATTAATACAATTAACTGATTAAACCTAATAAAAATACCAAATCACACAAGTTAAATAGTAGACAGATAAGGAATCTTGAAAGGAAAAAAGAACAAATATGTCAAGAGTTACTCGGGTCTCCTCATTTTGATATTGAGAGGAGTTTCCTTATAAGACCGGACCTTTTCAGCAGCCCTACGCGATGGTCTACCAACAAACAACATTCTTTGTGATTGTTTGCCATCTTTTTGGTCAACTGAAGTTTGACCATCATCTTCATCCATCTTAACATCTTCAATCTCAAACAACTTTTCATCTTCTTCTGATCTGAATCTAGCTGTCTGCCTTCTCACACAACGCCTGAACCCAAAAAATATAATTTTCAATTACAATTTTGGTAAATTACAATTTTGGTCCCTAGGCATATCAAAAAAATCAATTATGGTCCCAAGAAGTTGTCAGAGTCCAAAAATAACATTTTACTTTTGAATAATGACCAAGAACGTTACAAGAACCTCACATAAGGACCAAAATTCCAAAAGAAAAGTTTATGGGGCCAAATTGAAAAAACCATCAATACCCAGGGACTAAAAATGTAATTAATATTTATTACCTTTTATTCTCAGCTGTTTCTTTCTCAGAAACTTGTTCATCTGTAGTCATCCAGGGGCCATGTGCTGCAAATAAAACAGAAAATTCAATAACAGAAACGAAAAAACTCAATTATTTCAAATTCATCTTTTAGTTTTTATAGTATTTACATTGGCTTCTTATTGGACGCATACGTCTATTTGCAGTTTGTTGTTTCGTAGAAGTGTTGTCACCATTCTTCATTCACCAAAACCAAAAAAAATGGTATTAGTTAATGATGCAAAATAAGAAGAGTATTTTAATAAAGAAAAAAATTAATAAATATTTATAAATAAATCACCTGTGATATATCCTTCTGATCATTCATCTCCTGCACTGCAGCCACTGCTTTAAGTTCCAAATTCATGGTTTTAAGTAAAGCATCTTTGCAGGTGAGTTGATGTTGCAGTGTTTTTAACTGTTATGATAAAAAAAAGTATAGAGTAAGTTACAATTTTTGGTCCTTGTTATAGCTGATTTATTCAATTTTAGTCTGAAAAAGTTCTGTTGCAATTTTCATCCATGTAAGAGGTTTTTACCACGTTTTTGGTCCATGTTCCAAATAAAATGACTATAACTATAATCAGCTATGGACCAAAATGTTACAAGAACATTAAATAAGGACCAAAATTGCAAAAATTAGCTATAGTCAGGGACCAAAAACCTTTTATTTTACTCAGAAATATATGTAAGATACAGATACAGAAGTTTGCGTTTTGCAACAAAACTTACCTTCTGTTTACCTAAATTAAGCTCCTGTAAATCAAAAATGAAATGTTAAAGTCAGCATTTATTATTTAATTTTAATTCATTTACTTCAAATTTAATAAATAAATATAAAAATACATAAAACTAACCGCCATCATATGGCTGTTTGATTGAGCAAGACTCCAATTTTGCAACTGTGTTTTCTGAACAATAATTCGTAGCTTCTGAAGCTCCACTCCATTCACCTCTATCACTTTGCTGTTGTCATTTATAAAATTTAAGAAAAGTGTTATTAATATTGACTTGAAAGACAGAAGTTTCAGTATTAAGAACAAGTATAACTGACTTTAAAACATATACTCAATTATAGCATTGTCATCTAAATACAAAGCAATACCACACATATTTTGCCCAAATATCACATGTTCTTGCAAATTCTAGTGTTTTTACAATGGTTTAAAAAGTATCAAGTAGTACATAGAAAAAGAAAGGGGAGAATTACTTTTTGTCTGTGATAAGCTTCATGAGCTCTGCATTTTCCTGTTCGATCATTACAAGAATTCCAATTAGGTAAAATCAATCAAACCTGAAATGTATTTGGCAAACAAAGCGGGATTTTACCTTTAAGAGATGATCGACGTGGTTTTTAGCCGAATACAATGAATCATCTGATGGAAGAATTTGATCAAATAGCGGTGGTGATTTCGAATTTTGCTGGTAATTTGTGATATCAGACAACCTCTTTCTTAACGTCTTCCCAAAAGAGGATCTTTTTGCCATTTTATCACCTCTCATTCCCTCCCCAGATCTCCAATTGGGTAGTTTTGGGTCTCACGATAAACCCTGCGTAAACTAACAAAAAAGAGCAAATGTTTTAACAAATTGAAATCTAGGGTTTGCTTTGAAACGCTCTACGGAACCGGGATAAATCAAAGAGCGCCAGATCGCGAATTGAGTTAATTTGGGGGGAAACTGTTTGTTAAATCAATTGTTAAAGATCGAAAATAAAAGTGAGATTCTGAAGAAACCCTACTGCGATTTTGTGCAAGATTTTGAATGAAAAAACTGGATTCGAAGAGGAAAAAGAAAAGGCGAGTTTAAAGTGGAGGTTCGTATGGCCCAACGGCTGTCCGAACCTAATTTGAACTTTAGAAAAATTAAAGTGCGGATGAATTTCATTTTGTACCCTTCATGTTTGGTCTAGATTCGTATACACCCCCTCAATATGACTTGAGCGCCAAAAAGATTACACTTGGTCTTATACTCTCGTCGTTATGGTTTGGTCAAAATTACCTGTTTCGTCCCAAACATTTTTTTGCACTCGGACTGTCCTTGTGGTACTCATTTGTTTCGGTTTTGGTCCCTAGTAGACGTGAAAAGACGATATTACCCTACTTTATTTATTTTTTTCATTTGCTTATTATTGATTTATTACTAATCTTTTAAATAAAATTGTTTACTAAACTCATCATTCACAGTTTTCTAACTACCACCGATACCTCCGCTAAACCAACCCAGAAAACCACCCATTCACTACCACGGTCATAGCACCACCGCTACCCCAACGTATCCTCATTGGAGCCATCATCGATTCCACCACCTCTTTCATCAAATATCAACACCATCTCCGGCATCAAAGATCACCACCGGTACTAACTTTGCCCACCGCCATCTCCCATTCTTTCCATTTAAAAAGTAAACAAAATTCCAGAACCCGAAACCCAAAACAAAATCTGAAAATTGAAGTCTCCAATTGAATTCGATGAACCGAAGTCCAGAACAAATCAAACCCCGTAAATTATACTTAGTGTCTAAATCAATGCAAGTGATGCTCAAACCCATAAATTAAACCCAAATATCTTTGCCTAGAGAATAAACTCAGAAATTGTGGATGAATCGATTCTCAAATCATAAATCATTTATGAAGTCAAAACCCCAGAAACCATGGATGAAATCAAAATCAAACCATTCAAAACCAAACAAACCTGACGAGCTTCAAACGGAATGAGCCTGAAACAACCGAATCCTTAAATGGTGGCTTGGTCGTTAAAAAAATCAAATCCAAAAACTTGGCCACGCCTTAGATGAAAGTCACCCACGTCTTGCTTGCATGTTACTGCTTCCACTTCTTTTTCATTTTATTTAATTATTTGTTTAATGTATTTTACATTGAAAGAGTAGACTAGTTAATTTACGGTTAGCCATGTTTTCCACTTCCAAGTTTTTAGACTTTTGCATTGTTATATATTTGGATGTATTTTCATTGTTTTGGGGATGAGAAGAATTATCAGTAAAGTATCTATGTTTGTGTTTCTTATTTCTTTGGGAGATTAGCCATCGCAAATTGGCCTTATCTTGGAGATTAACCATCTCGAATCGGTTTATATCACGTCTCCTGTTAAATAAGCACATCTGAGGAGGTGACCAGCATAGAAGAGAGATGACAGAGTATGTTGGCGTGAGAAAAGAGGAAGAAGACGTCTAAGTCATGGTCACCGACTCAGAGTTGTATGTTAGCTTAAAGGGGTTGTATTCTTGTTTATTTTATAAGAATAAAAGAAATAAATAAATATTAACGAATATAAAAAATACAATTTTTTGAAAAGAAGGGTAATATAGTCATTTTAATCCTGTTAAGGACCAAAACCGAAACAAATGCATACCACAAGGATGGTCCGAGTGAATAAAAATATATTAGGGACGAAACATGTTTCCAACAAAACATGTTTGCTTAAACTATGCTAATCATTATTTTAATACATACAAAAATATAGTTTTTTTTTTAATTTTTAAGGAGCTATTTTTATCGAAAAATGATTTTAAATATATCAAAATTCATAATTTTTTATTCTCTACAAATAGACATCCATATTGATATAATTTTAGGATAAATTAAAATTTTTATTTTTTTTATAGTTTCAGTTATCGTTATTCATAAGTAAATAAAAATTCATTAGAGTTTTACTACAGTACATTCGTTATTCACTTATGAATAAAAAAAATTTATTAATTTTTTTTACAGTTTAAGTATCATTTATATTACTTATTTATATATGAATATGAAAATCAACTGTAACAAAAATCTAATAAATGTTTTATTCATATATGATATATGATATGACGACAATTAATACACGTTTTATTCGTATATAAATATAATATATAACAAAAGACGATGTAAAAAATATATTTTAAGGAAGAAAGCTTTATTACGTGTTATATTCATATATCAACGATACTCAAACTATAAAAAAAAAAATAAAAAAAAAAAAAAAAAAAAAAAGAAAGAAAGAAAGAAAGGTAAGCATACGTTTTATTCATAAGTGAATAACAAATGTACTGTAATAAAAATCTGATTGATTTTTATTCATTTATGAATAACAAGAGCTGAAACTCTAAAAGAATAAATTTTTCATTTTATCTTAAAACTATATCAATATGGATGTCTATTTATAGAGAATAAAAAATTAAGAATTTTGATATATTTAAAATAATTTTTCGATAAAAATAGCTTTCTAAAAATAAAAAAAAACAAAAAAAATAAAGTATGTTTTTGGGTATATTAAGGTAATGATTTGTATAGTTTAAGGAAACATGTTTGGTTGGAAAACACATGTGTATCCGTTATCCTTTTCCGCCAGCACGCTTAAGTGATTTGCGGCAAAATAAATGTGTGGCTCACAATGATTCTCTCATTCTCAACTTTTTTTTCTCAATTAAACCCTCCTATATATATATATATATATATATATATATATATATATATATATATATATATATATATATATATATATATATATATATATATATATATATATATATATATATATATATATATAACTTTTTACGCTTTTTTTTTGTCCAATTCACGATTGTACAACTCTTTTATGCATAAAATTTG
This sequence comes from Lactuca sativa, assembly GCF_002870075.4. Taxonomy (NCBI): domain Eukaryota; kingdom Viridiplantae; phylum Streptophyta; class Magnoliopsida; order Asterales; family Asteraceae; genus Lactuca; species Lactuca sativa. Next base: position 62,225,212 of record NC_056628.2, read on the forward strand.
GGTAACATCAAATAAATCCATCTTAGCATCAGTGAAGAGAGTTCGAGTATCTTCTATATTCGCAGTTCAACTCCATCCCCATATCCTTCGTCCAACCTCTTTTTACATCCACTGAAGCAGTTAAACTCATTCCCCATTTCCTTCCTTCTTCAGCCTCCATCACAATCGGTAACATGTTCTCTATCTTCTATGACTTCTAACTACTTCACCCACGTTCTTACTTTCCCACGATTAATTGTTGTGAGCAGGTTTTTTTGTGAGGGAGTATAAGAAAGGCCTTCAACCCCCGTTTCATTATTTTTTATTTTTCTTCGTCTGCTCTTGTTCCTAATTTTATTTATATGTGTTGTTGCAAGTCTCATGTAATTTAATTTTGGTGGTCGAAGACATCAAATCTACAAGGTCATAAAATCCCCTTTGTTCTTGGCCTTTCATCATTTTCCTCGAGGTAACATTATTGACCTACACAATTGTATATTGCTTCTAATCGTTGTGTTGAGTCGGTGGTTTTGTTAATGTTATTTTGTGTACAAATCGGATGATGATTTGGTGGTTTCATAATTAAAGTGAAGGAAAAGGTTCTTTTCTAAGAAATAATTTGTCAGGTTTGTTGTCATTAGTTATAATTTGAATCTTCTTCTTAACTATATTTTGAATCTTCTTCTACTTTCAATTAAATTTCTTTTAATTTTACCTTAAACTTGATGTATTCCAAATAAATGTGACATCCCCATTTTTACGGCAAGAAAAAGACCGATTTGTTTATGCTTATTAGATCAGAGTACTCTTTTAAAAAGATTAATTATGCGAAATTTGTCCCCAAAACATGATAATAATGTTATCAACGCATTCCTGAAGAAATGTTTTCTATTTATAAAACTCGGAATGTCATCGTTAATACAGAAACATAAACATAAAGAGATATTACAGGCCTTATAGTATTTATACTAGAAGCCTACAAACCCCTTAAATTTCTCAGTAGACATAGACTTCGTACCGCTACCTGTGATACAATGAAGGTAAGTGTGTCAGGTTGGGAAACCGAATAAGTACATAGGGATTTCAATCCTACAACATTATATATATATATATATATATATATATATATATATATATATATATATATATACACACACACACTAGGTTATAACCCGTGGAAACCACGGTTGTTATTTTTATAATTATTAGATAGACAAAAATTAAAATAAAATATCAACAAAAAATATAGTGTAACTTTGATTGTAAGAAAACATGAAATTATGTGAAGTTTTATAAATTACAACAATGTACTTTTACACTGCTATTAGTTGTAAAATTCTTTTAGTTTTTGAAAAAAGGACAACAATATAATTTACATTGTTATATTAGACAAAATTAGTAATAATTTTATTGAAAAAATGAAAGGGGTAAAATGGTTATTTACTTTATATGTGTATACAAAAAAATAGTTTCATGGGCAAAATAGAAATGACATTGCACTTTCGTAGGCAAAACAAAAAATAGCCTTGTAGTTTCATTCACAAACCAAAAATAATATTGTACTTTCTAAGGTTAAGAAGTTGTTTGTAAATTGAAACTACAATTATGAAATTGTACTTAAAAAGTACAATGCTTAAATAAGAATAATGTAAAACTAAGACATTCGTACTTGTTACTTTGGCAAATGCATAAGTTCATAAGTTGAACACACTATGCAAATAATCAAGCAAACAGTAAAAGAAGTAATTAAAAAGTATCGGTAATCAACCTAAAAGCAACATAAATTAAATCAGATATAAAAATACGATGTTGTTGTTGTTGTTGTTGTTGTATTTAAACATATATAAATTGCCTTTTAATGTTCTGCTAATTTTTCCTTATTAGACATTGTACTTTGAAAAAAAAAACCCAAAACTTTGACTAATTTTGGAATTCACATTTTTATGTTTAATTTTGAGTATGTTTCTAAAATATGTTTTTTGTTTAATAGCAGCCTAAGATAATTAGCCCATTCTTTCCTAATAAGACATAAATGGCAGCCTACTTTTTATTTATAGCAACCTACTTTCATTTAATAGCATCCTACTTTATTTTAATGTAAAGTTATAACATCATTTCATTTATGTCGTATAATAGCAGCCTACTTTTCATTTAATAACCCCCTACTTTTCATATAAATTAAAAATTCTATAGTACAATGCCTTATTTAAAAAGTACATCTAACTACATAATATGCAAAAAAGTATAATGCATAATAATACATATTTTGCGTTTATGTTGCTATATTTTACTTAAATTTATATAATTACCCTTTTGTTGCAAATTAATTGTGTTTAATGTCTTAAATTGTCTATACTACAATGCCTATGTTATGCCATATTACTTTTATTTTTTTGTTTTCGTCTAATAGCGGCCTGCTTTCATTTAATAGCACCTTACTTTTAGTTTATCTTAAAATTTATATAGTAGAATGCCTTTGTACCAATCATATTATGTTTATACAAAAAAAGTAGTTTCATGAGAAAAATAGAAATAAATTAGAATCAAAGGCTTAAACCATATTGAGATAATGAATAAACTGCACCGGGGACTAAATCATCCTTAAAATGAAGCAAACAACTACGCCATGGAATTAAGAATAAAAAAAAAAATACCATTTTAGCTAAAAGTGCATTGTTTTTATTAGGAAAAAAATCAAATTATATTGGTTCTTGGCCTATTTTTACCATTAAAACGTTGGTTTTATATAAATGACCATTTTACCCCTATCAAATGCGAAACATAAAGTGTATTACTGTTATTAGCAAAAAAATCAAATTATATTGGAAGGGGTAAAATAGTAATTTATTTCATAAAAATTTCCACCAGGACTAAATTATCCTCAAAATAAGGCAAACACATGTTATGCATATTGAAAAAAAATAGTAAGAGAATTTATATTTTAAATGAACAGAATTGCAGAATTTACTCTATAAAAGCATAAATTTCCAGAAATTACCCTTTTAATGCAAAAAAATGACAGATAATACACTTTAAATAAATGCACTAATTTAGTTCCTTTATAATCAAAGAAATTGTCATTCATTTATCTTTGTACAATAACTCCCAATAACAGGTGCAACATAATTGATAGCTCTTATCATACCAAATGATCAATTGATTATTTTTAATACAATCGTTTCTACAAAATATATTAACAAAAAATAAAACATTTGCAACTTTCATTATTCAAAAATGAGCAACTCAATAACGAAATCAAATGAGTTGAAAAAATAAACCTAAAGTAATTAAAGGAAAGGATTGGATTTTGGGCTTTTGGCTTGTATTCTCTCTTATAAAGCGAACTTTAGTATATGAGCTCATTATAACCGACTTATCAAATGGGTCTTTAATCATCACTTCGATTCTTAAGTTTCATAAAATTAACAACAAATAAACAAACCAATTTCTCAAAAACTAGACAAACTTTAAACGAATAATAATAATAATAATAATAATAATAATAATAATAATAATAATAATAAAATGGATCGGATTTTGGCTTGGATTTTTCTCTGAAATGGGAGGTCAAAATGAAACATGTAATACAGACTAATCACTTAAAGATGAACATTAAGAATCAGTAAGAGGCTTGTTATTCATTTATGAATTATGGGTATAACTAAACAGTCATTGGTATGCTTGTTTAACAGTCAAATTGACACAAAGTATGCAATTTAGGAAAAAAAACGTAACATCGCCATGAAATTAATCACAACGAACATTAAGAATGAGTATGAAGACTGTGATTCCATTCACGAATCAAATTGGAATAATTAAACAATCATCATCATGCATATACGTAGACATCAAAATTGGAATGTGATTGAAAAACCTTCAGAAAAAAAGGGATCACTGCAGCAATTTATCACAGCCCTACAAAAGACATGATTTCAAATGACTGTCACGGGATTAAATCCAAAATCCTTTTTTGGTTTCAAAATTTCTAAATTGAAAAGACACAAAACACATATTGATAGGAAATAAGAGCCATCCAAAACAAAATAATTTTGTCACTATTTTCGTCGAACACCTTACGTGCATATTCCAAATAACCGCAATTCAAATACATATTGATTAGATGGTTGCTTACGGAAGTGTTGGGCAAGGAAGACATTTCAATTGTTCTTTTCAAACATATAGTGATATATACCTCGACTTTGAGAGACCAACCATGGCATGCACGCTTATGGAAGAAACCGACTTATGTTTATTGGATATGAGAGTTGCTCTAAGCCTCTGGGATTTAGGAGGAAGAAAGATACAGATCAACATCAATTAATTGATTACAAATTTTGGTCAAAAACATTTTTTGTATCCATATTTATTGAAAATATTTTGGTATAAGATAAACTATTCAAAGTTGAAAACCTGATTTATAGGGAGATAATCGTCGATTTCATTAATGAGCAAAAGAGCGAGAAAACAATTCATTAATGCTGGAGAAATTGCCACGTGGAAAAACATGGGTTTAAAAGGGGGACACGTGGAACTTAAAAGAGTCTTTTATTAAGAATATATATATATATATATATATATATATATATATATATATATATATATATATATATATATATATAGAAAGAGAGAGAGAGAGAGAGTTAGGGTCAAATGTTTTCACTATCTATTGTGTACATGTATGATTGATTCTGGACCAATCATTTTAGTTATTTTAATAAAGTAATTAATGCATATTAAATGCTGAAGATGTAATTAATATCCATTATATCTTCAACATTTAATATGCATTAATTACTTTCTTAAAATAACTAAAATGATTGGTCCAAAATCAATCATACATGCACACAATAGATAGTGAAAACAAAATAACCTAGCCCTATATATATATATATATATATATATATATATATATATATATATATATATATATATATATATATCTTAAAACCCGTAATATAAAAATTCACCCTATATAGGCAATCTACCCCATCCCGTCGATCCTCGCATTTTAATCCTATACGACATAATACATACTCTCGGATTCAGAAATAATTGGCTTTACCTAATCCATACTCTCGGATTGGGAATAAATGACTATATTTAATCCCTACTCTCGGATCAGGGACAAATATCTATGTCTAATTCATACTCTCGAATCAGTGACAAATGGTTATGCCTAATCCATACTCTTAGACCAGCTATACATAATCCATACTCTTGAATTAATGACGGATGTCTATACCTAATCCTTACTCTCGGAATAGGGATGAATTTTTATATAGAATCCATTCTCTTGGATCACTAACAAATAACAATATGTAATCCGTACTCTCGGACCAAGATAAATGTCAGAGTTCTACCTTTCGTGTATATTTCACTCGTATTCTTAAGGAGATGTTACCCAATATCTTAATTAAACTTAGGCCTCCTTTGTAAGTCTTATCTTATATCTCGGTAAGACTATGATGCTCAACTCCTAATACTTTTATTATTATTATTATTATTATGAAATAATATATATATATATATATATATATATATATATATATATATATATATATATATATATCTCTTAACACATGTAGAACCATATCTAGTTCACATATCAAATACATTTCTAACCCATGTTCCAACAAATAAGCATATGTTTCACATGTGAACTCTTTGACAGATGTTTAATACGTTAATTAATACTTGTATTAAAACCATGTTCATGAAAGGGGCTATACATTCACTTGATAAAATTCGATGCCTTGGAATTTGGGCAGAACCTCACCTTAACACTTCAACTTTTCTTTTGATATAACATAAGTATAATGATTACTTTGTCTTAGTCTAATGCTCATGGTAACTATTGATAGTCTAGATTCCCCACTAATCCCAATGAATATTGAGAGTTCTATCAAATAAGGATCAACTAGGCAAGACAGTTGGGAGGCAGGATCATTTCGGTATATAGCTTTTCTGAAATCCAACAACCAAGCCAACATGAACATTCTAGGCACCTTTGTCGTAAGTAGATCAATCAGTATAATGACATGGAATTATAGATAAATCATATTTATAGGTCCATAATAATGACTTATTACTATAAATATAAGTTACACTAAAATAAATAAAGTGTAGCTTAATTTACAGAGGTTTTAGCAAAAACTGGGAAAACGCGCGGACATAACTCCAACACGAATACTCTTTTCGTCAGGCTCCTAGAGCTCTAGAGACTCTTTTAAAAATATTCTAAAAGTTAGGAAGAAAACCTAATTCGAATCTAGCCAGATTAGAGAGATATTGAAAGGATTTGTGTGGAAAATGACAAAAACTCGACACCATCTTATAGGGGAAAGAGGAGCGCGTCACATAAGGGCCAGGAGCACGTCACACCTGGTCACCTTGCTAGCTCCTCAACCACCCTGCCACATGTCGAGCTCTCGTCCTTCCACCTCGTTCTGTCACACCCTCAAACCGGAACGACGACAACGTTCGGGGGCAGTGGATGTCATGTATAGTATCATAACAATGCATAATAGTAATCAAAGTACAACAACAACCATTGTATTCACAAAGTTATAAGTTTTACATTTATGTTCAAAACATAGTATTCATGACACCCAAAAGTATAATGTTAAAAGACATGAGTTTATAGAGCTCCGTCTTCTCAAAAGTGGTGGAGTACCTGTCTACTGATTTCCTGAGAATACAAGTAGTTTTAAAAAGGTGTCAATAATTAAGTTAGTGAGTTCATAAGTATCTTTTGTAACTAAAATCTGTTTTCTTGTTCTTTGATAAAGTAAACATGTTTTTCCCAGAAAATCCTATATTTTCTACAGTGTTACACTATAAGTAAAAAGTGTGAAAGTTTTTGTGTTTTGTAATTTAGTTCACATAAAACCATGAAAAGTACATTTTCCATATAGTTAAATAGTATTTTGTACTTATACTTTTAAAATACTATGTTATAGCTTTATAAAAATTAAACTATGTGAAGTTTTACTTATTCATACACTAATCATTTTGTTCAATATCAAAGTGTGAGTTATTATAACCATACTGAATGACCTATGATCGCCTGAACACGATGTTCTTCAGGCGTCGCAATTGGTAGGACATTTGTCACCACAGGTCTGCCGACCTAGCTGTTGCAAGCAACTCTGGTGCGAGATTCTCAGTCCTATATAGATCTATATACAAGTGTCGTGCTCTTCCTCCAAGAGACTCTGATTATAATTTCAGGACTTGGGGGTACTTAGAAAAGTACATGAAGGTTGTCTCACAAATGCTATATTGATGATTATGTATAGAATATTGAAAAGTTACTTTGTAATAATTACACTGTAAGTAAGTTTCATAAACTATGTAAAATATAGTTTATATGTTTATTTTTAGTAAATTCTTCTGGTTGTTTTCTGAAAGATGTTCTCTTCTTGTTTTCCGTTATGTACTCAGTTTGTTTTCTGTTATGTACTTTGAACTTTGAAACCAATGAATAAGTTATCTAAACTATACCTATTATAGTTTAACTGTTTGTAAGAATTTGAAATATTGTTATTCCATGAAGTTCACTGTTTGTACCAAATAGTACTAAACAATTTGAAAACCATTTTATATTTATATAAATGTAATATTTATATAATTGTGATTAATCAGACCTTCGATTAAATAATTTTACCCCAAGCCCACAACCAAACAAGGAACTTGAATTAGGGTCAAATTATATATTCTAAATCTTCTAAATCCAAATTATAAAATTTACACATATATAAATATGTAATTTTGATAATTATAACCATTTAAAAACTTTAAAAACATTAAAAACATTTTAGATATTAACACAATTTTTATTGTGTTTCACTTGTATTCCCCCTCCCCCTAAAACAGTTAAAAATCATAAAAATGTAGGGGTATGATCTCACCTTTTGTGAGTGATTCGATTAGAGGTTTGATTTAGGATGTTTTTTTCCACAATTTAGATCCAAGGCAAAACGAATCCTATAAGCATTTCATGTAATATATATGTATATTTTTAGTGAATATAATCACAAATATGATAAGGAAATGCACTAATTTGTAAGTTTAACTTACAAATAAGAGTGTTAGAGGCAAAATGGATGGCAAAAGGAGTTCACGACCAGAAGAGGGTGAAGTTATTGGGTTTTTCGGCCACTTCAAACATGTGTTCTTGTGTTTTCGGTTGAAGATACTTAATAGAGAATGAGAGTTTTCAGTTGGAGTGTGTAAAATGAAGGAAAAATCAGTCAATCTTATATATATATATATATATATATATATATATATATATATATATATATATATATATATATATATATATATATATATATAGACACACACACACTTGAGTTTGCAGATGTAAATACATCCCGAGTAGATAAGATCCTCGGGTTCACGGCTGCGAATCGTTTGCGGCTGCAAACAATTTGTGGCCCCCCTTCGGTTTGCAGTCCGAAGAGAAGAAAAGAAATAAGAAAAAGAAGTGAGGGTTTGCAGTCCGAGAAGAAGAAGAAAAGGTGAGGCTTCTCGGTTTTTGCGTGATTTTAGCTTCTAATTTATACAACACTTTATTAAGTATTTAAATGTATCAAACATATTCATATTAAAATTATTAAAATAATATATCACTAAGTTTGTCTTTATTGATGGGTTTGACTTCAGTTGACTTTTACAATATTGAAAATAACAGGATGTTACATTATCCCCCCGTTAGAGGGAATTTCCTCCTAAGATTTAAGATTATACCATTACAGTAAAACCAGGGAAAGAGATGTGGGTACTTCTGTTTTTTATTGTAACATCCATAAATTTTACGCCATATTTAAACTTTTCAATCATAAATAAAACCCAAATAGCATTGTTTACAAAATGTATTTAAATCATTATCCATCAGAGTGTCCCAAAATCATAACATAAGGATGAGGAGCGGTACGGTCACGCCTTCGCCTTTCCATGGTCTCATGAAGTACCTGAAACAATAAATTGAAAACTGTAAGAGCGAGGGCTTAGTGTGCTACCCCCAAAATACTAATACCACACTGACAATACCATATCAATAATAATCAATCAATCAACATGCATACTGGGCCATCGGCCTGAATGGACCGCCCTACAGGGCTTACTGTCTATCTGGATCTATCTCGAGCCTTCGGCATGACTGGTCCGCCACGTGGGCCTACAGTCTCCCCGGACCGCTCATAGGGTGTGTTGGCCTACAGCATCAAGCAGGTATGCCTCAACTCAATTAACAAGCAAGTACTATGTGCACATAACTATCATATACTGGCATATATAAACATCAAACATATTTATCACTGGTCATCAATCATAGAATTCTCTCATAACTAGAGTACCGACCTAGAAGGTCACTACTATACCAATCCCTACAGATCATAAGAGCATAGCATACTGTTTACCCTGATTCCGATCTAACAGATCATAACCACATACAACATACCATAACAATAACAACTAAAGGGCCGTCCTTAGTGTCGTAGACCCTATCGATATAGTGAGGATAACTCACCTCGCAGATGTCGACTCGAAAGGTAAACTCCAACTCTCGGATCACTTGACACAGGCTCCACCACCTATTATCATAGTACAACATACTCATAAGTCCTTAACCTTATAAGGTACTCCACAACCCACTAGTCAATCCCTGGTCAAAGTCAAAGTCCTCAGTCAAGGTCAACAGTCCATGTTGACATTAACTCGCCGAGTTCCTCGAAGCACTTTCTAACTCACCGAGTCATCGGGGTGACTTGTCGAGTTCCTTCGATTCTCAATCAAACTTTAAGGTCACCCATTGAGTTTCCTCCTTGCAACTCGACGAATACCCACGCATACATATCTTAGAGAAAACTCATCTGACTCGCCGAGTTGTTCTTCAACTCGTCGAGTCTATGGCAATCATCATTGGACTCGCCAAGTTGTTACTCCAAATCGTCAAGTTCACGACCATCTTCAAGTGACTCGCCGATTCAACCTTGCGAATCGCCGAGTCCATTTAGTCCTTTTTCCATACAGACCAATTTTGAGCCATGCAGCGACTCCAAATCACAAATCCAAGCTTCTAGGGCTTGCTTTTCACGTAAAGTTGCAAAATTTTCGTGCATGCATAGCTACAAAGGTTCTAAATGCCAAATCTAAGCTCTTAATGGGGTCTCATGCCCAAGGAGGGCCTCATTCACAACCAATACAACAGCTTTATGATTCTAAAACTTAAGGAGGGTCCAGATCTGAAGTTACAACTTCAGATCTAGCCCATAGCCCACCTTATCAACCTCAAAATCCATAGAAACCTCCAAAAACTCAACAAAAGGAAAAAGGGAAGTAAGGATGGCAACTTGATACCTCCAAGGGATGCTAGCTGAGGCAAATTCTGCCTCCTACACCTTCCTTGCTTCAATTCCTTTGCACTTCTAGCTTTTCTCGTCTAGCCAACCTTCTTTCCAAGCTTAAGACACACTAAAATGGAATACCACACAAATTAGGGTTTTAAGGAGCTCTCAAAGACTGCAAAGAGGCCAAAGGAGGCTGAGGCTCCTTCAAATAATGGTGCAAACCCCGGGATTTAGGGTTTCATCTGCCAGCTCCTACTCGGCGAGTCCCAATATGGACTCCTCGAGTAGGTCACTTAACACGCGATCCCACCCCGCTGCTACTCGACGAGTAGGGCAACCAACTCGTCGAGTAGAGGTTAACCCAATAAATATTATTTAAACAATACCTGAGAATCGGGGCGTTACACATATAATCTTCCCGCTCCCAAGTGAATTCAGCTCCTCGTTTTGCATTGCAACGAACCTTCACTATCGGGATACAACTTTGTTTAGTTCTCTTGACTTCCCTATCTAGGATTTCTATCGGTTGTTCTACGAAGTTGAGACTCTCATTTATTTCGATTTCATCAAGTGGGATAACAAGAGTCTCGTCGGACAAACACTTCTTGAGATTTGAAACATGAAATATGGGATGAATGTTACCGAGTTCATGTGGTAGATTGAGTTTGTAAGCAACAGGACCAATTCTAGCAATGATCTGAAATGGTCCAATGTATCTTGGAATCAGTTTGCCACGTTTACCAAAATGTATCATTCCTTTCCAAGGTGAGACCTTCAACAAAACGCGGTCACCAACCTAGAATTCCAAGGGTTTTCGTCATTTATCCGCATAAATCTTCTGTCTATCTTGAGAAACTCTTAACCGTTCCCAGATTTGGAAAATCTTTTCTGTGGTTTCACGAATGATCTCGGGACCAGTTAGAGTACTATCAGGTACTTGATTCTTTGCTAGTTGTGTATCGCCCACTTTAGCTCAACACAAAGGGGATCTGCACTTACGACTATAGAGAGCTTCAAAGGGTGCAACCTTGATGCTGGTGTGATAGCTGTTGTTGTAGGAGAATTCAACAAATGGTAAATGGGTATCCCAAGCTTTACCAAAATCTATCACATAGGCTCTTAACATGTTTTCTAGCATTTGAATTGTTCTCTCGCTTTGCTCACCAGTCTGAGGATGGTACGGTGTACTCATGTCAAGATTTGTTCCCAAGGATTTTTGCAATGATTTCCAAAACCATGAGGTAAATCTACTATCTCGGTCAGAGATAATAGATATTGGCACACCATGCAATCATACTATCCCTGTAATGTACATACTTGTTAACCTTTCCATCTTATCAGTTTCTTTCATTGGCAGGAAGTGTGCGGATTTGGTTAATCTATCGACTATAACCCAAATGGTATCATGACCACCCGTTGTCTTGGGTAACTTAGTTATGAAATCCATTGTAATCCGCTCCCACTTCCACTCAGGTATTTCTGGCTGTTGAAGTAGACCTAAGGGATTTTGATATTCTACTTTGACTTTGGCACAAGTTAAACACTTGCCCACAAAAGTAGCTATGTCAGATTTCATGTTTGGCCACCAATATAGTTTCTTTAGGTCCAGATACATCTTGTCTGAACCCATGTGAACGGAGTATCGAGTTTTATGGGCTTCGTTCATGACAACATCTCTGTAGCCACCAAACTTCGGTGTCTAGATTTGATTCATGAAATAACGAACTCCATCAACCTTAATTTCCAATTTCTTTTCCATTCCCCTTAAGACTTCACCTGCCATGTTCTCTAGTTTCAAGGCTTCCAGGTGAACCTCTTTGATCTGTGTAGATATGTGGGAATGGATAGTCATTGTCAGAGACTTTACTCGGCAGCCTGAGTACTCTTTTCAACTAAGGGCATATGCTACCACATTGGCCTTGTCGGGTGATAACAAATTTCATATTTGTAATCATTTAGTAGACCTACCCATCGTCGTTGTCTCATGTTGAGTTCTTTCTAATCAAAGATGTGCTGAAGGCTTTTATGATCAGTAAAGACTGTACCTTTTGTACCATACAGGTAATGCCTCCAGATCTTCAAGGCAAAAACCATTGCTCCCAGTTCAAGATCATATGTGGTATAGTTGACTTTGTGGTTCTTAAGTTGTCTCGAGGCATAGGATATAACCTTTCCTCGCTGCATAAGAACGCAACCTAGCCCTTGCTTGAATGCATCGCGGTAAACTACAAAATCTTATGTCCCTTTTGGGAGGGATAAGATCAGTGCGCTGCAAAGGGCTTGCTTTAATGTTTGGAAATGAGTTTCTTGTTTCTCCTCCAATTTGAATGACATACCTTTTTGGGTCAAGGTGGTGAGTGGCATTGCAATCTTTGAAAAGCTCTTAATGATTCTTCTGTAGTAGCCAACGAGACCTAAAAACTAACGAATTTCTATTGGGGTTCGTGGGGTTGCCCAACTTTCGATAGCCTTGATCTTGGACGGATCAACATATACCCCATCCTTGCTGACTACATGACCTAGGAATTCCACCTTTCAAATCCATAATTCACATTTTGAGAACTTCGCTTACAATTTCTCTGGCCTCAAAGTTTCCAAGACTTGTCGCAAGTGTTGGCTGTGTTCTTCCTTACTCGGAGAATAGACTGGTACATCGTCAATGAAGATTATGACGAAGTTTTCTAAGTAAGGTCAACACACTCTATTCATCAGGTCCATGAATACTTCAGGTGCAGTCGCTAGACCAAAGGGCATCACTACCAATTCGTAGTGACCGTAGCGAGTTCTGAAAGCAGTATTTGGAATGTCTGTCTCTTGGACTCATAGCTGTTGGTATCCTAATCTCAGGTCAATCTTTCAGAGTAAACTAGCTCCTTGGAGTTGATCAAAAAGGTCATCTATCCGTGGTAAAGGGTATCGGTTTTTAACGACCAGTTTGTTTAATTCCCGGTAGTCTATACACACGCGAAACGATCCATCCTTCTTTTTCATGAACAAGACTGGTGCTCCCCAGGGTGAGAAGCTTGGTCTAATGTAGATTTTACTAAGAAGTTTGTTCAACTGGATGGATAGTTCCTGCATTTCTAAAGGTGCAAGACGATATGGGGATTTCGCTACAGGGGTAGCTCCAGGAATCAAGTCGATTCGAAATTCGACTTACCGTTCAGGAGGAACTCCTGAGATATCTTCAGGGAACATATCAGGGAAATCATAGACTTCAGGGATATCCTTGATGCTTTTCACTTCTTGAATCTTATCAAGAACATGAGCTAAGAAGATGCAATAATATTTGCGAATATTTTTTGTGCCTTGACGCAAGAAATGATTTGAAGATTTGCACCAGATTTGTCGCCATAGATAATGAGAGATTCGTTACTTGGCAGATTAAGACGGATGGATTTTTTGAAATATAAGATATAAGCATGGTGAAGACTTAACCAATCCATGCCGATTATGATGTCAAAACTTTTAATTAAGACCAGCATAAGGTCAATTTGGAATGAATGGTTATTTAGAGTAAGTGTGCATCCTATGTATATGTTATTGGTACTTTCATTTTTTCCGTTGGCCATCTCAATGGTGAATGTATCTTTTAGTTCTTTGTGATTTTGTTTTAGCAGATGTTTGAATTTATGGCTTACGATACTTCTCTCTGCACCGGTATCGAAAAGAATGCATGCCTAAGAAGTTTTTAGAAGAAACATACGGTCAACACATTAGGATCCGCTACAGCTTCTTCATAGCCAATCGCCAGGACTCTTCCTGTACCACCAGCGTTCTTTAACTTAGGACAATTTCTCTTGAAATGTCCTACTTCCCCACATTCATAGCAAGCTTGGCTTATTCCCGCAGCAGGGACTTGAGAAATGGGTTGTGCTGGTGTCTTACAGAAACGAGCCGTATGCCCCTTTTTGTTACAGTTATGGCAGTGCATTTCTTTGCAATCTCCCTTATGACAGTAATTGCACTTATTGCACTTTGGTAATGATCCAACATATCCACTTGGGTTTGCTGGAGTAACAGACACAGTGATAGGAACACGGGCTAGAACAGCAGCAGGAACAATAGCAGCGTGTGCTGCCACTATTTGTTGCTTTTTTCAAGGGCTCTTGAGAGGATTGCCCCTTTCACTTATTCCAGGATTTCTTCTTGCTGCCCCCTTACTTGGGTTGCTTCAGGATGGGTACCATGAAGCCATGACGGACTCTGTGGTCTACTATTGTTTGTGCCAGACACTTAGCACTGTCGAAGTGAGATGGTTTGTAGCAATTACACTCCCTTGTATCTGAGGAGAGAGTCCCCAGATAAATATCTCAACCTTCTTGCTTTTAATGGGAACCATCATTTGGCACAAAATAGCCAGATCACTGAACCTGGCAGTATATGCAGCGATATCAGAGTCTTTCATCGTCAGAGCCTAGAGTTCCTGCTCTAGCTTTTGAATTTCGCCTCTGGGACAATATTCACCCAACATCAGGACTTTTAGATCATCCCAACCCATAGCATTAGCGACTAGGAGGTATAAGGATTTGACATAGCCATTCCACCAGGAAAGGGCTCTGTCCAGAAAGGTACACGTTGCGAACTTGACTTTGCTTGTTTCAGGGCAAGCATAGATTTCGAACACTGATTTTGTTTTCTCGAACCAGTGTGTCAGAGTAATGACACCTATTGTGCCATCAAAAATATTGGGATTTGCATTTGAAAAGTCTTTATACGAATACTCACGAGGGTGTCCGAGACTTTCACTATGATTAGAATTATGAGCCCATTGCCAACTCCACTAGTACCACTGGCATTTATCTGCGAAATGGCAACAACCATGATGGTAGTTACTACTGCTTGGATGATAGCAACATCATATTATGGAGGTGGTGGTGGTGGTGGATTTGGTGGATTGTTGTTGGTCTTTCTATTTGACTTTCTGGGAGGCATCTTTCTCTAAAATAATTTAAGAGAAAAATAATGATAAGTTTTCTATAGCAATTATGAGTTAGGTGATTTTGAACAAATATATTTTAGTTCTAAACACATCATATCCTGACTTTCCTAGTATTCTGCGATTTACAATAGGAGTTTACTAATATAAGTAAACAATCGCAATGGTACTTGTGGTACATGTGTATTGAAATCCATACTCAGTCTTTCTATAATCACTTAGTGTATACGAATCATACATAATTAAGACTGAATAGACCTTCGAATAAGTGATCTTATTCTAAGTCCACAACCAAACAAGGAACATGAAATAAAGCTAGATCACATATTCTAAGTCTATAAGACCTTAATTATATATAACTTTTTGTATACACTTAGTAATTATAGCTTTACCAGTAATAACCCTTTTGTTTTCACATGTTTGTTTCTAGTAAGGATGGCTCTCTTGTATCTTCTTGTTTCTGTGTTATAACGTTCTAAAATATTCCTATAATATTTTAACTTTATGGTTGATTCTAGAGTTCTTCAGGTACTTGGGTAAGTTTTAGACTTGTTGCAACACCACTATCACTCCTAAACACATGTTGGTCATATCTCAAATAAATATAGTTGATCAGGCTATATTGATCCCAGATATGATTACATAACTGTCCAGGTTTAACTACAGTGTCCAACATCCAAATACTTTTGTATAGTTCTTACTGTGACCCTATTTCTTGTATGCATACATGTTAGTATACTTCTTATAAAATACTTAGATTTTAAAAATCTACTTTTAGTCAGAGCACTTCAGCCCCATAGCATTTATAGTTTGTATATCTTTTATGGTATGATATACTTGGTTCATTATAAACAATGCTCTAATACCGATCTGTCACACCCGCAAACCGGAATGGTGGAAACGTTCGGGGGTAGAGAACGTCATGTATAATATCATAACAATGCATAATAGTAATCAAAGTACAACAAAAACCATTGTATTTACAAAGTTATAAGTTTTACATCTATGTTCAAAACATAGTATTCATGACACCCAAAAGTATAACGTTAAAAGACATGAGTTTATAGAGCTCCGTCTTCTCAAAAGCGGTGGAGTACCTGTCTACTGATTTCCTGAGAATACAAGTAGTTTTAAAAAGGTGCCAATAATTAAGTTAGTGAGTTCATAAGTATCTTTTGTAACTAAAATCTGTTTTCTTGTTCTTTGATAAAGTAAACATGTTTTTCCCAGAAAATTCTATATTTTTTGCAGTGTTATACTATAAGTAAAAAGTGTGAAAGTTTCTGTGTTTTGTAATTTAGTTCACATAAAACCATGAAAAGTACATTTTCCATATAGTTAAATAGTATTTTGTACTTATACTTTTAAAATACTATGTTATAGCTTTATAAAAATAAAACTATGTGAAGTTTTACTTATTCATACACTAATCATTTTGTTCAATATCAAAGTGTGAGTTATTATAACCATACTAAATGACCTATGATCGCCTGAACACGATGTTCTTCAAGCGTCGCAATTGGTAGGACATTTGTCACCACAGGTCTGCCGACCTAGCTGTTGCAAGCAACTCTGGTGCGAGATTCTCAGTCCTATATAGATCTATATACAAGTGTCGCGCTCTTCCTCCAAGAGACTCTGATTATAATTTCAGGACTTGGGGGTACTTAGAAAAGTACATGAAGGTTGTCTCAAAAAATGCTATATTGACGATTATGTATAGAATATTGAAAAGTTACGTTGTAATAATTACACTGTAAGTAAGTTTCATAAACTATGTAAAAGATAGTTTATATGTTTATTTTTAGTAAATTCTTCTGGTTGTTTTCTGAAAGATGTTCTCTTCTTGTTTTCCGTTATGTACTCGGTTTGTTTTCTGTTATGTACTTTGAACTTTGAAACCAATGAATAAGTTATCGAAACTATACCTATTATAGTTTAACTGTTTGTAAGAATTTGAAATATTGTTATTCCATGAAGTTCACTGTTTGTACCAAATAGTACTAAACAATTTGAAAACCATTTTATATTTATATAAATGTAATATTTATATAATTGTGATTAATCAGACCTTCGATTAAATAACTTTACCCCAAGCCCACAACCAAACAAGGAACTTGAATTAGGGTCAAATTATATATTCTAAATCTTCTAAATCCAAATTATAAAATTTACACATATATAAATATGTAATTTTGATAATTATAACCATTTAAAAACTTTAAAAACATTTTAGATATTAACACAATTTTTATTGTGTTTCACTTGTATTCCCCCCCCCCTAAAGCAGTTAAAAATCATAAAAATGTAGGGGTATGAACTCACCTTTTGTGAGTGATTCGATTGGAGGTTTGATTTTGGATGTTTTTCCACAAGTTAGATCCCGAGGCAAAACTAATCCTATAAACATTTCATTTAATATATATATATATATATATATATATATATATATATATATATGTATATTTTTAGTGAATATAATCACAAATATGATAAGGAAATGGACTAATGTGTAAGTTTAAATTACAAATAAGAGTGTCAGAAGCAAAATGGATGGTTGATTGGAGTTCACGGCTAGAAGAGGGTGAAGTTCTTGGGTTTTCAGCCACTTCAAGCATGTGTTCTTGGGTTTTCGGTTGATGAAATGAAGAACACTTGAAGATTCAAGTGTTTTCGGTCCAAAGATATGAAGATTGGAAGTGTTTGTAAGCTAATTACAAGATCAAGGTGTGCTTCTTACAAAATTCTAAGAGAATTTCACATGTTCTTGAGGAGAGAGGGGGTTTTCGGTTGAAGATATTTGATAGAGAATGAGAGTTTTTGGTTGGAGTGTGTAAAATGAAGAAAAAATCAGTCAATCTTATATATATACACTTGAGTTTGAGGTTGTAAACACATCATGAGGAGATAAGATCCTCGGGTTCACGGCTGCAAACCGTTTGTGGCCCCCCTTTGGTTTGCGGTTCGAAGAGGATAAAAGAAAGAAGAAGAAGAAGCGAGGGTTTGCGGTCCGAGGAGAAAAAGAAAAGTGAGGCTTCTCGGTTTTTGGGTGATATTAGCTTCTAATTTATACAACACTTTATTAAGTATTTAAATGTATCAAACATATTTATTTTAAAATTATTAAAATAATAAATCACTAAGTTTCACTTTTATTGATGGGTTTGACTTGAGTTGACTTTTACAATGCTGAAAGTAACGGGATGTTACACGTTCCTTCTAGAAACAAGGTACATGGCCAATTCTTGTGGAGCACATGTCGCAATCGTGCGGTGGCACGTCACCTTGACTCTTGGGGGATTGGGCTGCCAACTTGCCATGTGGCACACTTTAGTGCTTCCACGTCACCAGGTATTTTCCTGAAATCTTCGGACGACAATAACTGTTACAAACAATCTTTGTTTCTGACGTTCTTTATATCCTCGTAATCCTTTCGACGGGCTCTACAACTTTCATTAAGGTCTCAACATCTAGTTCTTTCTGTAACAAAATTTCATATTTAGACCGGTTTAGACTATTAAAGTCCATGCGAAATATATAACTTCTTCATACGATCCGTTCATGATTGTATTTATATTGACGAGTTCTTATTTATAAGATCATCGATTCTTGTTTAGATTGTCTTTATACGAACTTCCTCTCACGAAGTCAGATTTTGGACGTTCTCTATATACACACTCTCGGTTTAATGACTACTATGACTTTCACTTATATCTCTTAGGCTAAAAAGCAATTTATCAAAAATTTACTTTTTACAATATGCGGAGCCGTACCGATTTAATTGCGAAACTTCGAAGAAGCATAACTTGTTCATAGGAAATCAAATTTTAGTGTTCTTTATATGTACGTAATCCTGTTCAAATATAATATAACTTGGTTTAGATTATTAATCCTAAATAATCTTCTATCAAAAAGTCATTTTTAAGGTTTGTTTTTTATATTTTAATTGACTAGCCCGAATCTACGGGTTTTATAATTATCTCCACCTTGGGATGTTTATGTCCCGAAATCATCAACAAAACATGTCTTGTACAATGAATCTGCACGTTACCTTTCCATCCAAGGCAACAACTGTACCTCTTATGTCTTTTCTATTAAGTTTGCAACTCTTAGACTTCTTGACTACTGACAATGCTCAACCTTGCACCTGATCTTCCTTCTAAATTCAATCTCCATTGGAGGCCCCTGCTCCTTCTAGGATGATAAGGTCTTTACTTTGACTACTGCAATGGATTGAACGATCATGCTCTAATGATCTTTCATCGAATGATGCAACGACTAAACTCATGTCTCTTTGAGTCAGACTCTTGCATGGATGGTACCTTCTTTCATGCTCTAATGTGATATAATCACATACTAGCAGGTAGCATTTCTAGCCACATGCTGCTTAGTCTTAATGAAAATTGTGATACCTCTATTGATCGCTTCAATAATCTTTTCCTTTAATCTAAAGTCGGACGCTACATCGAACTTACTTCGTAGATTAGTCGGACTCAATCGATATGACCATTAGGTTCGGGATAATATTTATCTTTATAGTCAGTAGTGAAACAAAGGTAATGATGGAAATGAACAAAATAACTTAACTACTTAAAGACTTTAGTAACCTTGTAACTTTCCCTGATCCAAGTGTGAGTCCTCTGCTTTGGGTAGTATAGGTATCTACTACCTTTCACACCTACTCATACTCGTCCTAAGTATGATATCGCGGTTCACTAAGTTATAAAAAAATCACACAGAAACTCAACATATAACATAATTTAGGAATTTATATTGCTTTTTAGAACGATTACAATATTTATTTGTGTTTATCATACTTGATGACTTATACATTATGTTACATAGGATAACATTACTTATTTATCTCCTTCCCTTAAGTACTCCAAACAAGCAGCTCTAAATTCATGTCCTCTTTTTTCCTCATCAAGCATCATATGGTATGCTCTGGCCTTTGGCATTGGCGGCACGTTTGTCATTGTAGCTCCTTCCCTCTTTGGGTAGTCTTTCTTGACGCTTCCTTCTTCACCACACTTAAAGGAGATTTCTTTCTCGGCCGCACATTCCTTCGCTTAGTGATAAGTCTTCCCACATTTGAAGCAGTTCACGGATGGGTTTTGAGGACTATAACATTCCTATGGTGTACATGCAATCCTAATGCTTTGAATCTAGGTTTTTCTCAAGTTATAGATGCAAATAATTTTCCAAAGCATAAACCCTAACTCTAGCATACATAATTTCGAAATTGATAACTAAAACCAAGTTAGAAGAATACCTTTTCCTTGTAGCTAGTTAATCTTGACCTTCAAGAGCTTAGTACTACGAGAAAAGTAGCCTTTTACAACGCGCGAACCATGACACACAGTGATTTATGATACGCAAATGTGAGTGTCCAAAAAATAATGTTATCTCTTCCAAAATTTAAAGGATTTCAGACGCGTATTTTTGCGTCCCCTAAAATTAGTGTCTAAACAAAAAAAATAAAAACACGGAGGGCACCTGCGTGTCGTCTAAGACCGTCACTTTATAAATTTTAATAGAAAACATGCGTTCCATCCGGGGAAAATGAAATCCCAAAAACTTAAAATCCTCGCCTTCCTTTTTTTTCTCCCTCCACTTTAGTTTCCCTAGTAGCTAGGGCTTTTTTTCAAGAACTTGCCCCGATCGCCCTCCTGTACTGCTCGTTCTCTCTTCAACTTCCCTTTCTCTCCTTCTCACTTCGACAAAACCTTTCTCTTCTTCTCAGTTCTCGACGTCGAGAGCTTCTCCCACCTCCGACGTTTCTCTTGGTGTTGGTGCCTCCCACCTCTGACCTCCGTCTAGCCCCGCCCCACCGTCCAATGCTTTCCAGCGACACCAAACCGATGGAGCCCCTCCTCTCCGGCAATCTTACCTCGCCTGCCTTTGCCAGCAACATTAGGTCCAGTGACCTTAGGGTCACTGCTTCTATTGCTCAAATTTACAAGCCCTATGTCTTATTAAGGTATATTTTTCTTGATTCTAACTTCTCAATGTTTTCATTCTTCTATAAGAACCCTAGCTTGCTAAATCTCTTTTTCTTTCCGGCTTAATTTCTCTCTATTTCATTTACGATCGAAGGAACAAACTTCTGATATTTGGTTAAACTAACAATCGATGATGTGTGTTTAGGTGAAATAATCAACTAGGGTTAACTAGGAACAAAGACACATGGAAACGGGAAAGGGGATGAAAAAGAAACACACAATATGTTTGATTAGGTGAAATCATTGGTTTTGGCAATTTGCTTGCCATCATTGGTAGTACAGGAAAGCTTAGTTGGCAGGAGGAGTCGCTTCACTTTGGCGGGGTCGTCATGGTAAACGCAAAGTCCGTTCAAGAATAAAGATCATAACCTGTTAAGAGGAGAGTTCCTTCATGGAGGTGCAGTTCTTGATTGCCGCTTTCATGATGATACCTCTAGTTTTAGTGCTAGTGCAGATAACACTGTCACAAGGTATGACTAATGATGCATATACTTTCTTGGATTATTGACTTATCTTTTTCTTGACTAAGTTTCAAGCTACATTCCTTTTACATCTCTCAGGCTTGTTTTTTTACCTCGAAAGGGAGGAACTTTTGGGAGGTGTAACACCGTAAAAATTCAAACAATTTTTCGCATTTTAAAAACCATACATTTTCATTTACATCCACATTTTAAAACATTGTATCATCGTTATCTCAATACAAAAACCCCAAGATCAAAACATATGAACTCCAGTGTGTGTGTGTACGAGTCATGCCGGCGCCTTCCTGCGATCATCACTGGTACCTGAAACACCACACATAACACTGTAAGCATAAATGCTTAGTGAGTTTCCCAAAATACCACATAAACACATATCAACCACTCAAGGCTGTAACTCTATTGACCCACGGGTCGAATATCTCTGTGGGACCCTCTTGGTCCCATAACTCTGTGGACCCACTGGTCCTAACTCTGTAAACTCTGAATCATGCATATCACATATCACAATAAATCACAACACATAATATCATGCAAATACACTGGCATATAACTCTAGAATACTCTGTCACATAACTCTGTTACCACACTTGGTAAAGTATAGTGAGAAGACTCACCTCAGATGTCTCGGTATATCTCTGACTCGGTAGAAATATGGTCTAGCCTCCGCCTAATCACACAAAGCAAATATTCTCATAAATACAACTCTCGGGACTAGACTCAACCCTCTCTAGGTGAAAGACCATTTTACCCCTCTATCAGCTCAAAGGCCACATTGTTGACCAAACCCTAAAAGTCAACAAAAGTCAACGGTCAAACTTTGACCCGACTAATCGAGTGCACTTGGGCGACTCGGCGAGTCTACACGTGTCTACTAACTCTTTTAGTCCCGCTTGTCACGTCGAGTTCCTCCCCTTACTCGACGAGTCACACCTGGCAAGAATCGCGGGGCTACCCCGAATCAACTCGCCAAGTCTCAAGAACAACTCGACGAGTTCCACCTTGAACTCCAGTTCCCTTAACTCTCTCTGACTCACTAAGTTATTTCCCAACTCGGCAAGTCTACTCACTGAGTGATTTACGGGAAACCCTCATCCTACTCGCCGAGTCTGATCTTTGGACTCGGCGAGTTCATGTCATGCACAAACTCCATAGACCTCCTGAGGTTAGATATGCTTCAATAATCCATAGATATGACCTTCCCAAGCATGATAATCACGTAAAGTTCAGACCTTGACACTCATACAACCTCTAGATGGTCTAACTTGGTTATTTGGCCCCAAAAATAACATCCTAAGTTCATGGCTCCCAAAATAACTCATAAAGCTCCAAGGGTTAAGGTCTCTGGACCTCTTTGGGTCTAGATCCAAAGCATAAACTCGAGAAGGGACCAATTACTCCACATATTCATCCTCAAAAGGGGTTAGAAAACCCTAACTCTAAGAATCAACACCAAATCTGAAGAAGGTCCGAATAAATACATCAATATGAAGTCTATGAAGTCTGAAGTCACCAAAATCGCACCTCCTTCAGCTTCCTCTTGCCTTGGTCACCTCTTTCTTGCAAATACGCCAACAAAAAGATTAAGAATGGCCTCTCCTTCCTCACAAATGCTCTAGGTCTCTTAGGGTTTCTCTCTGGGGTTTGGTAGCCGCAAATGCCGGCCCTAAGGGCCTTTAAATAGGTCCCAAACCCAGGAAATTAGGGTTTCATTAAACAATGTGGACTCGCCGAGTCCACTCATGAACTTGCCGAGTCCAGCGGTGAACCCGGATAAGAATCCACGACCATACTCGGCGAGTCTAAGCACCAACTCACCGAGTCCCCTCTCAACCTCCAAAAATAAAAGGAATACTAAATATACCTGGGAATCCGGGTGTTACAATTCTCCCCCACTAGAATTAGAATTCGCCCTCGAAGTCTCACTCTGCAAACAACTCTGGATGCTGCTCCCGCATCTCACGCTCCGGCTCCTAAGTCAACTCCGACCCTTTCCGATGTTGCCACTGGACCTGCACCAGAGACACCTCTTTGTTCTTCAAAACCTTGGTCTTCCGATCCCTAATCGCCACCGGTCTCTCAATATAGTTCAGGCTGATATCCACCTGGATATCTTCTAATGGCATCACTGCCGACTCATCGACTATACACTTTCTCAGCTGCGACACGTGGAAAGTGTCATGGATCTAACCCAACTCTGCAGGTAACTGCAAACGGTAGGCTACCCTGCCTACCCTCGCAATCACCCTGAAAGGACCGATATAACGGTGTCCCAACTTGCCCCTCTTCCTGAATCGAATCACTCCTTTCCAAGGAGAGACCTTCAGGAGCACGAAGTCGCCGACCTGAAACTCGAGCTCGGACCGGCGCCTGTCCACATAACTCTTCTGGCGACTCTAAGCGGTCAACAACCTCTGTCTGACCTGCTGAATCTGCTCTGTCGTCTGAAGCACGATCTTAGTACTACCCATCACACGCTGCCCTACTTCTCCCCAACAAATGGGGGTCCAACACCTCCTCCCATACAACAGCTCAAAGGGTGGCATACCAATGCTCGAATGATGGCTGTTGTTGTAGGAAAACTCTGCCAAGGGCAAGTACGTGTCCCAACTCCCGCCGAAATCCAACACACATGCTCAAAGCATGTCCTCGAGTGTCTGAATCGTCCGCTCACTCTGCCCGTCAGTCTGTAGGTGGTATGCGGTACTAAAATGCAGTCTCGTACCCAATTCCTCATGAAACTTCTTTTATAATCTGGAAGTGAAACGTACATCCCGATCTGAAACAATCGAGATTGGCACTCCATGCCGCGATACCACCTCTCTCACGTACATCTTTGCCAACCTCTCCACGGAAGAGCTCTCACTGATAGCTAGGAAATGAGCGCTCTTCGTCAACCTGTCCACAATCACCCAAATTGCATCGACACCTCTCGCAGTCCTTGGCAATTTGGTGATGAAATCCATGGTAATATGTTCCCATTTCCACTCGGGAATCTCTAACGGCTGCATCTTACCATGTGGACGCTGGTGCTCGACCTTAACCCTGCGACAGGTCAAGCATCTCTCTATAAACCATGCGACGTCCCTCTTCATACTGGGCCACCAATACTCCCTCTTCAGGTCCATATACATCTTAGTGGCCCCAGGATGGATCAAGAATTTCGATCGATGAGCCTCTTCCATCAAAATGATACGCGTCCCACCCACAAACGGTACCCATATCCGACCCTGAAATGTCATAATCCCCTGACTATCGGTAACGAAATCCGATACCAGCCCGACAACTCGCTCTCTCTTCTGGCTTTCTGGCCTCACGGCCTCAGCCTGGGCCCTACGAATAGCGTCCAACACCGGAGTCATCACTGTCAGTCTCAAACAAACATCTCGCATCGGGGTGCCCTCTGCCCTACGGCTCAGTGCATCGACTACAACATTAGCTTTGTCCGGGTGGTACATGATCTCATAATCGTAATCCTTCACCACATCCAACCATCTCCTCTGGCGCATATTGAGGTTGGGCTGATCCATTAGATACTTCAGGCTCTTGTGGTCCGTGTATATGGTACACCGAACCCCATATAGATAGTGACGCCAGATCTTGAGGGCGAACACTACCGCCCCCAACTCCAAATCGTGGGTGGGATACCTCGCCTCATGAGGCTTCAGCTGCCTCGATGCGTATGCTATCACATGACCCCTCTGCATAAGCACCGCTCCCAGCCCAGATATCGACGCGTCACAATACACTACGAAATCCCCCATCCCTTCCGGAAGGGCTAACACCAGAACTTCGCATAATCTCTGGCGAAGTGTCTCGAAGGAGGCCTGCTACTCTGGACCCCATGAAAAAGCAACACCCTTCCGGGTCAACTTGGTGAGTGGCACGGCGATCTTGGAGAAATCCCTGATAAATCTCCGATAATAACCATCCGATAATAACCAGCCACATTGTTGACAAACCCTAAAAGTCAACAAAAGTCAACGGTCAAACTTTGACTCGACTAATCGAGTACGCTTGGGCGACTTGGCGAGTCTACACGTGTCTACTAACTCTTTTAGTCCCGCTTGTCACATCGAGTTCCTCCCCTTACTCGACGAGTCATAGCTGGCATGAATCGTGGGGCTACCCCGACTCAACTCGCCGAGTCTTAAGAACAACTCGGCGAGTTCCGCCTTGAACTCCAGTTCCCTTAACTCTCTCTGACTCACTAAGTTATTTCCCAACTCGGCAAGTCTACTCACTGAGTGATTTACGGGAAACCCTCATCCTACTCGCCGAGTCTGATCTTTGGACTCGACGATTTCATGCCATGCACAAACTCCATAGACCTCCTGAGGTCAGATCTGTTTCTATAATCCATAGATCTGACCTTCTGAAGCATGATAATCATGTAAAGTTCAGACCATGACACTCATACAACCTCTAGATGGTCTAACTTGGTGATTTGGCCCCAAAAATAACATCCTATGTTCATGGCTCCTAAAATAACTCATAAAGCTCCAAGGGTTAAGGTCTCTGGACCTCTTTGGGTCCAGATCCAAATTATAAACTTGAGAAGGGACCATTGCTCCACATATTCATCCTCAAAAGGGGTTAGAAAACCCTAAGTCTAAGAATCCACACAAAATCTGAAGAAGGTTCGAATAAATACCTCAATATGAAGTCTATGAACTCTGAAGTCACCAAAATCACACCTCCTTCAGCTTATTCTTGCCTTGGTCACCTATTTCTTGCAAATACACCAGCAAAAAGATCAAGAATGGACTCTCCTTCCTCACAAATGCTCTAGGTCTCTTAGGGTTTCTCTCTGGGGTTTGGTAGCCGCAAATGACGGCCCTAAGGGCCTTTAAATAGGTCCCAAACCCAAGAAATTAGGGTTTCATTAAACAGCGTGGACTCGCCAAGTCCACTCATGAACTCGCCGAGTCCAGTGGTGAACTCGGATAAGAATCCACGACCATACTCGGCGAGTCTAAGCACCAACTCGCCGAGTCCCCTCTCAACCTCCAAAAATAAAAGGAATACTTAATATACCTGGGAATCCGGGTGTTACAGGAGGCCATGATGCCCCTGTTCGCTGTATCGAGTACTCTTATGTAACAGGTTAGTGTCACATTCATTTTATCATTTGTTTTCATTTTGTTAATATCTTCATACATTCATACTTTCATTTCCTTCTATTACATCATTATGTTTTCAATTCTTTTTCTTGTTAGTGGTTTTTAGGGAAAGTGATTACAGGGAGTTGGGACAAAACTTTGAAGTGTTGGGACCCACGTGGTGGAGGTGCACAGGAGCGTGCAATGGAGTTTTTTGATGCAATGGCACCAATTATTTTATGTTTGCAGTATTTCTCATAGCTTTTAGTATAATTTATCACATTCAAAATAAGTCTCTTCGATCACAAAAACCAAATTGTGTTCCAAAATTTCTTTTTTCTTTTTTCTTCAAAGTTTGGGAGTGCTTGATGAGGAATAATTTTGAATTTTCAATGATCATATGTTGTGTAGTTAGTACTATTTCATCTTCATATCTAAAATAATAAACAATATGAACATTTAGCATGTGATGTATCATGTAGGTGATAAGTTTAGTGTAGGATCTTCTTTATGGAGATGTAGAACATTACTATGTGTGATATGATCTGATCATCTGATATTGATAGACTAATGATTGCTTGTTACTCGGTTTGCAGAGGTGAAGGGAAGTCAAATAATCTTTTATGCGGGCAAGGTGGCAAAATCAAGGAGCCTGAAATCTTTAGGAGCCACTACACATCTTAATTTTTCAGGTTTTCCTCTTAGTAACAAATCATCTTTTATAATTACTATTTTATATTTCTAATAATAATAATAGGATTAATGTTCTTGATTCTAATTGCAACAGGACTTGTTCCATTGGCTGCTTTTGGATGGGTGAAGATTCTGATGATGAGAAACCATTGTCTTCAAAATATAATTCCAAGTCCAAAGTGGGATCATCTAATAATCATAACCCAATGGTTCCCAAAGTTCATCAAAATGGTTCTGCATCAAAGGATAATACTCAAATGAAGAATATTGGGTTGAATAAGAGACCACCAGATGAGGAAAGATCTGCTTCTGTTAAAAAGCCATAGCTTTCTGATTCTGTAACCCCTGTCAACCACAAACCAGTAATGTGCTCTCATTTATTTGTTTATTATAGCTTCTGATTCCACATCATCTTTTTTCTTTACAAGAAATGAACAGGAAATATTAATGTGCTCTCATTTATTTGTTTATTATAGCTTCATACTTTCATTACTTTCTATTACATTATTGTACCTTGAGTAGATCTTTCAAAGTACAATGTTCTGATAAAAAAAAGTTTTGAATCAGAATGCTGTAATCGTGTAGATTCTTTGAAGTACATTGTCTTCTTGAAACTACAATGCTGTAATAGAATGAAATGAAAGTAAATTGCTATACTAAACAAATAAATAAAAGTGCATTGCTTTTTTTGTTTTCTGTTTAGTCCCTTGAAGAAAGAAACTAGTTGGATGTAAGCATGATCATCATATTCTTATTTTACACATTTGCAGGTTGCAACAATGTTTTCAGTGATGTTTTACACAGATTACATGGCCAAACCTCAGTTCAAAGAGAATTTCTGGGGTGACTGGAGAAAGATATTGGGAAAAAACCACACAATTCAGAATTTGGAAAACTATGATTTCAAACCAATATATGAGTGGCATCAAGCTGAAAAAGAGAAGAAGAAGCTAATGACAACAGGAGTAAGTTACATAAAAATTCTTCCTTTTTTTTGGTATTATCAGCAACTATGATAAATATTGATTTATTGTTTTTGTTCTTCAAGATTCAACCTATTTTCTCATTAGTAATGAACATTTAGCCATCTTTGTTTTGTAATTTATCTAATGTATGAGGGTATTAATGCAAGAATTGATTTTTGTAGGAAAAGAAGGCCATAAAAGAGGAGAAAATGAAGATAGAAGAGAAATATATGTGGGCATCTCAAGAATGACAGAACCCATTAAACCTCCGCCGCTGGCGCCGCCTTCCTCTCCGCTATTATTGTTAACCCTCTTGCTTTGGCTAAAGTACGTAATTTCTCTGTTTCCCTCTTTTCCTCTGCACCACCTTTACTTTTCTCTTCATTTTTTCATGCCTCTTTGGTACCCTTTTCTGTACGTCTCGCACAAGGGTTTTGTTACAAAACATACACCATCAATAATTTTTTTTGTATCAATTTTTATTAAGGGTATCCAAATATTCAAGTTGATAAGCAACTGTTTTTGACATACAAACTCAAATTCAGATATCATTCTCCCTTGAAAACTATGTATTGCTTATTAATGTTGCTAATTTGTTGTTCATTCTCGTTAACTTCATATTGGGTGTTGATGACCATGGTAATGATTCTTAATTTTGTCTATGGTTGTGATTTGACAGACAAGGCTGCAAGCACAGGCTGCTGGTGTAGCATACTCGCATCCAATGACTAATCTTACGAGTCGAATGGTCGTTTTTGGACCAAACATGATGTGTTTGCTTTGTAATATTTGTTAGAATGTTGTGAAATCTTTATAATCATGTAATTGTTTGTTTTAGATGTTTGTGGATCTAAGATGTTCTCCATCATGTACGCGTGCTGGAGTAGATGGTACAGTGTCCATCTGTCCTCTAGATTGCTTTGAGTACAAAGGAACACTTGTTGTTTTCTACAAAATTATTCGGTAGGTTGGTCATCTTCTTCCTCTTATATATATTTTGTAGTCCAACACTTTTCTAATTATTGATCATTTTAAGATTTGTGAGTGTCTTTTCAGGAGGGATTTGGAAGAATATGGCGAGGCACCAATGCTGGCCTTGCATTGGCTATACCAACTGTAAGTCCCTGTTTTTTTCTTTTTCTTCCATTAATGAATGCTTAATGTTAATATTTTGTTTGAACAGGTGGGAATCTATCTGCCTTGCTATGACATCTTTCGGAATTGGTTTGAAGAGTTTGCAGCTGAAAATGCTCCAAGCATGACACCGTATGCCCCTTTGCTGGCTGGATCATTGTCACGCTCATTGGCTTGCACTACCTGTTATCCTATAGAACTTGCTAGGACCCGTATGCAGGTTGTTATCAACAATACTTATTTTTATCTTATCATCTAACTCTACTCACATTTTACTAATCTTTGATTTTTGTCACCACATAGACATTTACAGACTTCAACACTGGTAAGAAAGCTCTGGGAGTGTGGAAGATGTTACTGGATGTGAAGACCAATGGTAATTTAGACATAAAGTTATTGCACTGAATGGGATTTTAATAATTGAGTTTATAATACATTGATTACTTGAGGGTATTTTAGTAACATTGTAAGAGATTGATTACTTGAGGGTACTTATGGTATATAATATTAATGAATAATGTACTCATATGTATGAATATGAAATAAAGTTTGTTATTTAGTATGTGATAATCATGTATAGGGAGAAAACAATTTCTATTGATTTGTTTTATCTTTCCATGGATCAACTATTTGTATGACATTAAATTTTATGCAATGGATTGTGTTTTTTGTATATGGTATTTTATTTTTTGTTATGAGACATTAAATGCAAATTTAATTTGAAAATTAGTAAATCTATAAATAATATTTTTTTAACATTTAAAATTACGATACGCAAAAATGTGTGTCATCTTCATTTATGACATGACCTTTCTTGACAGAGGCTTCCTTGATACGCATTGCATGTCATAAACACGCGCGTCGTAAGATTATGACACGCAAATGCGCATTGTCTTCCTTTATGACAGGGCCTTCCTTTATACACATTGTGTGTCATAAATGTGCGTCGTAAATACGCGTCGTCTATAGACGACGCGCAAAAGTGCGTCGTCTCTCTTTATGACAGGGCCTTCCTTGACGCGTATTTGCGCGTCGTCTGAGCTTTTTACGACGCGCAATGAGCATCGTAAAAGGCTGTTTTTTTAGTAGTTATACCCTAATTGTTGCACCACTAATGAGTCACAAACACCAAGTAAAAATTGGAAGATTGTGAGAAAGAGATGAGAGGCTCTAAAATCGGCTAGGCTTTCTTATGAAATCATAGGGTCCAATTTTGTGAGCCATGGGGTTCTTTTTATAGTTGAGGCTCCTAGGGTTTACAACTTGGAAACCCTAATTCCCTTGCTTAGGCTCTTAGCAACATATAGTTCCCCATATGGCATGCCTTGGACGAAATTTTATGGGCTCCCTATAGATTTTCGTCGATCCTATGTCAATAGGATCCATAAGCCCAAACTACAACTATTACAGATTTACATAATCAGTCCCTGTTAATTTAATCAGTCTCTTTGATCTCTAAATTAATTCCAAATTAATTTATGATCAATACAAATTAAATAATATGATTTCTCAATTAATATATTATTCTTATAATATACTAATAAATCATAATTAACCTCTTTCTCATAATTCATCCTATCAAATTGCTATGGTGAAGACAATCCACAAGAACCATGCTACTATCGGGTCAAGTACATATCAATTATAGTTATGGTCTTAGACACCTAATCCAACAGTCTCCCACTTGGATAAGTCTAATAACTATTATTTCAAGTACGAGTTCAGACTCTGATTAGCAATCGTAGCTCTCAAAAGCCATTGTCAAACTCTGATCTTATCAGTAACGTGTCCTTTAGATAAGGGATCAAATATTCCTCCATTCTACAAGATATTATATGGACACGAGACATGAATTATAATCATTTTCTCTGTCCATGTGTTGTTTCCCGATTTCCGATTTATGACGACCGACAACAGACTACAAGTGAACACATCAACTTAGGCCAGTCTTGGCCAAGCGCTTAGGGTGCATCATTAAATCATCGAGGGGCCCAAAAATATCGCTTTTATCCCCTTAGGGTAAAAGGAACGGATAAACTTCGACTCATATTCTTGTATAATTTACTCATCAAATTACACACAACAATACGTTTTATAACATCAAGTTATTGATGCGCTTACATATTATCAATATGCAACCGACTTGTAGACAATAACTCATATGTCTCCGTTTCAGGAATATAAGATATTATTGCCTCACAATCACTCGTGATAAAATCCATGAAGTGATTTAGATGAGCTTGGGTTTAATCCAATACTCAAATCCTATTTCAGGAGTACTCATGAACACTGCAACAAACTTGTGCTATGTCTAAGCTCTTAGACAAACGACAGTCGGATTCACGACAATATTACCTCATTACTTACTTCTAAAGTATGATTGACTGTGAATGTTTGAATGACCTAGTTATTCGGGAAGTAAAACATGAGAAGTGAAACACAAGAATAATCTAATCCAATATGGTCTCAAGACTTTGAATATAAACAAAACACTTATTATTTAATCACCATATTAAATAGACCTTACTCTTTGTATAATGTTTCGATTAATCAACTCGATACTTGAATTAAAACAATAGTCATCCCATGCTCCAAGCATGCACACTATGTTTATCTATGATCCTTACTTTGTAAAATAGATCAATTGAACACATTTCCAATGATGCTCATTTCACAATTCCCCAATCCTTATCTATAAGTGTAAGAATACCAAATTCTTGTCACTATTAGAATGTGTTAGATTCTAAACTATCATGGATTGATCCTTTTGTAATGTCAAGGCACCAAAGTCACAAATACTTTGTCAATGATATTACAAAACATTCCACTGGAGATTTGTTACAAAACATTTCCATGGAAGCGAAGTCTCAAATTCAAAGTACATTCCTTGAACATCCTTCTTGCATAAAAGTTTCTAACTTGCACATAGATTCTTGATATCCAACTCCCATTATGGAAACATTTCCATGATTGCCATATGACTATCCATTCTAAATAGAATCCTATCTATTCAAAATTATATCAATATGGTCCATCCATTACTATACTTCCAACTGTCCACAAGCAACCAATCCTTAGCGAACATTGGATTGTCCTTGATAGTTGTCAACAGCTTCAGTCATATCAAGTTCTGGTCCTTTTTCCCTCTTAATGTGCTAGGCATTTTGAAAAATCAGAACAGGCGAATATTACAACATATGCAATCGATCCTATACCTGAAGCATATGGGACATGATTCATAATGTCTTACATAAAGACATGTTACTTTACCAGCCTCTTGCTATAATGCTTCCATATATAGAATTTCCAATGTTGAAACATTTCAACATTACATTCATATATATATCCATGACTAAGTCCTATTAAAATTTCAATCTAAACTTTTAGATTTGAAATGAAGTATGAGTTCCTCTCCCTTAAAACTTTCTACAACGAAACAACTTCCAAATTCTGCAGCTTTGCAAATTCAGAACTTTGTATCCTATAAATAGCATTGCAACACTCAACGTAATAATTGTGCTCCCACTAGCATAATAATTACATTCTTACTAGCATAACACTTATGCACCCACTAGCTATAACATTTACTCAGAAATCAATTGGACTTTTAGAAATCAATACTTATTTACTTTCTCACCAAAGTTCATATTCCTGATACAAGATGCTTCGATAAGCCTTTATCTATGCTTCTCAAACTCGTACACCATTCAATAGACAGCTCATGTGTGTGTTTAAACCTTTTCAAAACTTATAGAGATAAGTCCTAAATGTTTAAACTATTTTCCATTTCTTACAATTCGAACTATGAAAAGAATGTCGTAATTATACTCGAATTTGAGAATGCAATTAACACAGCTGCTAACTCTTTAAAATCTACTTAGTGAAAGCGTTTACTCACAATCATTTTCATGAAGTAGAGAGAAACCTCTTGCCACTTAGATTTTATGGTGTATGTGTTCTATCCATGTAAATTTGTCATTTTCAACCACTTTTATAAGATAAGGTCTATGTCAAATTCAAACTCATATGGACTGAACTTGTTCAATCTTGATTTCTTTCCATCCAGTAGCACAACGGCCTACCATTGCTTCCAAGTTAATGAGCAACTCACCCTTACAGTTCAATGTACTTTCATTGATCAATGTTCTTTGCATTATGCAATCAAATGAGAACTCGTAGAACTCACATGCATAGTTAACTTAAATGAAATGGCACATAAACAAAGAAATGTCAACAAGATAGGTTACAAACCTCAAGTCGTGTGCTAGTGATAAACAATAGGTTTATTCTTGATTAGTTCATGAAACTATTCAAGATCATTAATAAGATTCCGACTGACCTCTTGACATATAAGATTCACTTGTCAAGAAACATTCCCTGAAAAACAAATATTCAAGAGTTAGTGTGGGTTCTTATCAAGAAAAACACTTCATACAATTGGTCTTATTTGGCCTTTGTTTTATCCAAAACATCACAAGTACCAATCTCAAATGTGCATGAGTAAGAAAACTTTTCTACTCCACATTTCATGATGTGTTATAAACCTACTTAGGATATGTCACTCAAGACAAAATCTTGAAGTATAATTTCAAGACTTGATTTTGGAATGAAGCATGACTCACCTTCTTGATTTAACCATTTCAACAATTTCTGATTCCTCTTCTTAGTCATACTTATGCTCTAAGGTGTCCTTAGAGGATCAATTGTGACATGGTTCCATAATCATTAGGATAATCATAAGAACATGATACTAGAGTACTCTCCTTTCCTTTCGGATTGGAGAAACTCTTATATTTTTTCCTAATTGATTCTTCTTATTCGTTCTGCTATACATTGAAAATTTTCCAATGATTCATAATTACACTTAATCTTGTAAGCATAACCATATTTACTAAACTTTTAGTAAATCATAACGAATAGTCTTATCATTCTTTGTGGTGGATTTGACTAGTACACATCAATGTGCACCAGATCCTTAAGTCTTTTACTTGAATCACATACATACGTGAACAAGGAAGTAGTCTTAATTTCCCAAAGATGAAGGTTCTCATACATCACACAATACAAGTCGCATGATTCCAAGTTTCTATCCAATTGAGACTTGCGTGATGAGAATCTTTCCTTATTTGGTAAATCATGACATTATCACAAGAATCAAATTCCTTTCCAACATTGCTAATAATATATAAACACCAATTTTCACCAATGTCATTGCAAGGATAACATAAAATAAGACAAAATTAAAAAATTTTCTTTATTCATAAAAATGTAGAAAACTTGTCCTTACAATGCAAATACATATGAAAACTATGTTACAAAATTTTCCTAAGCAATCTATCATAACTCCTAAAAAGTAGCTCAAAAATCTGATCATCGAACCATGCGATCGAAATCCATCTCTTCACGACCTGACTCAACTTACTCTTCCTTTAAGCTTCCTTTCTTTTCTTGGACCCTACAAAACATCAAAATGCAATCTTATCAAGTCATGTACTAAGAATCTATAAATAGAAACTCAATAGAGTTAGATAGTGGACATACCTGAAGTAGATCATTCATTATGACTTTACCATGCTTGCGATCCTTCAGGTAAATACGACAGCTTCGCATCCAATGCCCATTCTGTTGGCAATAGAAACAAACAGACTCTTTCAGAATGGTGCATCGTATTATCTCAGACTCAGCCTTTCTCTTATGATCAAACTTTTCGACCATGGCCAATCTCTCTCCCTTAGGAGAAGAAAACATTTCTGGACTATCACCTTTGGCACTGCTAGGGTCTATGGAAATTTGGGATGCACATCATCCAATCAAATTTGCTTTACCAGTACGCCAAATCATTGTTAATTCAGCAACAATTAGCAAATATATAAGATCAATAAGGGTCACGTCGCGAACTGTCATACATTAGTCTTTAACGAACCGACCATATGACTTGGGAAGTGATTGAAGAACCCAGTCAACAGCCAGCTTCTTTGGGAAAACGGCACCAACATACCCAACCTATCAATATGCAACTTCATCTCCAAGACGTGAGCACATATTGACTTTCCATTTTCGTGTTTGCTTGCCAATAGGGTTTGAGTGATCTTGAACTTTTCAAGTAGATGAACACGTGGGTCAGGGAGAATAATTGGAGGAGGTGGAGGAAGAGAAGTTCCACTAAGGTACGAAAAAGGGATTGATCTTTCACCTCGATCGTCATGTGGAATATCATCTTCATTAGGAAAGCTTTTTCCAAAAGGATAAGGAAGACCATAGTTGTCAGTACTAGACATCTACAAAGGGAGAAATTCAAGTTAGTTGATTTAGATCCTTAATATAACACTCAAATGAAATATTAAGGCTAAGATCCAACACAATAATTCACAATTTAGTAGAGGGATGTCGTAATCCAATTAGGTAAATGACGATTTACCAATTCCACCACGAAAATGAAATTTTAAACGAATTTAGTTTTAAATGAAATTCCTAGATCTTTTGAGACTCATTGAACTTTTTAATGGCATGTTTAATCTCGATTATGCCCTTCAAGTTTGTGAATGGAATACTGAGGATCACAAACAAGGTGTGAATAACCATGCAAATTAGCTTGGTACTCTCGATGCCAGTTATCATCTAATCAATGTGCCGGTTAGCCACACACACTCCATCGATCAACGATAATTTCATGAGCTACCTATTACCACCCATCGTTAGTCCTATATTAATGTGCCGGTTAACCACACACACTCCACTAACGACCAACAAGGCGCAATGTGCAATTTCATGGGTTAGCATCAAATTCACATTTTCCTAAAGTAACTAAGATTGAGAATTTATAAAAGGTTTAGTTACTTTGTATATTAATTATACTTATTAATAAGGATGTCCTATCCTACCCGTTCGACTAACGACCCTCCACTAGTCAAGAGTGCGGTGGGTAAAAGTGAATACCCAATGACGGCCATTTTACATACCACTACCTTAAACACCCCTTACCTTTAGATTTGGCGATGTTCTTCTCTTTAACATCATCATCGGATTCCATAACGTTCAAGCACCACTGCCAACCCCATCTCCATCGCCACCAATGACCCCGCTAGAGTCACCTTGAACGCATCTGGCACACACTATTACATATGCACAGTTGGAACTCGTTGCCAAATTGGTCAGAAACTCACCATCAATGTCTCCGCTATGTCTTCCACCCCTTCACCGACAACAACACCCGCCTCTCCCACACCAATTTCTCCACCCACAGATAGCACCATTCTACAACCGCCATCACCCAGTTTTGCTCCATCTTTCATATCCGTGGTATTCATCTTTTTATTGATGTTGGCTTTAGCTATATTTTGTAAGATCCAGTGTTTACTTACGATGAGATGTGTGTACCTAATTCGTTTTTGTATGTATTTTCTCTTTTTCATTCTATTCATATTTAATGTAATTAAAGAGATTAATATTTGCTTTATACTGAAAATATGAGTATTTTCATTATATTTCGGTTTTTTTTTGAAAAGAAACATGAGACTACACCACTACGGAATCAATATTACTAGCTCATACTTGAATATGTGCCAATTATGATAAATTTTACCACTACGGAATCATTATTACTAGGCTACTAGCTCATATTTGGATATGTGACAATCATGATAAATTTTAGAAAATGGGAGCTGGAGTTTTTTTTATTGAATTAAAAGATATGGTGATAACATGGCCGTTCCAAACCTTCTAATTGAAACCTACAATGTGCAAAACTTTATCCATATTTTTATCCAATAATATGGACGATACATGTATTTAATACATTTGTTGATAATACTGAGACGTTTGCGAGTAATATATATTTTTTAACAGATTATCTCATGAAAATAACAATAATGAAAATAATTCATAACAATGTTGAAGTATAAAAACTAACTGTTACATGAACAAACGAAAAATAAAAAATACAACTACTACGGAAGAACATATTTTTTGTAAAGATATAGTAAAATTATAATACACATCTAAGTTGTTGTAAGAGTGGTCTTCATGGCTTTCTTTTGCAAAAAATGATGGATTAAACATTAGTGTAGCTTGTTGGCATTCTTTTGCATCATTAAGATTTATTCCTTTTCATACGTCCTTCTCGTTAGGTTATCATTATAAGCTTCATGTTTGTCTTCCTTAGCTTTAACTGTTGCATCATTAAGGTTTCTTCCTTTTCATACGTCCTTCTCGTTAGGAAATCATTATAAGCTTCATGTTTGTCTTCTTTTGAGTTAACTTTCATCCTAAACATGTGGTGTAATAGCAATAGGGCCCAGAGGAGCAACACTCAAGGGATGCCAAGAATCACATTAGAATTATGAAATATCATATAAGTACCTAAAGATATAATCTCGAAACTCTTAGATAGACTGAAATATGTTGTCTCTCTACTCTTTACTATAACAAATTCTTATTGCATAGTTAAATGATACATCGTGAACAAGCAAAACATTAATACTCGCAAGGAAATATATGACTCGCAAACACCATTATCGAGAATTATTGGCGGGGTTGTTATATATATATATATATATATATATATATATATATATATATATATATATATATATATATATATATATATATATATATATATATATATATATATATATACACACACACACACACGAGATGGTTCAAATGAAGACAATAAATAATGTGAGGACGTGAAGACACTACCTTTATGTTATTATTCAGCTAAGAATTATATATATATATATATATATATATATATATATATATATATATATATATATATATATATATATATATATATATATATATATATATATATATATATATATATATGTTCTATTGTTGTAATTGTAACGTGAATATTTGGCGTATGATTATTCATATGTTTATATGTAGTAAGTTATAATGTTAATATTAAAATTAATTATTCATATATTCGTTACCGAATAAAAATATAAGACAGTATATATAAGATTCATGACAGAATAATAACATAAAAGTAGTATCTTTACGTCCTCACTTTATTT
Source organism: Lactuca sativa (assembly GCF_002870075.4). Taxonomy (NCBI): domain Eukaryota; kingdom Viridiplantae; phylum Streptophyta; class Magnoliopsida; order Asterales; family Asteraceae; genus Lactuca; species Lactuca sativa. The sequence goes on from NC_056628.2 coordinate 62,263,880, forward strand.
ACTGACTTCATTTAAACTTATTCCTATATATATATATATATATATATATATATATATATATATATATATATATATATATATATATATATATATATATATATATATATATATATATAAGGTTAGGTTCATTTGAGACCACTTATATTTTGTGAGACCGTGAGACGCATTTGTTTATTTTTTTTTATTTTTTTTTAGTTAATTCATGTTTTGAAAATAATATTTAAAAAAAGAATTTTTTGATTTTTCCATTTATTTTGCATTTTAAAATTATTTTTAGAATATGTACAGTGTAATATTCTATTTAGAATATTTCACGTATTTTTCAAAAAAAAATAGAATTTTTTTTTATTTTTATTTATTTTTATTTATTTTTTTTAGTTAATTCAAGTTCCGAAAATAATATTTAAAAAAAGAATTTTTAGATTTTTCCATTTATTTTGCATTTTAAAATTATTTTTTAGAATATGTCAGTGAAATATTCTATTTAGAATATTTCACGTATTTTTCAAAAAAAAAAAACGGATTTTTTTTTATTTTTTTTTATTTTTTTTATATTTTTTTAATATTTTTTTTAGTTAATTCAAGTTCCGAAAATAACATTTAAAAAAAGAATTTTTGGATTTTTCCATTTATTTTGTATTTTAAAATTATTTTTAGATTTTGTCTCACGGTCTCACAAAATTAGACTGGTCTCAAATGAACCTGAACCTATATATATATATATATATATATATATATATATATATATATATATATATATATATATATATATATATATATATATATATATATATATATATATATATATATATATATATATATATAATTGCTAATTGCTTATAGATCTTAGGTATTGTACCCTATGTACCCTAACCAAGGTACTTACTGTTCCTTAGGTCACTCAATTCCACCAAGGTTAGTTTGATCCCTCCATTACCTCATCTGTTGAGCGACTGGAAACTTCCTTCGGATATGTTATTTACTCCTTCCACCGTTTGCATCGAATTTAGAAGTTGGTGATTCCACTGTCTTTCTTCAACCACTTCACGTATACTGATCCTCCATTCCACCTTTATCGGCAACCGTTGGCGTTCTAAAGATAACCTCTGTCAGGTTGATGATGTTTGTTCCACAATTTCATTTCTCTATTAACTTCTGTGGTATAGCCATTCAAGGAGGCAAAGTGGTGATGCCGACAATAACCATCTTCAAAAGCCCTCCGTTATACCAAAGAACCTGATTCTCCCATACCCCTTTATTACACCCTCTAGTAGAAAATGATTTTTTTACCATTGTCTGGTAAAAACAAAGAACAAGAATGCCTTCGAGTTGATAAAGAACTTGGCAATAACTGTACGCACGAAAAGTCAAGTTTCATTTCTCTGACTTTCTATTTCCCACACACACATAGTTGGAAATTGAAAAGTTTCGATTTACTGCATATATATTTTACATGTTAACGGTTATTGAACTTGCATATTTGCTTAGTTTAAGACGTAAGCAAAGAAAAATTTCCAAAGTTAGGTTTAATCTTTTTGGTTAACTGAGGTCATTTTGGAAGATGGTTTCTGTCCCGACGACATGTCGTAGTTGACCAACTTTCTTTGACCTTGAACTGCATACCGACGATATATCGTTTGAATAGGTTAGGCGGGAAACATAAAGTTTTTTGCGGCCTTCTGAAAATGTATACCGACTACATGTCATTGGTATATGTCACGAAAAATGTAATTTACCTTTATTTTTATTCCATGTTGCAGAAGGAAGAAAAGATACCGTTTTGGGAGAGCTATATTGACGACACGTTATCACCATGCCACGTTTGCAATCCGAGTGAAATGGCTATCCTGATGACTTGTAGTCGGTACAGATACCTATTTTTAATTAATTTCTTTATTTAAGCAATAAGCAAAACGATAGAGTCTTGGGTACCCTGTACCGATGACTTGTCGTCGGCAGAGAGTTTAGTCCCATCAAGACTGGCGATTGCGTCATTTCACTTCCGATTTCTCTCTTTCTCTCTTTCTGTCGACGACCAAACCTCTTTCTTCGGTCACTCCCCTTCGCTGGCAACTAGTAGGTATGCTTCTTGGTCCTTTTATTCTTCCAAATTTTGTGAGTGGTTAAGGTTTTTACTTAGATTTTGTGGTTTTTTGTCCAGTTGCATATTTCACCTCCGATTTTGGGGTATTATTTCCGTTGCAGCCTTCATAGCCTTCACCATTTATAACCCTTCACCAACGCCGGCCTCTACATAGCTACGCCAATCATTTTGAGGTAAGATTCTGATTTCTCTTTCTCTTTTTTTTAGGCAAAAATGGGCAGAGTTTTCTTTTGCATTACTTGTTTAAGCATGAAAATGAAATTAGCCATGATTTATTTGATTTTGTATTTAGATGTGTATATATTTGGGCAAAATTGGACAAAAATGGGTAGAGTTATGTTTTGTGTTATTTGTTTAGGCGTGAAAATGAAATTGGGCATGATTTTTTTGATTTTGTGTTTAGGTGTGTACATACTTGTATGGAATTGAAATTGAATGTATTATATACATGTATGAAATTGCATAAGTGTATGTCTCATTTGATTGTATGTCTCATTTGAGTAGATGTATTGTATACATGTATGAAACTGCATATATGTATTGCATAATTGCATGTCTCATTTGAGTTTGTGTTTATATGTGTACATATTTGTATGAAAATGGAATTGGAATTAGAATTGCATAAAGTCATAAAACTGGAAGTAGAATTGGATGTATTGTATACATGTATGAAAATGAAATTCGAATCGGATGTATTACATGTATTGTATGTCTCATTTAGATGTATTACGTAATTGTATTGAATTGGAATTGGATGTATTGTATATATGTATGATTGTGTTAGATGTCTACGTTTATTTGCTTGAGTAAATGTAAGATGAAGTGATAAAGTGCTTAATTAGTAACTACTTAATGTGTTGTGCAAGTGAATGCTTAATGAATACTTGATATGGTTTGTATTGTAAGGTGTTTAATAGATTAGTGCCTAATATCATTTTATTTAGTTGATAATATGGTTTTAAAGTACAATGTTATAATTGAAAAAACAAAAATAAGATGCTATAAATTGTTTATTAGTTTTTTTAAAATATGTTTAGTATATTTTCTAATATTTGTTAAACAGATGGGTACACATGTTGTGAGCGGGCATGACGTTTTTTTCCGGCAAAATACCGAACGACCGAACAAATCAAATAAAATATACCCACTAGGTTTTTCCTACAAACCAATTTTGTAGGTAAGACTCAATTCCAATGAATAGTGGCATAGGAATTTGATCCGGTTTTCTAGTAGTGTTGATCGAAGATACATAAGTCATCTAGGGTTTCTAATCCGAGCGTAAATGGTGCTTTATGTTTTCCAATGAGCAAGTTCTTTTCGAGCAAAGAAAGAGATTGATGATTTCTAATTTAGGTTTTGTATTTTCTCAAAGATCGAGAGTGTAAATTGGATGTTAGATTAGTTTATTATCTCTTTCTAAAGATTTCGTTTTCTAAAATTTAGTTTCCTAATTTTATTTGAAAAGTTATTGATTTTTTCAGCAATCTTATGGTTTATTTAGATATTTAATTGGTTGCATAGTTGCAGAATTTATCAAATAAAATTGATTTGCTTGTTATTTGGAGTTACTGCTAAACTAAATAATCTTTTAGATTACATATACAAATACATATATACGTAGCGGCCAGGGAGCCATAACATGAAAAAAAAACGATCATCATATATATAAAATAGGGTATACACTGTCAAAATTTTGGGAGGGCCATGGCCCATTTTAACCCTCTGAGATAGACAAATATCGTCTCAATTCTTTTATACATTTTTTTTTAAAATGTCAACCTTCAAAATCCTTCTAGATTTCAAATACGTCTTTCCTTCAAGATTTCAAATACGCCTTTCCTTTTCGTGGTTGTTAGTGACATACTACGCATCCCTACATCCATTCCCTATAAATACAAATCAAAACATCATTGGCCTTCAAAATCCTTCTAGATATTCATATGAGATTTCTCTTTGCAAGAATTTCAAGGACAAAAAAAATGTCAGGTTTAAATATCAATTTTGTGGTGATTATGGCGCTCATGCTTGCATCTGTGCAGTTACATGGCACGGCGGCTCAAACTACCCATGTGGTCGGTAACGCCTTGGGCTGGAATATTCCTCCCAACGGACCTTCTGCTTACACCACGTGGGCGTCAACTCAGACCTTCAGAGTCGGCGATGTTCTTCTCTTTAACTTCATCACTGGATTCCATAACGTTGTTGAAGTACCGAAGGCGGCGTACGGGCCATGCACCACCGCCAACACCATCTCCATCGCCACCACCGGCCCCGCTAGAGTCACCTTAAACGCACCTGGCACACACTATTACATCTGCACCGTTGGAACTCATTGCCAAATTGGTCAGAAACTCACCATCAACGTCTCCGCTATCTCTACCACCCCTTCACCGACAGCAACACCCGCCTCTCCCGCACCAGTTTCTCCACCCACAGATAACACCATTCTACAACCGCCATCACCCAGTTTTGATCCATCTTTCACATCCGTGGCATTCATCTTTTTATTGGTGATTGGTTTATTTATATTTTGTATGATCTAGTGTTTATTTACGATGAGATGTGTGTACCTAAATCGTTTTTGTTTGGATTTTTTTTTATTCTATTCATATTACAAGTACTTAAAGAGATTAATATTTGCTTTATACTGAAAATATGAGTATTTCCATTATATTTCGGCTTCTTTTGAAAAGAAACATCGGACTACACCACAACAGAATCAATATTACTAGGTCATACTTGGATATGTGATAATTGTGATAGAGTATACCAGTACGGAATCAATATTACTAGCTCATATTTGGATATGTGACAATTATGATAAATTTTAGAAAATGGGAGCTCGACTTTTTTTTTTTTATTAAATTAAAAGATCTGGTGATAACATGGCCGTTCCAACCTTCTAAGAGAAACCTACAAAACAAATCATGCAAAATTTATTCATATTTCTATCCAATAATATAAGACCATATATGTATTTAATACATTTGTTGATAGTACTAAGACCTCAGCGAGTAATGTATATTTTTTAAAAGATTATCTCATGAAAATAACAATAATGAAAATAATTCATAACAATGTTGACTTATAAAACTAACTGATACATGAACAAACGAATCAACAATATAAGACCTACTACGGAACAACGTGTTTTTTCTAAAAATATAGTCAAATCATATACGTCCGTATTAGATAATACACTTCTAAGTTGCTGTAAGACTGGTCTTGGTGGCTTTCTTTTGCGACAAATGATTAAACATTAATGTAGCTTGTTGGCATTTTTTTTGCATCATGAAGATTTCTTCCTTTTCATACGTCCTCGTTAGGAGATCATTATAAGCTTCATGTTTTTTCTTCTCTTGTGTTAACTTTTGTATTATTAAGGTTTCTTCCTTTTCATACGTCCTTCTTGTTTGGAAATCATTATAAGCTTCATGTTTGTCTTCGTTTGCGTTAACTTACTTCTTAAACATGTAGTGTAATAGCGATAGGGGGCCAGAGCAGCAACACTCGAGGGACGCCAAGAATCACATTTAGAATTATGAAATATCATACAAGTACCAAAAGATATAATCGAAAACTCTTAGATAGACTAAAATATGTTGCCTAGTTACTCTTTACTATAATCTCAATGTTTTCCTTATGACATACAATATTGCATTCCACCGGTATATATTACAACATATGGTAAGGGCTATAATTGTGGGCAAAATATGTTGGAACTTTATATATAAAGGAATTGCAAGTTAGCAATTTCCTTTGTATCCCACATTGGTGGGGGGAAGAAACTTTTGTGAGTTTATAAGCCTATTCCCTTGGTAAGCCTTCAAAGGCTTTAATGGATCCAAGGAATGGGCCAAACTCGCACGCGCCTAACCTAGCCTAGCACTAGCCGACGCCGCGAGTGTGCGATTTAGGCGCACTTTGCACTACGCATCAGGCGATCTGGTCAAATGGTTAGGGTTTCTGGGGCCGGCCTATGGGGGCCCGTTTGATGCCTTCTAGGGTTACACAATACCTATACCCTAGGAGCCACATTGACACTCACGAAATCTGAAAGCTCTCTCCTTCTCTCTGCGTTTTTCTTTCTACTTTCCAAGTAGTCGCTTTGTGTTTGTCGACGCATCAGGCGATCTGATCAAATGGTTAGGGTTTCTTTCTGGTTTCCAAGTAGTCGCTTTGTGTTTGTCGATTTCCAGTGCTGTTGGAATATCGATCAAGCTGCATTAAATCCTAGGGTTTTACTCTGTTGCTTACAGCTAGTAGAAGCGAAGTAAAAACCTTTAAGGACAGGAGTCTGATCCGTGCAGTTGCTTCAAGATCAACAATCAACAGGTCGGTTTTACTTTTCTGTCTTGTGGTTAATTCGTCCAATAACAGGACAGTCTTTTTCTACCTTTCTTATAATCTGATCTAATCGAGAAGGATAGATCTGGTTTCTGGACGAAACTTTGTAAATATAATAATAATAATTGGATCTATTATTCACAACTAATCGACATATAATTCTCAATATTATTTATCGGTTTCCTTGCGCGTCTATTAGTTTGTTTTACAACAATCTTAAAGGTTTTTTTATTATTTGTGATCAATCAACAAACTAATGGACTCTACTGCTAGCCTCCACTTCATGAACCAAGAGTTTGCCAAACTTGACCAATTCGATGGTCAGAACTACACTCGTTGGGCCGAAAAGGTCAAGTTCATGCTTCATGTCTTGAAGCTCTCCTTTGTGTTGGACCCAAAACTGGCACCAATTCCTGATGATCCAATTCCCAAGGAGGGGGAATCTGTAGACCCAGCGGTCATTATAGAACTGGAAAAGCAAAGGATTCTGCATAGAGAATCTGAGGAATTATGTGTGGTTCACATCAAGAATTCCCTATCTGATCGGCTCTATGATCTTTACTCACCGATCAAAGATCCAAAAGAGCTATGGAGTGCGTTGGAACTTAAGTATAAGGCACATGAGGAAGGTACTAACAAGTACCTTGTGTCCAAGTACCTTGAGTTTCACATGGTTGATGACAAACCAATTATGGAGCAAGTGCATGAACTCCAAGTCATGGTAAACAAGTTGAACGCACTCTCCATCTCTCTTCCAGAACTCTTTCAGGTTGGTGCAATCATCACAAAACTGCCACCCTCATGGAAAGATTTCTCTAAGAGAATGACGCACAAATCTGAGGACTACTCCTTGGATGATCTAATGAAACACCTCCGCATTGAGGAGAAAACTCGCATCAGGGACAAGTGAGGTAAAGTTGGACAAAGTGTGCATCATGTGTCAGCTAGGAGTTCTAGCCACAAAGGCAAATCTGGGGGACGGAACAACAAGAGCTTTGGACCCAAGAAACAAAGCTTCAAGAAACTGGGTCATCAGAATCCTAACTAAAAGCCAAAAAGGGCTGGTCCTTGCCACGTCTGCGGAGAGATTGGGCACTATGCGAGAGAATGCAAAGATCACAAATCAGTACCGGTTGCACATGCAGTCGAGAAGGTAATTGACATGGTGGCTAGTGTGAACCTTGGAGAGATTTTCATGATCTCCTCTCTTACTCGAGCAATCTGTGCTCGAGGTTGGTTCGTGGACACTGGAGCAACTGTGCATGTTTGTGGGCAACGAGAGAGCTTTCGCACCTACCACCCCATGCCTCATGGGACGGTTGTCGTTTGTGATGATGGCCACAGAGCTGAAGTTCTAGGAAGGGGTGATGTTCGGTTAAAGTTCACACGTGGCGAATGGGTGACTCTTCGAGATGTTCTTCATGTTCCTACTATCTCGAAGGGTTTGGTTTCTATGGAAAAGTTTGACAAGGGTGGGTTCAAGATTGTGCTTGAGAGAGGCAAAATTGTGATCACTAAAGGCAGAAGACATGTTGGGAGGGCGAACAATACTTCGGGAATGTATCGCTTGTTTCTTAGTGATGAGGGTAATATGAGTGTTCCTAGTGTTGAGAGTGGTGTTTCTAGTGTTGCTAGTGTGTCGAGTGTTGGTAATGATGTAATTGATGGATTGGTTGCTAAAGTGAATGAAGTGAACTTTTCTGGTTATATTGTTTGTTCAATTTCTTTATGGCATAAACGTTTAGCTCACACTAATGTTAAAAACATTGAAAAAATGCAAACTAAAGGTATGTTAAAATATGACATAAAAGATTTTGAAAAATGTGAAACATGTGTAAAATCAAAGTTCACTAAGAAACCATTTCCATCAGTTAAGAGAAACACTTCATTACTTGAGTTGATTCATTCTGATATATGTGAGTTAAATGGAATCCTTACTCGAGGAGGAAAAAGGTATTTCATCACATTTTGTGATGACTTCAGTAGATATCTACATGTTTATTTGTTGAGATCAAAAGATGAAGCTTTTGATGCATTTAAACGATATAAGGCTGAGGTCGAAAATCAACTTGAAAGACATATCAAAATTCTTCGCTCGGACAGAGGCGGAGAATATTTCAACCAAGAGTTTGACACATTCTGCGAAGAGAATGGAATCAAACATGAGAGAACATCACCATACACTCTCCAACAGAATGGTTTGGCTGAAAGAAAGAATCGAACCCTTTGTGAGATGGTCAACTGTATGTTGAACCAATCGGGTCAACCAAACAATCTGTAGGGGAAAGCACTATTGACTGCTTGTTATGTTCATAATAGGATCACTAGTCGTGTGATTCCTACAAGCCCTTATGAGTTGTGGAAAGCTAGAAAGTCTAACCTAGACTATTTGAAAGTGTGGGGGTGTGTTGCTTATTATCGGACTCCCGATCCTAAGCAAACCAAATTGGGAGCACGAGCTAATAAGAGTATATTTATCGGATATGCTCAAAATAACAAGGCTTACCGGTTACTAGATATTGATTCAGGTGTTGTTATGGAATCCAGAGATGTGGAATTCTTTGAGGACAAGTTTTCTAAGGATGAAGAAAACTTTAGTCATACAACACCTACAGGTACCTATCGAGAAATACTCCCACCTCCTCCCATTGTGGAGGAACCAAGGAGAAGTACTAGGGCTAGAATTGAGAAAACCTTTGGAGATGATTTCTATTCTTATTTGGTCGAAGGAACACAAAAGAAAGTGACGCGAGAGGTCATCCTTTCAATTAATTTGGATGATGATCCTAAGACCTTCACTGAAGCCATGACGTCTCGGGATGCTCTTCTGTGGAAGGAAGCAATCAATGACGAAATGGATTCAATTATGGGTAATGGAACTTGGGAGTTAGCTGATCTACCTAAGGGGAGAAGACCCATAGGATCCAAATGGATATTCAAGAAGAAATATCATCTTGATGGATCCATATCTGCCTATAAAGCAAGATTGGTTGCAAAGGGCTATAAGCAGCGAGAAGGGATCGATTATTTTGACACCTATGCCCCAGTTGCTAGAATTAGTTCAATTAGAACTCTCATATCAATATCAGCTTTGAAAGGATTGTACATTCATCAAATGGATGTGAAGACAACCTTTCTGAATGGTTATCTCAAATAGGAGATTTACCTGGAGCAACCTGAAGGTTTCGTAATACCTGGACAAGAAAACAAAGTATATATACTTGTTAAGTCTTTGTATGGGTTGAAGCAAGCTCCCAAATAGTGGCATGAGAGATTTGACACCACTGTGATTGCATTTGGTTTTCAGCACAACAGTGCTGACAGGTGTATTTATTCTAAATATACACTTGATTATATTGTAGTTATATGTCTTTATGTTGATGATATGCTGATCATTGGCACTCACCTAGAAGGTATTCTTGAGACGAAGAAATACCTATCCTCAAACTTTAAGATGAAAGATCTTGGAGAAGTAGATACTATTCTTGGTATCAAGGTGAAGAGGACAGGTCGTCAGATTTCTCTGAGTCAATCTCATTACATAGAGAAAATTCTGACAAAGTTTCAACATTTGAAAATTAAGGAATTCAATACTCCTTTTGAATCAAGTGTAAAAATAAAGGTGAATTATGGTCGAGCAGTGGCTCAACTAGAATATGCTAGTGCAATAGGAAGTATGATGTATGCTACTCACTGCACGCGACCTGACATCGCATTCGCTGTAAGCAAATTGAGTCAGTACACTGTTAATCCAGGGACGGAGCACTGGAAGGCAGTGGGTAGAGTACTAGGATACCTGAAAAGGACAAGTACTTTTGAATTGACATATTCGTCATCTAATGGAATACTTGAAGGTTATTCTGATGCCAGCTGGATTGATCACACTAGTGATTCAAAATCAACAAGTGGTTGGATTTATACTCTAGCTGGTGGTGCTATTTCTTGGGCGAGCAAGAAACAGACATGCATAGCTCATTCAACGATGCAAGCAGAGCTAATTGCCTTAGCAGCAGCTGGCAAAGAGGCAGATTGGATTCGAGATCTACTTATGGATATCCATTTGTGGGATATTCTGATGCCTTCAATACCCATGTACTGTGATAGTGAGGCCACACTGTCTAAAGTATATAATGCGGTATATAATGGGAAGTCAATACATGTAGGTTTGCGACACAATTTTGTGAGACAACTAATTGGAAGTGGTACCATCAAGGTTGTCTATGTCAAGACAAGTAGGAACTTGGCAAATCCGTTTACCAAACCTCTGACGAGAGATTTGGTTACATTTACCACGAGAGTCTTGGGTCTAAAACCACAACAGAATCGTTTAGTGATGGAAACCCAACTTGACATTAGTGCTCCTAATTTTCAAGTTTAACAGGTAACAATAAAATCACTAACGATAGAAGGTACTATCATTCATGATAGATCCATATGAGGTAGGATAGTACGTCGTTGCCGAGAACGAGGTTGAGTTACGACTCTTAACATAGTTTTGGAGACATCTAAGCAACGAAGATGTTGTAAAACTTTGCCTATATGATCTAGAGGTGGTGCCGCCTCAAGTGAAGATTAGTGGTTTACCTTCTAGAGGGTCATGAAAAGGATTTATAGCGCATGGCCATAATAGCACTCATGGAGAGCACAAATATGACTTGTGATGTGTGGGGGTAAACCGGAGAGGTCATTTAGGTTCATGGTTTAAACCTATATGGATACCATTGAATCAGACTCTTCTTGTTTGTTCTCATTAAACTAGGGTTTAATCTTCGTGACACCCGAGTGACATTATCTGTCTGAGTAAAAGGAAACTTACCAACTTGGTGGGGGATTGTTGGAACTTTATATATAAAGGTTTTGCAAGTTGGCAATTTCCTTTGTATCCCACATTGGTGGGGGGAAGAAACTTTTGTGGGTTTATAAGCCTATTCCCTTGGTAAGCCTTCAAAGGCTTTAGTGGATCAAAGGAATGGGCCAAGCACACGCACGCGCCTAGCCTAGCCTAGCACTAGTCGACGCCGCGAGTGCACGAAATGGCGCGATTTAGGCGCACTTTTCACTTCTCACGATGCATCGGTCGCTGGGAGCTAAGGAGCTTTTATTTTTTACGAGCTCGGGTCAAGCCGGTTTGACCGATCTGGTCAAATGGTTGACCGGCGTTGACTTCGTGGAGGATAAGTCAGGGTATTCTAGAAGGATCAGGAAATGGCTTGCTTGGAGAGCAAGTTGTCGACTGGACTATGATTGTGTCCGCATGATATCTGAACAGAGGATTGTACGATCCCTTATCTAAAGGACAGGACTGATATGATCAGAGTTTGACAGCGTCTTTGAGAGCTACGATTGCTAATCGGTTTGTGTTTGCATATATAGTTAGTAGGCTTATCCAAGTGGGAGACTGTTGGATTAGTGTCTAAGGCTATAACTATATTTGGTAAGTACTTGACCCGATTGGGCATGGTCCTTTTGGGTTGTCTTCACCATAGCAACTTGACATGATGATTTATAATGAGAGAAGAAATATTATTAATATATTATGAGAATAATATAAGGAATAATAATATTGTTATTTGATTAATATAAGTCATAAATTAATTAGGAATTAATTTGGTGACTTAAAGAGGTTAATTGAATAAAGGGGCATAAACTGTCAAATGTGTGATAGTTGTATTTTGGGCTATGAATCCTTATGGATGAGAGGGTGGATGATTTTAGGGTTTGGAGAAGCCTAGAAATGGTCCAAGGCCTTGTCTATAGGCATCATTGGATTGCTTAGGGCCTAAGTCATTCAATTAGGGTTTAAGGTGTAACCCTAGTAGCCAATAGTATATATAGACCCTTTGGGTGGAAGAAATCGGCACTCTTGTATCTCAAGAAACCCTAGAGCCGATTTTCTCACCCTCCTATCTCTCTATTATCATCCTCTTGCTAGTTGGTGTTTGTAAGCCATTAGAAGAGTGACAATTGTGACTCTAAGCTCCAAAGACAAGAAGATTCAAGCAAGCAACTCAAGGTATTCCTTTAGATCTGATTTCATATGTTATTATTTGAATGTTTATACTAGATCTATCAATAGAAGTCTTGGATACATTGCATGTTCAATTAGAGAAACCTAGATCCAAGCATTAGGGTTTGCATGTGCACATAGGAAAGTTCTTATGGCTCAAACCCATCAGTGGTATCAGAGCTTTGATTGGTTTCTATTGAATTGATGCATTGGTTGATTGCTTATTGATTGCAAAATTCGATTTTTGTCCATCTGCCTGATGAACTCGGCGAGTTCCATAGTGGACTCGGCGAGTAGGCCTCAACTCGGCGAGTCCATTGTTGTACTCGGCGAGTTCGAGCGTCAGAAGGAGCTAGTTTCGGGATTTCTTGCTATTTTTCTTATGGAAACTTGCCTTAATCTTTATGGGTCAATAAAATTCAAATTTTAACATATATGTGAGTATATTCTTGACCTAACTAAAGATATTTACCAATTAGTTGAATAATAATTTCCTTATATGATATTAATTGATTATTGTTAATTAAATTGGTAAACTGTTTTGCAAGAAACATTTAAATAAATCAAATATGGATAATTATGAGATTAAATGGTTCATTTAAATTATTTGTTATTTGATCCCTTATGTTTTGAAAAGTTTAAAACTTGTCCTCAAGTTTTGAAATTTAAGTTTTGTGATTAAAAGTTTAATTTGGATAATTTAAATTTCAAACTCTAGAATTTTTACAAGTTTAAAATTCAACCTTATACTAATATAATATTACAAGACTAATATATATATATATATATATATATATATATATATATATATATATATATATATATAATTAAAATGCTAGTCTTACCGTTATTAGACCTCATTCACGAAGCCGGTCTATAAGGTGGGTATAAGGTTGCTGCCTATAAAATGGTGCTTAATGGGTGTACACTCACACCCACCGCTTGCTTGATCGGTGGAGGGTCGTTAGCCGAACGGGTAGGATAGAGCAACCCCTAATGTCCTCATTAAAAGTATAATGTTAAAATATAAAGTAACTACATGTTTTTCAAATTCCCAATCCTAGTTACTTTAGGAAAAGTGAATTGATGCAAACCCATGAAATTACACTTTGCACCCTTGCTAAGAAGTTAGTGGAGCGTGTGTGGTTTACTAGCAAACTAATTGGTTCTAAGCAAAGGTGGCAAAGGGTAATTCATTGTTTATTATAGTTCGGTGGAGCGTGTGTGGTTTACCGGCACATCGAATAGGTGATTGTAACAATGAAGGCACCGTGTAGATTTGCATGATTATTCACACCCACTTTGTGATCCTCGGCATCCCAGTCACAAACGAGAGGGGCATATCGAGATTTAAACATGCCATTGAAAAGTTCAATGAATCTCATCGAAATCTAGGAATTCTAAATGCACTTAAAACTTTCGATTAGGTTTTCATGGTGGAGAATTAGTGAATCGTCATTCACTTACCTTCAAATTGTTTGCACGTTGGATTACGGCATCCCTTTTCTAATGTGTAAATAATGTTGTTGGACCCTAGACCTAATTTTTCATATTGGGTGATAATTAGGGATTCAATTCTAATCAAACTTTGTCCTTTTCTACTTGTAGATGTCGAACGCCAACAACGCTGCTGCGAGCTCGTTCACGTTAATGAGCCTTTGCCAAAAGGTGACTTTCAATGGAACGAACTTTAGCGAATGGATAAGATACATTTGCACGATTGCTCGCTCCGAGGACAAGGAGTATGTCCTTGACGAGAAACTCGAAAAGATCAATCCAGAAATCGCTACTCCGGCTGAAATGACTGCTTTTGAGACTCATGAGCGTGATGCAACGAAGGTTCATTGCATCATGATAGCCACAATGAACGCAGAATTCCAAAAGTCCTATGAGGACATGTATCCATACGAGATGCATCAAGACTTATTGGAGAGATACCATCAAAACGCGAGGCAGGAGCATTACGAGATCTTCACTAATATGATCACTACTAAAATGGGAAGTGGAGAATCTCTAATCGTACACTTGCAAAAGATGCAAAGGTATGTCGATCGTCTTCGCAAGTTGAATGTCAACTTTGGGGAAGACTTGGATATCGACATGGTCCTTCACTCCTTGCCTCTGTGTTACAACCAATTTAGGATGACCTACCATATGAACAAGGAAGAGGTCACCCTAAGCAAAATCCAAGGACTCCTAAGGGTTGCTGAGAGCAACCTTAAGGAAAAGTCTGTTGCACAAACTCCTAATCCACCCGTTGCTCCTCTTTTGGCTATAGGGTAAGGAAGGGGAAAAAAGAGGAAGGCTCAGTCAAAGAGCCACCGCAAGGGAAAGTCCCGAGATGGTTCCTCTTCTAGTGGGACCAAAGTTGATCCTGCTAAACCCAACCCTAACCCGAAGGAGGCAGAGTGCCATCATTGCCACAAAATAAGGCATTGGAAGAGAAGTTGCCCAGAATATCTGCAGGCCATCAAGGATGGAAAGATCAAGCCATCTTTTGCAGGTATATACACAATTAAATCTAGTAATTCATCCCACACTATTTCTTGGGTTCTTGACACAGGATGTGGTTACCATATTTGTTCTGATTTGAAGGGACTAAGAAAAGGTAGAGATGTGGAGCTTGGAAGAATAAATCTAATCACGGGGAATAGAAGATCGTCACCTGTTACCAAGATTGGAGTGTATTCTTTAGTGCTTAGCAATGGATTGAATTTAGATTTAAATAATTGTTGCTACTCGCCAGATATGGCAAGAAACATCATTTCTTTTCATGGGTTGTTTAAACAAGGATTTAGATATTCATTTAATAATATGAATGGTTCTATTTATGCTTATCTAAATGGTGTTTTATACTTTGAACCAATGCCTTGTAATGGAATTTATGAAACTGTTATGATTGTAGATAACCTCGGAAATGATGTGTTGTGTATGGATTCTTCCAATAGTATGGATAGAGCATCCTTCTGGCATTGTCGTCTTGGACATGTTAATAAGAAGCGCATAGCCCAACTCCAAAAGGATGGAGTGTTGGAGTCATTCGACCTTAGGGAAGATCACACATGCGAATCTTGTTTACTTGGAAAGATGACCAAGTCACTCTTCACTAGCACATGTGAAATGGGTGAGGGTTTATTGGACCTCATACATACCGATGTATGTGGACCCTTTAGATCTACCACAAAGGATGGGAACCGCTTCTATGTGACTTTTACCGATGATTATAGTAGATATGGGTATATTTACTTAATCAAGCAGAAGTCATAAACGTTTGAAAAGTTCAAAGAATTCAAACATGAAGTGGAGAATCAATTGGGCAGGAAAATCAAGATGCTTCGATTGGATCGAGGAGGAGAGTAACTAAGTCTTGAATTCCACGACTATCTCGAAGAATGCTGAATAGTTTCGCAATTGACGCCACCTAGGACACCGCAGTTGAATGGTGTGGCAGAAAGGCGTAATCGAACCGTGTTAGACATGGTTCGTTCTATGATGAGTCGTGCTTCACTACCTGTCTCATTCTTGGGGTATGCCTTAGAGACTGCCGCCCATATCCTTAACCGATTCCCTACTAAGAACGTTGCCAAAACACCTCACGAAATGTAGACAGGGAAAGCTCCCTCGTTGGCACATATCAAGGTTTGGGGTTGCGAGGCTTTCTTAAGACGAGATACTCACGACAAGCTTGAACCTCGTAGTGAGCGATGTATTTTCATCGGCTACTCGCAGAAATCCTTTGGATATCTCTTCTATAGACCGAATGACAATGTTGTCTTCGTTGCGAGGAGATGGGTTTTCCGAGAGCGAGAACTCATAAGCCAAGGAGACAGTGGGAGGCAGATCGAACTTGAAGAGATTCAAGAATCGAGTGATGAAGGAACCTCTACCGATGGCATTCAACCCGAGGAGGAAACTCCGGTTGAACCTATTGACCAGTCCTTACCTCTTAGACGTTCCAAAAGAGTTAGAGTTCAACCCCAATTTTATGGTTTTCATATTACTACCGAAGGGGACACGTATATTAGTGATGGTACACTAATAAATCTAGATGAACCTAATAGCTATAAGGAAGCCATGGCAGGCCTGGAGTCTGCAAAATGGAAAGAAGCAATTGACAGCGAGATTCAATCCATGTATGACAACCAAGTTTGGAATTTGGTTGATAATGTGCCCGGACGTAAGACCTTTGGGTGCAAATGGATCTTCAAGAAGAAGACCGACGTGGATGGAAATGTACACACATATAAGGCGCGATTGGTTGCGAAGGGCTTTACTCAAACTCCCGGAGTTGATTATGATGAGACCTTCTCACCAGTTGCGAAGATAAAGTCTATTAGGGTGATGCTAGCTATAGCCGCATTTCATGATTATGAGATTTGGAAAATGGATGTCAAGACCGCTTTCCTTAACGGGAAGTTGGCTGAGGATGTTTACATGGCTCAGCCAGAGGGTTTTGTTGATCCGAAGCATCCAAATAGAGTGTGTAAGCTTGAAAAGTCCATTTATGGACTTAAGCAAGAGTCTCGCAGATAGAATCTTTGCTTTGATGAGAAAGTCAAGGAGTTTGGATTTGTACGAAGCGAAGATGAATCATGTGTATATGTCAAAGCCAGTGGGAGTATAGTTAGCTTTCTCGTTTTGTATGTCGATGACATACTGCTCATAGGAAACGACATCCCGACTCTGCAGGAGGTTAAGTCCTGGCTCGGGAAGTGCTTCGCTATGAAGGACCTCGGAGAAGCTTCCTATATCTTGGGTATAAGGATAGTGAGAGAACGAAGTAAAAGACTAATAGGACTTAGTCAGAACACTTACTTAGATAAAGTACTAAAACGTTTTAGTATGGAAAATTCGAAGAAGGGAGAATTACCGATACAAAGTAATGCCAAGTTGAGTAAGACTCAAAGTCCGAGTACCAAAGCCGAAATAGCAGAAATGAGCCGAGTACCTTACGCTTTCGCAGTTGGCTCAATCATGTATGTTATGACTTGTACTCACCCTGATGTAGCCTTTGCTTTGAGCATGGTCAATAGATATCAAGGGAACCCTGGCAGAGCCCATTGGATTGCGGTTAAGAATATCTTTAAGTACCTTTGGAGGACCAAAGAATGGTTTTTAGTCCTCAGAGGGAGTGATGACTTAAAGGTGGGAGGGTATAGTGACGCCAACTTTCAAACCGACAGGGACAACTACCGTTCACAGTCGGGCTGGGTCTTTACCTTGAATGGAGGAGCAGTAACTTGGAAAAGTTCCAAGAAGGAAACCGTAGCTGATTCAACATGTGAATCAGAGTACATTGCAGCAAGTGAAGCATCGAAGGAGGCAATATGGTTGAAGAACTTCATTGGTGATCTTGGAGTTGTACCTGCCATAAAGGAGCCTATGGAGATTTTCTGTGATAATGAAGGAGCGGTTGCCTTGACCAAGGAACCGAGGGATCATGGTAGATCTCGTCATATCGACAGAAAATATCACTTTATTAGACATCGAGTAGAAGAAGGACATCTCGTGGTTAAGAGGATATCATCAGAAGATAACCCAGCAGATCCGTTTACGAAGTGACTGAGTAGGGTTAAGCACTTGCAGCATGCTAGGAGTATTGGGCTGAAGGATGATATTAGTTTAGATTAGATAATTTTAGAAGCTTGTAATAGACAAATGTAATTGACATTTGATGATTAAATAAAGGAGTATTATTTATAAGTAAAGTTATTGTCTTATGTTAATTGTTTATCTATTGTTTCCTTTGCATGTTTTGACTTCCTGAATAATTGAGTTATTAAGAATAATTGAATTATTTGAATGGTCCACAATCGTTCATATGTTGGAAGTAGATATGAAAGAAGATTGTCATGAATTGGTATGTAGATTGTCTAAATGGTATTAGACATAGCAAAGGTTTGCTGCAACGTTCATGAGTGCTTATGAACTAGTTTTGAGCATTGGAACAAACCCGTGTTTGTTGGAATCACTTTAAGGTATATATATATATATATATATATATATATATATATATATATATATATTGTAAGTGATCACAAGATGATAATATCATATGGTCTTAAAACCTAGATATATGGTTTGTTATTTGTTAATTGGTTGTACATTGATGATGCGAAACCGCATCAATAAATTGATGTTATAAAACGCATTGTTGTGTATGATTGATTAGCGAATAAGTAAATGCATATAAGTCGAAGTTTATCTGTTACTTTTATCCTAAGAGGATAAAAGCGATATCTCGGCCGCTCGATGATTTGATTTGACTTATGTGTCAGGCCCGGTCAGAACTGAATTGATGTGTTCGATTAAGTTCTATGTCGAATAAATCTGAGATCGAGAAACTAAACGCTGGACTATGATTGTGTCCGCATGATATCTGAACAGAGGACTGTACAATCCTTTATCTAAAGGACAGGACTGATATGATCAGAGTTTGACAACGTCTTTGAGAGCTACGATTGCTAATCGGTTTGTGTTTGCATATATAGTTACTAGACTTATCCAAGTGGGAGACTGTTGGATTAGTGTCTAAGGCTATAACTATATTTGGTAAGTACTTGACCCGATTGAGCATGGTCCTTTTGGGTTGCCTTCACCATAGCAACTTGACATGATGATTTATAATGAGAGAAGAAATATTATTAATATATTATGAGAATAATATAAGGAATAATAATATTGTTATTTGATTAATATAAGTCATAAATTAATTAGGAATTAATTTGGTGACTTAAAGAGGTTAATTGAATAAAGGGGCATAAACTGTCAAATGTGTGACAGTTGTATTTTGGGCTATGAATCCTTATGGATGAGAGGGTGGACGATTTTAGGGTTTGGAGAAGCCTAGAAATCGTCCAAGGCCTTCTCTATAAGGATCATTGGATTGCTTAGGGCCTAAGTCATTTAATAGGGTTTAAGATGTAACCCTAGTAGCCAATAGTATATATAGACCCTTTGGGTGGAAGAAATCGACACTCTTGTATCTCAAGAAACCCTAGAGCCAATTTTCTCACCCTCCTCTCTCTCTATTATCATCCTCTTGCTAGTTGCTGTTTGTAAGCCATTAGAGGAGTGACAATTGTGACTCTAAGCTCCAAAGACAAGAAGATTCAAGCAAGCAACTCAAGGTATTCCTTTAGATCTGATTTCATATGTTATTATTTGAATGTTTATACTAGATCTATCAATAGAAGTCTTGGATAGAAACCTAGATCCAAGCATTAGGGTTTTCATGTGCACATAGGAAAGTTCTTATGGCTCAACCCCATCAGGAATATCGATCAAGGTGCATTAAATCCTGGGGTTTTACTCTGTTGCTTTCAGCCAGTAGAAGCGAAGTAAAAACCTTTAAGGACAGGAGTCTAATCCGTGCAGTTGCTTCAAGATCAGCAATCAACAGGTCGGTTTTACTTTTCTGTCTTGTGGTTAATTCGTCCAATAACAGGACAGACTTCTTCTACCTTTTTTATAATCAGATCTAATCGAGAAGGATAGATCTGGTTTCTGGACGAAACTTTGTAAATATAATAATAATAATTGGATCTAATATTCGCAACTAATCGACATATAATTCTCAATATTATTTGTCGGTTTCCTTGCGCATCTAGTAGTTTGTTTTACAACAAAATATAGAAGGGCCACACAAATACCAAAAATACAAAGATAAATTACAATGCACAAATAATTATACAACTAACATCCCCCCGTAGTCAGAACGGGAGGTATTGAACGGGCGTTCATACTGGATCTGAGGTCAAGGAGCAATGTGGAAATTAGCCCTTTGGTGAAGATATCAGCATACTGAGACGAAGACAGGACATGAAGAACACGAATCTGACCCATAACGACTTTGTCTCACAAAAAGTGAATATCTATCTCTATATGTTTTGTGCATTGATGTTGAACCAGATTGGTGGACAAATAAACAGCACTGGCATTATCATAATACACAAGTGTAGTTACGCAGCCAACAGGTCTTAACAACTACATTTGCAACTCCCCGATACTCAGCCTCAGCACTAGATCTCGAAATGGTACCTTGTCTCTTGGATGACGAAGAGAGGAGGTCTTGACCCATAAAACACAGTAGCCGAAAGTGGGGCAACGTGTGGTCAGGCAACCAACCCAATCGGCATCAGAATAGGCAATAAGACCACGAGATGGAGATACATACAGTTGTAAACCATGATCAAGAGTACCTCGAATATATCTCAAAATGCGTTTGAGGGTGGTGAAGTGAGGCTCTATAGGATCATGCATGTAAAGACAAACCTGCTGAACTGCATAAGTGATGTTAGGTCTCATGAAGGTGAGGTACTGGAGAACTCTTGCAAGGCTTCTGTAGAGAGTCAGATCAGTGACATGAGGACTTGTGCCATCAAATTAGCTGATGTGTTAGCAGGAGTGCAAGTTGGTTTGCAATTAAGCATCTTAGCCCGCTCAAGGATCTCAGTGGCATACTTTTGTTGTGATAAGAACATGCCATGTTTGTCTCTAGTAACTGCAATACCTAGAATATAGTTCAGAGTACGTAGGTTAGTCATGGAAAACTCTGAACGAAGAATGGTGGTGACATGGTGTAAGAGAATGGAAGATGATGCAGTGAAAACGATATCATCAACATAAAGTAATAAATACGCAGTCGGACTACCATGTATGTAGATGAACAAAGAAGAATAAAATTTGTTGTTAGTAATCCCGAACCCTGTAATAAATTGAGCAAACCGATGATACCACGCTCGTGGTACTTGCTTGAGTCCATATAAGGACTTCTGAAGTAAGCAAATATGATTCGGAAAAGATTTATCACGAAAGCCTGGGGGCTGATGCA
The DNA here is from genome assembly GCF_002870075.4 of Lactuca sativa. Lineage (NCBI taxonomy): Eukaryota > Viridiplantae > Streptophyta > Magnoliopsida > Asterales > Asteraceae > Lactuca > Lactuca sativa. The sequence goes on from NC_056628.2 coordinate 62,285,171, forward strand.
TGTAAACGGTCTCCTATAAATGACCATGGAGAAATGCATTTTTCACATTCAACTGATGAACCGGTCATTGGTATGAAATAGCCAAGCTAAGGACAGTTCGGATAGTAGTCGGTTTCACAACTGGGCTGAAAGTTTTATCATAATCAATGTCAGATTGTTGACTGCGACCATTGGCAACCAATCATGCATTCGAGCTAGTGAGTGTAGCACTTGGTTCATTGTACGCATTTAAATAATAATTTATTCATTTTTATAAAGCAAATCGACGTGTTGGTGGCCCCAGACTCGTCGAGTAGAGATTAAACGGACGCAAGTTTTAAGTAACCTACTCGACGAGTTGAGAGCCCCAACTCGACTAGTAGGGCTGCCAGGATTAAACCCTAATTTAGGGGTTTTGCACCCTATTTAAGTGTCCTAATCCCCACTTGTTGACCTTATTTCCAACCTCCAAGTCCCAAACCCTACATTCAGAAACCCTAATGCATTTGTGAGATTGTGAGCCATTTTTGAGTGAATCTTGGTGTGTTTTGAAGCTTGTGAAGGAAGGAGACGCTTGGGGATTCGAGAAGAAGCAAGTAGATCCAGAGACTCCATTTCATTCTCATAATTTTTCTGGAAATCAAGTCTCAAACTTGCTTTGTAGCTTGTTAGATGTCTTTATTATCACTTTATTGGGTTTTTGGTCCAAGAAGCTTGATCTTTGGGATATGGACGTCCCAAGTGAGTAAAACTTCAGATCTGGAATCATGGACGGGTTTAATGGCATAAAGGTGCAAACTTTATTGCCATTGAATCCCCATGCAAGCTCTAGGGTGTCATTTTGGCCTTTTAAGCTCCAAAAGGCCACACATGTAAAGAAAGGTGGAAGCTTTACGTGTTTATATAGTGTTTAGGGTCTAGATCTCTATTTGTAAGATTTAGTTTGGAGTATAGATGGCTTGTGGACCAAGGTCTAGGTCCTAAGGAGTTAGGGTTTGAGCTAAACCCATTAAGTAAATGTATTAATGGGTAAAGTTGGAAGCTTTACCCTTCAAAGGACATTTTTAGTGTATATGAGAAATATGAAGCTTAGATCTAAAGAGTAGGGGCTTAATCCATTAAGATGGCCTAAACAGACTGAGGAACTAGGCGAGTCCAAAGAGGGACTCGACGAGTTGAGTCGATTTGTCCCGATCCTATACAAGGAGGAACTCGACAAGTTGACTCATTTTATAACGACTAAGAGTAGCAAGGAAACTCGGCGAGTCAGAGGGATGACATGACGAGTTAAGTCAACTTGCAGTGTTGACTTTGACTTTGACTGAGCGTTGACTTTGACGTTAACCTTGACCAAGGTTGACCCGTGAAGGGGTCTTGATGTAAGGAATAGTATCTAAAGGGTTGTTTTGTATAGGGCGTGAGTAGAACCGGTTGCAGGAGCACAGACATTTAGCTACTTCACTCAACATTTGAGGTGAATTTTCATCCAGTAGGAACGGGTCAAAAGCACCAATACCGACCCTTTTATGTATGTTAGCGTATGTCGGACTTATGTCTGATGCTAGGGTGAGCCCGATGTAAGTTATATGTTTCTGGACTTCGGTCTGATACCGGGGAAAGCCCAAGGAATGTTTTTTTGCTTGATGTCTTCGTGATTCTTGCACGTGTATGTTTATATGTTCCGGGCTTCGATCCGATGTCGGGGCAAGCCCGAGGAATGTTTAGCTTATATGTTATGTGTTATGTGTTACCGGATTTCATCCAATGTCGGGGCAAGCCCGAGGAATGTTTATATGTTTACCGAATTTCATCCAATGTCGGGGCAAGCCCGAGGAATGTTTATATGTTTATGTTATGTGTTTATGTTACATGTTTGTTGATATGTTATATGTATACAAGACTTCGGTCCGATGTTGAGTGGGGACCGATGCCGGACTTCGGTTCGATGTCGGGCGGGGACCGATGCCGGATTCGTCTAATGTCGGGCTGGGCCTGATGTAGCTGGCAAGGTCGAATGTATGTTATTATGTGATTATGTGTATTGTATGTGGTGGTTTGGGGAGACTTGCTAAGATTCGTGCTTATAGTTTTTAGTTTTGCTTTCAGGTACGTCTCTGCCTGGGATATTTATACTATGATATTTGGACATGTGTTTTTGATACAGTGTTTTGATATGATTTTTTGAGATATTATTGCATATGTTTTTATGAGATGATTGGATTACTATGGATTTATTTATAAATTAAAATGAAAATTTTGGACTGTATTTTTGGGATGTTTCAAGTTGGTATCAGAGTCTTGGTTTGAGGGATTTGGGCACACTCTCGGTTGTGTCTGAACTCAAACTAAGGAATTGGTATGAAAATTTTAATAAGAAAAACCATTTTTATAAAAAGAACTTTGAAAAGAGAAAAAAATTTTGAAAAGAGAAAAGGGGTGTGGTACATGCAATCAGCTGAGCTCAAGTAAGTACTCCCAAATTACCCATACATGTTTATGTTATGATATGCTTATGAGAACTGCATGCTAGATTAGGACTAAGGATCTAGGAAAGATGCCTTATGTGCCTGTTATATGTGTATGAGCTTTATGAATTGCATGCTAGTACAGATTAGTCAGTGATATGATGGGATGATTAGGATATGTTGGATTATGTTTACTCAATGCTCAAATGTTCTTTGCTTTGTGCTTTTAGGAGTTCTAGTTATCTCTAACTACCTAGTAAACGAATACGTTAAGTTACATATTGCAAGGACTAAATAATTTCATAAGGTTAGGTTTAGCCTTATTTCGTAGCTCTTGTTTGAGTCCAACCATTGTAGGATAGGACCTCTCGTTCAAAGAATTATCTAGTCTTAGTGGTATGTAATGGTATTCGCAAGCTAGTTAGGGGGGTGATAGCAGAGACTTCTTATGCAACTGATGGCGGAGAGTGGGATGGTGATTACCCTAGGGCAAGCCTAGGATGAGATTAGCACGTGAAGCAGCAGTAGTAGAAGGGACTTGGTGAAGTCATGGCAGTTCTTGAGGAAAGTACGGATAGATGTGGAAGGTACTATGGGCCCATACTACCAAAAGTAGAGGATCCGTACTCGAATCATGGAAGGCTGAGATGAATCCATGAAACTTGTAGTATATGTGATCCCTCAAGATATGATGAGTATTCTGATGTTTGTTATGGTGTGTTTTTCCGTATGGTGACACCACGCACTAGACCAAACTCCTGTGATCTTCGGAACGATCAGGGAAGGTATCTTGGAGCATTTCGATGAGAGACTAAGTGCTTTCCGTACCAAGGTGTCGGCCATGATAGGGTCGCGCACACTGACATTCAGGGAGTTTAGAGCTTGTGGAGCTCCCGACTATCATGGAGATCGGGACCCCATTGCTAGCACCAGATGGTTGGCAGACGTCGCCAAGGCTTTCCATACCAGCAGATGTCTCGAGGGGGACAATGTCCGATTTTCTTCCTGTCTCCTGATGGACAGTGCACGTGACTTGTGGGAGGAGGTCGGACATGCCATTGGATATGATGTAGCTTTAGATGATATGACCTGGAGTGACTTCTCGGCTATGTTTAGGGCCGAGTTTTCACCTTTGATTGAGGTGCAACAACTTGCTAGGGAGTTCCAGGATCTCCAGCAAACGACTGAGACGGTGACTGAGATCATCGCTATGTTCAAGAAGAGGGCCCTTCTCGTTCCGCAATACATGGCGGACGAGGAGATGAAAAAGGCCCGATACCATGATATAATGTGAAGTGATATCCGCCAGTTTGTGAGCCGATCCAGCTGCAAGACGCTGGAAGACATGATTAATAGGGATCGAGAGAGAGAGAGAGAGAGAGAGAAAAAGAGAGAGAGAGAGAGAGAGATAGAGAGAGAGAGAGTTGGATTTGGAGATGGAGAAGAAGAGGAAACCAGAGGGGGTTCAGACAAGAAGTGCGCACAAGAAGCCCGGCGTGTCAGATCACATATCTCGAAGCCAGCAGGGCCGCAACCATTGTGGCAAGTTGCATGAGGTGTCACAGCCCTAAAACAGAATGGAGGAAACATCTGGGGGCGGATGACTTCATGCACAGTATCATAAAAATTGAATAGTAATGAAACATAGCAACCCAAACATTCATACATTGGAAATACACACATACATAGTTCACATATTGTAGAAAAATCGTATGAACGCGTGAGAGTAGTCATTAGAAAGGTATAAACCTAAACTATTTGCATATAAAACATCATTGAAAAATATTGAAATCAAGGTGGTCAAAAAAGTCCGTAAATGGAATATAACTTTTCTGTGTAAAGCTATGGATTAAGTTTAAGTTATACATGTTAGAATCCAACACTCATTTTTGCCATTTTTGAGGGTATAACCCTTATCCACAAGTATACATGCAATAAATATATTAACAAACACATTTTCCATGATTTTTATGAAGTTGTATAAGGTAAATTCCACATCCATGTAAACACCCAAAAGTTAAACACATTACACACTGGTACATGCAATTATTCATTGGTTAAACGAGATTTTGACTTGTATTCCCCTCACCCCCAAAAGAGTATGAAAATCATGAAAATATTGGGGTATGAAGCTCACCTTCAGGGTTTTCAAGATGTAGATGAAGAAGTTGAAGAAACTCTGAGCCTAGCTTAAGTTCTTGGTGAGACTCTTGAAATGTGGGTGTTCTAATGAGCCTTATACACGAAAATATGGTTGTAAGAAGAAAAATCTTTGTATAAAATTGATATACAAAACCTTGAGTTTAGCCTAGAACTTACCAAGTCTTATGACTCTTTGAAGGAAACTTCTTGAAGCTAATCACATGCACATACCCACTAAATCTTTGGGAGAAAAGAAAATGAGAAGAACTTGGGTTTTTGGGAGGATGGTGGATGATGTTCTTGAGAGGAAAGAAAGAATAATGAGTTGAATGAAGGTGGTGAGGGGGAGAAGGGGTGTTTGGCCGAATTAAAGAGAGAGTAGGGGCGAGAGAGTGGCCTTGATACATGTTGGATAATCACAGATTTCCTAGATGTATGCAAGATAATTTAATGGATATATTGTGACATCCCCAATTTCACGGCCAGAAAAGACCGATTTGTTTATGCTTTGTTTTTAAAATCAGAGAAAACTTTTAAAGAAAACGGTTGCGGAATTTTATTCCCAAAACAAAATATAATAAGAATTTATCAAAAGCATTTATTAAAGAAAATGTATTTTCATTAAATAATAAAACCTCGGGATGTCATGTTCCGATACAGACAAAAAGCATAAAGAGTACAATACAGACCTTACAACCGTTATTTGTAACTACTGATCTATAATCCAAAATCTCTCCTCAAGTCCACCAATTTATACTCTTGTGCCTTTACCTGTAATGCAAAGAAAACTGAGTGGGCTAGGCTTGGGAGACTGGTGAGCATATAGGGTTTTCAACCTACAATAATAAATTTATTATATTTAATTGTCAAACAATCAACCCAAATACCCATCCCCATATCTCCTTTATTTTGTCAAGGGTTTACCCTAAGAACCAACTATCCTTCATTCATTCATTCCTAAGGATTTACCTAAGGAACTGGCACAAAGTCCATTTGCTACCACAGTTTATACAACAGGCAGTACGTCACATAGTCACCAGGGTTCATACAATAGGCACTACGTCTCATAGTCACCAGGGTTTACACAACAAGCATGAAGTCACATCGTCACCAAGGTTTATCAAATAGGAACGAAGTCACATCGTCACCAAGGCTTACTCAATAGGCATGAAGTCGCATCGTCACCAACTATTCCATCTACCCATGTTCTACTCAACATTTTGTAGATATAAATACAAACACAGTCTAAATCATTTAACACCCGTATAAAAACATCAATTCCAAGCCCATCTCAAATAGACAAATAATATATAACACATAGCATGTATTTCATACCTAATACTTTATATTTATGTGTTAGAAGAAAGTAACTATACACTCACTTGATCAGAAGATGATCGGACAACACTACGGCTTGTAGAAGTAGTATTCTTCGGTAGATCTGGAAGATCTTCACAAAAATTGGCTTCTCGCGGGCAGAGCTTCGGCTCGGTAATTTCACTTCTCGGGATCTTCGGGGCTTCAGGACTTTCTTCGAGTCTCGGGAATGATACCGGGGCTTCAGGGTATTTCTTGCATGCAAATTGAGGTAAAAACGCGAGAGAAAGGGAAAAATGGAGCACCAAAACTCCGCTGCAGTCGACATCTATTTATAGGGGTTAAAACCTTGAATTATGTTGGGCGCAATCTTTAATTACGCTGGGCGTAACCTGGATAAGGTCGCTGACTCCCCCCTCCCCATTGGATAATATCGAAATTTATAATTAAATTTAATATTTTAATTATTTAATAAACTTCAAACATTCATATCTTCCACATACGAACTCAGTTTTCGATGTTATTTATATCCACGTGTAGGTGAGACTACGCTCTACAACTTTCGTTTAGACTCCGTCAGCTAATTTTGAATTTATTTTTATTATTTATTTTTAGTAGGCCGGGACAAGAAACTCCGTTATAAATTCATAACTTCTTCATCCGACGTCCGTTTTCGTTTGTCTTTTTACTGTTGCACTACTATCAACAAGATCTTCAATTCTCGTTTAGATTGTTTTGGCTAAATATCGCTCGATCTCAAATTCGAACTTCAGGCTGTACACTACTAAGCTGAAACTTCGAAAAATCATAACTTCCTCACACGAAGTAAGATTTGGGTGTTCTTTTTATGTACGCTCTCGATTTAACGTATTCTACGACTTTCATTTAGATCGCTAAGGCTAAATATCGCTCTAACGTAAATTCACTTTTTACGTCATTCGGCGGGTCGGTTCTGTCGCGAAACTTCAGCAGGTCATAACTTCTTCGTTATAACTCGGATTTCATCGTTCTTTATATGTATGGAATCCTTGTAACATATACTAAACTTAGTTAATATTATTCCTTCAAAATAATCTTCCATCAAAAAGTCATTTTTGACGCTTATTGTCCTTAAATTGACTAGTCCCAATCTACGGGATTTATAATTATCTCCCCCCTTAGGATGATTACTTCCCGGAATCATCAACGAAATAGGATTCGTATACCGACTCCATACGTTATCTCTCCATCCTAAGTAATAATCGTGATGCTAAATCTTTCATTTGCTCTTCATACTATGTTGGACTTTCAATCGTAACCTTCAAGTTACAAAATAAATCCTTATTGTGGACTCCTTCTTCTTCTTAGGATAAATACATTCCTTTATCTATTGTAACAGACCGATGGGCCGTGTCCGGATGACCTCTCATCGTAGTCGGTCTCAATTTGATATGACCACTAGGGTCGGAATAACAACCATCTTACTAGTCATTACTGAAACAATGGTAATGACATGCTTGAATAAAACGGAAATAATTACTAGCTTCTTGGTAACCTTGCGACTTTCCCTGATCCAAGTGCGAGTCATATGCTTCCGGTAGTATAGATCTCTACTACCATTCACACCTACTCACACTCGTCCCAAGTATTATCTCGCAGTTAACCAAGTCACCATACATAAATCATATAATCATTCAACACATCAGATAACAAAAATAGGGTTTATATTATTTCTTGAAACTATTACACAAAAGTTCAAGTTCACCCTATACTATGCCTCTAACAAGCTATGCTTCTGGATACAGACTTTATATATTAATATGAAGTCTTCATCTTTTAATCCTCCCATTGTTTTCTGCTTCGTCGAGGAGCATGTGGAATGCCCTTGGCTGTGGCGTTGCATTTTTCTTTGGGCAGTCTCTAGAAACATGCCCCTCTTCATTACACCCGTAGCAAACCTTTTTGTTGGATACGCACTTATTGGCGTAATGCCCTGTCTTATCACATTTGTAGCAAGTTATTTCCTCGCTACATTTCCCGAAGTGTTTCTTTTTACACTTCTCACACCACTTAGCTTCATCTCGTCCTCCAGATTTCGAGAATTTTGTTTCTTTGTTGATCATTGAAGATCCTTCATGTTTCCTTTTCTCTCCAAGTTTAGCTCTCTCCAGGCCCTTTTCTTTTATTTGGTCTCAACATTTTTGGCTGCCCAGATGGCGGCTTTCAGAGTGGTTGCTTGCTTGTCTATCGGACCAAAGTTCGCTAGTAATCCATTGGAATACTTGTTGACCTTGGAAAGTTCAGTTGGAATTAGGTATGGAATAAGCTTCATCTTCTTCGTAAAGCTTGTAGCGTATTCAATGACGCTCAATTTTCCCTTCTTCAGATTCTGGAACTCGTTGTTGATTTCCAGAAGATCTTGCTCAGAGCAATATTGCATTTCCAGTTGCACCACGAACTCTTCGCAAGACATCTTGCTAGCTTCCCCCTTGGGCATCGAACCAGCTAGTAACTTCCACAAGCTCAGTAATCCAGATTTTAACAGAGGAATTGCAAGAGCGGTCTTCTGTCTGTTGCTACACTCGCAACTTTCAAACATTGTCTCCATCTCGGAGATCCAGTCCATGTCTTGCACCGGTGTCGGACTCCTAGAAAGACACGGTGGTTTGGATGCCATGAAATCCTTGTACTTGCATCCACGTACGTCATTTCCTCCATCCTGGTTGTTTCGGCGAACTATTTGTGGGTTGTCTTGACCAACAGTCCCACTATACTTCCCTCATTCTGACTGCCCCTCATTCAGCTCAGGTTGTTCAACCGGTATTGAGGGTTCACTCCTGTTGTTCAATAACAACTGTATCATTTCCACCTTTTGTTCAGCCATCATGGCTTGAATCATGGTTCGCACTCCAACCATTGTGACTGGTTCAGGTGTTGCTACTACAACAGCCACTCGCTCAACCACAGGTGGTTGATTCCTGTTTTCGTTCACGTTTCCAGCTCCACTCCTGGTTCTTGCCATTTTTGATCTATACACCGAATAAGGTGATTTTAGATCTTTATTCACGGTAGATATTCAAATCATCATTATCACTCCGAAACGTTTACATGCTAGTTCTAATATCATAGACACACATTTAGAATCCTAAACACATAAGGTTTCCCGATCCGGTCGGCAACAGACCATAGATCCGAACAAATAATATCATATATGGCAACATATAACATTTAGCGCATAAAAGAATTTTTGGCAACTTTCCTAAAATATACTAGTGCTCGTGTCTTAAAATATGGTAGACACTCATCTCACAGTCATCGCTTAGCATTCCAAGTTTAAGTCTAGAAATACTACAAACTCCTAGCTCGCTTAAACAAATGCTCTGATATCAACTGTGACATCCCCAATTTCACGGCCAGAAAAGACCGACTTGTTTATGCTTTGTTTTTAAAACCAGAGAAATCTTTTATAGAAAACGGTTGCGGAATTTGTTCCCAAAAGAAAATATGATAAGAATTTATCAAAAACATTTATTAAAGAAAATGTATTTTCATTAAATAATAAAACCTCGGGATGTCATGTTCCGATACAGACCAAAAGCATAAACAGTACAATACAGACCTTACAACAGTTATTTGTAACTACTGATCTATAATCCAAAATACCCATCCCCATATCTCCTTTATTTTGTCCAGGGTTTACCCTAAGAACCAACTATCCTTCATTCATTCATTCCTAAGGATTTACCTAAGGAACTGGCAAAAAGTCCATTTGCTACCACGGTTTATATAACAGGCACTACGTCACATAGTCACCAGGGTTCATACGATAGGCACTACGTCTCATAGTCACCAAGGTTTAGACAATAGGTACGAAGTCACATCGTCACTAAGGTTTATCAAATAGGTACGAAGTCGCATCGTCACCAAGGCTTACTCAATAGGCACGAAGTCGCATAATCACCAACTATTCCATCTACCCATGTTGTACCCAACATTTTGTAGATATAAATACAAACATAGTTTAAATCATTTAACACCCGTATAAAAACATCAATTCCAAGCCCATCTCAAATAGAAAAATAATATATAACACATAGCACATATTTCATAGCTAATACTTTATATTTATGTGTTATAAGAAAGTAACTATACACTCACTTGATCAGAAGATGATAGAACAGCACTACGGCTTGTAGAAGTAGTATTCTTCGGTAGATCTGGAAGATCTTCACAAAAATTGGCTTCTCGCGGGCAGAGCATCGGCTCGGGAATTTCACTTCTTGGTATCTTCGGGGCTTCAGGACTTGCTTCGGGTCTCGGGAATGATACCGGGGCTTCGGGGTATTTCTTGCATGCAAAACGAGGTAAAAACGCAAGAGAAAGGGAAGAATGGAGCACCAAAACTCTGCTGCACTCGACATCTATTTATAAGGGTTAAAACCCTGAATTACGTTGGGCGTAATCTTTAGTTACGCTGGGCGTAACCTGGATAAGGTCGCTGACTCCCCCCCCCCTTTGGATAATATCGAAATTTATAATTAAATTTAATATTTTAATTATTTAATAAACTTCAAAAATTCATATCTTCCTCATACGAACTCCGTTTTTGATGTTCTTTATATCCACGTGTAGGTGAGACTACAGTCTACAACTTTTGTTTAGACTCCGTCGGCTAATTTTGAATTTATTTTTATTATTTATTTTTAGTAGGCCGGGACAAGAAACTCCGTTATAAATTCATAACTTCTTCATCCGACGTCCGTTTTCATTTTTATTTTTACTGTTGCACTACTATCAACAAGATCTTCAATTCTCGTTTAGATTGTTTCGGCTAAATATCGCTCGATCTCATATTCGAACTTCAGGTTGTACACTGTTAAGCCGAAACTTCGAAAAATCATAACTTCCTCATACCAAGTCATATTTGGGCGTTCTTTTTATGTACGCTCTCAGTTTAACGTATTGTACGACTTTCATTTAGATCGCTAAGGCTATATATCGCTCTAAGGTAAATTCACTTTTTACGTCATTCAGTATCGTGTCGGTTCTGTCGCGAAACTTCAGCAGGTCATAATTTCTTCGTTATAACTCGGATTTCAATGTTCTTTTTAAGTACGAAATCCTTGTAACATATACTAAAACTTAGTTAATACTATTCCTTCAAAATAATCTTCCATCAAAAAGTCATTTTTGACGCTTATTGTCCTTAAATTGACTAGCCCTAATCTACGGGCGTTACATATATGGGGTGTAATATTGAGGTGTCACACCTTTTATTCAAATGGTTTCATTTTTTTAGAGTGGGCTAATCGAATTTGAGAGGTTCTCGATGCACATGATGGACCAAAATAAAGGGTGTCTTCGAACTTGACTTGGCCCAAAGGAGCTCGGCCCATTAATGTTCTAAGAAGGGTATTGGCCCACTTAAGGGGTTTTCGGCCCAAATAGGGCCCAAGTATGAGTTTTCAGCCTCATGGAATTTAATAAAGAACTTTTGGCTAATTAGAGGGCCCAATAGCGGTTTTCGGTCCTTTGAGATTAAGTGAAGGGACTTTCGGCCCAATAGGGCCCAAAGGATGATTTTTAGCCCAAAAGATCAATTGGAAAGGTTATCGGTCCATTACTGCCCAATAAGAGAGTCTTGGTTCAATAAGAGATTTAGACTGACAACTCTTGGGCTAAGGCCCAAAGTTGAGTGGAATTGGCTTATTGGATTGAGTTTCGACCTAAATGATAATGTATGAAAGTATAAACTTAATAGAAATGAAGTTTGAATTTCACTAAATGAAATGTTGCAAGATTACACAAGGATATTATCTTGTACAAGGATCAACATCTTCACCCAAATTTGCTAGTTGGGACACATCCCCCCGTGAGAAGGAATTTTGTCCCGAAATTCATTCTAAAGCAGTTCTCAAGTACTAGGAGTAGATGTGCGTATCCCGGTTTTGTCTAGTCCCTTCGTTCCTAGGAGATTTTAGGTCCTTGCTTAGTATTCCAATGGACCTTTGCTACTGGCCTTTGACCTTGCTCCTTTGGTTTTCGGGTCCATTACTTCTATGAGTTCTTTTAGGAAATGGAGATTTTCATTTCCTTCAATTACATTAAGCGGGAAAATGAGAGTTTCGTCAGATAAGCCTTTCTTTAGATTGGATGCCTGTATGACAAGGTTTACATTGTTGAGTTCAGGCGATAGCCGAAGTATATAAGTCACTGGGCCAATCCTAGCAGGGATTTCAAAGGTCTGATGTGTCTCAACTTCAAATTCCTATGCTTTCCCAAAGCATATTTTCTCTTTTCAAATGGGGCTTTTAGTAGTACATGATCACTGACTTGGGATTCTAAGGGCTTCTGTCACTTACTTGCGTAGTTCTGTTGTCAGTTTCTAGATGACTCTAGTCGTGCTTGAATTTGGGTGATCTCTTCGGCTGTCTCTCTGATGATTTCAGGGCTGGTGACAGCATCGTAGGGTACTCATCCTTTGCCTAGTTGGGTGTTGGTCATCACAGCCCAACACAGATGCATTCTTCCTTTGCATCCTATATGTTGAAGTGAATAGGTGGTCATGGATTTTGAGGATTTGTGTACTTGACGTCCCAAAAGTAGTGTCTCTAAACCTTAATTTTTGTTGAGTGAGACAACAAGGATTTCGGCGGTCAGACACCGCTTAGCATTGGACACGTGGAACATGGGACATTTGATGCTGAGTATTGGTGGTAACCGAGGTTTATGGACCACTGGGTCGATCCAGGCAAGGATCTCGAATGGTATAATGAAGTTTGTGAACTTGATGCCCTAGAAGTAGTGTTCCTATAACTTAAAATTCTTAGGTTGTATTGGGAGCATTCTTACTATGGGATTCTGAGCTAGCGTGATGTCGACTTTTTCTTGTTTCTTAATGTTAGCCGAATAGGTCGTCAATTTGGAATAGGGGATACTGATCTTGGAGGATGGGTTTGTTTGATTCTTAGTAGTCGTGGATCCTGTGGACGATTAGCCTTTCCTATTTTACGAGTCGGGTGGGTGCTCTCTGGGGTATGAGTCTCGGTCTGATAACTCCTTTACTTATTGAATTGCTCCATCGACCGAGCACTTTCTTTGTTTATGTTGGTGCTAAGGGGCATTGGAGATTTGGCTATGGGAGTGGCTCCAAGGGTTGAGTCAGTTCTGAACTTATCTTGGTACTTAGGTGATATTTCCGAGAGACCTGCGGGGAGCTACTTTGGAAAGATTATAATTTTCTGGGTTACCCTTGTTGTCTCTTGCTTCCAGTTTCTTATTTCTATTGCGGACTAGGAAAGAGCGTGGTACCTCTAGAATAGGTACTTTATGGGTCCGAATGCAATAGGTGATTCGGAGGTTTGTCTTTATTGGTTGAAAAGTTTTCCTAATTAGTTGGGTAAAGCGAAAAAAATTCTCCTCACAGTACATGAAATTGGTATGGTGACGGTCATGCCAGCCTATGTGAATTGACGGCAATGGACTTCTCACTGCAATAAATGTTAAGTTGATTTGGAAAGGTCGTTCATTTAAAATGATTGTGCTTTCTATGTGTACATCTTTAGTGCTTTCAGTTTTTATCCTTGTTACTACTACTACAAATGTTTTGTGCCTAGATTAGTGGATTCGGTGGGGGCTCATCTATAGCATGAAAACGGTCGTGTTTGAAATTTCCTATTTTTACCGACACTAGGCCGATTCAGAAGGGATGTTTTTCTTAGAGCTAGAGTGTGTCCTAGGTATGTGTCGATGGTGGTCTTGGTTTTTCCCCTAATCATCTCTACCGGGAATATTTTTGTGAAAGTGTGAGGGTTTCCACTTAGTATGCAATTATACCTTGTGATCTATAGGTTTCCTTTCTGTACCCCTCATGTGAAGTTGTGCAAGTACATAAGTTAGTTGCGAGGAAATGTACCGGTGATTACAGTAGGGTCTTTCACTGCTTCCTCGAGTTCTATTGTGACAATACTCCTGACATCTCTGACATCTTTGTCCTGAGTTCTTGGGAACTCCCTCTTGAAATGCCCAGTCTCTCCGCACTCATAGCAGACTTGACTCATTCTAGTTTTAACGGCTTGGGTGGTTTATCGGGTTGGCACCCTACAATAGCGAGTGGTATGCCCTTTTCTGTTGCAATTATTGCAGTGCATCTCCCGGCAAGATCCTCAGTGATGGAAGTTGCACTTGTGGCATTCGGGTAGGGTTCCAGCATATGGTCTTCTCGATATTGAGGTAGTAGGGTTAGTGGGGGTAAGGGCGGCTATAACTCGTTGTCTTTTGGTGGGTCCTTGAGTTGAACTGCTCCCTTTCTTGTTCTTGGGCCTTCGTTTCATGTTCTTGGGTTTGTAGTTTAGGATGTGTTTGTAGGTAGCCACTCGTTGGTGCCCTCGGTTATTACTACGGTTGGAATTAACTCCTCATTTTGCATTTTCAATTGTATTGTTAACATTGTGTTGTGCCATGACGGCTGTCACGGTGGCGGTGACCACAACTTGAAAGGTAATGGAGTCTATCTGTAGAATTTTTATCTCGCTGGTTGGCTGGTTACTTCCTTGGGAAGACATGATTCTGTTGCATGATGAGAAGCGAGCTTGTAAGTAACTAGGGTTATGTCTAGTTGTATCTCATCTATGATTATAGATATACATTCACGTGTGCACGCACATAGATCGCATGTTTGGTTGTATGGTTCTAAATGTTTTGATCTATATTCATTGGATATATTTTTGTAGTAAGTAGTAGTAGGAATTGGACGATCGTTAAGTTTAACAAAAGAGAAAATAGATATCCATACAATTAGTTGATTCGGATTACATAAGTTCTTGGAGGGCGTACCTCTCTTGATTTACTACTACTACTTGTAACCAAATGCATAATAAACCTAAGACATAGTGTGAGTAGTGTAGTGACGCTCATATGCCCAAATAGCGCACAAGGTGCCCAACCATTTTGCTCAATTCATGAGTGGCCTCTTTCGCTCTTTATTCTGCTAAGGCTGCCCTAGCCTCTGCTGCACCGAGTTGTTGTCTTCGGGTGGCCACTTCCTCCTCTTAGAGGCGTAGACGATCGGTGAGGTCCTCCTACTCTACGGGCTGGGTTGGTATTGCTCCCGATGGGTAAGGCTCACTAAGGATCTCTCTGGCGCCTTCATTCTCGTCTATCTCCTTATCGACATTGTCTTCCTCGTAATCCATCTCCGAGTACTCCTCAGGACCCACTTCTAGGTTTTCTTCATGAGCCTCTCCTGGTTCTTCCTCGATCCATTCGTTGGCCATTACGGCAGGGTGGGGTCTTCATGGTGAAATTCAGCCATGTTGCCTACACGAAAAGAGAGGGATGAGAAACCTGTAGAAGTTCTAACTAAGGGGGTTATACGACATCCGACAATACTCGTATAGTATTTTTAAACTTTATGTTCGATTCTAATGTTCCTTTGCATGTACAGTTGGTAAGTTTTAGACTTGTTGCAACACCACTATCACTCCCAAACACATGTTGGTCATATCTCAAATAAATACAGTTTATCAGGCTCTATTTACTCCAGATATGATTACATAACTGTCCAGGTTTGACTGCAATATTCATCATCTAAATAGTTTTGTTTTGTTCTTATTATGATATGGTTCTAGCAAATATGTATACTTTTAATAAATACTTATATCTTTAAAGTATACTTTTAGTCAGAGTGTTTTAGTCCCACTGGATTTATAGTTGTAAATCTTGTATGGTCAGATATACTAGTTCACTATAAACAATACTTTAATACCAATCTGTCACACCCCCAAACCAGAACGACAGAAACGTCTGGGGGCGGATGATTTCATGTACAGTATCATAACAATTGAATCGTAATGAAACATAGCAACCCAAACATTCATACATTGGAAATACACACTTACATAGTTTACATATTGTACTGGTTCATCGGTTACACAAAAGTGACAAAGTAAAATTTGTATAGGTTGCACCGTTTGATCTCTTAGCAGAGCTGGTTACCTATTAATGGATCCTGAGAATACAAATCGTTTTGAAAAGCGTCAATTAAAAAGTTGGTGAGTTCATAAGCATTTTTGTATAAAATGATTTTTGTACTTGTTTAGAATAGTTCTCATAATACTTTCAAAGAATCCAATATTTTCTATAAAAATAGTTTGTAAGTCTCATTCTAAAACCGTGAATATATGTATGTGTATCCTTTGTTTTCTTTTGTTTGAAAATGTAGAGCGTACGTTTCCAGAAAATCCAATATTTTCTTATAAGTGAACTAGAATTGAAGCTGAATCTTGTGAATCATTTCCTTATCAAGTAGTGATGAGTGGTTCCAGAAAATCCAATATTTTCTTAAATCTGAACTGTAGTTTAAAACCCTAAGACCAAGATGTATTTGAAGGATGTAACGAAGATAGTATATAGTCCTATTTCTTTTTATAAAACTAATGAAGCATAAGCTTCATGTAAACCGAGACAGTGGGTTAATCCCTATGTGAGTCGTTACAACCATACTTGATGTGATGAGAGGCCCGTCATGACATTCTTCAGGCGTCGATTTCGAAAATATATTTGTCACCCTAGACTGGCCCCTCTAGCTGTAGCGAACAGCTCAGGAGTGGGGGTGTCAAACCCGTATAGATCTATACACAATTACCCCGCTCTCCCTCTAGGAGACTCTGGTTATAACTACAGAACTTACATTTTACACTAGGTAGGTACGATAAAGGAGTGTCTCTCTAGAGCATTAACTGATTTACGTGAACTATGACTCCTCTTTCTTGTAAAACGACTTAAGTGTATCTAGTGTGATTGAAGTTATTTATATAATCAAATATATAAGCACATGCAAGTTATCATGTCTAAGTGTTTTTAAAAAATTGTAGAAAAATCGTATGAATGTGTGAGAGTAGTCATTAGAAAGGTCTAAACCTGAACTATTCGCATATAAAACATTATTGAAACATATTGACATTAAGGTGGTCAAAAAAGTTCGTAAATGGACTATAACATTTCTGTGGAAAGCTATGGATTAAGTTTAAGTTATACATGTTTGAAACCAACACTCATTTTTGCCATTTTTGAGGGTATAACCCTTATCCACAAGTATTCATGCAATAAGTATGTTACCAAACACGTTTTCCATGATTTTTATGAAGTTGTATAAGGTAAATTCCATGTCCATGTAAATACCCAAAATTTAAACACATTACACACCGGTACATGCAATTATTCATTGGTTAAACGAGAATTTGACTTGTATACCGCCCCTCCCCAAAAAGTATGAAAATCATGAAAAGAGTGGGGTATGAAGCTCACCTTGAGGGTTTTCGAGATGTAGATGATGAAGGAGAAGAAACTTTGAGCCTAGCTTGAGTTCTTGGTAAGACTCTTGAAGTATGGGTGTTCTAATGAGCCTTATACACGAATATATGGTTGTAAGAAGAAAAATCTTTGCATAAACTTGATATACAAAACCTTAACTTTAGCCTAGAACTTACCAAGTTTTCTAACTCTTTGAAGGAAACTTCTTGAAGCTAATCACATGCACATACCAACAAAATCTTTGGGAGAAAAGAAAATGAGAAGAAGTTGGGTTTTTAGGAGGATGTTGGATGATGTTCTTGAGGTGATAGAAAGAATAATGAGTTGAACGAAAGTGGTGAGGGGGGAGAAAGGGTGTTTGACCGAATTTAAAGAGAGTGGACAGGGGAAGAGAGTGGCCTTGATACATGTTGGATAATCACACATTTCCTAGATGTATGCAAGATAATTTCATGGATATATGGGGTGTAATATAGAGGTGTCACACTTTTTATCCAAATTGTTTCTTTTTTTTTTTTAAAGTGGGCTAACCGAATTAGAGAGGTTCTCGGCCCACATGATGGTTCAAAATAAATGGTGGCTTCGAACTTGACTTGGCCCAAAGGAGTTTTTGGCCCACTAATGTTCTAGGAAGGTTATTGGCCCAATTAAGGGGTTTTCGACCCAAATAGGGCCCAAGTATGAGTTTTCGGCCTCATGGAATTTAATAAAGAACTTTTGGCCCAATTTGGGGCCCAATAGCAGTTTTCTGTCCATTGAGATTAAGTGAACTGACTTTCAGCCCAACCCCAAAGGATGATTTTCATCCTAAAAGATCAATTGGAAAGCTTAACGGTCTGTTAGGGCCCAATAAGAGAGTCTTGGTCCAATAAGAGATTTGGACTGAAAACTCTTGGGCTAAGGCCCAAAGTTGAGTGAAATTGGCTTATAGGATTAAGTTTCGACTTATATGAGTTTGTTTCGACCTGAATGATGAAGTATGAAAGTTATAACTTAATAGCATTGAAGTTTGAATTTCACTAAATGAAATGTTGCAAGATTACACAAGGAGATTATCTTGTACAAGGATCAACATCTTCACCCAAATTTGCTAGTTGGGACATCATCCCCCTGTTAGAGGGAATTTCGTCCCGAAATTCGTTTTAAAGCAGTTCTCAAATACTAGGAGTAGATGTGGGTATCTCGGTTTTGTGTAGTCCCTTCATTCCTAGGAGATTTTAGGTCCTTGCTTAGAGTTCCAATGGACCTTTGCTATTGGCCTTTGACCTTGCTCCTTTGATTTTCGGGTCCATTACTTCTATGAGTTCTTTGAAGAAATGGAGATCTTCATTTCCTTGAATTACATCAAGTGGGACAATGAGAGTTTCGTCAGATAAGCCTTTCTTTAGATTGGATGCATGTATGACAGGGTGTACATTGTTGAGTTCAGGCGGTAGCCGAAGTATATAAGTTACTGGGCCAATCCTAGCAGGGATTTCAAAGATTCTATGTGTCTCGAGTTCAAATTCCTACGTTTTCCCAAATCGTATTTTCTCTTTTCAAATGGGGATTTTTTAGTAGTACACGATCACTGACTTATTTGGATTTTTTTATTCTACTCATATTTCATGTACTTAAAAAGAATAATATTTGCTTTATACTGAAAATATGAGTATTTCCATTATATTTGGCTTTTTTGAAAAGAAACATGGGACTACACCATTACGGAATCAATATTACTAGGTCATACTTGGATATGTAACAATTAGGACCACTATGGAATCAATATTACTAGCTCATAATTGGATATGAGATAATTATGATAAATTTTAGAAATTGGAAGCTCGACTTTTTTTTATTGAATAAAAAAATATGGTGAAAACATTGCCATTCTAGACCTTCTAAGAGAAACCTACGAAAAATATTATGCAAAACTTTATCCATACTTATATCCAATAATATAAGATTGAAACATCTCAAAATACAGACCAAAATTTTCATTTTCAAATCATTATTAAAATCATAAATCATCCAAAGTTATCAATAAAATCATGAATCGTGTATCATAAAACATCATAGTATCTGCACAAATCAAATTCTCATAATCAAAACATCAGAGTAAACTCCCAGGTTAAGACTGTGGTGTGTGCCATGCGATCATCCCAAGCCCTTCCCTTTGTTAGTGGAAGTACCTGAAACCAAAACTGAAAACCGTAAGCACGAAGCTTAGTGAGCTCCCCCAAATTACCACATACCATACACATATGACATGCAACTAGGAGATACGGTCCCCGCCTACACTCATGGAGATACGGGCCCCGCCCATACTCCTACTATTTCTGAGATACGGGCCCAACCCACACTCAACTACTTCGAGATACGGGCCCCGCCAGCTGCTATGAGATACGGGCCCGCACACACTCAGCTGCTATGAGATACGGGCCCCGCCCACACTCAGCTGCTATGAGATATGGGCCCCGCTCAAACTCAACTACTAGACAAACATACAAGTATCACACAAATGACAAGTATAACTGAATCTATCATTCAGGCATATAACATGATCAAGCTCAGCTATGAGATATGGGCCTCGCCCACACTCAGCTAACTAGGAGATATAGGCCCCGCCCACACTCAACTACTAACATATCATGCTACAAGTCGGCCTTGGTGCCTTAGACCCGTTCCTACTGAAGAGAAACTCACCTCGTATGACTGACTACTGAAAATCTGAGTGAGGAATCCCTGTTTGCTCCTCCGGTAACTCTTCGGCATCAAATTCCATAATGACACTTAGTCAAAAACTGATAACTATTCTTAGGGTAAAATAACGATTTTACCCCTGGTCAAAGTCAACATCGTGGTCAAAGTCAACCTTCCAGGTAGACCAAACTCGCCGAGTCAGCCTTGTAACTCCCCGAGTCCTAGAACTCAAAACCCTGTAATCACGACTCGACTCGCCGAGTCACCCCATGACTCGTCTAGTTCCCAAGCTACTTATCATCGCGATTTGTCGAACTGACTCGTCGAGTCATCCTCAGACTCGCCGAGTCCTGGCATAATCAGAAAAGGGACAAGATCCTCCTACTCGTTGAGTTCCTTAATCAACTTGCCGGGTACTATAAACATCATTGGGGTTTCTTCATCAGACTCGCCGAGTTCCCTTATGAACTCGTCGAGTCCCTTGCAGATCTAATCTAGTTAAGTGGTTTCACACTTATATAGTTCCAAAATACAGATCTAGGTAGTTTCCAATGCCTATTTCTATAAAGTTGGAGACTTGATGGCTTTACACATCTCAAATAGACCCAAACTCAAGTCATAGCAATCTACTTCCATGAATATGACCACAGTGTCACACCCCCGAACCGTCAGAACAAACGGCGGAAACGTCCGGGGGCGGGTGACGTCATATGTAGTATCACAACAATCGTATCATAGCAATCAAAGTAAACACAACCAATACATTGAAATATGAATACTTACATCGGTTTGAAAACATAGTTTGTATAAATCAAAAGTAGCAAAAGATAAAGACGAGACTCCAAAATGCTCCATCTTCTCCAAAAGCTAGCGAAGGTACCTTTCTATCATTGTCTTGAGAATACAAGCGGTTTTGAAAACGTATCAGCATAAAGCTAGTGAGTTCATAAGCATGTTTTTGTATTGAAAACTAGTCACTGAATTTGTATAAATGATTTCTTTTCATTATAAGTAAAATACCGTTTGTATCGAAACCCTGGTCAATCACCAGTAAGTAAGATGTGTTACGTTTGAAAACCCTGGCTACCACTTGTAAGTGATGTGGGTTCTATTCGAAAACCCTAGCTTCCGCCAGTATGAAAACATGTTCCGTTTGAAAACCCTGGCTTCCGCCAGTATGTAAGGTAGTTTTATTACTTAAAATAAAACCAAAGGTTAGATCCATGGAATACCCTCCAGTGTAGTAAGTAGGTAGTCTTATTAATCAAAATAAAACTAGTGAAGAAGAAAATCCCGTAAACAAAGTTTAGTTGATACTATTGTGAGTTTGTATAACCATGCTAATATGACTGATGACCTCCATGACGTTTCTTCAGGCGTCAGATGTTTCAAAATTTGTCACCCCAGGCATGCCTGCCTAACTGTATCTAACAGTTCAGGTGTGGGATTGTCGATCCCGAATAGATCTATTTAGAAATCTCATGATCTCCCTCCAGGAGACTCTGGTTATACTAAAAGTAGAGGATTTACAGTACCCCGAAGGGTACTACGAAGAAGGTCTCACAATCCTGTATTAACTAGTTTACGTGTTGTTCTGTTGTTCTTGTGTTCGAAATCGTTTGTATACGATGTAGAGTATAAATAATTCTACACAAAATAATTATTTAGTAAGATACTCTTGTTATCTGTAAATAATAGTGGATAAACTAAATCCATCATAGTTTATGTGTTTGAATCTGTAAAACTGATAAGAAATCCCCAAACTATACCTTTTATAGTTTGACTGGTATGTTATGTTCATGAACTGTTCTGAAAACTATGCAATTATGTTTAGAAAGCCTCCCTTATGCTCCATATAATACAAAAGGGATAAATTATCTAAAAGTTCGATGTAAAATGTTGTAATTGCATCAGTTTTTAACTTGTGAAAAACCTTTATGTGTGGCTTGTATTCCCCCCTGAAAACGTTATAAAACTTATAAAAGTGTATGGGTATGAAATCACAGTTGGTTGGTCGTAAAGGATTGAACTAGAAGATCCTTGATTCGATGCACGTGTCAGTTAACGGAATCCTAATATCAAATAAATACATATATGTATCTAAATTAGCGATTTTGTAAGATAAAGTGTTAGATAAACACTTGGTTTTGGTTATGGAATGTTACTGGGACTTGGTTGAATCAAGGAAGACAGGCTTTTCCCCACGAAAGCGTTGTTTACGGCCATATATGGAGTTTATGGTCATGAATGGAGTTTACGGTCGAGAACCGGGTTTACGGTCATCAACAGGGTTTACGGCTGTGAACTAGGTTTGCGGCTTTTGAAGATCTGGTAGATGACGGCCATAAACTTAAGAACAAGAGTGTTGGGTTTCGACTAAAAAGTGTTCTAGAGGCTCCCTAACGGCCTCAAATGATGGTTTCCGACGTTTCTAGTGAAAGGAGGGCTTTATGGATTTTACGGTCAAGAGGTTTAGAGAGAGAAAGTGGGTGTTTCTGGCCAAGAAGGTTCAAATGAGGGTGGGGGTCTTGTATTTATAGGCCAGGGGTATGGTCGGTGATGGGGTCCACCTGGAAACCGAACGTAAACAGAGTTTACGGCCATACACGAGTTACGGGCGTAAACTCGTCTTGGCCGTGAACTCGATGATTTTCGAGGATTTGAAGGTTTTTTGCGCGATATTTGGTTTTCCGACTCGTATGTAATTATAACTCTAACCTTAGTTGATTTATTTAACCCAAGAAGTTGATGGAAAATAGATAAAAATTAAATTTTATTAATGGAGGTGGGTTAAAAATAATGGAAGAAATTTCAGGCAGTCACACACAGCTTGGATGAAAGCAGGTTCAAGACTCCTTTTATGACTCTAAAGGCTAAATACTACAGGAAAAAGGGATTGTTTTGCATACAATCCATGGGAACCAACTTATCCTTCTCAAAAGGATCAAAAGACCCATAAATCAACATACAAAGAGATCTAAGCTATAGGTTATCAAGCTAAGAGCTTTTTACCTGACAAAGTTGTCCAAGATGGTTATACTTCTAGATCGTGTTCTTCTTCCACAACCTTGCAAGCTCCAAGCTCTTCCAACCATCTCTAAAACACAAAAACACACTCAAAAACTCAAGGGGGAAGCTCTCAATCGAATTAGGGTTTCTTGAGGCTGATAAGGGAGGCCCAAAGGGGTTTAAAAGGTCTAAATAGGGTGCAAAACCCTGAAAATAGGGTTTCCTTCTAGCAGACCTACTCGTCGAGTCCATTCTTGGACTCGTTGAGTAGACTCTTTAAATCCCATGCCCTTTCTGACATCTACTCGACGAGTTAGGGCTACCAACTCGTCGAGTAGCTAAAAATAAATAATTGAAATAATTAAAGAATTGCATATCAGGAACGGGGCGTTACAAAGATGATACATGTATTTAATACATTTTTTGATAATACTTAGACATTTGAGATTAATGTATTTTTTAACTGATTATATAATGAAAATAACAATAATGAATATAATTCATACAGTGGAGGATCCATGATCAAAGTAAAGGGGTATCCCCAATAAGTAAAGGGGTATCCCGACAAAAATAAAATCGCGTAATACACAATAAGAAAAAAAAATTCATAATGTTGTTGAATTATGAAAACTAACTGTTACATGAACAAACAAATCAACAATATTAGACCTACTACGGAGCAACATATTTATTATAAAAATATAGTAAAATTATATACCTCCGTATTAGATAATATACTTGGAACAATTGACTTTCGAGGTATTAATTAATTAATTTTCTAAAGTTATAATTGGACTATGTTGGATTTGACATCTTGGATTGGACCTGCAGACTTTTGGGCCGAGTTGTAGGCTGCCCATAAGTCGTATGTGGGGCGTAACCCATTGTACACGGGGCGTAGTGTCATTGGATGCGCAGGTTGTGGGAGGCGTACGCGCAACGTACCATAAGGTACGCCTAGCGTACGCGATCAGACACTAAACCCTAATTTCAAGGTTTAAGAGCTATATAAACCCCATTATAGCCTCACTCCCTGGTTTCTTATCAGCCTCCTCACCTTCAAGAAAACCCTAACTCGTTCTTACCCTCTCCTTTGTGTGAAGTTGCTTTTGTGAGTGTTTTTAGTGAAAGAAAGTTGTGGAGAAGTAAGGCAAAGGTTGGAGAAGAAGCTTGAGCTCAGATCTCTGGACTAAACTCACTCTTTGTCCCAAAGGAAGGTATAAAGCACTGAACTTTCTTCCTCATGATCTAGATCTAGGGTTATGGAAGTTTTGGACCTCTTTAGGTCCAAAGGTTGGACCTTGACCTTGTGAATCCGTTTTAGAGCTTGGGTTGCCATCCTTGAGGCTCAGAACACATTCTTAAAAATAAAATTTCAATCTTTGGAGCTTTCATGAAGCCATGCATGAGATCTAGACACTTCCTTGGATATAGATTAATGTTTTGAGAGTTTTGAACTTGTGTGAGTCATGTAAGCCATCAAGTAAGCAACTTTATGGTTTAAGGCATGGAATAAGACTTGGATCTAAGTTTGTAGCTTCTGACTCAGAATATTAAGCACTTAATAGAGAAAGGACTTAACAGGGTATTACACTGAGCGTACGCGTAGGTACGCCCAACGT
Organism: Lactuca sativa; assembly: GCF_002870075.4. Taxonomy (NCBI): domain Eukaryota; kingdom Viridiplantae; phylum Streptophyta; class Magnoliopsida; order Asterales; family Asteraceae; genus Lactuca; species Lactuca sativa. The sequence goes on from NC_056628.2 coordinate 62,309,679, forward strand.
ACTTGCCATCTAGCAGTTATGCTAAGTGTACTTTGGAGTACGCCCCGTGTAACCCAGTCAGTTGGACTTTGAGTATTTGGGCCTCGGTGTGGGCTGTATTCTGGAATTTAAGTCTTAGTGGGCCAACAAGAGTCAGATTATGGGCCAAGGGCAGTTTTGGGCTTAATTATGACCATATGTGAAGTAGGCCCAATGTAGAATAACTGGGCCATTAGTGGGCCTTTTATGGGCCATTGGTGAACTTAGAAGGAATTAAAGGGTTTGGGGCCATGTTTATGACCCACACCATAGCAGGGGTAGAAGAGTCATTTTACCCATAGAAGGATCCTCATTTTGATTAAGTGTTTGATTTGTCATGATAGCCGGAGAGCAGCCGGGACAGCAGTCATTGATCTTTCACGTAGGTTTTCAGCAGTCAGTTCTCCGAGGTGAGTTCTCTTCCAGTAGGAACGAGTCTACGGCCACAATGTCGGCTCGTTTAGATAGCAGTAGTATGTATGCTTGATCTCTTCGTGATTCAAGCATGTGTTTCCATGTGTAGTATGTCGGGCAAGCCGATACAGTATATGATTATGCTATATGTTCTTGACATGTTATATCCAGTTCACTTCGGACTTCGGTCCAATGCCGGGCAGGGCCCGATGCAGTGGGCGGGACCCAAGTTACTCCGTACTTCGGTCCGATGCCGGGCGGGGCCCAAGTTATTCTGGACTTCGGTCTGATGCCGGGCGGGGCCCAGTAATTGTTGTATGTGTTTAATATGTTGATGAATGGTATGTGGTAGTCTGGGGGAGCTCATCAAGCTTTGTGCTTACAGTTTCAGTTTTCGTTTCAGGTACTTCTGCTAGCAAGGGGAGGAGCTCGGGTAGATGGCAAGGCACACACCATAGCTGCAGTTTTATTCCAGGAGTTTTATTGAGATATTTTGATATGATATTTACTTTGGTTATGAATTGATACATTTTCTATGGCATTTTGATACATATGATTCATGGTTTTATTATATAATATTTGATATTATGGTTTTTATTAATATTAAAACAAAAAATTTTAGGTTGTATTTTTGGGATGTTACAATACTTGTAAGTTGTTGTAAGACTAGTCTTGGTGGCTTTCTTTTGCAACAAATGATGGATTAAACATTAATGTAGCTTGTTGGCATTCTTTTGCATCTTTAACATTTCTTCCATTTCATACGTCCTTGTCAGGAAATCATTATATGCTTTATGTTTGTCTTCTTTTGCATTAACTTTTGCAAATTTAAGGTTTCTTCATTTTCATACGTCCTTCTCGTTAGGAAATCAATATAAGTTTCATGTTTGTCTTCTTTTGTGTTAACTTTCATCTTAAACATGTAGTGTAATAGCGATAGGGGCCCGGAGCAGCAACACTCGAGTGACTCCAAGACTTACATTAGAATTATAAAATATCATACAACTACCTAAAGATATAATGTAACACCTGGTTCATGGTACGTATTTTTAAATTAAGTATTTTGCATTTTGGCCTGGGACTCGGTGAGTTGGTGGCCCAACTCGTCGAGTAGAAGCGGTGTGGACACGGGAGTTAAGTGGCTGACTCGACGAGTCAGAGACCGGACTCGACGAGTCCTAGCTGTCTAGAAAAAAACCCTAATATGAGGGTTTGCACCCTATATAAATGCCTTAACTCAGCCCCCTTGTCCCTAACACTCTCCTAGAGCTGCATATCGAAACCCTAGCCGTTTGTGTGTGTGTGTGTTAAGGCCATTTTGGTGCTTTTGTTGACTTGTGAAGCTTGGAAGGAAGAAGAGGAGCTTGAGTATTCGACTTGGGGCTTGTGGATCCAGAAATCTCATTCCATCTTCAGCTTAATCAACGTAAAATGATCCTACTTTGGTCTTCCATTTGGTTGTTCATCTTTGGATTGTAGATCTTGGGTGCATTTAGGGCTTTCAAGCCATTTTCGGATTTAAGGAGTGTTATGTGGACTCTAGCCTTCAGATCTGGGCCTTAAGAGGGGTCTCATGGCATAAAGGTGCCAACTTTAGGGGCACGATGGTCCCATGCACATTGTAGGACACTTTATATGGATTTTTAAGCTAAAACACCCATGCGTGTGCATAAAGTTTGGAACTTTAAGTATAAAATGGACATTAGGAGGCCAGATTTATGGTTTTGGTGTGTTAGACCTCATTTAAATCGACTGTATGGAGTTGGTCAAGGTTGGACTCGGTGAGTTGTTCTTGACACTCGACGAGTCGGTGACCATTATGCACCAAACCCTTTCTGTGAATGGGTAAGTGTTAGGAAGGAAGTTCTTTGTGGGTTTAGACGTGAAAAGGGACCTGGAAGCCATGGGACTCGGCAAGTGGTATGAGCAGACTCAGCGAGTCCATAGCAATCTCCCAATATTTGAAGATGGACTTGACTAGTTGTTCATACAACTTGGCAAGTCATAGACTGGACAAGTTCTTAAGTTGGAGATGAACTCGGCGAGTTCAAGTAGGAACTCGGCGAGTCGGATGAAGATGGTCCCGATGTTATGATTAAAGGAGAACTCGTCGAGTTTTTGCTAGACTCGATGAGTGGAGCCGGGGTTTTGTGTGGGATTCGAGAAGCATGGACTCGACGATTTTGTAGGCCAACTCGGCGAGTCAGGTCAACTGAATGCTGACTTTGACCAATGTTGACTTTGACTGAACCTAGGCTAACCCTGTTTAGGGTTGTATGTGATATGTGTTGACTTGAAGGATGTCGTGTAGGGATCAAGGAGTCATTGGGAGTCGACTTGTGCACCGAGGATAGTTCAGACACTGCACGATATAGAGGTGAGTTACCTTCCAGTAGGGGTGGGTCTAAGGCCACAATGCCAACCCACCAAAAAGGGGTATTTAGAAGATAATGGTCTTTGTGATAATTATCTTGGTCTGGTTATGTGTTGGTTATGAGGTTTATCTGGTTAGTATGTTATGTGTATGGTAGGAATTAGTTTCCCTGACAGTGGTCCTTAGGACCCAAGGGTAGGTCAGTACTCGGATATGCCTGGTTGTATGCTTATATATGTTGATTGTATGCTAGTGGTAAGCGGTGAAATAGTCCCCAGTTACCGGTTGAAATATACCGATGTTGATTACCGGTTGAAAGATACCAATGATGGATACCCGTTGAAAGATGTCGATGAAGGTTACCGGTTGAAAGATACCGACGTAAATGTTTGGTATGTGGTATGATGGGGGAACTCACTAAGCTTTGTGCTTAAAGTTTTGGTTTCAAGTACCTCTTCGGCGAAGGGGAAAGAGCCGACGGTGTAGCAGCGCATCACACACACACACATGTTTCCGCTAGAAGTTTTTTGGGACTGTACTCTGATTTTTAATACTTACAATGTTATGGTTTGAAATACAACATTATGAATTTGTAATGAAATGTTTTATTGCCAAGGTTTTGGTAAAATGTTTATTGAATGCGTTAATTCAAAAATGAAATTTTTGGCCTTAAAATTTGGGTCGTTACAAGTTGGTATTAGAGCCCTGGTTTGAGGGATTCTGACACACCCTCGGGGGTGTCTGGACTCAAACTGAGATTCTAAAAGATCTTTCAAGGAAAAATGGTTTTCTAAAGTTTAAACTGAGAAATTTTTAAGAAAGACGAAGTGTGTGATGCGTGCGACGGGCCGGGCTCAACTAAGTTTTCCCCAAGATACCCATACTTGTTATGTTATGTTATATGGTTTTGATTCAGAGAACTGCATGCTAGAATAGGACTAAGGATCTAGGAGGATGCCTTGTGTGCCTGATATATGATTATGAGAATTGCATGCTAGTTAGGGCTAAGGATCTAGGAAGGATGCTTTATGTGCCTGTTGTATGAGCTGTATGCTAGGACAGTTTAGTCAACAGTAGGATGGCATGTGTAGGTTATGCCCGGTTTGGTTACTCAAAGCACGAATGCTTCTTGCTTTGTGCTATGGGGGTTCTGACCAACTTCAACTAACTAAGGAGCAGATATGTAACAGTATCCGCAAGCGAGTTACGGGGAGGTGGTGGGGACTCCTAGTGCAGCTGATGGCGGAGAGTAGGTCGGAGAGTGCCCTAGAGAAGCCTAGAATGAGGTCTGTGGAAAGGGTATCGGCAAAAAGGGACTTGGTGAATTTGAAGCAATTCTTGAGGAAAGTACGGATAGATGTGGAAGGTAGTATGGGCATGTACTACTAAAAGTAGAGGATCCGTACTCGAATCAAGGAGGGCCTAGATGGAACCGGGAAACTTGGAAAGTGTGTTAGACCTCCAGAAAGTAACCGGGAAACTTGGAAAGTGTGTTAGACCTCCAGAAAGTATGTGTGACCCTGAAATTCATATGTTTATTGTTTTAAAATGGTGGTCACGCGAAATGGAGCAGGAGGTTCAGGATCCGGGTCAGGATTAGGCTCGGGGGCAGGATTCGAGCATGTGGATGATGCGTTACGTGACTTCATTGCGTTCGAGATCACGAGGGGTATCCTTGATGCGATGCCGGTTATCTTCGGGTCGATCAAGGAGGGGATCATCGAGCTGATGGAGGATCGCCTCAGGGCGTTCCGGAGTGACATGGCGACCAGCCTGTTAGGACCACGTACACTGTCCTTTAAGGACTTCAGAGGGAGTGGTGCGTCAGATTTCCACGGGGCGAAGGAACCCATTGCTGCCAGACGATGGATTGTGGACATTGAGTCTGCACAGCTGACCAGCTTCTGCCCTGAGGGGTCGAAGGTACGATTTGCAGCGAGGTGTTTGAGGGACCGGGCTAGGGATTAGTGGGAGTTGGTTAGCAACTCTCTGGGAGCCTCGACTGTTGAGGATATGACATGGTCGGATTTTATGACCCGGTTCAGGGCAGAGTTTGTGCCAGCGGTAGAGCTTTAGCAGCTGGCCAGGGAATTCTTGGATATGAGACAAACTACGGAGACTGTGGCGGAGATCACCGCCAGTCTGCCAAGTTCCGGGAGAGGGCTTTTTTGGTGCCCCAGTATGCGGGTGATGAGGACATCAAGAGGACTCGCTACCATGACATGCTATGAGCTGACATCCGAGAGCATGTTAGTTTTTCAGCTTGCCCTACCCTGGATTCCATGATTGCCAGGGCTAGGGAGAGGGAGATTGATCTGGAGCATATTCGGAAGAGGAAGGCAGATGAGGGGCAGACGGTGGGGGCTTCGGGGAAGAAGCCCAAGGGATCCGATGGTAGGCCGAAAGGCCAGTCAAGGCGGGACCGCTGTGGGAAATGCGGTCGGTCACACGAGGGAGCTTGTCGCATTGGGCCGGGTTCAGGCTGCTATAAGTGCGGCAAGGTTGGGCACTTTGGCAGGGATTGTACTTGTTGGATAAGGTGTCTAAGTCCATAACTTATTTGGTATATACTTGACTCGACCCGGCATGGTCCATTTGGGTTGCACTTCACCCAAACTGTTTATGGATAATTTTATGAGAATTGTATACCTATGATTTATTAATGTATTATAAGTTATAATATATTAATATAAAGTCATGTTATTTAATTAGTTTTAATCTTTAATTAATTTAGTGATTAAAAGGAAGACTCATTAAATCATGGGCTATTATATTTATATGGTGTGGGCTAATACTCATTTGTTAATGGGCTAAGCTTATATGGAAGTCCATGGATGATCCATGGAGCTTTTAACGCATGGATCCTTGGAAGAGGAAAAGACATGGGTTATTAGGGTTTGTCCCTAACCATGCACACTATATAAGCAAGCTTATGTTGCATGAAAAACACCCTAGTGTGTGTGTAATAGTGGTGGCCGATTTCTAAGTATTAGTATACTCTCTCATACATTTTCCAAGTTTGTGGTGATTTGTGATTTCCATTTGAGGCATTCACATTATTGGTGCTTGGCTCTCAAACTCCAAGGAATCAACAATCAACAAAAGGTATGTAATTCATCTAGTTATTTTATGTTTAAACGTACCCCATGCCATGCTAGATAGGTTATAAACCTTGGAAAATTATATTTTGCATGTACCTTAGACAAATATAGATCCAAGGTTTATTAGGGTTGCATATACACTTAGGAAGTGTTAGAATGCTCAAAACCCAACAGTACTGCCCCTACTCCGGCGATACAGATGTCAGACCCGATTTGCTTTCATTGCAATCAGAAGGGCCATAAAAAGGCCAATTGCCCTAGATTGGTTGCAGCAGCGGCGCCGGCAATGGCGCCGACTCCGGCGACAGGTGGGGTTGTGGACGACCGGAAGGTCAAGATGGAGGCTCCAGTGGTTCGGAGCCGAGCATTTCAGCTGACAGCCGAGGAGGCACGCGCTGCACCCGATGTGGTGACGGGTATGATTTCTTAACCTTATGTTTTTATTATATATCGTTGTGATTTTGATATATCATGTGCCTTGGTTAGGATCGTTCCATATGAATGGAATCCCAGTACAGGTGTTGTTTGATTCGGGTGCCACCCGATCATTTGTCTCTCTTACGCTTGCCAATAAGTTTCTGGAATCTTCGTGCATGTTGGATTGCCCTCTAGAGGTCGAGATTGCGGACAACCTGTAACACCCCGAGTTCAGAAGTGCAAGTTCAGGGTTCTTAGTGTAAATGAGGAAGGTTAACTTGGCGAGTCGATGGATTGACTTGGCAAGTCGAGTCGCAATTCTGGTCAAGGGTTAAGTGACTGACTCGGCGAGTCGGTGGCTGGACTCGACGAGTTGCTGCTTAAGCAAGAAAACCCTATTCCGGGGGTTGTGCCCTATATAAAGCACCTTATAACCCACCCCATCCTCTTTGGCACTCCCTTTGACTTCCAGAAGCTTTCCCCATCGATTTGAAACCCTAATTTGAGAGTGAGAAGGATCTAAGTGTGTTTTGGAGCTTGGAGAAGAAGGATACTTGAAGCAAGAGTTGGTGGAATCATAGAGGAGCGAAGTAGATCTGATTTCCTTACTTGTTGGCATCAGATTGAAGGTAAAAAGTTGTTGCCTTGACCTTGTTGTGCTTAGTTTGTTCACGGATGAAGTTTAGGACCAAATTGTCATATATGAGTCTGTTTTCGAGTATTAGGCTCAGATCTATGGTTGCTACTATAGATCTAGATTGGTCTTGAGTCATGAACCTGGGAAGTAATAGCTTTAGGGCTTGATTGAGAGTGTCCTTGCCTAAAACCTCCATTTTAGTTTGATTAGAGCTTGTTGAGCCTTACATTCACGTAAAGTTGGAAACTTTACGTGTAAATCTGGCCCTAGGAGCCCAGATCTATGTATTGGAAGCAATGGAATGGCGTGTGATCGTCTTAATGAAGATATTACTTATGAACTCGGCGAGTCTGGGAGATGACTCGGCGAGTCGGGCTTGATATCAGTGTTGAGTCGCATAGTAACTCGGCGAGTCACATGGGTGGACTCGGCGAGTTGTATGAAGATGGGCAGGAACTCGACGAGTTGGAAGAACAACTCGGCGAGTCTGTTGAATATTGCCTTTGACTCGGCGAGTCTGTTCTTGGACTCGGCGAGTCTAGTTGTGGAGTCCTAACCTTTTCTGGTTGAACGGTGAATCGGTGAGTCGAGGGATGACTCGGTGAGTTGAGCGTAAAGGGTTTTAGAGTTGTTGGACTCGACGAGTCTTGGGACGACTAGGCGAGTTGTGTCGCGATATGGGAGTTTCTGAGTGTAGGGAGTCGGCGAGTCGACGGGGCGACTCGGCGAGTAGGGTCACTCAGTAAGGTTGACTTTGACTGAGGACTTTGACTTTGACCAAGAGTTGACCAGTTGACTTCCAAAGGTATTTTCGTAATTATTGATATTTATTGAGTTTAGTCTTTTGGTATTGATCAGTGGTGGAGTTCGTGTCGGAGGTTGGAGCAGCGTGATCTTATTTCTGCAGATCGGCTTTGCGAGGTGAGTTATCCTCACTATATCAACAGGATATAAGGCACCAAGGCCGGCCTTTTATCGGATGGAAATCTAGGTAGTTGTTATGTTATTGCTTTGCTATATGTTTGCATCCTAGTAGTTAGGATGGTATATGTTAGAGACCTGGTTATGGTCGGAATCCTGGTATATAGGATGATGCTATGTTAGTGACCGGTTAGGTCGGTATCCTGGTTAGAGTGTGCTATATATGTGATCTGCTAGATCGGTTGATTAGTGATGAATTGTTATATGATTATATGTTGATGTGCACATGGTGGTTTGACTGGGGTTGGGTTGAGGTGGGTCATGCTTTGTGCTGTAGGCCAATATACCCAGGGCGGACCGGATATCCCGAAGGCCCAGCGAGCGGCCCGGATAGGTTGTAGGCCCCACGAGGGCGAACCAGACATGTCGAGGCTCGGAGAGTGGACCAGGCCGACTGAAGGCCCGGTGCGGGTGGACCAGTCATACTATAGACTCAGAGAGTGGTCCAGGTGGGTTGAAGGCCTGGTGCGGGCAGACCAACCACACTGCAGACTCGATGTATATTGCTAGACTCGGAGGGTGGACCAAGTGGACTGAAGGCCCGGTGTGGCGGACCAGTCACACAGTAGACCCGAAGTGCATGGTTGTTCTGTTTATGATATGATATGTTATGTGTATGGTATATGTGGTTGGTATTTTGGGGGTAACTCACTAAGCTTTCGGGCTTACAGTTTTCAGTATATTGTTTCAGGTACTTCAGGAGATTGTAGCAAAGCGAAGGCATGATTGTACCGCTCCTTGTGTTTTATGATGTTGTTTTGGAAAATACTCTGATAATAAATGATTTTTAAAACCTTTTTGTAATGAATTAATGAATATGGGTTGTTTTTGAAACGTTTAAATTGGTTGAAAATTTTCGGACGTTACAAGTTGGTATTAGAGCTTTGGTTTGAGTGAATTGGAGGAACATTCGTGTGAATCCAGTCTCAAATCAAAGAGAGTTTTCAAAGAAAAATTAAAAATGGTTTTCAAAAATAAGTAAAAGACGACGCAGAGGGTACGATCAGCCGGAGCCAGTAAGTTACCCCAAAATTACCATAAGAGTTATTTGTTTATGTGATATGTTAGAACAGCATGCTAGAGTTAGGCTAGGGATCTTCAGGAAGTGCATGATAGAGTTGCCTGATTGTGATGCCTGGTAGCCTAGGGTCTCCTTTTATGAGAGTTTTAGTGTTTCTCTACGAGTGAGGATAGAGTGCTTGGTATGTTCGTTAGTTCTTGGGGCGTTGTGATGATACTTGAGAGAAATATGGGTAGGTGTTGAAGGTAGTATGGGCCCGTACTACTGAAAGCACAGGATCCATATGTGTATCAAGGAAGTCACAACCCCTGGGTGGTTGATTAGAGAGTCATTCTGGGTGGTTATGCAAGGTTTCTGAGGATCTCATGGTGTATTAGAGAATGGTGATTACGAGGTGTGTCGAGGCATGATCCGGTTCGGGATCAGGAGCGGGAGAGAGTGGTTAGGAGGGGTCAGCACCACCCGAGGTCGTTGGCCAGATGGGTACGGACGAATTGGATGCCAGGATTCGTGAGATCTTGCATGATGAGGTTGCTGCTATGTCCCAAGCAGCGTTGCTGGAACTATTTGGGTCGATCAAGACCGTCATGATTGAGTACTTTGATGAGCGCGATGCAGCTCTTACGGAGACGGCTGTCGTGGCGGCTACAACGGCTATAGCAGCGGCAGGAGGGGGAGCCGGTAGAGGTTTTTAGTATTGGGACTTCGATAATACGAAGCCCCCTACTTTTGATGGGGTTCAAGATCTGATTGTTGCTATGCGATGGTTTTCGGATGTGGAGGGATGTTTCTTCACATGTTTATGCCCTGCTGATCAGAGGGTGAGGTGTTCTCTGAACCTATTGAGGCTCGGGGTGAAGGATTGGTGGAGGTTAACTACGGGGTCTTATTCTGATGCGCAGCAGGCTGTGGTTACACGGGATCAGTTCCAGGAGATGTTCAGCACTCGTTATGTTCCACGAGTTGAGAGAGAGAGAGAGAGGTTGGTTCAGGAGTTTCTGGAGCTGAAGCAGGATACAGAGTCAATGACGGAAATCATCAGGATGTTCACTAAGAGGGCGATGTTTTGCCCGGAGCTTGCTTCAAAGCAGGCTCAGATGTCCCGATATCTGAGTATGCTCAAGAGGGACATCAGGCAGTTTGTGTCCACACAGAGATGTGATACCTTGTTAGAGTTGCAAGAGGCCGCCAGGCGGCGTGAGTTGGAGATTGAGTTGCAGTTGAGAGAGCAGAGGCAGGCCCCGGTGCAGTCGCAGCCGGCGCCGAAACGGTCCAACACCGTTGATTCGAGGTTGGGAGATCAGAGCAGCCGCACTTGTGGATAGTTCGGGAAGGGTCACACCGGAGTTTATAGGTCCGGTGGTGCGTGCCGCAAGTGCGGGAGAGAGGGGCATTACGCGATGGATTGCCGTCAGTCAGCCCCAGTTCAGGATATGAGGATTTGTTATCAGTGTCATTAGGTTGGTCACATGAGGGCCAACTGTCCACAACTTACTGCAGGACCGGTGCATGCTCCAGCACCAGCCACTTTGAGGATTACGGGTAGAGGTCAGGGTGGAGCAGAGCCCCCAAGGGCTTAGGGACGTGTTTTTCAGCTTATAGGAGAGGAGGTCAGGGCAGAGCCGGTTACATCTGTGGGTATGTTTTCTTCTCAATATCTTGTTATCTTATGGTTGTTATGGAGTGTTTTATATCTACTAGTCTCGTTTGCAGGATTCATGGTAGGGTATTCGTTCATCTCTTCGTCGGGTTTATCGTATGATCGAGGGTTTTGGTATTGAGAGTCTTAGTTGGTTATCATCCTTAGGGATTGATGGTGGGGAATTAGGATTTTTGGGTCTGAATGTCGTGTTTAGCATTTGTAATTTGAGGAATACTCCGCTGGGGGTCAAACTCCCTTAGAGTTCGAGATGTGCGGTGTCGGAAGGTGATTTTGTGGAGGTTGATCGATTCAGAATCAGATTAAGTATAAGAGAATTTATTGAGTGGGATTGTGTAAGGGATGCTGGTCAGGTCACCGGTGGTTTGTAGTCAGTGCTCTAAGTGGGGAGAATTGGAAAATTCTTAGGAGGATCGACAGCATGAGAGGTCAATTAGCTGTGCGGGTTTCAGCAGTGTTTCAGTCAGCCAAGAGCGTGTCTGGTATGAGTAGGTCAGACGAGTGGGGCGGGATACAGACCAAGGTTAGGCCTAGGGTTAGGCCGGGATTTGAGTATATAGAATGGAGTTAGAGTTCAGAACCCCAAGAGGGCTAGAACAGTATGTACAGGAGAGATTCCCGAAAAGAATGGTTCAAGGTGACGTAAGACAACCTTGAGCGGTCGGACAGACTGAAGGCCGGAAGGCGTACTAGTCAGACCGAAGGCTCGGGGAACGGTCCAGACAGGCTGAAGGCCCAGGAGGGCGGTCCAGATATGCTGAAGGTTCTGAGAGTGGTCCAGATAGGCTGAAGGCCTGGTAAGGCGGTCCAGTCATGCTGAAGACTCTGTATGTGTTAGGGGGTCAATACGAAGAAAATGAGGAAAAGCGTCACCAAGGAATGATAATTGATATGGTCTGGCCCCAAGTTTTGATCATGTTAGTGGAAAGCAGTTCATGGAGCCGAGAGTTCTTGCGAGTAGATTTAGGGTATATGGAAGTTCGAGAATAGCAGTTGCTCTACATGGATAATGCAGAGTGAAGTGTAGCTCAGTGGCACGTGCAGGAGCAGTAAGGGATGCTGAGTGGATTCCTGGAAAGGAAAGGCATGTAGCTCCGAAAGGAGAATGGGTACTCCAAGAGGAGGAAGTGGAGTAAGTGGATTATCGACAGTGTTTCAGCTATTAGTAGTAAGTACTAGGATTGTACCAGTGGTATGGAAGCACATCTGGATTGGGTGTCTGTTGAGGTTGCGGAAGGATTTTTCGTAGTGTAGAACCAGAGGAGTTCGGAGGGGATGCAAGGAGGGAGCCTTGGATTTTCCAGTATGGTTGTGAGCAGGAAGTTATGTATGTAGCGGAAATTCATCATGGGGATGTTTGAAGGTATCGTCAGTGTGTTGGGTTTTCCAGCCCGAGGATGTTAGAGCAGTTTCATCATGCGTATGTGACCATAGGGGAGAGCTCATGAGAGTTGCTTAGGAGCTGAAGGATGTGCCATCCTGTCAGCTTGGAAGGAAACGAGTTGGTTTCGGTAAGGAAAGCGGGATAAGTCCCAGAAGTGGATTCGATAAAGGATATGCCAGTCGAGGAAAGGGGTAGCAACTTGGTACCGGGTCAGGACCCGGTGGTTCAGGGTGATACCTAGCTTTGTAAAAGTCAAGTGTTTTTTGTGATTTTGAGTGATGAAAGTATCATCAAGTGAACATTGGTTAATAAGGGTTGTTATCTGAGAAAGAAGCCGGTGGCCGGCTTGAATCGGTTGTCATAACTCTATGAAGGAAGAGTTGGACTTTATAGAGGTTTCATAGCAGTGTTCGGAGGAACCCGGGTCGATTGATACCAGCAGGTGCATTGTGGGAGTATTATCTGGAATTGTGTGTCGCAGCAGGCTTCGAGGACGAAGCCAAATTTAAGTGGGGGAGAATTGTAACACCCCGAGTTCAGAAGTGCAAGTTCAGGGTTCTTAGTGTAAATGAGGAAGGTCGACTCGGCGAGTCGATGGATAGACTCGGTGAGTCGAGTCGCGATTCTGGTCAGGGGTTAAGTGACCGACTCGGCGAGTCGGCGGCTGGACTCAGCGAGTTGGTACTGAAGGAAGAAAACCCTAGTCCGAGGGTTGTGGCCTATATAAAGCACCTTATAACCCACCCCAGCCTCTTTGGCACTCCCTTTGACGTCCAAAAGCTTTCCTCATCGATGTCAAACCCTAATTTGAGAGTGAGAAGGATCTAAGTGTGTTTTGGAGCTTGGAGAAGAAGGATACTTGAAGCAAGAGTTGGTGGAATCATAGAGGAGAGAGGTGGATCTGATTTCCTTACATGATGGCATCAGATTGAAGGTAAAAAGCTGTTGCCTTGACCTTGTTGTGCTTAGTTTGTTCATGGATGAAGTTTACGGCCAATTTGTCATATATGAGTCTCTTTTTGAGTATTGGGCTCAGATCTGTGGTTGCTACTACAGATGTAGATTGGTCTTGAGTCATGAACCTGGGAAGTAATAGCTTTAGGGCTTGATTGAGAGTGTCCTTGCCTTAAACCTCCATTTTAGTTTGATTAGAGCTTGTTGAGCCTTGCATGCACGTAAAGTTGGAAACTTTACTTGTGACTCTGGCCCTAGGATCCCAGATCTATGTATTGGAAGCAATGGAATGGCATGTGATCGTCTGAATGAAGATATTACATATGAACTCGGCGAGTCTGGGAGATGACTCGGCAAGTCGGGCTTGATATCAGTCTTGAGTCGCATAGTAACTCGACGAGTCACATGGGTGGACTCGGTGAGTTGTATGAATATGGGCAGGAACTCGACGAGTTGGAAGAACAACTCGGCGAGTCTGTTGAATATTGTCTTGGACTCGGCGAGTCTGGTTGTGGAGTCCTAACCTTTTCTGGTTGAACGGTGAATCGGCGAGTCGAGGGATGACTCGGTGAGTTGAGCGTGAAGGGTTTCAGAGTTGTTGGACTCGGCGAGTCTTGGGGTGACTCGGCGAGTTGAGTCGCGATATGGGAGTTTATAAGTATAGGGACTCGGCGAGTCGACAAGGCGAGTCGGCGAGTAGGGTCACTCAGGAAGGTTGACTTTGATTGAGGACTTTGACTTTGACCAAGAGTTGACAAGTTGACCTCCAAGGGTATTTTGGTAATTATTGATATTTATTGAGTTCAGCCTTTTGGTATTGATTAGTGGTGGAGTTCGTGTCGGAGGTTGGAGCAGCGTGATCTTATTTCTGCAGATCGGCTTTGCGAGGTGAGTTATCCTCACTATATCGACAGGATATAAGGCACCAAGGCCGGCCTTTTATCGGATGGAAATCCAGGTAGTTGTTATGTTATTGCTTTGCTATATGTTTGCATCCTAGTAGTTAGGATGGTATATGTTAGAGACCTGGTTATGGTCGGAATCCTGGTATATAGGATGATGCTATGTTAGTGACCGGTTAGGTCGGTATCCTGGTTAGAGTGTGCTATATATGTGATCTGCTAGATCGGTTGATTAGTGATGAATTGCTATATGATTATATGTTGATGTGCACATGGTGGTTTGACTGGGGTTAGGTTGAGGTGGGTCATGCTTTGTGCTGTAGGCCAACATACCCAGGGCGGACCGGATATCCCGAAGGCCCAACGAGCGGCCCAGATAGGTTGTAGGCCCCACGAGGGCGGACCAGACATGCTGAGGCTCGGAGAGTGGACCAGGCCGACTGAAGGCCCGGCGCGGGTGGACCAGTCATACTGTAGACTCATAGAGTGGTCCAGGTGGGTTGAAGGCCCGGTGCGGGCGGACCAACCACACTGCAGATTCGATGTATGTTGCTAGACTCGGAGGGTGGACGAGGTGGACTGAAGGCCCAGTGTGGCGGACCAGTCACACAGTAGAACCGAAGTGCATGGTTGTTCTGTTTATGATATGATATGTTATGTGTATGGTATATGTGGTTGGTATTTTGGGGGTAACTCACTAAGCTTTCGGACTTACAGTTTTCAGTGTATTGTTTCATGTACTTCAGGAGATCATGGCAAGGCGAAGGCGTGATCGTACCGCTCCTCGTGTTTTATGATGTGGTTCTAGGAAATACTATGATAATAAATGAATTGAAAACCTTTGTAATGAATTAATGAATATGGGTTGTTTTTGAAAAGTTTAAATTGGTTGAAAAATTTTGGACGTTACACGACCGGTCGGTACGAGCGTCGGACGTCTATCGGGACTGTGTTTTGAGGCTGTTTGAGGAGCGTTACCTGGTAGACCTGGTTTCTATCCCGCTGAATGGGAACAAGGTGATCATAGGAATGGATTGGTTGAGTCCCAATGGGGCAGTGATAGACTGCGCGCAACAGCTGGTTCGGATCAGAACCCCAAGTGGGGGAGAGTTGGTAGTTCATGGCGAGAGGCCGCAGCGAGGACCAACGGTATGTTCAGCAGCGAGAGCTAGGCTTTACCTTCAGTAGGGTTGTGCAGGATATGTTTCCTATGTTATGGACACCCAGGAGGCGGGTAATGCGATGGTGGGCGATGTGCCTGTGGTGCAGTCCCCGGTGCGGCTCCGATAGCCAAGGCACCGTATCGGCTGGCTCCTCCTGAGATGCAGGAGTTGTCTATACAGCTACAGGAGATGTTAGACAAAGGATTCATTAGACCGAGTAGTTCTCCCTGGGGAGCCCCGATTCTGTTTGTGAAGAAGAAGGACGGGTCGCATCGGATGTGTATAGATTATCGGGAGCTGAACAAGGTAACGGTGAAGAACCGTTACCCACTCCCGAGGATTGATGACCTCTTTGACCTGATACAGGGAGTATCTTGGTTCTCCAAGATTGATTTGCGTTCAGGATACCATCAGATGAAGGTCAGAGAGGAGGATGTGCAGAAGACTGCGTTTCGGACGCGCTATGGCCACTACGAGTTTGTGGTGATGCCCTTTGGGCTCACCAATGCTCCTGCCGCGTTCATGGACCTCATGAACCGCGTGTGTAGACCGATGTTAGACCGGTCTGTGATAGTGTTATTGATGACATCTTGGTTTACTCCAAGACGCAGGAGGAGCATGAAGAGCATCAATAGGAGGTTATGGAGACTTTAAGGAGCGAGAACTTGTTTGCTAAGTTCTCCAAGTGTGAGTTCTGGTTGCACGAGGTGTGGTTCCTTGGGCATCTCGTCAACCAGAATGGGATCTCAGTGGACTCGGCTAAAGTGGAGGTCGTGATGAGATGGGAGGTTCCGAAGTCTCCATCTAAGATTCGAAATTTCCTAGGATTAGCCGGCTACTATCGGAGGTTCATCCAGGATTTCTCCAAGATAGTCGTACCCCAGACCAGGCTAACAAGGAAAGTCGTGATCTTTCATTGGGGGCCTGATCAGCAGCCCGTATTCGAGACTCTGAGACAGAGATTGTGCGAGGCGCCAATCTTAGCCCTGCCAGAGGGCATGGAGGATTTTGTTGTGTACTGCGATGCGTCCAGCTCAGGTTTGGGCGCAGTTCTGATGCAGAGAGGGCATGTCATCGCCTACGCGTCTAGGCAGCTGAAGCCTCACGAGGTGAACTACCTGACACATGATTTGGAGTTAGGGGCTATTGTTTTCGCCCTCAAGATTTGGTGTCATTACCTCTATGGGGTTCGCTGTACTATCTACACAGACCATAAGAGTTTGAGGTACCTCATGGATCAGCCGAACCTAAACATGAGGTTGCGTTGGTGGATGGACGTGGTAAAGGATTACGATTGCGAGGTCCTTTATCACCCGGGTAAGGCCAATGTGGTGGCCGACGCGCTTAGCCACAAGGCAGCACCGATCAGGGATATCTGCCTGAGGATGACGGTGGTGACTCCGCTGTTAGAGCGGATTCGGGAGGCCTAGTAGGAGGCCATGATGGAGCAACATCGGAAGAGCGAGCGAATTGTGGGTCAGGTTTCCTCTTTTGAGTATGACAACCGGGGGTTGTTGACTCTGCACCGTAGGGTGTGGGTCCCATATCATGGGGGTGAGCGCCAGGTATTGATGGAAGAGGCGCACAAATCTCGATTCTCCATTCACCCCGGGGCGATGAAGATGTATAGGGATCTTCGTCTAGACTATTGGTGGCCCTGCATGAAGCGGGATGTGGCATTGTACGTAGAGCGGTGTTTGACCTGCAGGAAGGTCAAGGTCGAGCATCAGAGACCTCACGGCAAAATGCAGCCGTTGGATATTCCGTTGTTGAAATGGGAAGACATCACGATGGATTTTATCACTAAGCTTCCCAGGACCGCGCGTGGAGTGGATTCGATCTGGGTCATCGTCGATCGATTGACCAAGAGCGCCCATTTTATCCCGATTCAGGAGAGCATCTCGAACGAGAAGTTGGCCGACATCTATATCCGGGAGGTAGTGGCGCGGCACAGTGTGCCAGTTTCTGTGATTTTAGATAGGAATGTGCGGTTCACTTACAGGTTTTGGAGGAAGTTTCATGACGAGTTGGGTACTCGTCTGCATTTTAGCACCGCCTTTCACTCCCAGACAGATGGACAAAGTGAGCGGACCATCCGGACGTTGGAGGATATGTTGCAAGCGTGTGTCCTAGACTTCGGAGGTAGTTGGGATACTTACCTTCCTTTGGCTGAGTTCTCATACAACAACAACTATCACGCAAGTACTCACCGTCCTCCCTTCGAGATGTGGTACGGGAGGAAGTGTAGAACCCCGATATGTTGGGGTGAGGTTGGTCAGAGGCTTATGGGGAGTACCGAAGTGGTACTCAAGACTACGAAGAGGATTCAACATGTCCGGAGCGGGCTTCAGACTGCTCAGAGTCGGTAGAAAAGTTATGCCGACAAATGTCGATCCGACTTGGAATTCCAGGTCGGGGATATGGTCCTCCTGAAGGTGTCACTTTGGAAGGGTGTCATTCGATTCAGGAAGCGGGGCAAGTTGGGCCCTAGGTATATTGGACCTTTCAGGGTTGTAGCCTGGCTGGGCAAGGTGGCATATAGGTTGGATCTGCCAACCGAACTCAGTCAGATTCATAGCACCTTTCACGTTTCCCAGTTGCAGAAATGTTTGGTGGACGATTCGGCAGTAGTGCCTTTAGGGGACAATCAGGTTTATGACAGCGTGAACTACATCGAGTGGCCAGTGGTGATCCTTGACAGGATGTCAAAGGATCTGAGGAACAAGAGAGTAGAGCTGGTAAAGGTGCAGTGGCAGCACCGAAAGGGCACCGAGTGGACTTGGGAGCCGGTGGATGAGATGATGGAGCTTTACCCAGAGCTTTTCCAGGAACAAGCAGTAGACTTCGAGGACAAAGTCTAAAATAAGTGGGGGAGATTTGTAATACCTGGTTCCTGGTACGTATTTTTAAATTAAGTATTTTGCATTTTGGCCTGGGACTTGGCGAGTTGGTGGCCGAACTCGTCGAGTAGAAGCGGTTTGGACACGGTAGTTAAGTGGCTGACTCGGCGAGTTAGAGACCGGACTTGACGAGTCCGTGCTATCTGGACAAAAACCCTAATATGAGGGTTTGCACCTTATATAAACGTCTTAACTCATCCCCCCTTGTCTCTAACACTCTCCTAGAGTTGCATATCGAAACCCTTGCCATTTGTGTGTGTGTTAAGGCCATTTTGGTGCTTTTGTTGACTTGTGAAGCTTGGAAGGAAGAAGAGGAGCTTGAGTATTCGACTTGGGGCTTGTGGATCCAGAAATCCCATTCCCTCTTCAGCTTAATCAAGGTAAAATGCTCCTGCTTTGGTCTTCCATTTGGTTGTTCATCTTTGGATTGTAGATCTTGGGTGCATTTAGGGCTTTCAAGCCATTTTCGGATTTAAGGAGTGTTATGTGGACTCTA
Organism: Lactuca sativa; assembly: GCF_002870075.4. Classification (NCBI taxonomy): domain Eukaryota; kingdom Viridiplantae; phylum Streptophyta; class Magnoliopsida; order Asterales; family Asteraceae; genus Lactuca; species Lactuca sativa. The sequence continues at coordinate 62,328,101 of NC_056628.2, forward strand.
GCCTTCAGATCTAGGCCTTAAGAGGGGTCTCATGGCATAAAGGTGCGAACTTTAGGGCCATGAGAGTCCCATGCACATTGTAGGACACTTTATATGGATTTTTGAGCTAAAAACCCCATGCATGTGCATCAAGTTTGGAACTTTACGTATAAAATGGACATTAGGAGGCCAGATCAAGGGTTTTGGTGTGTTAGGCCTCATTTAAATCGACTGTATGGAGTTGGTCAAGATTGGACTCGGCGAGTTGCTCTTGGCACTCGACGAGTCGGTGACCATTGTGCACCAAACCCTTTCTGTGAATGGGTAAGTGTTAGGAAGGAAGTCCTTCATGAGTTTAGATGCGAAAAGGGACCTGGAAGCCATGGGACTCGGCGAGTGGTATGAGCAGACTCGGCGAGTCCATAGCAATCTCCCAATCTTTGAAGATCGACTTGACGAGTTGTTCATACAACTCGGCGAGTCATAGACTAGACAAGTTCTTAAGTTGGAGATGAACTCGACGAGTTCAAGTAGGAACTCGGCAAGTCGGATGAAGATGGTCCCGATGGTATGATTGAAGGAGAACCCGTCGAATTTTTGCTAGACTCGATGAGTGGAGTCGGGGTTTTGTGTGGGATTCGAGAAGCATGGACTCGACGAGTTTGTAGGCCAACTTGGCGAGTCAGGTCAACTGAATGCTGACTTTGACCAATGTTAACTTTGACTGAACTTGGGCTAACCCTGTTTAGGGTTGTATGTGATGTGTGTTGACTTGAAGGTTGTCATGTAGGGATCAATGAGTCGTTGGGAGTCGACTTGTGCGCCGAGGATAGTTCAGACACTGCACGATATCGAGGTGAGTTACCTTCCAGTAGGGGTGGGTCTAAGGCCACAATGTCGGCCCACCAAAAAGGGGTATTTAGAAGATAATGGTCTATGTGATAATTATCTTGGTCTGGTTATGTGTTGTTTATGAGGTTTATCTGGTTAGTATCTTATGTGTATGGTAGGGATTAGTTTCCCTGACAGTGGTCCTTAGGACCCAAGGGTAGGTCAGTACCCGGATATGCTTGGTTGTATGCTTATATATGTTGATTGTATGCTAGTGGTAGGGGGTGAAACAGTTACCAGTTGAAATATACTGATCTTGATTACCGGTTGAAAGATACCGATGATGGATACCGTTTGAAAGATACCGATGAAGGTTACCGGTTGAAAGATACCAACGGAAATGTTTGGTATGTGGTATGATGGGGTAACTCACTAAGCTTTGTGCTTACAGTTTTGGTTTTGGTTTCAAGTACCTCTTCGTCGAAGGGGAAAGAGTTGGCGGTGTAGCAGCGCATCACACACACACATGTTTCCGCAAGAAGTTTTTGGGACTGTACTCTGATTTTTAATACTTACAATGTTATGGTTTGAAATACAACATTATGAATTTGTAATGAAATGTTCTATTGACAAGGCTTTGGTAAAATGTTTATTGAAAGCGTTAATTCAAAAATGAAAATTTTGGCCTTGAAATTTGGGTCGTTACATATAATCTCGAAACTCTTAGATAAACTGAAATATGTTGTCTCGCTACTCTTTACTATAACAAATTCTTATTGCATGGTTGAACGATAAATCACAAACAAGCAAAACATTAATAATCGCAAGGAAATATATGACTTGTAGACACCATTATCGAAATTTGTTGGCGGGGCTACTTTATATATATATATATATATATATATATATATATATATATATATATATATATATATATATATATATATATATATATATATATATATATATATATATATATATATAGAGAGAGAGAGAGAGAGAGAGGGAATGGTTATATGGAAAATAAAAAAAAAAACCCTATAAATCATAAAAATGCATAAAAAATACTTATTAGATATCACAAATCTTTTTTTTTTGACTTTATATACTTAAAAATCGCAGCTTTTTTTTTATAAATTCGTTGAAAAAGAAAATTAAAAAATCAATTTTTTTAGAGTTTTTTTTGGTTTTTTTTTTTCAAAAAAAATCCAGCGAAATTATATAAAAAGTTGTGATTTTTAATAATATAAAGTCAAAAATAATATTTGTGATCTCTAAGTATTTTTTCTATGTATTTTATGATTCTTAGTGTTATTTTAGGGTTTTTTGTTTTCCATAGAGCCTAAACATATATATATATATATATATATATATATATATATATATATATATATATATATATATATATATATATATATATATATATATATATATATATATATATATATATATATATATATATATATATATATATATATATATATATATATATATATATATATATAATTGCATATAGTTCTTAGGAAAAGTACCATGTAACCTAACCAGGGTATTGTTCCTAGGGTTACTTAATTCCATCGAGGTCAGTTTAATCCGTCCCCCGTCTCATCTCTCAAGCGCTTGAAAACTTCCTTTGCATTTGTTATATATATATATATATATATATATATATATATATATATATATATATATATATATATATATATATATATATATATATATATATATATATATAATTGCATATAGTTCTTAGGAAAAGTACCATGTAACCTAACCAGGGTATTGTTCCTAGGGTTACTTAATTCCATCGAGGTCAGTTTAATCCGTCCCCCGTCTCATCTCTCAAGCGCTTGAAAACTTCCTTTGCATTTGTTATTTACTCCTTACACCGTTTGCACCAACTTTATCAGTAATTCAACCATCTGTCTTCAACCACTTCACATATATTGATACTCAATTCCACCTTTGGCGTTCTGACGATGAACACTGTCAAGTTGATGATGTTTGTTCAACAATTTCATTTCTCTATTAACTCCAACAGTATAACCCTTCAGGGAGGCAAGGTGGTGATGCTGACAGCAACCATCCTCAAAAGCCCTCCGTTATACCCAAGAACTTGATTCACCCAGACCCCTTTACTACACCCTCTAATAGAGAGCGATTTTCTTCTCACCGTTGCCTGGTGATCAGAATCTGTAATTGCCAAAAAAAAAAGAACTAGAATGGCTTTGTGTTGATAAAGAACATGGCAATATCTATACTCGCGTCAAAAATAAAAAGGTCAGGTTTCATTTCTATATCTTTCTTTTTCCCACACATACGTAGATTGAAATTGAAAAGCTTGATTTTTAGTATATATATTTTACACGTTAACGATTGTTGAACTTGCAAATTTGCTTTGGCTAAGACCTAAGCGAAGTGAAATTTCAAAAGTTAGGTTTACTTTTTTTGTCAGTTGAGGTACTTTTGGAAGATGGTTGTTGTCCCGACCACATGTCGTCGGTACATAGTTGACCAACGTTATTTGACCTTGAAATGTAAGCCAACGATATATTGTCTGAATAAGTTAGGCAGGAAACAAAAGTTTTTTCGTAACTTCTGAAAACGTACACCGACTACATAACGATGGTATATGTCACGAAAAATGTAATTTACCTTTATATTTATTCCATGGTGCAGAAGGTAGAAACAATATCGTTTTGGGAGAGCTATACCGACGACACGTCGTAGCCATGCCACGCTGCAATTCTGACGACTTGTCTTGGGTAGTGGCACCCTATACCGAGGACTTGTAGCTGGCATAGTGTTTAGCCCCATCAAGACCAGCGACTGCATCATTTCACTTCTGATTTCTCTCTTTCTCTATTTTTTTCGACGAATAAACCTCCTCCGGTCACTCCCCTTCACCGACAACTAGCAAGTATGCTTCTTGGTCCTTTTATTCCTCTTAATTTTGTGATTGGTTAAGGTTTTTACTCCGATTTTGAGGTTTTTTTTGTCTGGTTGTAGCTTTCATCTTTAATTTTGAGGTATTATTTCCAGTTGCAGCCATCATAGCCTTCACTAACATTGGCCTCTACAGCAAGCTACACCGGTCATTTTGAGGTAAGATTTTGATTTCTCTTTTTCATTCTTTTATTTTTATGTTTTGGGCAACAATGGGCAGAATTTTGTTTTGTGTTACTTGTTTAGGCATGAAAATGAAATTGGGCATGGTTTGTTTCATTTTGTGTTTAGATGTGTACATATTTGGGCAAAAACGGGGAGATTTATGTTTTGTGTTATTTTTTTAGGCATGAAAATGAAACTGGGCATGATTTGTTTGATTTTGTGTTTAGGTGTGTACATATTTTTATGGAATTTGAATCGGATGTATTATATATCTAACATTCCGTTTGAAATTTAATTAAATAAGTAAATAAAAAATAAACCCTTAACCCCAAGATGTAAATCATATTATTTTATTGTAACCCTAAATCCTTAATATTTAGCGGGTTGTTGGTTTCATGGAGTTAAATGATATAATTTGGATTGTTGGGGTTAAAAGTGTAAGTTCTGGATTGGTTTTGTAAAGAATTCTGAAGGTTAAGGGCTATTTGGTAAGTTTGGGATTTTGATTTGAAAAAGGTTTTATGGAGAGGGACTAAACTTGGAAAAATAAGTAAAAAGTTTGAAAGGAACACGAGATTAAACCTGGTGCCCTTCCCCTCGTTTGCGGAATGGAACCCTAAACCTAGTTCATGTTCGCCATCTGCCACCCTTATACCTCCATGTTCCGGTCGTCGCCGCATTCAGTCATGTATTGATCGTCGTGCATCGTTGTCGCTGCTCTCATGGCCATCGAAGGCATGGTTTGCGAACCCGACGTCATTTTAATGGGGGATGGTTGGGAGAGCGAGATTGTGATTGTTTTTGTTACTGTTTTCTAGATTAGGGCGCTGATCTTCTTCCTCCTCCGCCTTTTGTCGTTGTGTTGTCGCCATCACCGCAGCTCAGAGCGGCTGCCTTATGTGCTCCGGTTGCCACCTACCACTCAAAGCGGCTGAGATGGGTGTGCGTTTTTCGGCAGAACTCATGTTTGTGTGTGTTTTTGCTTCACCGTGAAGTGTGTGTGAGGGTGTGTTATTGGTCGGAGAGTTAGGCAAACCACCATTGCAGCCAACCATGGTCGATGCCGCTATGGTGCTTCCTTTTGCCGCCACCAGCCACCATAAGGGGTGGCTACGTGTATGTTTTGGTGTGTGTGTGTGTGAGCATATTTTATGAGTATGATATTGTATGGACTTTGCTTGGCCAGGAAACTGGAGAAAAACCCGTCACCACCACTGTGAGGTGGTGGCTGCCACCTCATGCCACCACCAGTTGCCACCTTGGGTGGCTATGTGCATTTGTGTATGATTGGATTGTTATTCGGGATACTTTTGACATGTTTTGGGATAAAATTATAAACCGCCACACCGTGAACCGTCGTCGACCACCACCGCCTGAGGTGGCAGTGGGTGGTTTCCGGCCTAGTGAAACCCTAATTCACCTAAAAACTTAACCATTGGACTAATTGGCATGTGATTGTGTTGGAAACCCTAATTAGGGTTTAGAAAACCCTAATTTTGGAGATGTTAGTTTTGGATTTGTCGGGGACTTGTCAGGACCCGTGTTTTAGACTGTTGGATTGAAGTTATGACTTAAGTTCGACGACATTGTATGGTTGACGTAGTAAAGTGATGGACTTAATGGATTAATTCCTTAATGGGTTAAGTGTTCTTACTTAACACTAATCGTCATTTTATGTGAAAACCCTAATTTTGCTTGGGCTTTGAGTTGGGCCTCTCTTTTGGGCTTAGGTGTTTGGGTTCTTGTTGGGCCATCTAAGGACAAGTATATGGACTAGAATATTTGGATGGGCTTTAGGGTAAGGCCCATATGAGGAATTTGGGCTCAATTTGGAAAATTGGGCCATATATTAGGCCGTGGTTCATTGTTTGGCTTTTGGGCCTTCAGAGTGTAATTTTGGGCCTTCAGCTTGGATCTAGGCTGTGGGTAAAGTAGTCTTTTGCCCCAAGTATGGATTTATAGTTACGTACTGGGACACAATTATTAATTGGGTGTTGTTTTGATGTTGACAATTCGAGGATCTGTCAGTCAGCAACTAGAGCTTTATCCGCATGACTTCAGCAGTGCAAGGTGAGTCTCCTTACCGTACCAATGGGTCGAAGGCACCAGGTCCAACACATTTATTCAGTTGTGATGATTATTATGAATGCGCTATCAATACATTATGTATTTATGTGAAGACTATGTGGGGGTTCCCAAGGTAATTAGTCATATGTAGTACACCAATTGTCTTCGTGAATCTTGCATGTAGTGGTTATTTGCAAATGTGCTACCAATATGTTATTTATTTATGTGAAGACCATGTGGGGGTTCCCATGGAAGTTAGTTAAGACCATGTGGGGGTTCCCATGGTAGTTAGTTTATTTGGTTGTAGAGATTATTTACGAATGTGCTATCAGTATGTTATATATTTATGTGAAGACCATGTGGGGGTTCCTATGGCAGTTGGTTAAGACCATGTTCCCATGACTGGTAGCTAAGACCACGTGGGGGTGCCCATGGCAGTGGGCTAAGACCATGTGGGGGTTCCCATGGCACCCAGAGTAAGACCCCGGAGGGTTTCCATGGCATCCTTATATGTTTGTATGCAATGCTTATATGGATTATGTGATTATGCGGATTTATGTGGGGTATGTTATGGGGATCTCACTAAGCTTCGTGCTTACAGTTTTATTTATGGTTTCAGGTATCATCGGTTTGGAAAGGAAGGGTCTGGCTTGATCGCAACGCACACACCTATTTTTCCGCATTATGTGATTTTGGGATATAACTCTAATAAATGTTTTAATTAATCAATGTTTGTGAATGTTTGAATTAAATAATATATTTGTTTTGCCTATATTGAAAAATGAAAATTTTACCCTAGATTTTTGGTTCTTTACAAGTTGGTATCACAGCCTTGGTTTGATGGATTCAGACGTACTCTCGAGTGTGTCTGAACTCAAACTGAGGTTTTGGTAAAATTTTCAAAAGAAAAATATTTTAAGAAAATAAACTTTCTAAGATAAGAAAAGGGTGTGGTGCATGCAATCAGCCGAGCTCAAGTAAGTTTCCCATAATACCCATATATGTTATCTGTTATGATTTGATTTATGAATCTATGAATCGCATGCTAGTTAGGGCTAGGAGAGATACCTTTGTATGTATGGTGTATGAGCTGGTAGACTTGCATACTAGTGCTGATTAGTCAGCGATAGATTGGCCGATATGTTATGCTTATAGCCTTGGAAGTATTGGATGTTATGCTAGAACAGGATTGATTATTAATTGCTACATGTATGCTTTAAAAATTGTATATGAATAGGATCCGATAGGCTTAGAATGATCTGGACGTGTTACCTATTCTGTGTAAAAATTTGCATGCATAAGGAAACCGACTGTAAGGGTGTAGTTCTAGCATAAGTTGTAGTGTGTGGGTCGAAGGTTCGGTGATGGCTTATGGATTGGAGTGATATTGCACGAATGCTACTTGCTTTGTGCTTTGTGGGACTCTTAAGTGATGTGAGTTAGCTATTGAATGAATGTGTTAAGTCACATGGCAGTAAAGGTTGAATAATCTCAGAGTGATGGATTTTACCCCTATTGCGCAGCTCTCGTTTGAGTCCAACCATTGCAGTGATGAGTCTTTTACTCGAAGGATTATTCGAGCTTTATTGCATGTGACTATATTCATGAGGTAGCTAACTGACATTATGGGGAGTTCTTCAACAGCTGATGCCAGGGAGAAAACGCAAACCTAGGAAAGCCTAGGAAATGCTTTAGTGGATTTGGTTGTGTTGTTAGCGAGTATTTAGAGTACCAGTTTGAGAGGGTGACTTAGAAGATTCGGGAGGATTCTTGAGGAAAGTATGGATAGGTGTGGAAGGTAGTATTGGTCCCGTACTACTAAAAGCACAGGATCCATACTGAAATCAGAAAGAGTCTTGGAGAATCTAGGAAGCCTGTGGCCGGGATGAGGATTCTTAGGTATACTCAGATTTCTTCCATGTCATTTCGGTATGGTGTTGAGCACTCAGGAATGTGATTCAGATTCTGGTTCCGGCTCGGGAGCAGGACCTGGGCCAATTGATGCGCAATTATGGGAGTTCATCTCATTGGAGATTACTCGCAGAGTTTTGGGATGGACCTTGGTGGTCTTTCATTTAGCCTAGGAAGGGATTTTGTAGTCCTTCAATGGTCATCTTGAGGCCTTTCTGGCCGGGATCATGGTAGGACAGTTAGGGCTCATCGGGAGCCCAAGACTTAGAGAACCTTATAGTTAGCTCTTGTCATTTGGGATCGGAAGGGAGTTTCGTACCATGTACTCAGGAGGGTCAAGGTAACTTTGATGGAGGAAGTTAGGATTCCTTCAGATGTTTGCGGTTATGTTATCTTCTGCATCTTCAAAGTGGATATCAGGAATTTATATTGCTTTGGAATTCTGATTTAGTTCGAATAAGTTATATCTCGGGTCGGTTCTTTGCTATTGTCTGGGTTATCAAGGAGGGTTAAATGTTTTTCTTCATGGTCTTCGATGAATCTTTTGATGGATGTATCTTGTTGAGTAGGTTTCAGTATGTTCCGTTCTATCCTGGTCCTTGTCCGGATCAATTCAGGGGTGTTTCTTGAAGGATATTTGGGAAGGGTTAGCTTGATAGTTGCCTAGTTAAGTCAGGATTCCGCGGTTCTATCAACTGTTTGGGTATGATCGACAGTTTCCTATGGAAGAACTTTGGAGTTCAAGGCACTATCGTTGCTAGGAAAGGAATGGTAGCATGAAGATGGTGGTTTCAGTTGCGTGAGTTGTTTGATCATTGGACGTGTCAAGGGAATTGTATTTTCGCATGGACAAAAGTCGGTTAGAGTTCAATGATTCCTTAAGAATAGAAATTAGAGTAGAGGTTTGTCAGTGCTTGGCAAGAGTTATGGTTCTTAGTCGCCGGCATAAGAACTCAAGGAATTGGTATGGTATCATGGGAGGTGATTTGGATCATCAGACTGGTTAAGGTCTCAAGAGTATTCTTTAGGATTCCAAGAATTGGACAATCGTTGAGATTGGCTAGTAATGGAACATTAGTTTTGGTAAGCACATGTTAAAGGCAGTTCCTGCTATATGAGGTTCAATGGGTTGGGAATCCATCAGACTTATGGGATGAAAGAGCTTCGCTGAATCCAAGTGGGGGAGAATCGATCAGAATTTCCAGGAATTGGATCGGGTGTGGAGCTAAGGTTAGTTCCGCATCTTGGTCATGAATGGAGACGGCTCAAGTGGCCGTTTAGTTCAAGGTTTTGTAAGTGGGAGTACAAGGAACTCCCAGCAGTCAGTCAGCATCTTCTTGTTATGCATAGCAGGTTTGTGGATGAATCCAGATCGAAGGCTATGTTAGAGCCTCGCTACTTGATCTTGTTTGAGGAGGGTTTTGGAATTCGTGGTATGACCCGAACACCTAGTTGGATGTGGGTTTCGACTCATGTGCGTGGGGTTGTGATGGTTAAGGTGTGGTAAGGTCATGGATGGTAACCATGGTCGATCTGAAGTATTGTAAGACTATGATGGGATTACAGTGCTCACCAGAATGAAGTAGACGAGCATGGCGATGGCCATAAGGGTATAAGGGAAATCAGTTGTGCCCTTGATACGTTGGCCAGGTCTATCAAGGAGTATTTCTCTTTTTAGGATTGAGGACCATTGGGGTTCGAGGTGGAGTCGAACCTATGTAGCCCTTATTTGGGTGGGACCAGTGGGTGAGGCCCGTGTGATTTTGGAAAATATAGGTGAGACCTGATCGATACTCTTTGGTCAATGATTTGGATATTAAATCGTAGAAGCTAGTGGGCGGTCATAGTCTGGCATAGAGAGGGTTATAGGTTGGGTAGCCTTATTATTGGACTCTTGAGAACCTGGTGGTTGGACCAGGTGCCAGATTAGTAGTCTCGACGTTGGTTTGGGAATCTTTATGTCTCAGTCTAGTAAAGGGTTTTGGATTTCTGGGTAAGAGCTCAATTCAGGTATCGCGAGCATTTTGTGCAGAATTTTTGTTTCCGTGGGTTGAGGATCAGGGTATCTATGTGTTGGCGGCATCGATCAAAGGGTTCAAAGGAAATAAATGGATTCAGTTTTGTTTATGGTTTCAGGTATCACCGGTTTGGAAAGGAAGGGTCCGACTTGATCGTAGCACACACACCTATGTTTCTACATTATGTGATTTTGGGATATAACTCTGATAACTGTTTTAATTAAATAATATTTGTGTTTGTCTATAATGAAAAATGAATTTTTTACCTTGGATTTTTGGGTCGTTACAATATACATGTATGAAATTGCATAATTGTATGTCTCATTTGAGTAGATGTATTGTATACATGTATGAAATTGCAAAGAGGTATTGCATAATTGTATTTAGATGTGTACATATTTTTATGAAATTGGAATTGGAATTGGAATTGCATAAATTTATGAAGTTGGAATTAGAATCATATGTATTGTATACATGTAAGAAATTGGAATTCGAATTGGATGTATTACATGTATTGTATGTCTCATTTAGATCTATTGCATAATTGTATGGAATTGGAATTGGATGTGTTGTATACATGTATGATTGTGTTAGAGGTTTAGGTTTATTAGTTTGAGTGCATGTAAGATGAAGTGATAAAGTGCTTAATGTGTTGTGTAGGTGAATGCTTAATGAATAGTTGATATTGTTTGTATTGTAAGGTGCTTAATAGGTTACTGTGTAATATCATTTTATTTAGTTGATAATATGGTTTTAAAGTGTAATGTTATAACAGAGAAAACAAAAATAATATGTTATAAATTGCTTATTCGTTTTTTTAAAGTATGTTTAGTATATTTTCTAAAATTTGTTAAATACAGATGTTGCGAGGTGGCATGGGGTTTTTTTAGAACGAACAAATCAAATAAAATATACCCACAAGGTTTTCTCCTACAAACCAACTTATATATGTATTTTGTAGCTTACGCTCAATTCCTACGGAATTCCTAAGAATTGTGGCATGGGAATTTACCCTGTTTTCTAGTAGTGTTGATCGAAGATACATATGTCATCACGGGTTTCGAACGTGAACGCAAGTGGTGCCTTATGTTTTCCAATGAGCAAGTTCTTTTTAGGCAGAGAAAGAGATTGATGATTTCTAATTTTGTATTTTATTAAAGATCGAGATGGTAAATTGGATATTAGATTAGTTTATTATCTCTTCCTAAAGATTTTGTTTGCTAAAATTTAGTAACCTAACTTTATTTGAAATGTTATTGAATTTTTCAGCAATCTTATGGTTTTGTTAGATATTGAATTGGTTGCATAGTTGATCAATTCATCACCGGATTCCATAAAGTTGTTGAAGTACCGTAAGCAGCGTACGGCCTATGCACCACCGCCAACCCCATCTCCATCTCCACTACCGTCCCGGCTAGAGTCACCTTCAATGCACCTAATACACACTATTACATCTGCACCGTTGGAACTCATTGCCAAATTGGTCAGAAACTCACCATCAACGTCTCCGCTACCTCTGCCACCCCTTCAGCAACAACAACACATAGCACCGGTCTACAACAACCATCACCCATTTTTGCTCCATATTTCACGCCCGTGGTACCCTTCGGTTTCTTGGCGATCGCTTTAGCTTTGTTTTATTAGATCTAGTGTTTACTTATGTTGAGATAAGTGTACGTAATTCGTTTTTGTTTGGATTTTATCTTTTTTTATTCTATTCATATTTCATGTACTTAAAGAGATTAAAATTTGCTTTATACTGAAAATATGAGTATTTCCATTATATTCGGCTTTTTTTGAAAAGAAACATGGGACTACACCACTACGCAATCAATATTACCAGGTCATACTTGGATATGTGACAATTATGACAAATTTTACCACAACGGAATCCATATTACTAGCTCTACTTGGATTTGGATATGTGACAATTATGATAAATCTTAGAAAATGGGAGCTCGACTTTTTTTTTTATTGAATTAAAAGATATGGTGATAAGACTGCCGTTCCAGACCTTCTAAGAGAAACCTACAAAAAAGATCGTGCAAAACTTTATCCATATTTATATTCAGTAATATAAGACGATACATGTATTTAATACATTTGTTGATAATACTGAGACGTTTGTGAGTAATGTATACTTTTTAAAAAGATTATCTCATGAAAATAACAATAATGAAAATAATTCATAACAAAGTTGAATTATAAAGACTAACAGTTACACGAACAAACGAATCAACAATATCAGACCAACTATGGAACAACATATTTTTTCTAAAGATATAGTAAAATCATATACGTTCGTATTAGATAATACACTTCTAAGTTGTAGTAAGACTGGTCTTGTTGACTTTCTTTTGCAACAAATGATGGATTAAACATTAATGTAGCTTGTTGGCATTCTTTTGCATCATTAACATTTCTTCCTTTTCATACGTCGTCCTTCTCGTTAGGAAATCATTATAAGCTTCTTGTTTGTCTTCTTTTGCGTCAACTATTGCATCATTCAAGCTTCTTCCTTTTCATACGTCCTTCTCATTAGGAAATCATTATAAGCTTCATGTTTGTCTTCTTTTGTGTTAGCTTTCATCTTAAGCACGTAGTATAATAGCGATAGGGGTTGGCGCAGCAACACAAGAGAGACGCCAAGAATTACATTAGAATTATGAAATATCATACAAGTACCTAAAGATATAATCTCGAAACTCTTAAATAGACTGAAATATATTGTCTCGCTACTCTCTACTATAACAAATTCTTATTGCATGGTTGAACGAAACCTCATGAACAGGCAAGGCAAATACTAGCAAGGAAATATATGACTCGCAAACACCATTATCGAGATTTATTGGTGGGGTTGTTATATATATATATATATATATATATATATATATATATATATATATATATATATATATATATATATATATATATATATATATATATATATATATATGGAACAGTACCATGTACCGTATCCAGGGTACTGTTCCTTGGGTTACTTCATTCCACCGAGGTTAGTTTAATCCCTCCACCGCCTCATCTCTCGAGTGACTAGAAACTTCGTTCACATATGTAATTTACTTCTTCAAGTTTGTCTTACTTCTTCTATGAGTTTTGTGTTGGTTAATGGTTCCTCAACGGAAGAGGTTTGGTTTTTTCGTGGGTTGCGCCAAGGAGATCCCTTATCTCCTTTTTTGTTTATTCTTGTGATGGAAGTGCTACATATATCCTTTATGAAGGCGGTAGATCA